>NC_066585.1:452369106-453586283 GCF_024323335.1 Lathyrus oleraceus | reverse complement strand
GCAGAGCCCTCATTCTTTCTATTCTTCGTTCAGTATCGCTCCCTTTACGCAACAACAACAACCACCACCTCCGCCTCGGATTTCGACGAGGGGTGGTCGAAAATGCAAAATGAGGATACCATCCTAATAGTCTATTTTCCTTCATTACGAATCCGGTCTTCAAATTTCCAAACTCCAAATCAAAATCAATTAAATGTCCCACTGAAGTACATTTTTCCCGTATAAATTTTTTACTGATATGAATGGTTAAAACAATTATTGATGCAAGTTAATTTGAAACAAATAATTGTTTCTAGTGAATGTAAGGTTTCTAATGATGTAACTCTACTTTTTGGTTTGCACTTACTAATGCAATTTTTAATTTCTCTAATAGTTATACAATATAAAAGAGTTATTTAAATGAGAATGAAGTATTTATATATAAAATTGAATTAAATGAGCATGAGAAACCATTACTAAAATGAAAATAAATTGATCAATTGAATGAGCATGAGAAATAGTTACTAAAAACATGAGATGATATAATTAAATGAGAATAAAAATGCTACTAAAATTAAAATGAGATGATTTTGAAAAATTAAAATGAAATAAGCATGGGATAATATTTTTATTAATAGTATAAAATAAGATAACATGGTTATTTATAACAATGGAATAATGCAGTTTACCAAAAGGATGAGTTGACTTTAGTCAAAGTTGACCAAAAAGTCGACTGTTGACCAAAGTCAACACTTGGTCAAAGTTGTTAAAATTTGTATTTTTTTTCAATGTAATGATTAATATAATGGATTGTAATGGTGTAAAATGGATTGAAATTGGATTGAAAATGGTTTTCAAATTGGTTTTTCTTTTGTACATGTATGCTTGATTTTGAAATGAAATGAACATGACTTGACTTGTAAAATGGGATGATCATATTACATGATTTATGAACAAAGCTATGACTTGATGAAATAAGGCTAAGGCTTGAATGAAACACCAACCATGAATCAATGGACATAACCTCCAATTGGATTATGATACAAATAGGTTTTAGTTGTTTGGATAGACAATGTCATGAATGCACCAATAATCCATGTATAAAACAACAAAACATTGAGACTAAGATGGATTGGATTCAAGACCAATGACCACATCAAAACAAACCAAGATTGGACCATGTATTTGAGGTGATCAGATGAAATGACATGGGTGAAGCCAAGCATGGAAGTTATGGAACCATAGGCTTGAGTCAAGACAAAAGGTTATGGGGGACAAGGATCAAGGGGATATAAATCAATCAATGGGTGAAAAGTGGATGAAAGTAGGGTTTTGGATGTCACCAGATGGAAGGTCAAACCACAAAGTCCATCAATACCAATCCCTTCTTGATTAGGGTTTCCATGAGGCCTACTTCTCCAATCAAGCCTTTTGAACCAAACTAGATGCTTCAACAACAAGTTTTTCAATGCATGAGCCCTTATTAGGATTTTGGTGTCCAAGACAAGGCCCAGAGAAGCTCCAAGAGATCCCATCATCATACCATCAAGAATTAGGGTTTTGAAGATCCCTGAAGAAATGTTATGATAAAAACTAATACATACAAAAATCAAGATTGATCAAAACTCAAAATAACTATAATTAAATTTATTTTTAATTAATACAAAATTGTATTTTTGATATATTATTTTTAATTATTATAATTATATTTTTTTTAAAAATTCCGCCATTTTTATAATTAGAACGGGAAAGTTTTACCTCATACCCCTACATTTATCTCTACACCCCTACATTTCATAAAAATACCAATTTTATCCTTATATATTTTTAAGTAATTTATTATTTTATTTTTATTTTTATTTTTTTAAAAAAATTGTGTACCGGAAGACTTTACAAAAGAGATCCGGTAGTCATTTTTCAAGCATTTTTTCAATATTTTTTTTTGTATACAGGAAGACTTTGCAAAAGAATTCTGATAGTCAATTTTTGTGTATCGGAAGATTTCGCAAAAGAGTTCCGATAGTCATTTTTCAAACATTTTTTAAAATATTTTTTTGTGTACCGGAAGACTTTGTAAAAGAGTTCCAGAAGTCAATTTTTGTGCACCGGAAGACATTGCAAAAGAGTTCCGATAGTCATTTTTCAAATATTTTTTTAATATTTTTTTTGTGTATCGGAAGACTTTGCAAAAGAGTTCCGGTACTCATTTTTCAAGTTTTTTTTTAATTTTTTTTATATACCAAAAGACTTTACAAAAGAGTTTCGGTAGTCAATTTTTGTGTACCGAAACACTTTTCCAAAGTATTCGATACCCATAAAAAAGTTAAAAAATACTATCGAAACTCTTTTACAAACTCTTCTGGTACACAAAATAAAATTTAAAAAATATTTAAAAATAAAATAATAAATTAGTTAAAAATATATAAAGATAAAATTGGTACTTTTTATAAAATGTATGGGTATATGGATAAATTTAGGGGTATAAAGTAAAGTTTTCTTAGAAAGGGGCCTCCAATATCATTTGACCGGCCCCGACGAAAATATCCTAAAAAATATATTTTTTAATATTGGGTTAATATTATAAAATTAAATCTACCAACATACGTGGACACATAAGATATTATTTTTTTAGTTTCCTGTATTAAAAAGAGTGTTATAGATTATGGATTTTCTTGCTTGTAAGAATTCTCTTTCAAAAAAGTATATAAATTTGAACCCGTCGACATAGGCTCACACGCCAGCACATCGATATCTATTACGGCCAATCCATAAACCTCCACGTGGTCTTAACTCATCTCTATACTCCAATAATGATTCGAATAAAACAAAACATTAACTATATAATTTTCATGGCCGACATAACTAATTTCAATTCCATAAATTAAATTAAAATTAATACTACACTTTATTGTTACTTTAGTGTTTGATGTCTCTCGCATTACTTTTATAAAAAACTATTATTTTTTAAAATAAATATAAAAAATATATTTAAATAGTTTTTTAATCTAACGTGCTTTTATTTTCGTTCCTCTATATTTTTTCAAAAATAATTTTAAAATATTAAAGTTTTTTTTTAGTTTTTAAAGTTAAAATTAAAAGAAAAAGATATATGAATTTTAATTTTAAAATTAAAATCAAATAAAATTTAATATTTAAATATTTCATCCAAAAAAAGATAAGAGACGAAAAATAAAAATACTATGGAAATTATAAAATTATAGTATTTTTTTCACACAACTACATAAATATTAAGATTAATTTTAAATCAAGGAAAAACACCAAAAATGATAAATATTTTAGATATAATTAATCCCGTTCGTTTTAGTTTTAATAAAATTATAAATTACTCCCTCCGTGTTACTTTTATATAAATTTTTTCTTTCTCTTTGTAATAATTAATTATGGATATTTTTAAAAAAAAATCAATCAATATTAATTTGAATCTTGTAATAACAAATAAAAAGGAACAGTTTTTAAATAGAAAAATAACCTTTTTGACTATTATTTAATATAGTTGTTTAATTAATTTAAGAATAAAATAGAAAATCGTTTTCAATGGGTCAATCACGACTTACAATTCGCATAAATAACCACGGAACCAATTAATGTTAAACAGATCATAGTGCGCACATGACAGCACTAATCTTTGTGTCTTCTCTTGCTACATAATTTCATCATTGTTCTTTTTCTTCTTTCTTCTAACTAACTTGTGATCACAAATTTGGAAGAAAAAAAATGTGGAACAGGATGAATTTTCAAGATGAAGCAGCTCAGTTGATCAATTCGGATTTCAGAGACTTGGGTGAAGCTGCTCATAAACTCGCTGATCATGTTCTTAAACTCGGTGGTTTGGGATTTGGAGCTTCTTTCTTTGGATTCTTTGCTGCTGTTGCTGCTATGTATGTTGTTCCTTTTTACTTTATCTGTTACTGTGATTTATCGGTGTTTTTGAATTTTGTTATATGGATTGTGTGATTTGCTTGTCAAACATTGTAGGTTGTTTTTTTATTGTGTGTCGAATGTTTATGTCTCCCTATACTGTTGTTTGGGTATGTGATTTTAGGATATTTGTTGCTGCTTCTAGACCATCCTTGATTTCAGAGTGTGATTTTTCTGTGTTGTTTGTGGTTACAACTTATTTTCAGCTTATTTTCCTAAATAGAAGTTTCCTAAAAAAAGTAGACTTTTTTTTCTTTAATTTAACACTCTTTCTATAAACGAGTTACGTGTAGAAGATAGATATTCAGATCCATTTCCTAGACAAGATAATATCAATGCTAGGGTAGAAGCCCCACATATTCTCATGACGAAGTCGGTAGTTATCATGTTGTCTTTTTAGTGGTTGGTGTTGAATTGTTGTCACTATTTTTATCCACAAAAAGAAAAAGAGTTTGTTATTTTGTAAAGTAAGCTAGACCGACTATTCAACTACCAACAACAGTTATTCAAAACAGAAATTTATCACCATGTTTTTATTCTTGCTGTCGAAGAATAAATGAAAACAAATTAATATAAAACATACTGTCAATTTTGTAAATTAAAAAAACAGTTAATGATGTTTTGTTAATATGTTCTCTGCAGTTACTTGTTGGTTTTGGATCGCACAAACTGGAAGACCAACATTCTCACATCACTACTCATTCCATACATTTTCTTCAGTTTGCCGCAACTAGTTTTCGGCGTATTCAGGTGATTGATTCGTTTCCCTCCCTGTCTGTCTGTCACACTTTCATGTTATCAAATTCATTTCTGTTAATATTATTTTCATCACTCCGCAGGGGAGAGATTGGAAAATGGATTGCTTTAGTTACTGTTGTGTTAAGGCTTTTTATTCCAAAACATTACCCTGGTATGTTACAATTTTGCTTATGATAGTGTCTGTGAATTTTTTTTTGTTTTCACCACCAGTATCCGGTCAGTGAAATATTAATATGCATAACAATAACCAACTCTTGATGATTGTTACTGCAGATTGGTTGGATTTACCAGGTGCTTTGGTGCTTCTGGTTGTTGTAGCTCCAAATGTAATTGCAACCACTTTTAGAGAAGACATTGTGGGAGTGATTGTGTGTCTTGTCATTGCATGTTATTTACTACAGGAACATATTCGTGCGTCTGGTGGTTTCAGAAACTCATTCACTAGAGCAAATGGTGTGTCGAATTCCATTGGCATAATACTTCTGTTGGTTTACCCTATCTGGGCGCTTCTCGTTATCATTTTTTAGGTAGCGGCGTTTGAATTTGATTGTTAAGTTTGAGTGAATTAAAAAACCTGTTGTGTTCTGTAATCATTCATTTGTTGGATGTTGATGTCAAATACTCTGTCATTGTTTTGATGTAATGTATAACCTTTGTTGTCTCGTTTGCATGTTGAAAATATGAAATCAAGTCTCTCTGAGAGACTTTTTGGCTTCATTGTAGAAATAAGAATGATGAAGGGAATTGACATAGTAGTAATATATCTTCATAGCTTCTGGTTTAGTCATAAGTTATCTATGATTTGAATGGATCATTGTATTCTCATTGGTGAGATATAACAAACAAAAATACATCATAATGCTTTTAAGTTATTTAGTATCAAAACATAATGTAGAGGTGTCTAAATGTTTAATTTCCACAAGACTTATGATTTAAGATAATCATTCTTTTAATACATCTTTTAATACCTTAACTTAATTTAAGATTTTACTTTTATTACTTAACTAATAAATGTTTATTTTTAGTCTAATAACCATTCTTTGTTAGTCAAATAGATTTTTTTATTAAATTTTGTGAAAAATATTACTTTTTTTCAGTTAGAATTATGTCATGTGACATGATTTTTTATTTTAAAGATGTTATTATTTTTAAGCAAACACTTAGTATCATTCGATTCATTTGGTAATCAAACTCTTAAATATGTTCTTGTTCTCTTAACTTAGAGAATTTTAAAATTTAATCCTTCTCTCACATTTTATATAAACAACTTATTCACTCTTTCTCTTATATTCCACTTAGGTGCGAGTTTATGAAATTTCTCAAATTCATCGTAGATCATCACTAATTTTTTATTTATATTTAAAGATTATAGGTGGTTTCTGTTGGAATTTTGCCAAATTCTCGATGTGGAATTTTATCAAATTTTGAAGAATTTCGAGTCAATTTTGATGAACAAGAATCAATTTTTTTTATTGATTATTTCTCTTGTTCTTCACTCTTCACTCGAGTGAATCAACAAACTTTGGTTACAAGAAGATTATGTTACACGATGATTATTGAAAAAGAAAACATAAAGATGAATTGGGGAAGAAAAGAGAAATTAGGGTTTTAGAGAAAAAAAAGAAAGAAGAAGAAGAAGAATTTCTACAAAGGTCTCTCTGGTTTCAAATTGAAGTTATTCAATCTTTTTCTATGCAACTGCACGTTTTCTATATATTACAATAATATGGCACCTCCCTATTTATAGGTTGAGATTGCTTGCAAACCAAACAATATTCAACTAATCTAACTAACTCAGCTAAAACACACAAGTAAAGTCAAGTCAAAAACTTTGTCGACATTTCAACAACTATACATTTTGACACACATAACATTTCGACAACAGTAGATTTTGTCAAAATGATGCTTTTACACAAAGAATTACATTCTCAACACACCACATAATTCATTGTGTCTAAGCTATCTACATTCATCATTGATCTCAATTTCTTGAATACTTCGACATGCACTCCTTTCGTCATGATGTCTGCAATCTGATTCTCGGTTTTGTAGTGTTTCAAATTCAACTTCGCTTTTTCCACTTGCTCTCGAAGATAACGGAGCTATGTGTTGCAGAGAGTGGGCATATGCCCCCACTTTCATAATTATAATATTAATTTTTAATATTACAAATAATAATTATACATTAAATATATTATAACAAAAAAAAATCTATAATGATCCATATTTATCAAATGATTTTTTTAATAATATTATTTTTTATTCTCAATATCCCATTAAATTTAAAACTTAATCTATACTTTTTGTTTATTCTATTCATTTAATTTTTTGAAAAATTATTTTATTTCATAAAATAAAAAATAATTCATTTTCATTCCTTTCCCTATTTCTATTCAACCTTATTTCACTCTTTTCAAGCAAAGACAAATCACACACACGTAGTCCTCTTTCTCTCACCATAAAATATCTCTCAATTTCTATTCTCTTTTTTGGAACCGACCCAATAAATTTAGGACCATGTTATAATTTAAAAAATAGACTTAAAAAATAAATTTTATATCGAATTTTAAAAAAAAATCGGTGTAAAATCATAAATTTGGAAAATAAATTATGATTTTATTTTTCATAAAAAAAGGCTACTTATATGACCCCACTACTCATAATTTCTGGCTCCGTCCCTGACGGAGCCTCATTTCGATGTGTTTGCTTCTTCCCTATGTTATCAGATTCTTCATTAGATTGATAGCAGACATGGTGTCGATCTTCATGGTGATTGCTCCATAATTCTTCGATGTAATTTCTTCGACCAAATTGACCATTCACATTGCTTGACATGCATAGGCCGACATCATCTTCCTCTGAGTCTTTCGACAGTTGTAATCTTGGTTCAACAGGTGTTGAAGTTGCATTGCAGTCTTCCATCTCAAATCTCTTGAGTATCTCGCTTGCATATCTTCTTTTGATGCATCATCAAGCCTCTACTACTCTCGTAGAATATGATGCCTAGGAAGTATGAAATATTGTCCAGATCAAACATTTTGAACTCCTTGCTAAGATCACCTTTGAAGTATTTGATCTCTTTCTTGCAGTTGCTTGTTATCAACAAGTCATCGGCATAGAGACACAATATAAGAAATTATTGCTTCTTCTTACATATACTACATGCTCATTTGTGCACTTCAGAAATTCCTTCTCCCTTAGAAAGCTATATATCTTCTTATTCCAAGCTCTTGGAGCTTGCTTAAGTCCATACAGAGCTTTATGAAACTTGTATACCTTGCTTTCTTCGCCTTGTTTCACAAATCCAACTGGTTGTTCAACATAAAATTCCTCATCTAAGGGATCATTCAGGAATGCAAATTTCACATCCATCTGACACATATGTCAGTTGTTAATATTTGCTAGACCAATAACCAACCTCTCTAGCAACAGATGCAAAGACTTCGTCAAAGTCAATTCCTTCTTTCTGAAAAAATCCTTTCGTCACAAGTGTTGCCTTGTGTCGAGTTACTTCTCCTTTGCGATTTAACTTCACCTTGTATACCCACTTCACATCGATTTCCTTCTTGCCTTGAGGCAATTTTACAAGTGATCAAGCGTTGTTGACTTTAAAAGACTCTAGTTCCCCATTCATTGCTTTCATCCATTTCGAATCCTTCAATGCCTCAACTGCATTGACTAGTTCGACATTTGCATAGAAAGCATAATGTACCAGCTCACCTTCATCATTGACCACATCATCTGATGTAATCACACATTTTTGCTACCTTGCAAGCATGTGTCTTGTCCTTTGAGGTATGCTTGTGCTTGCTTGACCTCTAACTTCTTCTTGTTGAACTTCTCTTTCAACTTCAGTTGTTGGTTCTTCATATAAGACTCTCATTGAGTCCTTCTAGACTTTTTCATTCCAATCCCATTCCTTAAGCTCATTTATGATCATTTCCTCGCTAATTATTAGTTTCTTGTTCATTGGGTCAAACAACTTGTATCCAACAGTCGAATGATATCCTATTAGAATCATTTAACTCAACTTGTCGTCAAGTTTTTTTTCTCAACTGATCAGGCATATGTTTATATGTTATAGATCCAAATACCTTCAGATGGATCGTGTAACACCCTAAACCCCGCATACAAATTTAATGCATAATTTAATTGAAAATACGACTACAAGGGTGTCACTCACATCAAAATTCAATCCTGCTTCGTAACACGGGTTACAAAATATCACATAAAACCTGTCATCGTGTGCTCACGTTCTCGTAGGGTATCATCCCAGCGGAATCAATATCAATCAATTTAAACATTTAATAATCACCATACAAGAAATTAAATCTTATAACTTCAACTTTATAACATATTAACAAGAGTTGTAATGATCAACTCATCACCATTTAAAACCTCATCAAACATGACTAGTAAATTTAACAAGACAAAATAAATTAGAGCAAACGCTCCCCTGGCTGATGTTACATTGACCAGAGCCAGACCCTTTTAAAATAATGACAACTAATAGGAAGTCACTGCAAGAGCTACATTCCACTTACTGTAGCAAGCTACTCCTGAGTATCTGCATGATGCCCATGTAAAGGAAACATTCAAACAGAAGGGGTGAGAATACACTTCAATAATTAACGGTGAAAAACAAGTGGAAGTAAATTATTATATAACATCAACATACACAATGTTTAATCAATACCAACATACTAAGTATTCTCTTCCAATAACACATCATCAACAATCAACACAATGCAACACTTATGCAACGTAGAATTCATTTCAATAATAAATGGTATAACATGAAGAATAGAGTACAACATCTACACCATCATGCACAACAACATATCACATTCTCACACCCAATTCATCATCAACATCATAGACGACAACATCTCGGCTATCATCAACATCATACGCAACCGTATCTCAATTATCATTAACATCATATACATCACATCTCAATTATCATTAATATCATATGTAACACATCTCAATTATCATTAACATCATATGCAACACATCTCAATTATTATTAACATCATATGCAACACATCTCATCCAAAAAACCATCGACAACCATCAACACAATACAACACTTATGCAATATACTCAACACTGATTTAACATGCATGTGGTACCAAATATCAACACTCGGGTGCATCTCACTCCATGATCCCCACCATAGGATCAATTTCCTCTTGGAACCGGAGCACACAAAAATCGTTACCATCACCATATATAACGCTTCACTAATCCCCTATAATAGGAATTAGCTACTCGCACTAGATCCATCACAATAGGATTGAGCCTCACCAAAACTCATTATCATTATCATATGTAACGCTTCACTAATCCCCATAATAGGAATAAGCTACTCGCACCCGAACCATCACCATAGGATTGAGGCTTACCAAAACTGGATCGAAGTCCATACACCATGATACATGACTCTCAAATAACATGCATTATCACATCAAGGTCCACCACAAAGGATACCTCACATACATCTCATCATACATGTATCACATCATTCTTCATGCAATCATCAATTCATGTCATAATGTCATTAACATCAACAATAGCAGCAACTCATCACAAGTTATTACATGGTATTCATTCATATCACTTTACCCAAGAACAACAACACATCATTGCATTCATTGTAATGATTCACTAATTAACCAAACAAATCATCATAAACCTTTCTACGATTGACAATTGACTATTATGAGTATAACCTAGCCTTAGGAAAGCTATAAGCCTTTTGAAATACATTAAAAAAGGTTTCGTACTGAAAAGTAAGTTTTTAAGCGAAAAAGTAGTCTATGTGTCGACACATACGATCCATAGGTCGACACATAGAAGAATTTTTTTGCCTATGTGTCAAAACATATGACTTACAGGTCGACACATGTGTTGCGTTTTTAAACCTGTATGTTCTGACTCATGTGCCGCTTGCATGTTTCGACTCATGACCTTCATAGGTTGACACATGACATTCATAGGTCGATACATGACCTTCATAGGTCGACACATGACCTTCATAGGTCGACACATACTGCGAAATTTTCCAAAAATTAATTTTTTTGACTGTCTAAACACTCTCAAATGCACCAAAAACTCATACCATAAAAATCCATCAATTAAAACTCATTTTTCTATGGTTATAGATTCCTAATTCATCATCTTACTCATAGTTTTCAAGAGTCAACATCATGTTACAACACATCATCTTTAAATCATCAAGAACACAATCAAGGTTAAAAATCTTCAAAACATCAATCAATGGAATATCATGATCAATAACATCAAAATAGCATATTCACGCATATATTAGACAGATTTCACCCTAATTCATCATACAATTAAAAGTGATAACATAACATCAGAATTTAGATCTGCAATACCCAATCCTAAGGAGATTAAGGGTTCACCCATCTATCCCACATGTTCTAACACCCATTAAAGAAGCACATCTCCCTCTTATTTGATTTCTAGCCAAAAGCTCCTTTGATTTCCTAGAGTTATTCAACCTTAAGTCGTTGCTCTTCCTCTTTGCCTCTTTTGATCCAACTCCCAAAAACACATTCTGACTCTTTAGGTTCTCAAATCTCTATTTTGTTCCAAGACTTTTTTCCTTCCAAAATAGATTCTTCACATTGTACCCTCTAACTTATCATTGTCTCCCTATTTTATCCTCCATAATTTCCTTATTCCCAACCTTGTCTCCACTTCCTCTATACATCTAATTTCCTCATTATTTTAATTAATTCAAAAATAAATATTATTCTAAAAATTTATTAAAATCTTAATAATTTTAAACACCAATGCAAATCTCATACTCTCTCCATACCCCTATTTCAAGGACACTTACCCCACAACTATATCATAAATAATTTAACATGCAAATCAATTTGAATAAAATCTTAAATAATTGAACTCAGGGTGTTACTATTGGTGTAAGCCCTAAAGGTCAATACTTTTGGTGCTTGTATCAAATTATTTATTAATAATAAAATGATTTTTTCTTTATTATGTTTGTTTAATAAAGTCCCTAGAATAACTAGTCTGTTTAATGTATCAAGTGTGACTTAATCATGAGATCTCATTAAACATAAGGACATTATTCTTAAAGTATCAGTAGTCGAGCTTTATTGTGAAGTGGGATAACATTAAAGCATTAAGACTATTATGTATATAGACTTATGATCACATCTTATGGATCATGGATAAGGAGTTATCAAGTCTTAAACATAGATATGGATTTTAGGAGTAATATTTATACTAGGTTGACCCGCAATGAGAATACTATATAGAATGTTATGCAAAGTGTAATAAGTTATTCTCATGGTGATAGTGGTGTATACCACCCTTTGACCTAAAACCACTATGGACCCTGGATGTAGAATCGAGTGTTTTATTGCTGATCAAACATTGTCCGTAACGGGATATGTTGGTGTAAGCCCTAGAGGCCAATACTTTTGGTACTTGTATCGAATTATCTATTAATAATAAAAGGCTTTTTCTTTATTATGTTTGTTTAATAAAGTCCCTAGAATAGCTAGTCCGTTTAATGTATCAAGTATGACTTAATCATTAGATCACATTAAACATAAGGACACTATTCTTAAAGTATCCGTAGTCGAGCTTTATTGTGAAGTGGGATAACATTAAAGCATTAAGACTATTATGTTTGTAGACTGATGATCACATCTCATGGATCATGGATAAAGAGTTATCAAGTCTTAAACATAGGTATGAATATTAAGAGTAATATTTACACTGGATTGACCCGCTATGAGAATACTATATAGAAAGTTATGCAAAGTGTCATAAGTTATTCTTATGGTGATAATGATGTATAACACTCTTCGACCTGAAACCACTATGGACCCTAGATGTAGAGTCGAGTGCTTTATTGCTGATCCAACGTTGTCCGTAACTGGATAACCATAAAGACAGTTGATGGGTACTCCACAAAGCATGCTAAGGGACATGAGTGACCTAGATGGAATTTGCCCATCCTGTGTAACAGGATAAATGTCTATGGGCCCAATATTGAACTGGACAAGGATGACACGGTCTATGCCTTGTGTTCAATATAGACATAAGGGCAAAAGGGAAATTATACACATAATTATTATCACAGAAGGATTTGTCAGATCACATGACATTTTCGTGACTTGGGTAGCAGTGATGTGTTGCTAGATACCTCTCACTGTTTATTATGTTAAATGTGTGATTTAATATAATTGCCAACGTCGCGAAAACCTACAGGGTCACACACAAAGGACGGATTGATAAGAGATAGAGTAACTAAGGAACACCGTAAGGTATGGTGCACTTAAATGGAATACAAAATATGGTAAGCTACCACACACTTAAGTGATTTTGGGCATAGTATAAGATATGGGCCAAAATACACTTAAGTGGGGTTTTTAGCTTGAAGCCCACACAAGTGGTTCTATAAATAGAACCCTTGGGTAGAAGCATTATCACTCTTGCATTTTCGTTTCTCTCTCTCTCACTCAAAGCCTTCAGTCGTAGCAGCTAGGACTGAGATTGAAGGAATCCGTTCGTGTGGACTGAGTAGAGGCGTTGTCATCGTTCAACGTTCGTGATCGCCACAATAGGTAACGATTCTATCACTGATCATGCCCATTCGTAAGGATCATTAAAGGAGAAAATTTTAAATTCCGCTGCGCCCTTGGACGGCAATTCTCCTTCAGTGGTATCAGAGCCACTTACGAAACCATGAATCTGATAACTGTTTTTTTTCTATATTAATACGATTAAAGACAGAATGAATCAAAGATTAAATTGAGATCGATCAAGTTATATATATGATATAAGTAATCCTGATGCAAAATACATTGTATATGATATAGTGTTCTTGTTTCGTTCATTCAAACACTCAATGGTTGTTTTCCTTTGAGCGATCAATGGTCGTTTGCTTCTTTATCCGACATTAGTATGGTGAAGCAATGACGTGTTGATCAATCATACTGAATCAACAATCGAGATGTGTTTGACGGTCTGAAATCGGTGCATTAGGGTTAGTGGCGGCACAAGGGTTGTGTTGTCAAAGAGTTATGCGATTGGGGTTGTGACTGCACAAGAGTTGTGCTTTCTAAACACCTTTTCGAACAGTGTTAACCGGTTAACGCATATGGTTAACCGGTTAACGCAAGACAGAAAATAAATTTTGAACAGATTTTCAAACAGTGTTAACCGGTTAACGTATTTGGTTAACCGGTTAACGCAAGACAAAAAGAAAATTTTCTAACAGTTTTTCAAAAGTGTTAACCGGTTAACGCATTTGTTTAACCGGTTAACGCAAGGCAAAATTCACCCGTTCGGCTAACTCTACGTAATGTGATCGGTCGTCGAGATTTAATTTGGTTTTAATTGATTAAAAGAATTAAAATTGATAATAATAATAATGTGTTTATTATTGTCTTGTGGTGATCGGTTATGGCCTTAGTTTTCCTTTATTTTGTTTTTGGGTTTTAAAATACGACCTGCGTGTCGTGTCTCTCTTTTAATCTCTTAATGTAACTTCTTTTCTCATCTCACTCCCTCGTATGTAAAATGAGTTTCTTTATGTAATGTAATGTTATGGGGAAAGCAAAGAAGTCAGTGCCAAAGGAGGACAACCTTGAAGATCTTGCTTGGAGAAGTTTAGATCGTTATTAGGTTAGCTTAGGTTCTCTCATTGGCTTGGGAGAACAACCGCGCTAGGGGTCATAACTGTTTCGTTATGTATGTATGTATGTTGATGCATGTGAATGTATGTTGATGCATGTGAGAGACGATTTATATGATAAATAAGCCGGTGAGATCAGGATAATTGCAAATTCCCTCAAATTAAATATTAAGTTTATGCTTTCCAAGTTTTAACACTCATCAAGACTAGTATCGGATAATGTAGGTTTCGCCTACGCGAGGTGCATGTTCTATATTAGTAAGGTGCGATGGGATAATTGTAATATCCAATTGTTAAAACAATGGGTCAAACTTAACTAAACAAATTATAATAATATTATATATGTTTGCTTTCCAAGTTTTAGCACTCATCAAGACTAGTATCGGATAATGTAGGTTTCGTCTACGCGAGGTGCATGTTCTGTATTAGTAAGGTGCGATGGGATAATTGTAACATCCAACTGCTAAAAGATGGGTCAAACTTAATTATAATAATATTATATATGTCTAGAAGCAAGAGATGGGAATGATCCATATGATGGATTGGAATAAGGAGTTATTCACCAAACTGAAATTTTCGAGAGTTGTATGATATACAATTAGAAGGAGTTCCTACCTAAATAACCTAGTTTTGTGTAATCCGCCTACGCGGACTTAGAACGAAGTGAAATATGGATCTCGACCCACTAGAAAATCTTTCAACGGGATTTTCCGAATCAAATGATGAGGGTCATTTGTTTTTAGTAAAATAGTGGGAGC
This sequence comes from Lathyrus oleraceus, assembly GCF_024323335.1. Classification (NCBI taxonomy): domain Eukaryota; kingdom Viridiplantae; phylum Streptophyta; class Magnoliopsida; order Fabales; family Fabaceae; genus Lathyrus; species Lathyrus oleraceus. The sequence goes on along the minus strand of NC_066585.1, from coordinate 453,571,145 downwards.
ATATTTAATTAAAGGCCTAATTAAATATGTCAATGATACTTATATTTTCATTAATCCTTATGTAGATTACCATGACAACAAACACCTCTAACGACATCTTGCGATCAATCCTTGATAAAGAAAAATTGTCTGGGACAGATTTTCTGGATTGGTACCGAAACTTGAAGATTGTCCTCAAACATGATAAAGGGAAAGGCAAGGAAGTTGCCAAACCCAAACCCACTATTGCTGCTTTGAAGACTAGTGGAGGCATAGCAAAAGAGGGCACCTGCTTCCATTGCGGTAAGACCGGACACTGGAAGAGAAACTGCCCAAAGTACCTGGAAGATAGGAAGAATGGAGTAGAGACTTCAACTTCAGGTATTATTGTTATTGAAATTAATTTATCTACTTCTGCATCATGGGTATTAGATACTGGATGCGGTTCTCACATTTGTACAAATGTAAATGGACTAAAAAGGAGTATAGATTTGGCAAAAGATGAAGTCGACCTACGAGTTGGCAATGGAGCAAACGTTGCTGCCTTAGCCGTAGGAACTTATGTATTGACTTTACCTAGTGGTTTAATAATTCAGTTAGAGAACTGTTATTATGTACCTGCAATTAGCAAGAATATTATTTTCGTTTCTTGTTTGGACAAGTTTGGTTTTTCATTCATAATAAAGAACAATTGTTGCTCAATTTATTTGAATGATATATTCTATGCTACTGCACAAATGAACAATGGACTATATGTCCTTGATCTTGAAATGCCTATTTATAACATTAATACTAAAAGGATGAAACCTAATGAGTTAAATCCAACTTTCCTTTGGCATTGTCGATTAGGCCACATAAATGAGAAACGCATTTCCAAACTCCATAAAGATGGACTCTTGGACTCTTTTGATTATGAATCATATGAGACATGCAGATCTTATTTAATTGGAAAGATGACAAAGTCTCCATTCACAAGAAAAGGTGAAAGAGCTAATGATATTTTGGCCCTCATACATACTGATGTATGTGGACCACTGAACATACCAGCCAAAGAAGGTTTTCAGTACTTCATCACATTTACTGATGATTTCAGTAGATATGGTTATGTGTATTTAATGAAACACAAATCAGAGTCCTTTGAAAAGTTCAAGGAATTCAAGAATGAAGTACAAAACCAACTAGGTAAGAATATTAAAACTCTTCGATCAGATCGAGGTGGTGAATATTTAAGCCTAGAGTTTGATGACCATCTGAAAGAGTGTGGGATCCTATCCCAACTTACTCCTCCTGGAACACCCCAATGGAATGGTGTATCTGAGAGAAGAAATCGAACCATGTTAGACATGGTCCGATCCATGATGAGTCACGCCGATCTTCCAAACTCCTTTTGGGGACATGCACTATTGACAGCAGCTTACACACTTAATCGTGTTCCATCCAAAAAGGTTAAGAAGACACCATATGAGATATGGAGTGGTAAGAAACCACATATGTCTTACATGAAGATTTGGGGTTGCAAAGTTTATGTGAAACGACAAATTTCAACTAAGCTTGAGCCCAAATCTGACAAATGCTTATTTGTGGGGTATCCTAAAGAAACAAGAGGGTATTACTTCTACAATCCTTCTGAGGGCAAAGTGTTTGTCGCTCGAACTGGATTTTTCCTAGAAAAGGATTTTATTTCCAAAGGAATCAGTGGGAGGAAAGTAGAGCTTGAAGAAATTCAAGAATCACAAAGCATCGATACACCTATGGAGGAATTAGAGCAGGAAACACAAGTGGTTGTGGAAGAGCAACCCGCTCAAGTAGAACAAGACCAGCGTAGGTCAAGCAGGATACGTCACCTACCTGAGAGATATGGATATCTCATAACAGATCAAGGTGATGTATTACTCATGGATCAAGATGAGCCTGTGACCTACCAAGACGCCATAACTGGTCCCGAGTCTGAGAAGTGGCTAGAAGCCATGAAATCTGAAATGGATTCCATGTACACAAACCAAGTTTGGACCTTGGTAGAGCCTCCTGTAGGAGTTAACCCTATAGGATGCAAGTGGATCTTCAAAAAGAAGACCGACATGGATGGTAAAGTACATACCTATAAGGCAAGACTGGTTGCAAAAGGATATAAACAAATTCATGGGGTTGACTATGATGGAACCTTTTCACCAGTTGCAATGCTTAAATCTGTTTGGATTTTACTTGCTATCGCTGCATATATGATTATGAAATATGACAGATGGATGTCAAAACTGCTTTCCTTAATGGGAATCTTCTTGAGGATGTGTACATGACACAGCCTGAAGGATTTGACATACCAGAAGAAGCCCAAAAGATATGTAAGCTACAAAGATCAATCTATGGATTGAAGCAAGCTTCCAGAAGCTGGAATCTTAGTTTTGATGAAACAGTAAAACAATATGGATTCATCAAGAATGAAGATGACCCTTGTGTCTACAAGAAGGTTAGTGGGAGCATGATCGTTTTCCTGGTATTATATGTAGATGGCATATTACTCATTGGAAACGATGTCCCTACCCTGCAACAAGTAAAGTCTTGGTTGGGGAAATGCTTTTCTATGAAGGACCTAGGTGAAGAAGCCTATATATTAGGAATCAGAATCTATAGAGATAGATCACAAAAACTGCTTGGCCTAAGTCAGAGTACGTACATAGACAAAGTGCTGAGACGCTTTAACATGCATGATTCCAAGAAAGGATTCATACCTATGCAACATGGCCTGTGTCTATCAAAAACACAATCCCCTTCAACTAAGGAAGAAAGGGATCGCATGAATAAGATTCCATATGCATCTGCAATAGGATCTATCATGTATGCCATGTTATGTACTCGACCAGATGTCTCGTATGCTTTAAGTGCAAAGAGTAGGTACCAATCTGATCCTGGTGATGCCCATTGGGTAGCTGTCAAGAATATCCTTAAGTACTTGAGAAGGACTAAGGACTCATTCTTGATATATGGAGGTCAGGAAGAGTTGGCTGTAATTGGATACACCGATGCCAGCTTCCAGACAAATAAGGATGACTTTAGATCGCAATCTGGTTATGTGTTTTGCTTGAACGGTGGCGCTGTGAGCTAGAAAAGTTCAAAGCAAGATACAGTTGTTGATTCTACAACCGAGGCCGAGTATATTGCTGCCTCAAGTGCAGCAAAGGAAGTTGTTTGGATCAAAAAGTTCATTATTGAACTTGACATAGTTCCTAGCATTGTGGATCCCATTGGTCTCTATTATGATAACAATGGTGCTATCGCACAAGCTAAGGAGCCTAGATCTCACCAACGATCCAAACACATACTTAGGCGTTATCACCTCATTCGAGAGATAATAGATAGAGGAGATGTGAAAATATGTAGAGTACCTACACTTGACAATATTGTTGACCCACTGACAAAGCCTTTTGCGCAGCAGAAGCATGATGGCCATACTAGATCTATGGGCATTAGGGGTATGCCTGATTGGCTCTAGTGCTAGTGGGAGATTGTTGGTGTAAGCCCTAGAGGCCAATACTTTTGGTACTTGTATCGAATTATCTATTAATAATAAAAGGCTTTTTCTTTATTATGTTTGTTTAATAAAGTCCCTAGAATAGCTAGTCCGTTTAATGTATCAAGTATGACTTAATCATGAGATCACATTAAACATAAGGACACTATTCTTAAAGTATCCGTAGTCGAGCTTTACTGTGAAGTGGGATAACATTAAAGCATTAAGACTATTATGTTTGTAGACTGATGATCACATCTCATGGATCATGGATAAAGAGTTATCAAGTCTTAAACATAGGTATGAATATTAAGAGTAATATTTACACTGGATTGACCCGCTATGAGAATACTATATAAAATGTTATGCAAAGTGTCATAAGTTATTCTCATGGTGATAATGGTGTATACCACTCTTCGACCTGAAACCACTATGGACCTTAGATGTAGAGTCGAATGCTTTATTGCTAATCCAACGTTGTCCGTAACTGGATAACCATAACGACAGTTGATGGGTACTCAAGGAAGCATGTTGAGGGACATGAGTGACCTAGATGGAATTTGCCCATCTTGCGTAACAGGATGAATGTCTAAGGGTACAATATTAAACTGGACAAGAATGACACGGTCTATGCCTTGTGTTCAATATATACATAACGACAAAAGGGTAATTGTACACATAAGTATTATCACAAAAGGATTTGTCAGATCACATGATATTTTCGTGTCTTTAGTAGCAATGATGTGTTGCTAGATACCGCTCACTATTTATTATGTTTAATACGTGATTTAATATAATTACCAATGTCGCGAGAACCTACAGGGTCACACACAAAAGGACGGATTGATGAGAGATAGAGTAAATAAGGAACATCGTAAGGTACGGTATACTTAAGTGAATTGTAGAACATCATAAGGTACGATGCACTTAAGTAGAATACGAAATATGGTAAGGTATCATGCACTTAAGTGATTTTCGTATATATTAAGATATGGGCCACATACACTTAAGTGGGATTTTTAGCTTGCAGCCCACACAAGTGGTTCTATAAATAGAACCCTTGTGCATAAGCATTGGATTAGAAGAAAATTTCGTTTCTCTCTCTCTCTCTCTCTCTCTCTCTCTCTCTCTCTCTCTCTCTCTCTCTCTCTCTCTCTCTCTCTTTCTCTCACTCAAATCCTTCATTCGTAGCAGCTAGCACTGAGACTGAAGAAATTTGTACGTGTGGACTGAGTAGAGGCGTCGTCACCATTCAACGTTCATGATCACTCCCTAGATCTGTATCAAAGGTTTCAATCGCCACAAGAGGTAACGATTCTACCACTGATCATGACCATTCGTAAGGATCACTAAAGGAGAAAAAAATTTAATTTCGCTGCGTTTTGGATCTCTATTCTCCTTCAGTGGATTCAGAGCCACTTACGAAACCATGCATCTGATAGCTGTTTATTTTCTATATTTTTTATATTAATACGATTAAAAGACAGAATGAATTAAATAATAAATGAGTAATTAAATTTTGCATCATGTGTGTATGATTTGGATTATTGATGTTGAATATGCTTCGGAATCCGACGAAAGTATGGTGAAGCAATGACATGTTGATCAATCAGACTGAATTAACAATCGAGGTGTGTTTGACAGTATGAAATTGTTGAATTAGGGTTCATGACGGTACAAAGGTTATGCTGTCAAAGAGTTATGAGATTAGGGTTATGACTACGCAAGAGTTGTGCTTTAAAGTATCTAGTGTTGATGTGAAAACCGATGTTGATTTCAAATGAATTGTTCATTAAAATTTTGAGAGGTTGGGTTTTCCCCTCGGCTAACTCTGCGTAGTGCGATCGGTCGCCAAAATTTAATTTGGTTTATTTAATTAACAGAATTTAAATTAATAATAATAATGTGTTTATTATTATTGTCTTGTGGTGATCGGTTATGGTCTTAGTTTTCCTTTATTTTGTTTTGGGATTTTAAAATACGACCTGTGTGTCGTGCCTCTCTTTTAATCTCTTAATGTAACTTCTTTTCTCATCTCACTCCCTGTATGTAAAACGAGTTTCTTTTATCGTTATTAGGTTAGCTTAGATTCTCTCATTGGCTTGGGAGAACAATTGCAATATGGGTCATAATTGTTTCATTTTATATGTACGTTGATGCATGTGAATGTATGTTGATGCATGTGAAGATGATTTATATGATAAATAAGCCGGTGAGATCAGAATAATTGCAAATTCCCTCAAATTAAATATTAAGTTTATGCTTTCCAAGTTTTAGCACCCATCAAGACTAGTATCGAATAATGTAAGTTTCGCCTACGCGAGGTGCATATTCTATATTAGTAAGGTGTGATGGGATAATTGTAATATCCAATTGCTAAAACAATGCGTCAAACTTAACTAAACAAATTATAATAAGATTATATATGTTTAGAAGCAAGAGTTAGAAATGATTCATATGATGGATTGGAATAAGGAGTTATTCACCCAACTAAAATATTTGAGATTTATATTAGATATTGGAAGTAGTTCCTACCTAAATAACCCAGTTTTATGTAATCCGCCTACGCGGACTTAAAACAAAGTGAAATGTGGATCTCAACCTACTAGAAAATCTTCCAACGGGATTTTCTGAATCAAATGATGAGGGTAATTTATTTTGAGTAAAATAGCGGGAGCATATTTAATTAAAGGCCTAATTAAATATTTTATTTTAGTGATACTTATATTTTTCATATTTTTCATGTAGATTACCATGACAACAAACACCTCTAACAACATTTTGCGATCAATCCTTGATAAGGAAAAATTGTCTATGACAAATTTTCTGGATTGACACCGAAATCTGAGGATTATCCTCAAGCATGATAGAAAGTTGTATGTCTTGGAGAAACTTGTTCCTGAAGAGGAACCTCCTAGCTATGCACCTAAGGCAGAAAGAGATGCTTATAAGAATCATGTCGATGATGCCAATGAAACTTCTTGCCTTATGCTAGCTATCATGAACTCAGAGTTGCAAAAGCAACATGAGAACATGGCAGTGTTTGATATGATCAAACACCTTAAGATGCTCTATCAAGAGCAGGCAAGGCATGAAAGGTTTGAAGTTTCAAAAGCCTTTTTTAAGGCAAGTTAGCTAAGGGAGCCCTTGTAGGTCCCCATGTTCTCAAGATGATCAGGCATGTGGAGAACCTTGAGAGGTTGGGTTTTCCCCTCGGAAAGGATCTTCCGACTGATTTGATCTTGCAATTGTTGTCATATATCTTCAGTCAATTTGTCCTTAATTTCAACATGAATGATATGGACAAAAGTCTTATTGAACTGCTAGGCATGTTAATAACTGCTGAGTAGAATCTGAAGTCAAAAGGGAAGTCCATTCTGATGATCGAAAATGGAAAGAGACAGAACAAAAGACTCACCAAGCAGGGAGGTAAAGGGAAAGGCAAGGAAGTTGCCAAACCCAAACCCACTGCTCCTACTTTGAAGCCTATTGGAGGCATAGCAAAAGAAGGCACTTGCTTCCATTGCGGTAAAATCGGACACTAGAAGAGAAACTGCCCAAAGTACCTGGAAGATAAGAAGAATGGAGTAGAGACTTCAACTTCAGGTATTTTTGTTATTGAAATTAATTTATCTACTTCTGCATAATGGGTATTAATAACTGGATGCCGTTCTCACATTTGTACCAATGTGCAGGGGATAAAAAGTAGTAGAGATTTGGCAAAAGGTGAAGTTGACCTACGAGTTGGCAATAGAGCAAAGGTTGCTGCTTTAACCGTAGGAACTTATATATTGACTTTACCTAGTGGTTTAATAATTCAGTTAGAGAACTATTATTATATACCTGTAATTAGCAGGAGTATTATTTTCGTTTCTTGTTTAGACAAGTTTGGTTTTTCATTTATAATAAAGAACAATTGTTGCTCCATTTATTTAAATGATATATTCTATGCTACTGCGCAAATGAACAATGGACTATATGTCCTTGATTTTGAAATGCCTATTTATAACATTAATACTAAAAGGATGAAACCTAATGAGTTACATCCAACTTACTTTGGCATTATCGATTAGGCCACATAAATTAGAAACACATTTCCAAACTCCATAAATATGGACTCTTGGACTCTATTGATTATGAATCATATGAGACATGCAGATCTTGTTTAATTGGAAAAATGACAAAGTCTCCATTCACAGGAAAAGATGAAAGAGCTAATGATCTTTTGACCCTCATACATACTGATGTATGTGGACCATTGAACATACCGGCCAGAGGAGGTTTTCAGTACTTCATCACATTTACTAATGATTTTAGTAGATATGGTTATGTGTATTTAATGAAACACAAACCACAATCCTTTGAAAAGTTTAAGGAATTCAAGAATGAAGTACAAAACCAAATAGGTAAGAATATTAAAACTCTTAAATCAGATCGAGGTGGTGAATATTTAAGCCTAGAGTTTGATGACCATCTGAAAGAGTGTGGGATTCTATCCCAACTTACTCCTCCTGGAACACACCAATGGAACGGTGTATATGAGAGAAGAAATCGAACCTTGTTAGACATGGTCTGATCCATGATGAGTCACGCCGATCTTCCAAACTCCTTTTGGGGACATGCACTATTAACAGCAGCTTACACACTTAACCGTGTTCCATCCAAAAAGGTTGAGAAGACACCATATGAGATATGGAGTGGTAAGAAACCACATATGTCTTACATGAAGATTTGGGGTTGTGGAGTTTATGTGAAACGACAAATTTCAACTAAGCTTGAACCCAAATCTGACAGATGCTTATTTGTGGGGTATCCTAAAGAAACAAGAGGGTATTACTTCTACAATCCTTCTAAGGGAAAAGTGTTTGTCGCTCGAACTGGAGTTTTCCTAGAAAAGGATTTTATTTCCAAAGGAATCAGTGGGAGGAAAGTAGAACTTGAAGAAATTCAAGAATCACAAAGCATTGATACACCTATGGAGGAATTAGAGTAGGAAACACAAGTAGTTGTGGAAGAGAAACCTGCTCAAGTAGAACAAGACCAGCGTAGGTCAAGCAGGATATGTCACCTACTTGAGAGATATTGATATCTCATAACTGATCAAGGTGATGTATTACTCATGGATCAAGATGAGCCTATGACCTACCAAGAGGCCATAACTAGTCCCGAGTCTGAGAAGTGGCTAGAAGCCATGAAATCTGAAATGGATTCCATGTACACAAACCAGGTTTGGACCTTGGTAGAGCCTCCTATAGGAGTTAACCCTATAGGATGCAAGTGGGTCTTCAAAAAGAATACTGACATGGATGGTAAGGTACATACTTATAAGGCAAGACTGGTTGCAAAAGGATATAAACAAATTCATGGGGTTGACTATGATGAAACGTTTTCACCAATTACAATGCTTAAATATGTTCGGATTTTACTTTCTATCGCTGCATATCATGATTATGAAATATGGCAGATGGATGTCAAAACTGCTTTCCTTAATGGGAATCTTCTTGAGGATGTGTACATGACACAACCTGAAGGATTTGACATACCAGAAGAAGCCCACAAGATATGAAAGTTACAAAGATCAATATATGGATTGAAGTAAGCATACAGAAGTTGGAATCTTTGTTTTGATGAAATAATAAAATAATATGGATTCATCAAGAATGAAGATGAGCCTTGTGTCTACAAGAAGGTTAGTGGGAGCATGATCCTCTTCCTGGTATTATATGTAGATGATATATTACTCATTAGAACCCTACAACGAGTAAAGTCTTGGTTGGGGAAATGCTTTTATATGAAGGACCTAGGTGAAACATCCCATATATTAGGAATCAGGATTTATAGAGATAGATCACAAAAACTTCTTGGCCTAAGTCAGAGTACATACATAGACAAAGTGCTGAGACGCTCTAAAATGCATTATTCCAAGAAAGGATTCATACTTATGAAACATGGCATGTGTATATCAAAAACACAATATCCTTCAACTAAGGAAGAAAGGGATCGCATGAATAAGATTCCATATGCATCTGCAATAGGATCTATCATGTATGCCATGTTATATACTCGACCAGATGTCTCGTATGCTTTAAATGCAATGAGTAGGTACCAATCTGATCCCGGTGATGTTCATTGGGTAGATGCCAAGAATATCCTTAAGTATTTGAGAAGTACTAAGGACTCATTCTTGATATATGGAGGTCAGGAAGAGCTTGCTGTAATTGGATACACTGATGCTAGCTTCCAGACAGATAAGGATTACTTTAGATCGCAATCTGGTTATGTGTTATACTTAAACGGTGGCGATGTGATCTTGAAAAGTTCAAAGTAAGATATAGTTGATGATTCTACAACCGAGGCCGAGTATATTGCTGCCTCAAGTAAAGCAAAGGAAGTTGTTTGGATCAAAAAATTAATTAGTGAACTTGGCATAGTTCCTGGCATTGTGGAACCCGTTGATCTCTATTGTGATAACAATGGTGCTATCGCACAAGCTAAGGAGCCTAGATCTCACCAACGATGCAAACACATACTTAGGCGGTATCACCTCATTCGAGAGATAATAGATAGAGAAGATGTGAAAATATGTAGAGTATCTACACTTGGCAATATTGTTGACCCACTGACAAAGCCTTTTGCGCAGCAGAAGCATGATGGCCATACTAGATCTATGGGCATTAGGGGTATGCCTGATTGGCTCTAGTGCTAGTGGGAGATTGTTGGTGTAAGCCCTAGAGGCCAATACTTTTGGTACTTGTATCGAATTATCTATTAATAATAAAAGGCTTTTTCTTTATTATGTTTGTTTAATAAAGTCCCTAGAATAGCTAGTCCGTTTAATGTATCAAGTATGACTTAATCATGAGATCACATTAAACATAAGGACACTATTCTAAAGTATCCGTAGTCGAGCTTTATTGTGAAGTGGGATAACATTAAAGCATTAAGACTATTATGTTTGTAGACTGATGATCAAATCTCATGGATCATGGATAAAGAGTTATCAAGTCTTAAACATAGGTATGAATATTAAGAGTAATATTTACACTGGATTGACCCGCTATGAGAATACTATATAGAAAGTTATGCAAAGTGTCATAAGTTATTCTTATGGTGATAATGATGTATAACACTCTTCGACCTGAAACCACTATGGACCCTAGATGTAGAGTCGAGTGCTTTATTGCTGATCCAACGTTGTCCGTAACTGGATAACCATAAAGACAGTTGATGGGTACTCCACAAAGCATGCTAAGGGACATGAGTGACCTAGATGGAATTTGCCCATCCTGTGTAACAGGATGAATGTCTAAGGGTCCAATATTGAACTGGACAAGGATGACACTGTCTATGCCTTGTGTTCAATATACATAAGAGCAAAAGGGTAATTGTACACATAAGTATCAGCCTAAAATGATTTGTCAGATCACATGACATTTTCGTGTCTTGGGTAGGAGTGATGTGTTGCTAGATACCGCTCACTATTTATTATGTTAAATACTGAAGGAGAATGGCGATCCAAAACGCAACGGAATTTAAAATTTTCTCCATTAGTGATCCTTACGAATGGGCATGATCAATGATAGAATCGTTACCTTTTGTGACGATTGAAACCTTTGATGCAGATCTACGGAGTGATCACGAACGTTGAACGATGACAACGCCTCTACTCAGTCCACACGAACGGATTCCTTCAATCTCAGTGCTAGCTGCTACGAATGAAGGCTTTGAGTGAGAGAGAGAGAGAGGGAGAGAGAGAGAGAGAGAGAAACGAAAAATGCAACAACACTAATGCTTCTGCACAAGGGTTCTATTTATAGAACCACTTGTGTGGGCTATAAGCTAAAAAGTCCACTTAAGTGTATGTGGCCCATATCTTATAATATGCCAAAATCACTTAAGCGCGTGGTACCTTACCATATTTCGTATTCTACTTAAGTACACCGTACCTTACGATGTTCTATAATTCACTTAAGTGGATCGTACCTTACGGTGTTCCTTAGTTACTCTATCTCTCATCAATCTATCCTTTGTGTGTGACCCTGTAGGTATTCGCGACATTGGCAATTATATTAAATCACGTATTTAACATAATAAACAGTGAGCGGTATCTAGCAACACATCACTGCTACCCAAGATACGAAAATCTCATGTGATCTGACAAATCCTTATGTGATAATACTTATGTTTACAATTACACTTTTGCCCTTATGTCTATATTGAACATAAGGCATAGACCGTGTCATCCTTGTCCAGTTCAATATTGGGCCCATAGACATTTATCCTGTTACGCAGAATGGGCAAATTCCATCTAGGTCACTCATGTCCCTTAGCATGCTTCGAGGAGTACCCATCAATTGTCTTTATGGTTATCCAGTTACGGACAATGTTTGATCAGCAACAAGGCACTCGACTCTACATCTAGGGTGCATAGTGGTTTCAGGTCGAAGGGTGGTATACACCATTATCACCATGAGAATAACTTATGACACTTTGCATAATATTCTATATAGTATTCTCATAGCGGGTCAATCCAGTATAAATATTACTCTTAATATTCATACATATGTTTAAGACTTGATAACTCCTTATCCATGATCCATGAGATGTGATCATCAGTCTATATACATAATAGTCTTAATGCTTTAATTTTATCCCACTTCACAATAAAGCTCGACTACGGATACTTTAAGAACAGTGTTCTTATGTTTAATGTGATCTCATGATTAAGTCATACTTGATACATTAAACGGACTAGCTATTCTAGGGACTTTATTAAACAAACATAATAAAGAAAAATCCTTTTATTATTAATAAATAATTCGATACAAGTACCAAAAGTATTGGCCTCTAGGGCTTACACCAACAAATACGTGATTTAATATAATTACCAATGTCGCGAGAACCTACAGGGTCATACACAAAAGGACGGATTAATGAGAGATAGATTAAATAAGGAATACCGTAAGGTACAGTGCACTTAAGTAAATTGTAGAACATCGTAAGGTACGTTGCACTTAAGTAGAATAAGAAATATGGTAAGGTACCACTTGCTTAAGTGATTTTGGTATATCATAAGATATGGGCCACATACACTTAAGTGGGATTTTTAGCTTGCAGCCCACACAAGTGGTTCTATAAATAGAACCCTTGTGCAGAAGCATTGGATTAGATGAAAATTTTGTTTCTCTCTCTCTCATTCAAAGCCTTCATTCGTAGCAGCTAGCACTGAGACTGGAGGAATTCGTTCGTCTGGACTGAGTAGAGGAGTTGTCATTATTCAATGTTCGTGATCACTCCCTAGATCTGCATCAAAGGTTTCAATCGCCACAAGAGGTAACGATTCTATCACTGATCATGCTCATTCGTAAGGATCCCTAAAGGATAAAACTTTTAAATTTCGCTGCATTTTGGATCGCTATTCTCCTTCAGTTATAGCTCCAGCTAGGTTTGCACACCGAACAATATCCAACTAACCTAACTAACTCAACTAAAACACACAAGTAAAGCTAAGTTTAAAATTCTATCGATATTTCGACAACTATACATTTTGACACACATAGCATTTCGACAACAGAAGACTTTGTCGAAATGATGCTTTGACACAAAGAGTTACATTCTCAACAGTTTCAAAGATACTTAGAAAAAGGTATGTTTTAATAAAACGAAGAAATTTATTCCTCTAAATATGTTTCATTTTTGGGATTTAGGGTTTTTTTTTCATTTTAATGACCATCAAATCATTTACTGATTGTGTTTATTTTGATTTTGGGATTCTTCAACGAGTTTGAAGAATCAAGCTCGAGTGGAGTTAGTAGAAGCACTAGAACTAGATGTTGTAGTACTTTCGAGTTTAGTGCTTTAAAGGTTTCAAATGATGATGAGAAATGGAATTCTGATTTTAACGAGTTAAACCAACAAGATTAGGGTTCAGTTGAGTCAGTGTTGAGTTTAGAGTATCCATTAACTTGTTTTTCTTCTTTAAAATTTGAGGATTGTGATACTAAACATTTTCTTGTTGTTACTTTCAATGTGGACTCCGAGAAGATAATGGTGCTTTCCATGATGAATTTGATGTTGAGAAAATTGTGACTAGACTTATTAAAAGGGAGCCTCTAACTAAGGGTCTTGTTATGATGTTTTAAGAGGAGTAGTTTCAGTGTTATGTTCAATTTTGGAAGTAGATGGACAATTGTTATGTCTCGTGGTGTTGGATTTTCTGATCATTGTAACACCTCAAAATTTGCCCTCCTCTCTTGGGACTAGCATATCATATTGCATATCATTTTTAGGTCATTAGGCATTGCATATTGCATATCATGTGGTTACATTGTGCAAGTCATACTCCCAAGTCTTGATCAGAAGATGAGGAAGTCAAAGTGCAAGCTAGGGTTTTATTGGACTGGTCATTAATCATCTGAGGATGTGGAGGTCCAAATTAGGGTTTTATGATTCTCAAAGGAGATTGGTCTTCATCTTGCTTGCAATGATTCATCATCATCATCATGGTTTGATATCATCAAATGTTGAAGCAGATTCCTTGAGATTAGGGTTTTGACCACTGGTCAACCCTAATCAGTTGCATTGGACCAATCAGGGCATGATCAGGAGATGGGGTCTATGATGGATATGAGGATCATTTTATGGTTGTATGGGGCTTATTGAGGCTAGGGTTTCTTCCTTGGGCCATTTCATCAGAAGATTGGAGCTCAGATTGATCAATGCCTTGCCAAATTCATCTATCAGTTGAAAAAGTCAACTGTGGTCAACTGTGCATGATTTAATGGATTTGGAGGTGAAAATGAGTTGGATACACTTCATTCATGTTGAAACAAGTGTTATTTGATATGTCAAAACTCAAGAATGGAGAAAATCAAGTCAGACAAGAAATTGCCAAAAATAGAAAGTGACTTGTAATGGAAGTTTCCAAAAATGGAAAGTTTTTGACCTCAAAATTACGTGTCCAAAAAAGCTTCAAATGAAAATTTGTTCAACATGAAAGTTGTAGATCTTGGTCTCACCTTTCCAAAAAGTCCAAGAACTTGAAAATCCCATGTATGGTTGGCAAGTTATGGTCCATTCAATTTCAAAAATGACCCACAATCAGAGGGGCATAACTTCCACATGGAGTGTCCAAATTGAGTGTTCTTTTTATGTGCAAACTCCATTTGACATGTACTTTCATGGTGCATAATTGGAATTCATCAAAAATAGTCAATGCAAAAAGTCAAATTTCAAGTGTATAGTTAAAAATCCAGGGGCAAAATGGTCCAACTTGAGAAATAATGGGAATTTTTGAATGGGGATTTTTGTAACACCTCACAAATGCTATTTGGAAATGGTTTGAATCATCATAACAGGTCAAGGTGCAATGGTTAAAGAATTCACTTTTGAAATGAACTTGAAAAATGAACAAAGTGTCATGGCATGGTGAAAATCAAAATTACATGGCCAATGAAGATGGGACAAGTTGCAACAGCTCATGACAGATATTTAGAGCATGTGTGAGCTGGCAATGAGCTGTCACAAGGCTTGAGTAAAAAGACCATTTTGCCCTTGCTTTGAAAGTGACATTTTGCTAATCACTTACACAATTGGCTAATTAGGTGATTAAGGCTTGATTAATTGGAGGTATAAGTTCCTAATCCTAACAAACTCCTAACAGAATCACAATCATCAAGATCACAATCTCTTTTCCCTCCAAATTCACCAAATTCTCTCAAGAACACTTCAAGCAAAATTCCAAAAATCTCTTTCAATTCTCCATCAATTGGTGTAATTCTTCTTGCTGCCATCTCCAATCCTCTTCTCCTTCAACTGTTTCGTGAATTCATCATCCAAATCATCACCAAACACAACTGTTCACTCTTGATGCATCAATGGCATTTGGAATTTTCGTGCACTAGGAGCTACTTCAACTGAACCTAACGCTTCTATTCATCTTCCCTAACACCTTACTTCAACTGTTTTTGGAAATTGGAGCGCAACACCTCAAAACTCATCACTGCCTTCCAATTAAGGTGAGATTTCGAATCTCACGATTTTGTCAATTGTTATATGTGTTTTGAAGAGTGATTAACATAGAATGCAATGCTGCAATTGGTTTGTGAATTGATGAAACATAGCTCGAGTTATCTTGATTTGAAGTTAGGATGTAGAAACCTAATTTGCTCGATTCGTAAAATATAGGAAGAATTAGACGAAATCATTCGCATATTCGTACTCCTGGCGTTGAGACCTTTCCAACGGTTACTCGTTTGTAAATTTTGGTTAGGGTTTGTTCTTCGAGTGTTCTTGAGATTTCTGGAAAATTGTTGAGCGAAAATGATGATGAACACGCGTTTGATCTTTCATTCTGGCCTGGCAATTCGAATTCGTGTTTAGCGCCAAAGCCAGCCAACCACGCGCTGACACTACATTAGTTAAGCGCTGCGTTTTGACATCCTGCGCGCTTAATTACCAAACTGCCACTGCTTCCATTTAATTAAAATAAAACATTCAATAATTATTTAAAAAATTACCAAAACTTAGAAAAATCATAAAAAAATAATGGAAAATCAGAAAATTATGAGGTTTTTTTTTATAGCTCCCATTTTTCCTCTAGTTTTTTATGAGCATGATTTTACAAGTTGTGCATGATGAAATGTTGACTTTGCCTAGGGATGTTTGACTTGTGTGCATTTTGTATACATTTTACCATTTTCATTGTGAAATGCTCATACCATAAAAGAAATGTCTGAAATTTTTTGAGCTTATTATAGACATGTTGATGGTGATTTCCATGTAAAGTTTGTGATTTTTGGATACCTGAGGAGTGAGATATGATTTTTTGAACTTAGGTGTGACAATTTGTGTCACACCTAACTAGGGCAACTTCATGAAATTATTTGCCTAGCCTATGCTTGTTGAAATGAATTGAAATTTTGCATAGATGTTTATGGATATGTTGAGATGCTATGTGAATTTTTCTGGATTTTTATGTGGCATTTTCAATTTGATTGATATTTTTCATCTCTGTATGTCAATTGTGCAAGCTCATGTGACACATGTTTGTGTTATCTTTGTGAAATGCTCATATGGTTTTAGATGAATGTGAAATTTGGTATGATGGTTTTAGACACATTGTAGGACATCACTGTTTTGGTCCCATTCATTTCTTAATTGATTTCATTGACTTATGAATTTTTGAAGTGAATGCATGTGTTGTTGCCTTGAATTGGCTTGAATAATTGTGTCTGTATTTATTGATTTTCATTGCCCTAGTTCCTTTTGTCCAATTGAGCTGAAAATTGACATGCTATACCTTGAATAGGTCCTGTTTAGGTGTGAATTATTTGAGGATTTTTGGAATTGTTTTGATATGCTTTTGATTGAAGTTATTCTGTTTGGACATTGGATGTTGCATTTGACCTAGTTTGTGATGTTTTGGTCATGAAATGAATATGGTGAATGATATGAGTATGGGATCAATTGCATTTGCTTTCTATTTGCATTAATTTGGTTTTGGTTGAGAATTGTTTGCTGTTTAGAATTTTTTCTCCCTTTTGGACCCTAGGCTTGGCCTAGTGGTCTAGTTTCTCACATTTGGATTGACTTTTCAGGATGAAATGCATGATGCTTAAGGAGAATGCTTCAAGTCAATTAAATTGAGATTGTTTGGTGTTGTGAACTAATTTGAATTTGTTTTGTAGGTTGTGAAGCTTGAGCTTGAGCTTATAGCTTGCACTTATGTGCATTAACCTGTGTTGCTTAATCTGTATAGTCTGACTGATTAACATTTGTTGTTTATTGTTGTCTGTCTGAGTACTGATGATACTTGATTGATTTCAGGTACATTTAGTCGCTTACAGTTCTTTAAGAACTTGCTTGCTGCTGCTTGGTTTTTAAACCGCTTGAGGTAGGACTTCTATTCTTCATGTAGTCTGGAAGACCTGGCCTGTTACTTGGCCAGGCAACTGTCTGAAGTCCTCCTTAAGAGGCGATGATTGTGATTGTTTACATTTGTGCCAAGCAGGTAAAGACCTCTAGGAGGCAATTGGTGGATCAAAGGGATATGCAATCTATCCCCCACTATTCTGTGAGTCGTCCCTCTGCTCACACGGCTGTGTGTTGATGCATTGGGACACAAACCCAAGATCCTGTGCTGTTGCACAATCGAGTGAGAGTCTTTGAGCGTAGAAGGGTCCCTCCATTCTGGACCCACGCTCCTTTGTCTGAAGCTCTCCCTGGTCAGGGATAAGAGCTGTGAAGTCTAATCTTCACTCACCTTTCATCTGCTTCACCTTAGCCTCGTAATGGCAAGGTTAAGAGCGAATAATACCCATGTACAGATGACTTGCTTCGGCAGTCAAACCCATTGTTTGAGCCTCACTTGATTGGTTATAGTGTGTGCTATGTGAATATTTGTTTGAAATGCTTGTTTTATTTTGTTTGATGCCTGTATGCTTGTATGCTTGCTTACTTCCTGGATAGGATTAGCTTGCAGTTGTGCAAGTAGGTAGAAACCTGAACGTAGGGTAATGATGCATGACAACACTAGGCTCGAGTCCAGCTCCCTGGTAGTGTGTCTTCCCTTGGTTTCTGGCTAGATTTTCTTTCCCTTGAGGGGGAACTACATCGCCCTGATCCTTGTTCCAGACGAGGTATGTAGGCAGGTGGTCGTGCGAGACCACTCCGGGCATTTTTTTTCTTTTTGTGTGTGTGCTTGTTATCTTCTTGTGTGTGTTTTGGTTCGGATGCCGACGTAAGTCCAGTGATTGGCTGTCGGGCTCCACGTTTGCCGTTTTGTGCGCATTTTGGTTCGGATGCTGATGTAAGCCCAGTGATTGGCATTCAGGCTCCATGTTTGCCTGTGTGTTTGTTTGTTTGTTTGGCGTGCGTAAGCCGAACTACAGTGGCTCTGATTCTCGTTCCAGACGAGATATGTAGGCATAGGATGCGATGTCCTATCGAGCTCCCTTCTCTTAACCCCACCTGCGTTCCCCTGTGTGTGTGTGTGATGTTTTAGCAACCTTTTCTTTTCTAGAACGTGGATCCCGTCGAGTACGACGGACGTGAGGGGTGCTAATACCTTCCCCTTGCGTAACCGACTCCCTTACCCTTTCTCTTTGGTCGCGAGACCATTTCCTTTCCAGGTTTCTCTGAGCGTTTCCTTTCCCTATTTTGGGATAAATAACGCGCAGTGGCGGCTCTGTGTTGTGTTTTTATTTGAGCCTCGCCGGTTGTTTTTTCGCGGATGCGACAGCTGGCGACTCTGCTGGGGAGTTTACAAGATGTAGACCTGTGTTGGTCCATCGTCCCTAAGCGAGTCCTTCCTAGCGTTTTAGGATAGTTTAGGTTGCTTGTTTTGCTTGATTTATTGCATTTATTATTCTGACTGTGTATATATTTGCATAAATATTTGCATGCATCATACTATCATGTTGCCGTCCTCTGTGCAGGTGGTTCCTCTGTTTGGGGTGGGTGTTCTGAGTGGGGCTAAAACCCAGGCCCGAGTATACACCTAGGATTAGTGTGGTCTCATGTTGCCTCCTTCATGTTAGGTCAATATGTGCCTGGCAGCATGATGTACCACAAGCCGGACGAGGTTCATTTGATAGTGCTTGCCTCTGTGGATATTCCACTTTGGTTGAGTTACGTCATCTGAACTGTTGACTCTGGTGACCGATCATTTCCCGGATCTTGGGTTTAGACGATCTCAGGAGAGCTACAATGGCACACCCGAAAGGGCAAACCCATTGAGTATCTCTGCCCGATTGTCGAGACTATTATCCGCCTTAGGATGACCTGATTAGAATTTACCTGTGAGGGGAGGGTGATTCTTTCAGATGCATGTTCAGATGGTGACCTTGATGGTGACTTTTGGTTCCGTGGATCAGAGTCATATTTATAAGTCAGATTTATGGCCGTTTATTGCCGAGACGCCGGATTGCTGTCCGTGTTATTTATCAGTGGGGATCCGTTTATTTCAGGATTCCCCGGGCCGATTCAGATGGTTTTGGGTATCTGTTCAGAGATGATTTGATGATGATGATGATGTATCTGCCTTCCGTTTATTTCGGAACCCTAAGTCGGATTTATGGTTACATTTTCCCTCAGATGGTTATGATCAGTTCAGAGATCAGGCTTCAGTGCAACAGATGATCAGAGGACTTGGAGGATGGCCCAGTGCGTTGCATACATCTGCATCATTCTCATTTTGCATTCATCTGCATCAAACCTACGTCTAGTCATATGGGGAGTATTATTGATTGAGAATCTGGTTGAGAGACATCTTGGATTTCAGAATGCGGATGTCAAAATATTATCTGTCTCGATGAAACCAGGATCAAAAGACAGAAGCTTCCTCATATGGATAGACGTTGCATTCATGCATATTAACCTGTTTGCTGTTTTGCAGGAATCATTGCTCGTGCTCGTAGAACTGTACCTTTGCACTCGACACGCCCTCACAGATACTTCACGAGGCGCAACACTCCTCGACTGATGGATCTTCCGAACACTGACATTCTTGAGTTGAAGGACAAGATGACTGAGCTGATCAACATCATGCAGGGTTTTGCAGTTGGTCAAAAAGCTTTGGCTGACAAAGTTGAAAAGCTCGAGCGGGCTTCAGCTGCTAACAGTGTTGTTAATCTGGATGGTGTCTCCAATCAGGGGCTGGGTGGATCCAGAGACGGTGGAAAAAGAGAGACTGTGGGTATGGTGAACAACAATGCTGGTGGATTTGGTACTTCTACTGGTGGTGGGCCCGGTCTGGGGCATAATATGAAAGATAGTTTGTTCCCACCTTTCTTTGGGGTTGATGATGACAGGGAGGAGGACCGAGAGGCTGACCAGTTCTCGATGCATAATGAACCATTCGGTCAATATGGTGTTCAACCACAAAGCAAGGAGATTCAGCTGCTGGCTGAGAAGATTAAAGTGCTGGAAAGCTATGCCACTCCTGGGGTGGTGAATATGTCTAATATGGGGCTAGTTGAGGGGATTGTGATCCCACAGAAGTTCAAAGCGCCTGCATTTGACAAGTACAATGGGAGTTCCTGCCCGGAGACTCACCTTTAAGCCTTTGTCCGCAAGATCTCTGCATACACTACAGATCAAAAGCTTTGGATGTACTTCTTCCAAGACAGTCTGTCTGGAGGATCCTTGGAGTGGTACACCAAGCTTAAGTCGTCCGATATCAAAAGCTGGCAGGATCTTGGTGACGCTTTCTTTAAACAGTATCAGTTCAACGCTGATATGGCTCCGAGTCGTACCCAGCTGCAGGGTATGTCTCAGAAAAATAACGAGGGGTTTAAAGAGTATGCTCAGAGATGGAGGGAGTTGGCTGCCAGAGTTCAACCTCCGCTGGTGGATCGGGAGATGTCTGATCTCTTCATGGGTACCCTGCAAGGGGTTTTTGCTGAGAGAATGGTTGGATGCCCGGTGACCAACTTTGCTGACATTGTGGTGGCAGGGGAGAGAATCGAAAGTTGGCTGAGAATGGGGAAGATCCAGGGTGGTAATGCTTCGTCATTTGGAGTAAAGAAGCCATTCGGGAACGGTCAGCGCAAGAATGAGGGTAATACCAGTGCGGTCTACGCTCAGAGAGGACCCAGTAGGGATCGTTACTTCCAACACACCACTGCGGTAACTATTCTTGCTGACAATCAGCCTGCACAACAGCAACAGCAGCGTCAGCCATTTCAGCAGAGGTCTCAGAGGGTAGGATATCCAGTCAGGAGGAGGATGAGTGATCGGCATTTTGACAGGCCGCCTGTGACATACTCTTCCCTATTGAAAAAGTTGAAGGATCTAGGGCTGGTACAGTTGAGGACTTTGACACCTATGAGACCTGATCAAAGGCCAGCCAATTTTGATGAAAATGTCAAATGTGAATTCCATTCGGGTGCTCCCGGGCACAGTGTAGAGGACTGCAAAGCTTTTAAGCACGTAGTCCAAGACCTGGTGGATTCAAAACCAATCAACTTTGCTCCATCTCCCAACGTTAATGCCAATCCCATGCCGGCACATGGTCAGGCGATGGTGAGTGCAATTGCTGGATTCGGATTACGCCTATACAGTGGGTGAAGAGATTGATAGTGACTGCGAACTGGAATCGTGGATAAAATCGTGCGTACCAGGAAGCTGGAAGGCCTAACAGATCAGCACTGTCACTCTACTGAAAGAGTAATATTTCTTGTTTTCAGTTCTTATTTGCATGAAAGCCATATGTGTTGCCCGACACGTAATGGTTCATTATAAGGGCCACCTCATGTTTAAATTTGCAACATTTCTGCATCATTAATAAATGGATGTTTTTCAGTCAAAAAGCGGTGTTCCCTGTTTTTCATTTATTTTTGCAGTTTAAAAACAAATAAAAATGGCAATGTTTGTTTTTTTCTCTTTTTGATTTGTCTCGTTCCGAATTCAAAAGTAATTCTCCGGATCTCATTGATAACAATTTGGTTACACCTCATATGACTTCGACAATCCGATCTATCATGCCGAAGAAGAAGACGAAGAAGATTGTGATCTGCTGGAATTAGCCAGGTTGTTGAAACAAGAGGAGAAGGTGATTCAGCCGCACGTGAAGCGGGTTGAGGTTGTTATTCCAAGCACCGCCGAGGTCAGGAAGAAGTGAAATTAGGGCCGCTTCAGAGGCAAGCCGAGAGCAGAACGGTAGTCCTGTTGAAGGAGCATGTGGATACCTTCGCCTGGTCATGTCAGAATATGCCAGGGTTGAACACCGATATCGTTGTGCGCAAGCTACCATGGAGAGAAGACCGTCCTCTAAAGAAGCAGAACGCCAGTGCCTGTATCAGAGAGCCATGGTGACTTTGTTTCATGATATGATTCGTCATGAAATCGAATGCTATGCTATGACATGATAGCAAAGTCCCAAACAGGAGAGGGGCATCTGGCAGACCGGGGCAAGTCGTTTGACCGGTTGAGACAATTCAAACTGAGGTTGAATTCAAGTGAGTGCACTATCAGAGTGCGGTCCGGTAAGATGTTGGGGTTCATTGTAAGGGAGGAATCGAGGTTCATCCTGCAAAAAAAAAAAAAAACAAAAACAAAAAAACAAAAAAAACAAAAACAAAAAAGAACAATAAGAGAAACGCCTGAACCGAGAACATAAAGGAGGGGTTCGTGGCTTCATAGATAGATTGAACTACCTGTCATGGTTCACATCTCATCTAACAGCCACGTGCGAACCTATATTCAAGATGTTGAAAAAAAAAGATCAAACGGTCAGGTGAAATAATGATTGCCAAGGGGCATTGAAAAATAAAAGAATAAGTTGCAGGAGCCTCTGATTCTGATGTCTCCTGTGGAGCGATTGTTAATCTGTGCTTGACGGCCTTCGAGGGGTCTACGAGGTGTATTGGGTCAGCATGACGAGTCTTGTCGAAAAGAGCATGCAATTTACCTTAGCAAAAAGTTTATCGACTGTGAAACAATACATTCACTGTTCGAGAGAACTTGCTGTACTTTGGCATAGGCTGCTCGCTGACTGAGACAGTATGCTGATTCATGCCACTTTGCGGATTTCCAAAAAGGATCCGATCAAGTATGGGTTTGAGGATCCAGCATCGACCAGACAGGTTGCGAGAAGAGCAAAAGAATGTTGACTGATTTGTGATACCCTCAAAAGGCAATCAAGGGGAGGGTGTTGTCTGATTACATCGGTCGGCCACCCGTGGAGGATTATCAACCGATGAAGTTTGAGTTCCCTGATGAGGACATCTCGAGGTGCTCTAATCGAAAGATTGAGAGTAACCGATCCCGGAGGAGGGGCCTGACCCTGAATCCGAACGGATTCTGATGTCTGATGGGGAGGTTAAGGTGAATGAGCTTTCGTTGCCCGGATAACGTTGGAATGCACCGACGGTGCGATTGTGCAGAAAATGGTGGTAACCTACAGAGACTGGCATGAGATGTCGCCGTTTGCATTGCATGGGTATCGAACGTCGGTACGTACATCTACTGGGGCAACGCCTTTCTCGTTGGTATATGGAATGGAGGTTGTATTACCTGTTGAGGTTCAGATTCCCTCTTTGAGAGTCCTGATGGACGTGAAATTGCAAGAGGCGGAATGGGTAAGAACCCGGTACGAAGAGTTGAGCCTGATAGAGGAAAAGAGGCTGGCAGCCATCTGTCATGGGCAGTTATACCAGCAAAGGGTAAAGCGTGCTTTTGACAGAAAGGTGCGACCTCGGGTATATCACGTAGGTGATATGGTGCTGAAAAGGATCCTTCCTCCTCAAAACGATCGAAGGGGCAAATGGACACCGAATTATGAAGGTCCATTCGTGGTCAAGAAGGTTTTCTCTGGCGGAGCCTTGTTGTTAACAACCATGGATGGCGAGGATTTTCCATCCCCTGTGAATGCGGACGCAGTTAAAAAATACTTCGTATAAAAGACCCGCTGGACGAAAAGAATAAAATAGTCCAGGCAAAAATGGGCATCCCGGCGAACCAAAAACAGAAAGAAAGGTTCGGGCAAAAATTAGGGATAAAATGAAAAAAAACTGTACACCCGGCAAGTCGAAACCCTGAAAAGGCGACTTGGGCAAAAAAGGGTATCCCGGTGGACTGAAAACCCGAAAGGGCGGTCCAGGCAAAAGAGGGATTGAAACGAACAACTGCGTCTAGCATGATCGTTTGCGCTTTGGTTAAGGCACATGGATAATACCCGGTAGGGATCAATCAGAAACGTCTTGTTCAGAAGGCAGAAAGCATGGAGAGTCTGAGTACATATGGGGTGTAACCGAGTTGGAACTCGATGAGATCACGGGTTTCACATTGCCATTAGGATAGATTTTTCCTTTTGTGCGCGATTACCTCTTTTCAGGAATTGCTTCCTTTGTATTGCTCAATTTGAGCCACACTTTTCAAATCAATAAAATGCAAATTCAGTCAAATAATTTTGTTTTTGTTTTTCATTACTGCTTTGATTGCAAAAACATCCAGATATTTTTGATAAAGAATCTTGCATTTTAACACATACAGGTTCCTTCCAATGCATGTTTATAAGATGGAAAGCTTGAAATCTTATTTGGAAGGATGAGTGACCAAGTGTTGAAATCTTGACACGCCTGGGGCACGGTTTTATCTGACGATCTGTTTTGCAGGAACTGTTAGGTATTTCCATTCACTTGCAGGTTGTGGTGTGGAAGCTTGGTAGCAGATCCCCAGAGAGTTCGCTCAGGAACGAATGAATGAAAAACGACGAGGTGACGTTGAGACGTACGACGATCCTTGATGATAATCAAGAAGACTCTTCAAAATCGGAAGACTTGAAAGTTTATATAAATTCCCCGCAGAGTCCGACCAGGGACGAGTGCATGAAGAAAGGACGGAGAGACGACGAGACGTCCGACGACCCTTGAAATTAATCAAGAAGACTCTTCAAAGTCGGAAAATTGAAATTTCTATATAATTCCCAGGAGTACGTCTCGTCGATCGCGGCGCAACTTGGAGTATAAGATGATGGAGCAGAAAAGGTCCAGACGAGTCTGGGAATTCTCAAAAGTGGAAAGCTGATACGAGATTGGGAGGTGGATACCATGGTTCGACGAGTCGGTGGGTGTTCTGTACCAACTTTTCTCGTTTCCCCAACTAAGTCCCCAAGCAGAATGGTGAGGACCAGATCCCCAGCAGATCCAGAGTCTGTGACTTCCCCAGCCGAGTCAGGATGGTTATCCCCGACAGGTAAACGGTGTTTCCTCAGCAGCCAGGCCAGAAGGTTGCTATCCCCGAGTGGAGCGGGTTTCAATGAAATATATCTCCAGCAGTGTTCATCCTACCAGTGGATTGGACAAGTTCCCGTAGCGGACGGATTTTGCATCCCCAGCTGAGTTGATTCTACCTATGGATTGCATGGGTTGTCCCCAGCGGAGTAACATTCGTTTCCCTAGCAGGGTCAGGATGGGTATCCCTAGCAGGTGATAGATTGATGCTTCCCCAGTTGACAAGCCTGGAGGTTGCTGTTTCCCCAGCGGAGTATCTGTGAGCATTTCCCCAGTGAAGGCGTCAGGTATCTGTGAGGGTTTTCCGAAGCAGAGTCGGGATTGATATCCCTAGCAAGTCAAAGACTGTTGTATCCCCACAGAGTGTTGGTGGTGCTTATCCCCAGCAGTTTCTCGAGCGGATTGGGTGCAAAGGAGGTTTATCCTCAGCAAGGGTTGCCTTATTCCCAACAGCAGTGCTATTCCCCAGCAGGGTGGAGATCGGAGTATTAACGAGTTCCTCAGCAGAGTGTCTCGTGCTCCCCAGAAGGGTCCCTTGAGGGGGATGCTTTTTATGCATTCATCATGTAAAAATAGCATGGCATATTGCGTAGAAAAATAATAAATCGCGTAGCATTTCCATAATTATGGAGCATTACGCAGAAAAAGATCATGCATCATTGTTGCAAGCATAGAGCTAGTCTCAAGCCGTGGTTACCGTTTGAGAGGTGGTTGTGCCAGAAAGCGAAGATGTTACTCTGTGGAGTTTAGCATCATGACGTCAGATCAGCAATGTTCCCCAGTAGTGCGATATTGGAGGAAATGTTTCCGTCAGACAGAGATGGAAATAAAATCAGAGGACGTTACGCGATCAGCGCGATTCAAGCCGTGGTTACCGCTTGAGGATTGGTTTTATCAGACAGTGAAGGTGTTACTCTGAGGAGTCTAACATCATGGTTTTAATCAGGGATATTCCCCAGTAGTACGATACTGGAGGGTAAGTTTCTGTCGAGCAGAGATGGGAATGTTAATCAAGAAAGTTTCGGGGTCCAAAAAGAAAAACAAGAAAGAAGATAATCCCCAGCTAAACGCGAAGTGTTTGTCTTCCAGGGTTGAATAGAGAGCAGTCGGCTCAGGGCTTGTCATCCTCAGCATGGGCCGTTGTGGCACTCCGGCCAGTTTCCGATTTCCAGATCGAAGAGGTTCTCAACAGTCAGGACGAAGAACTTGTGGCACTCCGGCCAGTTTCCGATTTCCAGATCGAAGAGGTTCTCAACAGTCAGGACGAAGAACTTGTGGCACTCCGGCCAGTTTCCGATTTCCAGATCGAAGAGGTTCTCAACAGTCAGGACGAAGAACTTGTGGCACTCCGGCCAGTTTCGATTTCCAGATCGAAGAAGCTCACGATGATTAGATCGATGCAGCTTGCGGCAATCCGGCCAGTTTCCCGGTATCCAGACCGAAGTGGTATCCAGACCGAAGTGGTATCCAGACCGAAGAGGTGTTCAGACCAAAGTGGTGTTCAGGCCAAGAAAATGAAAAAAAAGTGATTATCAGAAATCTTGGGGTTCAAGAAAAGCATAAAAAGAAAAAGAATAATAATCCCGAGCGGATGAGTGGTGTTCAGGCCATGGGTTATCCCTGTGTTACCATTTATTTTGGTATCCAGGTCGACGCTGTGATTCGGTGATCAGGCCGACTTTCTCCGTACCGGACGGATTCTTTCAGAAGATTGTGTTTCTTTGCCGATTCTGGTTGGCATTGTTAATTATTTCCCATCAGAGTGCAAATTGTTCGTCTGTTCTTGGTATTCAATCACTCTTCATCCTGATCATCTGAAAGCCGAGGCTATTCATATCGACAGGTTCACAGTGGATTGAATAGGGGCAGCTGTAACACCTCAAAATTTGCCCTCCTCTCTTGGGACTAGCATATCATATTGCATATCATTTTTAGGTCATTAGGCATTGCATATTGCATATCATGTGGTTACATTGTGCAAGTCATACTCCCAAGTCTTGATCAGAAGATGAGGAAGTCAAAGTGCAAGCTAGGGTTTTATTGGACTGGTCATTAATCATCTGAGGATGTGGAGGTCCAAATTAGGGTTTCATGATTCTCAAAGGAGATGGTCTTCATCTTGCTTGCAATGATTCATCATCATCATCATGGTTTGATATCATCAAATGTTGAAGCAGATTCCTTGAGATTAGGGTTTTGACCACTAGTCAACCCTAATCAGTTGCATTGGACCAATCAGGGCATGATCAGGAGATGGGGTCTATGATGGATATGAGGATCATTTTATGGTTGTATGGGGCTTATTGAGGCTAGGGTTTCTTCCTTGGGCCATTTCATCAGAAGATTGGAGCTCAGATTGATCAATGCCTTGCCAAATTCATCTATCAGTTGAAAAAGTCAACTGTGGTCAACTGTGCATGATTTAATGGATTTGGAGGTGAAAATGAGTTGGATACACTTCATTCATGTTGAAACAAGTGTTATTTGATATGTCAAAACTCAAGAATGGAGAAAATCAAGTCAGACAAGAAATTGCCAAAAATAGAAAGTGACTTGTAATGGAAGTTTCCAAAAATGGAAAGTTTTTGACCTCAAAATTACGTGTCCAAAAAAGCTTCAAATAAAAATTTGTTCAACATGAAAGTTGTAGATCTTGGTCTCACCTTTCCAAAAAGTCCAAGAACTTGAAAATCCCATGTATGGTTGGCAAGTTATGGTCCATTCAATTTCAAAAATGACCCACAATCAGAGGGGCATAACTTCCACATGGAGTGTCCAAATTGAGTGTTCTTTTTATGTGCAAACTCCATTTGACATGTACTTTCATGGTGCATAATTGGAATTCATCAAAAATGGTCAATGCAAAAAGTCAAATTTCAAGTGTATAGTTAAAAATCCAGGGGCAAAATGGTCCAACTTGAGAAATAATGGGAATTTTTGAATGAGGATTTTTGTAACACCTCACAAATGCTATTTGGAAATGGTTTGAATCATCATAACAGGTCAAGGTGCAATGCTTGAAGAATTCACTTTTGAAATGAACTTCAAAAATGAACAAAGTGCCATGGCATGGTGAAAATCAAAATTACATGGCCAATGAAGATGGGACAAGTTGCAACAGCTCATGACAGATATTTAGAGCATGTGTGAGCTGGCAATGAGCTGTCACAAGGCTTGAGTAAAAAGACCATTTTGCCCTTGCTTTGAAAGTGACATTTTGCTAATCACTTACACAATTGGCTAATTAGGTGATTAAGGCTTGATTAATTGGAGGTATAAGTTCCTAATCCTAACAAACTCCTAACAGAATCACAATCATCAAGATCACAATCTCTTTTCCCTCCAAATTCACCAAATTCTCTCAAGAACACTTCAAGCAAAATTCCAAAAATCTCTTTCAATTCTCCATCAATTGGTGTAATTCTTCTTGCTGCCATCTCCAATCCTCTTCTCCTTCAACTGTTTCGTGAATTCATCATCCAAATCATCACCAAACGCAACTGTTCACTCTTGATGCATCAATGGCATTTGGAATTTTCGTGCACTAGGAGCTACTTCAACTGAACCTAACGCTTCTATTCATCTTCCCTAACACCTTACTTCAACTGTTTTTGGAAATTGGAGCGCAACACCTCAAAACTCATCACTGCCTTCCAATTAAGGTGAGATTTCGAATCTCACGATTTTGTCAATTGTTATATGTGTTTTGAAGAGTGATTAACATAGAATGCAATGCTGCAATTGGTTTGTGAATTGATGAAACATAGCTCGAGTTATCTTGATTTGAAGTTAGGATGTAGAAACCTAATTTGCTCGATTCGTAAAATATAGGAAGAATTAGACGAAATCATTCGCATATTCGTACTCCTGGCGTTGAGACCTTTCCAACGGTTACTCGTTTGTAAATTTTGGTTAGGGTTTGTTCTTCGAGTGTTCTTGAGATTTCTGGAAAATTGTTGAGCGAAAATGATGATGAACACGCGTTTGATCTTTCATTCTGGCCTGGCAATTCGAATTCGTGTTTAGCGCCAAAGCCAGCCAACCACGCGCTGACACTACATTAGTTAAGCGCTGCGTTTTGACATCCTGCGCGCTTAATTACCAAACTGCCACTACTTCCATTTAATTAAAATAAAACATTCAATAATTATTTAAAAAATTACCAAAACTTAGAAAAATCATAAAAAAATAATGGAAAATCAGAAAATTATGAGGTTTTTTTTTTATAGCTCCCATTTTTCCTCTAGTTTTTTATGAGCATGATTTTACAAGTTGTGCATGATGAAATGTTGACTTTGCCTAGGGATGTTTGACTTGTGTGCATTTTGTATACATTTTACCATTTTCATTGTGAAATGCTCATACCATAAAAGAAATGTCTGAAATTTTTTGAGCTTATTATAGACATGTTGATGGTGATTTCCATGTAAAGTTTGTGATTTTTGGATACCTGAGGAGTGAGATATGATTTTTTTGAACTTAGGTGTGACAATTTGTGTCACACCTAACTAGGGCAACTTCATGAAATTATTTGCCTAGCCTATGCTTGTTGAAATGAATTGAAATTTTGCATAGATGTTTATGGATATGTTGAGATGCTATGTGAATTTTTCTGGATTTTTATGTGGCATTTTCAATTTGATTGATATTTTTCATCTCTGTATGTCAATTGTGCAAGCTCATGTGACACATGTTTGTGTTATCTTTGTGAAATGCTCATATGGTTTTAGATGAATGTGAAATTTGGTATGATGGTTGTAGACACATTGTAGGACATCACTGTTTTGGTCCCATTCATTTCTTAATTGATTTCATTGACTTATGAATTTTTGAAGTGAATGCATGTGTTGTTGCCTTGAATTGGCTTGAATAATTGTGTCTGTATTTATTGATTTTCATTGCCCTAGTTCCTTTTGTCCAATTGAGCTGAAAATTGACATGCTATACCTTGAATAGGTCCTGTTTAGGTGTGAATTATTTGAGGATTTTTGGAATTGTTTTGATATGCTTTTGATTGAAGTTATTCTGTTTGGACATTGGATGTTGCATTTGACCTAGTTTGTGATGTTTTGGTCATGAAATGAATATGGTGAATGATATGAGTATGGGATCAATTGCATTTGCTTTCTATTTGCATTAATTTGGTTTTGGTTGAGAATTGTTTGCTGTTTAGAATTTTTTCTCCCTTTTGGACCCTAGGCTTGGCCTAGTGGTCTAGTTTCTCACATTTGGATTGACTTTTCAGGATGAAATGCATGATGCTTAAGGAGAATGCTTCAAGTCAATTAAATTGAGATTGTTTGGTGTTGTGAACTAATTTGAATTTGTTTTGTAGGTTGTGAAGCTTGAGCTTGAGCTTATAGCTTGCACTTATGTGCATTAACCTGTGTTGCTTAATCTGTATAGTCTGACTGATTAACATTTGCTGTTTATTGTTGTCTGTCTGAGTACTGATGATACTTGATTGATTTCAGGTACATTTAGTCGCTTACAGTTCTTTAAGAACTTGCTTGCTGCTGCTTGGTTTTTAAACCGCTTGAGGTAGGACTTCTATTCTTCATGTAGTCTGGAAGACCTGGCCTGTTACTTGGCCAGGCAACTGTCTGAAGTCCTCCTTAAGAGGCGATGATTGTGATTGTTTACATTTGTGCCAAGCAGGTAAAGACCTCTAGGAGGCAATTGGTGGATCAAAGGGATATGCAATCTATCCCCCACTATTCTGTGAGTCGTCCCTCTGCTCCACAATCGAGTCAGAGTCTTTGAGCGTAGAAGGGTCCCTCCATTCTGGACCCACGCTCCTTTGTCTGAAGCTCTCCCTGGTCAGGGATAAGAGCTGTGAAGTCTAATCTTCACTCACCTTTCATCTGCTTCACCTTAGCCTCGTAATGGCAAGGTTAAGAGCGAATAATACCCATGTACAGATGACTTGCTTCGGCAGTCAAACCCATTGTTTGAGCCTCACTTGATTGGTTATAGTGTGTGCTATGTGAATATTTGTTTGAAATGCTTGTTTTATTTTGTTTGATGCCTGTATGCTTGTATGCTTGCTTACTTCCTGGATAGGATTAGCTTGCAGTTGTGCAAGTAGGTAGAAACCTGAACGTAGGGTAATAATGCATGACAACACTAGGCTCGAGTCCAGCTCCCTGGTAGTGTGTCTTCCCTTGGTTTTTGGCTAGATTTTCTTTCCCTTGAGGGGGAACTACATCGCCCTGATCCTTGTTCCAGACGAGGTATGTAGGCAGGTGGTCGTGCGAGACCATTCCGGGCATTTTTTTTCTTTTTGTGTGTGTGCTTGTTATCTTCTGGTGTGTGTTTTGGTTCGGATGCCGACGTAAGTCCAGTGATTGGCTGTCGGGCTCCACGTTTGCCGTTTTGTGTGCGTTTTGGTTCGGATGCTGATGTAAGCCCAGTGATTGGCATTCAGGCTCCATGTTTGCCTGTGTGTTTGTTTGTTTGTTTGGCGTGCGTAAGCCGAACTACAGTGGCTCTGATTCTCGTTCCAGACGAGATATGTAGGCATAGGATGCGATGTCCTATCGAGCTCCCTTCTCTTAACCCCACCTGCGTTCCCCTGTGTGTGTGTGTGATGTTTTAGCAACCTTTTCTTTTCTAGAACGTGGATCCCGTCGAGTACGACGGACGTGAGGGGTGCTAATACCTTCCCCTTGCGTAACCGACTCCCTTACCCTTTCTCTTTGGTCGCGAGACCATTTCCTTTCCAGGTTTCTCTGAGCGTTTCCTTTCCCTATTTTGGGATAAATAACGCGCAGTGGCGGCTCTGTGTTGTGTTTTTATTTGAGCCTCGCCGGTTGTTTTTTCGCGGATGCGACAATCATGTTCTACTATTTTATTTATTGAAGGTATTCGTCGAAGGTGGGACAATGGCCCAGGCTGTTTTTACTCATTCCAAGAAAAAACTGGCAGATGAAACTTAAGAAATATTCCGTACATCTAACTTTCTTAGTAGGGGTGGACATAATGCAACCACCCGACGGTATCCGACCGTTCCGATCCAAAATTTGAGACACCGTTCGGGTTTAGTCGGTTGGTGGGTTAGGTTGGAAAGTAGCAAGAGGTTTTTACGGGTTTGTGCGGTCGGATTCGGAGATTGGTTTTGGGCCCGTCGGAAACCGAATCCGACCGAATCTAAGGTTATTTTTATGGCTAGGCCCAATCTAAACAGAAATCTAAGGTTCATTCCTATAGTTAGAGATGTGGTATGAATCTCACTTTTTCATACGCACAAAATATTCGATGTATCCACAGAGAACTAACAAAAAACCAAGACTCTCTCTCAGTCTCAAATCTCAATTCATTAGTTCCACTTCTTCGTGAGATTCATACGCACAAACAGCAACGTTACTCCGCTAGGGTTCATCATTCTCTCAGGTAATCGGTTGATTCTAGGGTTCATCCTTTCAATTTCCAGTTCGTGGTTTCATCGTTTAAGAACTAACTCTTTCTACCTTCCAATTTTTCGGTTGATGCTAGTTCGTGGTTTCATCGTTTAACGAAGAACCGTCGCCGTCCATTATTCAACCACAAATCACCACCGAGCTTGTTAGATCAAGGAGTTGGATGAGTCCTGCCGCCAATGGAGCGCGGCAAAAGTAGCTTGCAAGGAGTTGGAGTTCCTAGCTTGCAAGGAGTTGGAGTTCCTAGCGGAGTTGTAGATCAAGGAGTGAGTCAAGGTAATGCCATCACCTGTCATTTTTATACTGAGTGTTTGTTTAATAAGTGATACATGTTATGCTGTCATTTTTAAATGTATGAATTATAGGAGCAGCTGCTGGTACTGCACTCCCTCCACTTCGAAAAAGGAAACTTAATGCTAGTGGTAGTAGAAAAACTTCTACGGTTTGGGAAGAGTTTAACATTTTACCGGATGAGCCTGAACCTATAGCCGCGTGTAAACACTGTCATAAAAGGTACCGATGTGACCCTAAAACACATGGTACTTCTAACATGCTAGCTCACTCGAAAGTGTGTTACAAAAACCCTGCCCTTTTGTTGAAAGACCCCAATCAGACAAACCTTGTAAGCGGCGAGGGTGGGTTTTTAGTTCCAACTAGTCAAAGGTTTAATGCTGCAGCCTATAGGAAGGCCATTAATACCTTTGTTATCCTTGATGAACATTTCTTTAGAGTGGTTGAGGGTGTTGGTTTTAAGCAAATGTGTAAACAATTGCAACCCCAAATGGCTATCCCTACTAGGAGGACCGTTGCTAGGGATTGTTTTCAGCTTTACCTAGCTGAAAAGTCACGTCTTAAAGCCTTTTTTAAATCTGATTGTACTAGGGTTGCACTAACCATAGACTGTTGGACTTCGATACAAAACCTTAGTTATATGGCCACCACTGCACACTTCATTGACACTGCTTGGAAGTACCAAAAAAATTATTAGTTTCTCTTTAGTTCCAAATCACAAAGGTGATACCATTGGCATGAAAGTCGAGGACGTTTTGAGGGAATGGGGGCTTAGGAAAGTGTCTACAATTACCCTGGATAACGCAACAGCAAATGATGTGGCTGTGAGTTATTTGGATAGAAGACTTAAGAGCAAGAATGCTTTACTGGGTGTAGGTGATTATTTGTATATGAGGTGTGCTGCCCATGTCTTGAACTTGGTAGTGAGAGATGGTGAAAAAGAACATGAAGGGTCTATTGAATCAGTTCGCACTGCTGTTAGGTTTGTAAGGTCTTCTCCACAAAGAGCTATGAAGTTTAAGGAGTGTGTTGAACTTGCGGGCATAACTTGTAAAAAAAAACTTTGTCTTGATGTTTCTACAAGGTGGAATTCCACTTACCTAATGTTGGATGCTGCTGAAAAGTTTGAAGCTGCATTTGACAATATGATTGATGAGGATCCTGGATACATCGAATATTTTGACCTCCTTACCGGTCCACCCGGTTCTCAGGATTGGAAAAAAGTTAGGGCTTTTGTGGTTTTCTTACAAACCTTCTATGAGGCAACCAAAGTGTTTTCAACTTCGCAAGAAGTGTCCTTGCATTTAGCTTTTCATAACTTGTCTTCAATTTTGTGTGAGCTTCAAGAAGCTTCATTTAACTTGAATTCTTATGTGGCTCCAATGATTTCACATATGAAGGTTAAATATGATAAGTATTGGGGGGATGTGGGAAAAGTGAATCATTTTCTTTACTATGGAGTGATCTTTGATCCTAGGTTTAAGTTTAACTATATTGAGTGGTCTTTTAATGATATGTATGGGCATTCTAGTGACCTTGCCAAGAAAAATATTGAATGTGTCAAAACTAGTTTGTTTAAACTATATAATTGGCATAAATCTGATCATGATAAGAATGTTGGGGCTAGTCCTTTAAGTGCACCAGGGAGCACTTCCCTTGGAGAAGCATCTTCCCAACCAAAAGAACCATCACCTTTTACAAGGGCTAATGCTTTTAAGAAACATCTGAAGGAAAAAGACACAATTGAAAATGAAAATGAACTAGAGAAGTACTTAGGTGACCCTTGTTGCGGGGAGGGGGAAAATTTTAGTATTCTTAATTGGTGGAAGGAAAATTGCACCCGTTATCCTATATTAGCAACCTTGGTTCGGGATGTGTTGGCAACACCTGTTTCTAGTGTAGCCTCAGAAAGTGCTTTTAGCACGGGGGGGAGGATTTTAGATATCTATAGGAGCTCTTTGAGTCCAGATATGGTCGAAGCGCTTATATGTACTCAAAACTGGTTGAAGCCTTCTGACAATGATCTAAATGTCCTTAATATGACTGAAGAATATGAGATTAGTGAATCAATTGTTTCAGGTACGTTATTAATGAAAACTTTGTCTCTTTTAACATTATTTTAAATATTTGTTAAAATTAAGCCTCTTGCTATATGTTTAACGTATGTTTAAACAACTTGTAGAGTTTCAAGTAGCTACTGGTGGAGCAGCTGCTCCTACACAGGCTGGGCCTGTTTAATTCTCGCCTAGGTATGAAAAATATAGTTTTGTTTTATGTCTTACATTGGTTTAACTATACTGATTTGATTTGATTTGCAGCTGTGAATTTTTGAATATTTTGGAGTCACTTTGTGATTCAATAAGACAAGCCTTTCTTTTTTGGAGTCATTTTTTGAAACTAAGGATGGAACCGTTTCAGTAGCTACTGCATTTGCTGGTCATCAGGCACGTTGTCTTGGGCTTATGCAATTGTTCTTACCGAAGTACACAAACATAATGTCACTTGTATTTCTTTTGCATTTGTGCTCAAGCTTACAAACTGAGTTTGAATACTGCATGTTATGCTAATCTGTTTTTGGTGGTGCAGTATACTGGGATGATGTTACTTGAGGAGATGGCCTGTGTAATGTTCTCTTGCCTGTGTAATACCACTAACCAAGACGTTTGAGCATATAAATTTAGCTTTCTGCCTGATTTCTAAGAAACCTTATATCCTATTGGCAGGTTGTTAGTTCTGTGCCTTCTCATTCAAGTTCCATTGAGTGTGTTGGGTTCGCACCAAGGTATGATTTAAGATTAGTAAACTTTTTATAAGATTAGTTAACTGTTCATAATCTGCGTGCATGTGCATTTCTGCACATTTTCATGTCATGTATGCTTGATGGATCATGCATGTGTTTGGTTGAAGTTTTATTTATTCAAAGATTGCTCAAGTCTTGAAGGACAGTGACATCCTGGAGATGACAATCAGACAGGACGAGTTCAGCTTGTGCCTAGGTCAAGAGGAGGTGAAGAACAGTCTCTAGGGCGTTCAAGATTTGGTACTGGAAATGCAGGTCAGGGGTATACTTTTGAAGAGGTATAACTTAGTTACAACTTGCCTAAAATATCTTATTTTTGTTATTTGTGACTGACATAAATGTTTGGAAACCATGGCAATTCATTCCTTTGCTTACAGCAGTTGAACTGTTATTTCACTTGAGGTTTTAAAGCACTAGTAATGCAGGTCAAGGTTCTTTTTCTAGTAGTTATGGACCTCTGTCGCCGAACTTCTGGTCTGCAACACCCCTTGCCAGTTTCTCAGGTGGGGAGCAGCAACATTCAGGTTCGTTTGCATTATATTGATGGGAACTACACTGTACTGCCAGAGGTTGTGGAAGCATCCCTTGGCCCACATATGCAGGTAACTTTCTGTTTTCTGTTTTCACAAGCATGATGCATTATTTCCACTAGTTTAAGATGCCACTCAAAAGAGTGAATGATAATGGTATATATTGTGCAGTTGATCCTTATGGTGGTCCTCCAAATCAGTGGCAACATAATTCTCACCCTCCTTCAGATTATGTAGCCTCAATGAAGCCACCACAACCTCCTGCTCCAATTCCATCACGACCGCCTTCTCATGTTGCTCCGCCACTGCCTCCTCTCATGAGCAGCAGTGGTGGTACCGGCTCAAACTATTCAGGCGGCGAACTACTTCCACCTCCTTCTCCAGGCCTTGCATTTAGCACTGCGAAGAGTACGTTTACATACGAGGAGTTGGCGCGCGCAACTGATGGCTTCTCTGATGCTAACCTCCTTGGACAAGGTGGATTTGGATATGTTCATAGAGGTATTCTCCCTAATGGTAAAGAGGTTGCTGTTAAGCAGCTGAAAGCTGGAAGTGGACAAGGAGAACGTGAATTTCAAGCTGAAGTAGAGATTATTAGCCGTGTTCATCATAAACATCTTGTTTCTCTTGTTGGATACTGCAGCACCGGGTTTCAGAGGCTACTTGTTTATGAGTTTGTTCCCAACAATACATTGGAATTTCATTTACATGGTATTTTTTTTGTCATTCTTTTGTGTAGCACAATGCTTATGCCAGAAGTGTTCTTAATTCTTATGATTATTTTTTAACGGCAGGAAATGGACGACCAACGATGGATTGGCCAACAAGATTGCGAATTGCTTTAGGATCTGCAAAAGGACTTGCTTATCTTCATGAAGATTGTATGCTCTGTACTTGACTGTAATTTTTTCAGCAAAGCTAGTTTTTGTCAAACTCAATGTTTATTGTAATTATCTGTTTGTGTAGGTCATCCTAAGATCATTCATCGTGATATTAAAGCTGCTAACATCCTTCTCGATTTTAAGTTTGAAGCAAAGGTATGCTCTTTAATATATCTTCCTTGCAGCAGTGGTGATGCTCCATTTAAAATGCCCTAAGAAGTTCTGTGCAATAATTGTTTAATATGAAGTGTGGATTTTAGTTATAATTTAGTGTCAAATTTCTATTAACAGGTTGCTGATTTTGGTCTTGCAAAGATTGCTTCCGATCTCAACACTCATGTTTCTACTCGAGTGATGGGGACTTTTGGGTAAGAACTAATTTATTCCCTTCCTCTCAAAATTTGGATATTGCAAGAAATGTATTTTCTAATCTGCTATTGTTTATGGTAGATTGAATTAATGCATTAAAGGGCATGAAATGTGCTATATGGTGGTTTAGAACTGCGTTAACCAATCAAATTGTTGTTGAAATTAGTTGTTAAATTTGTGTCAAAATATCAGTTCTGATATGCTAAACTCATGAATTATCAATTACTGCTTTCTTACAGGTATCTGGCTCCAGAATATGCAGCAAGTGGAAAACTTACAGACAAATCAGATGTTTTCTCTTATGGAGTCATGCTCCTTGAGCTATTAACTGGACGTCGACCGGTTGATAAAAATCAGACTTACATGGATGATAGTTTGGTGGAATGGGTAAGTGTCATGTTACCATCCTCCTCTTTTCTTGAGGGCTAAATATAATTTGCAACTGAAAATTCAGTCATTTATAATATATTATGAAATAAAGAGTTTTCTGTGTAATATTTCTTTTATTGGAAGAGAACAAGATGACATAGAGTGGCCCTTAACTTTATTCATCTTTCATTGTCATCACAGGCTAGGCCTTTGCTCATGCGTGCTTTAGAAGAAAATAATTTAGATTCTCTGATTGATCCAAGACTTCAGAATGAATTTGACCCTAGTGAGATGACGCGTATGGTAGCATGTGCTGCAGCTTGCACACGCCACTCAGCAAAGCGTCGACCAAGGATGAGCCAGGTAAAGTGAATAATTTGTTCTATCATTTATTACTGCACTCCATTCCTTTTGAACTGTCTGTGCTGCTACTGTAAAATCAAACCTAGGTCTTACTTTCCATTCTGAGTTCCTTGTATATGTAAGCATCTTTTTGGGTCTAATAATGGAACAAACCGTAGGTTGTGCGTGCCTTAGAAGGAGACGTGTCACTAGCAGATCTTAATGAAGGAGTAAGACCTGGACACAGCAGTGTCTACAGTTCTCACGAAAGGTGGATTCAGAGCTACAATTCAAATTTTTTTATTTTGCAGGCATATCAAGAGGAGACTGAATAGCTCAAGCTTCTTGCTGAATGGAAGAGAAAGAAAGGTGGATTCAGAGCTACCATGTTTGTTTTTGGTGAGTACAAGACCATTGTTCTCAAAGTTTACCTACTGAAAAGAGGTTTCTATCAGTGGTAGCAAACCCTGTTAACCTTGTTTCTGTTATAGGAAACTTGGTGGCGGCTCAAGTTGCGACAGAAATCGGTTGGAGCGAGTTTGCGATTTCAATGTTTTCACTAGGAATGGTACATTATTTCCTAGATAAAATCCACTTGTGTTGGGTTTATTTTGGAATGAGCTCAATTATTTTTAAAACCGAATAAACCGCATTATGAAACCGAACCGAACAAAACCGAAACCGAAAATAACCGAATTGCAAACCGGTCGGTTTTGGTTATGTTTTTTCCAACCGATGGTTAGGTCGGATTGGGAATTTGGGCCCGAAAACCGATCCAACCCAACCGATGTCCACCCCTATTTCTTAGTACTCATGTCAAGATAAACACTATAGGTGATTGCGTTGTGTCAATTATCTTCTCTGACCATGAATGCTTATAGCTTTTTCACTTCACGTAATACAAGTTAAAATGGATACTGAAAAACAACAAGAAATCAGTATAATTTCAAATAGAATTCCTGCCATCTGCCTCACACCATAGCTCCCTTTGCTTCCTTGTATAGCTGATCAATACAATCCTGAAATTGTTTGCAACAAGTAACATTTTACTTGCTTAGCAAGTAACAAAAACGAAATTCGTATTTTGGTAAAAATTATGAACCATGAAACAAACCTTATAATGCTTTAGTAATTGCGGTCTCTTCAACTTGAATGTCGGAGTTACCAGATCTCTCTCCACATCAAAGGGAACCGGTTCCAGAAAAACGGCTTTTATCAGCTCAAAACCTCGAAACTGAGAGAATACCAATGATATCAAAAATGTAGCATAACATGACACCAGAAATTAAGCATATGGTTGAACATTATATGTATACATACTTGATGTTTCTGACCAATGCTGTTGAGTTCATCCAAGATGAATTTTCGTGCCTTTAGATTTCCGCATAATGATTTAAAATCATCAGACAAATCATGCTTCACTGCCCAATTCTCAAGGGCTTGTCTTTCCGGAACCACAACAGCCACCAAGAAAGATTCGAAACTATTTCCGTAGACCCAAACCTGCGCGCGGAATAAAAATTTATACATCGATGAGTTCTAGTTACGTCAACTTTTTCTAGGATTGTTAGAGATGAATCATACCGAAGTTATAAGAGGACACTGCAAATACTTGTTTTCGATATTCTCGACAGCAACGTATTCTCCTTGAGACAATTTGAAGATGTTCTTTTTTCTGTCAATAATTTTCATGGATCCATTTGGAAGCCATTCTCCAATGTCACCTGTATTGATTTTCCAAAGCATTTCGAAACACGCGGCATTTAGAGTCATACTACCGACTTTAACACAAGAATGCAGAAATATAGAAGTTCGTGACGCGCTTGTCGTCATGAGGACATACCTGTATGAAACCAACCGTCAACGATAACCTCTTCGGTAAGATCTTGACGTTTGTGGTAACCGGCGAACAAGGTATTCCCTCTCAAGCAAATTTCTCCACGGGGTTGACTGGAAAGTGCGTCATATCCCATCTCAGGCACGGACTCAAGCCTGGCTTCAATCGTTGGCATTGGAACTCCGACCGTTCCCACCATAGAAAACACATTGGATATTGAAGTGAAACACCCCGCGCAGCTTTCAGTGAGACCTTTAACATCAAAAAGTAAAACCAAATCAAGAAATACCGAAATCATCATGCTACACGAGATGTATATAGCCAGGATGAACTACTTCTTATAAACAATCCACCGATTTTCTAATCAAAGACTCAAATACTATAGTGTACCATATCCTTGTGCCAAGGTAGATCCAAAAGTGACCCTTAGAAACTCTTCAACGTGCTTAGACAAAGGCGCGGCTCCTGATAACAGGATTCGAACTCGTCCACCCAATGCTTGTTTAATCTATCAATAAAAATCAATGATTCAATTTTGAAACAAAACTTTCTGAAATTAAATTACAGTATGAAATGGAATACCTTGTCGAACACAAGCCTATCAAACCAAGGTGCTGCTTTGTCTTGTGGAAGACCACTATTTAGATGTCCCAATTTGCTGTCAATGGAGTTTTGATCAGTATACAATAGGATTCGAAAAGTAGAATTCCATAACGGTAAAAAGCTCAGTCGTAAAACATACTAGTTATATGCATACTGAAACAGTGTCTTTTTCAGTGATCCTTCCGATGAAATTTTGCTATTGATACCTTCAAGCGCAAGTTATGCTTATAAATCATTTTCAAATGACAATGTAGTCACACAATCACATTTAGGATAAATTCAATGCTTAGAACAATAAGGAATACACAACATGCTCGTAGTGCAATAAACATTCTCGCCTTACCAGCGTAAACACGGTCATAAACTCGAGGAACGCCACAAAATATAGTTGGTTTCAGTGTCTGAATATCTTCCATTAAAAATCTGATATCCTACAAGAATCAACATGAAAAACTCCATGAAGAAAATATTTTGAGAATAAGCCGGATATTACTAATAAGAACGGAATGTGAATTCGAAGCTTACGCCTTGCCAAAATCCTATTGACGAGCCCTTGTGGATGCAATAGGTCACCATTATCTGGTCATATACATGAGCAAGAGGAAGAAAAGAGAAGTACACATCGTCTTCAGCTGCCTATAAATAGTACATAGAACATGTTCGTATCAACATTGAGAATGACATGTTAGATGCATAGAGAAAAACAAATGAAATAGTTAACAACGGGCTTATAAAAAGTGTTATTACACGAAACAAGCCAATCGTAAAGAAAACGAATTATCTTACGCCTTTGTCTGTTAACGAAAGAAGTTGGTCAATGGACAACACTTGAGTCATGAAAGCCTCGTTCTTAATAATGACACCTTTCGGTTCACCTGTTGTTCCACTTGTGTACATGATTGTGCAGATGTTAGTCTTATTTTTTAACGGTAGATCCAAATCCCGATTTCCCTGCAGAAATAAAGATATATGAAAAAATTAAAATTATATCGAAGGAGAAAAATATTCCAATTTGATCACAATGGTTCATGTTGTTAGTTATAAAGTATTAACATCAGTAAGCAACTGAAAATCGTAGTTCCTACCGACTGAAGAAACTCTCCCCACGTGAAGCACGATACACCAAGTTCCTCGGCTTCTTTCTTTTGTTCGATTGAAACATTACCAAAACTCACAATAGCTAAGCCGTTAAATTACATAAGCTAATCGGTTAGATGGAAAGACTCTTAAAACTAATAATAACAGAAATAACAGAAAGGTTCGATTAGACTTACTCTTAAGACTTGTACACCGATCAAGACATGACAAAACCTATGGCAACAAAAAACGATAAGCTAATTATCTTCAAGAAATTCAACGAATAAGCTAATTATCCGCCAGAAAACAATAATGAAGAGCCAGAGAGTAAAAGATTGGGCTCCAAGAAACAGAACGGAACCTACAGAAGGAATCTTGCTTTGCTGTACAAATGCTATCGAAACTTCAGCATGGTTAATGATAAACTCCACAGCATTAGGACCTGTTTATGCATAAATACGAAACATTTATCAAACTTTAAGTTCCTAAATTCAACAAATAATAAAACTAAATTTATTGAGATTTATAGAGAAAGGCACAAAAACACAAACCAAGAGTGTCATATAATGGCACATATGTTACTGCATAGCTGTTACAAGCCTGGAAATACCGAATTTGAATCAAGTCACTAAAGTACTAATGCAATAATTCGTAAGGCTAATCATATCGATATCATATCATATTATAACATGTTTAACATACTAAATAGTTGCTTAATTAGCTTCTAACTATGTTTAACATACTAAATACCTCCATTGCAATTATCCACTCAGGACAATTGGATCCATATAGGCCACAACGATAACCCTTGTGTTACAAGAAAAAATAAAAGGTAGTTAGATTGATTAAGTAAATTTCTGAATATTTAGTAATGGCATGTTAATAGAACAAGAACAGTTACCGGATTGACACCGCGGCTCTTCATGGCGGAACCAATTCGGATAGCAGCATCATAAGCCTCCTCAAATGTGACCCATTCATAGGGACCAACCTGCAAAATAGCTAAGTTATATGTATTCTAAAGGCTAATTCAAGTAAGATATTGTCAGAAAAAGATTCTAAGTAAGAAATGGTGCAAAAGAAACACATGAGTGGAAGTTACCTTTGAATCAGTTTTTTGACGCTGACCCAGCATAGGTTTGCTGGGGCACCTTGCAGCAGACTCCCTAAACAAAGAAGCATCAAAAACACACTTTATCTATAACATAGTTAAAGTTCAAAGTTAAAAACATGTGGCCCATTAGCTCAGTTGGTTAGAGCGTCGTGCTAATAACGCGAAGGTCGCAGGTTCGAGACCTGCATGGGCCAAATTGTTTTATATTTTTAAAAAAATTATTTTTTTTAATTAATTTTTTTTCTGCATCCGTGTGGCCACTTGTATATCCGTTAATGGGTAGGGTTTGGGTAGAATATTGTAGCACTTGTTTCTATACCAGTTTCAAAAAATCCACGTACCCGAGCCTATATCCGTGTAGGCACCAATATTTATACTAATGTACATGCCCTATGAGTAGCTAAGTATCCATACTCGTACCCATTTACCCGTATTTCTGATAAAAAAAATCATCAATAATTTATAATTTATCATGTCATTTTAAGTTTTTGACAATATTAAAAATAATTCAAGAATAACATTGTTGATTTAACAAATAACAAGCACTTATATTAAAATGCATCAAATTTAATACATATATGTTCAAAATAAAATTGATAATCATACAAATATGTAATACGGGTATGGGACCGGGTGGACTCTAAGATACTTGTACTCGTGCACATACCCGCAGATTTTAATGGGTAATTGTTTGTACTCCGTATCTATTTTGCGGGTTTTTACTCTATCAGATGTGAATAATTTTTGTGGGTATCTTACGTGGATGAGTCAAATTATCATCCCTAAACGCGCGTTTGAACGGCGACATCCCTTTTGAATTCCGGTTATTAGGCTACTAGAACAAAAAATAAATTGCAAATTTTCAATTTCAAAATGAAAACCCTTAGTTTTGTAGGGCAAATTTTGTGAACTTTGCATGCTAATTTCCTACCTAATGAGAAAGAAGTAGTAGTAATTAATAGTAACCTGAAAAAGTCCCATGGAGATTGAAAATGAGAAGGCAACTCCAACAAACCATCTTTAGCATAGATGCATCTGTAGACAGGACCTGCTGATGGCTTTTCATGAGTTGCAGATCTTGCTTCTTCCACCTTCACAGTGTACACATCCACCATTGTTAGGCCAGGCTGTGATCAACAGATTGAGGAGGTTAAGTCTATATGTGGGAAGTAGCTAGATGAATTTAACAAGAGGATGGTGTCAGCAGAGTTGGTTGAGATGAATCATGAAGCATTAAATTTGAAGATAATTATGTTTTGGAAATGAATAGAACTATTTTTTTTTAAATGTGTTTTTTATTTATTAGCCTATTTTATGCATTTATTTTGAATTTACATGTTTTGAGTAAGCATTTATTTTGGCTGGGAAAGTTTGTTGAAGTCTACATTATGTACAATTGCATCAGGCTATTATTACTAGTGCATAACTTTATAAATTCCGTCACATGGATGTGGATATATAATCAGAAAAAGAAAATTGATAGGTATTTAAAATGAATATAAAATGTATACCTCTATGTACAATTGCATTTCTCGCCCAAAATCTCATGTTAACAGGAAAGATATATAAAAAAATTATCTAAGCATTGTTGAATAAACTAATCATTGAATGATGTATTTATTTATGAAAATATTTTGATATTTAGTATAATGTATTTATCCATTTTTTAAAAAATATCAATTTTATTATTATATATTTTTAATTAATTTATTATTTTATTTTTAAATATTTTTAAATATTTTTAAATTTTTATTTTGTGTATCGAAAGAGTTTGCAAAAGAGTTTTAATAGTGTTTTTTAACTTTTTTCTGTGTACCGGAAGACTTTGCAAAAGAGTTCCGGTACATAAAAATTGACTACCGAAACTCTTTTGTAAAGTCTTCCGATATACAAAAAAATAAATAAAAAACACTTGAAAAATGAGTACCGGAACTCTTTTGCAAAGTCTT
The DNA here is from genome assembly GCF_024323335.1 of Lathyrus oleraceus. Classification (NCBI taxonomy): domain Eukaryota; kingdom Viridiplantae; phylum Streptophyta; class Magnoliopsida; order Fabales; family Fabaceae; genus Lathyrus; species Lathyrus oleraceus. The sequence goes on along the minus strand of NC_066585.1, from coordinate 453,526,347 downwards.
CCGATACACAAAAAATATTTAAAAAATACTTAAAAAATGACTACCGGAACTCTTTTGCAAAGGCTTCCGGTACACAAAAATTGACTATCGGAACTCTTTTGCAAAGTCTTCTGATATACAAAAAAATACTTGAAAAATGACTACCGGAACTCTTTTGCAAAGTCTACACAAAAATTGACTACCGGAACTTTTTTGCAAAGTCTTCCGGTACACAAAAAATATTTTAAAAAATGGTTGAAAAATGACTATCGGAACTCTTTTGCAAAGTCTTTCGGTACACAAAAATTGACTACCGGAACTCTTTTGCAAAATCTTTCGGTATAAAAAAAATTGTTAAAAAAATATTTGAAAAATGACTACCGAAACTCTTTTGTAAAGTCTTCCGATACACAATTTTTTTTTTAATTTAAAAATAAAATAATAAATTAGTTAAAAATATATAAGAATAAAATTGGTATTTTTATAAAATATAGGGGTATAGGAATAAATGCAGGGGTACGAGGTAAAATTTTCTGCCGAGAGATGTCAAAATGGGTGTGATGCATTGGGTTGACCCATAAATCCTATATTCTAACATAGGTTTATCATCTTTTGGTTCAGTTCATGTGGCATATTTTTAACATATAAACGAATATTTATATATAAGGATGATGATTTGATGAATATTTTAAAGATCATTTAAATAAGTTTATTATTACTCTTTATAGGTAATTTCTATTCATTGTATCTCTTTTTATAAAATTGAAACCATAATATTGAAATCTGGATCGGTTTGACTCATCGGGCCGCATGTCCCATTAGGAACTGAGTCAGACTCAATTTTGATAGTCCATGGAGTGATTGGGCCGATCCATTCTAGCTCATTTATACGTTGGCCACTGGGTCGAAGTGGGTTGTGTGAGACCAACTCATTTGATAACTCTACCTTCATTCATAACTATGAGACCCCATACAGGAAATTGTAGGAATTAGGAAAGTTGGTTGGAGTAATAAATTTTTTGATTATTGATATAATTTTAGAAATTTATCCTTAGAAGAGAGAATCATTTAATGTTTGTATAAGAGTATTTAATGTGAATTGTAGAAAAATAGGCATCTTTTTACCCGAACAAACTTAATTCATTTCAATCAACAATTGTCGTTCGATACAAGGATGAATGATATTAAACAAGTTGCGCTTAGTCCATGAATTGGTCACTTTAGCTAACAAGTGGGCAACCGAATTCGTTTGGCGTTTGACAAACTTTACCTCAAAGTTGAAAATACAATGCAATATACTCTTAATAGACATAATGATACGACTAAATTTCGAACAACCCCATAGTTGGCCTGGAGCGCTTGGATCGCAATTCGGGAATCGCTTTCAAAAATCACAAAATCCAATTGCAACTAGATGGCTGCTTGCACAACATCTTTAATGGCTAGAGCTTCAGCTTCTATAGACAATAAGAGACCATTATCCCACAATATACCTTCACTAATAAAGTTACCATGGAAATCTCTAACACGTCAACCTCTATTTGTCATCCCCATCTCTTTACTAAAACCTGCATCAATATTACACTTCACTCACCCTTCATTAGGCGCCTTCCACATGGTTTGGATATTATGGGAATCAATCATATTCTCCTGGTTAGCTTGGGCTTTAAACCAATCATTCCATATGTTGTAAGCTTGTCATCCTAACTTGGACTCCGCTTCTCTATCATTATTCCAAATCACATTATTCATATTATTCCATAGGATCCAAATCAAAACTGCAACTCTTCCTGCAGTCCTCATATCTTCTTTATTACAAATATCAAGAATAAGATTCTTAGCATCAATAAACTTATGAATCTGAGGATCAATGATAGAGGACAAGCCTGTTATTTGCCAACTTTGATTCATGATAATGGATCCAAAAAACGTGTCAACCATCCTCTTCAGTGTTCTCGCACGATTGGCAATGTGAAGGACGCGGGACAAAGTGTTGTTGTAGCTTCTTCCGAGTTTGGAGGCAGACCCTACAGATCCTTCATAAGAAATCTTTTGCTCTTGGTGGTGCCTTAATGTTCCACAAACTACTCCATTCTCCTTCCACCCTTTGGTTACTAAGGTTAGATTGGACACTTCTCACCAACCTGTAAGCAGTTCTAACACTATAATTTCCATTTTGCTCTTCTTTCCACACCCTGCAATCTTCAATCACTTCCTTTAGGAGCGGAACCTTTACAATATCTCTTGTAATATCCTGATTAAACAAAAGGCTAATTTTCTGAACATCCCACTGTTTAAAGCAGTTTACTTCATCATAAGATCCTTTACCGTAAGCTTATAAGCGTATCTTCCTTGGGGTCCTCTTAAGCACCCATCTACACTACCTTTAAGCCAATGTTCAAACATCATTTTAATCTTACTCCCATCATCAATACTCCACCTACACCCCAGGTTCAAGACTTCCCTTGTTTTCCATACACTTATCCATGCGAAACTCAGATTATGACCCAGTTTGGCTTCAAGAAAAGATGAATTGGGATAATACCTAGCTTTAAAACTCTTGTTACCAGCGCCTCTGGTTTTGTCATCAAATGCCACCCTTGTTTCCCCTTCATAGCCAGGTCAAAAGCTTTTAAATCTCGGAACCCAATACCCCTTTCTTTTTGGTGCAAGATAATTTATCCCACGCCAGCCACCTAATACCTTTGTTATTCCTACCTCCTCCCCACCAAAAATAATTCATCATCTTCTCAATAATGTTTACAATACCATCCAGAATAACGAACACACTCATGACATATGAAGGAATAGTCTGAAGAATGGATTTTATCATGACCTCTTTTCCAGCCTTAGACAAGGACCTCACACTCCAAGAATTTATTTTATTCCATATACGATCCTTTATGAAAGCAAATGTAGATTTTTTTACTTATGCCAATTATCGAAGGTACATGTCTTACCCCCATGATACATGCCAGATCTTCTTGAGTCGGTCTACTAATGTTCCTGCTGAAGAAAACTTCGGATTTAGTCATATTAATCTCCTGACCAAACGCTTCTACATAGATATTAAAAACTTCCATCAATTTTGTCACTTCGGTTAACTATCCACGCAAAAAAGAAAACAATCGTCAGCAAAAAGTAGATGGGACACTTTTGGTGCCCTTCCACAAATCTAGTCTCCATGGTGTCGCATCCGCGAAAAACAACCGGCGGGAAAAACAAACAAACAGAGCCGCCACCGTGCGTTATTTATCCCAAATGAGGGAAAGGAAACGCTCGAAGTAAACCTGGAAAGGAATGGTCTTACGACCGGAAATTACAGGGTACGGGAGTCGGTTACACAAGGGGAAGGTATTAGCACCCCCTCACGTCCGTCGTACTCGACGGGATCCACGCTCAGAAAGATAGGATAAGGTTGCTGAAACTGCTCAAAAGAATGCACACACACACTAGAATAAAACACAGATGGAAGAAGAGGGGGGAACAGGCTCGCTAGGATATCGCATCCTATGCCTACGTATCTCATCTGGAATGAGAATCAGAGCTACCGTAGTTCGGCTCACGCACGCCGAAACAAAACACACGCACAGACGCTGAGACGTCAAAACAAACACACAAACACAAACTGGAAACCGAATGCCAATCGCTGGACTTACATCAGACTCCAAACAAACAAACACAGGAAACCAACTGCCAATCGCTGGACTTACGTCAGACTCCACACAAACAAACACAGGAAACCGACTGCCAATCGCTGGACTTACGTCAGACTCCAAGCAAACAAGAGGTTAACCGAACGATGAGTCGTCAAAAGCAACAAAAAGGTTGAACAAACAAGCCAACAGGAAGTCTGGTACTCGAGCCTGCTAGCTGTCAAGCAAACACACACAAAAAAGGAAAAGGGTGCCCGGAGAGATCTCGTACGATCTCCTGCCTACGTACCTCATCTAGGATCAGGGCAACGTAGTTCCCCTGAACAGGGAAAGAGCTTGTAACCTAACCAGAGACTGGGAAATGACAAACTAGAAGGGAGCCTGACTCGAGCCTAATAGTTATCATGTAATCCACAATGGTCCTAGGTTGAGGTTTCTATCTAACTTGCACAGGGAGCAAGCTATCCTAAACAGCACAGTCAAACAAGCACAAGCACAATAAACAAGCACACACACTATATGCAAACAGTTTGGGCTCATACAAGGCTAGGCTGCAAAAGCAAACCAACTGGAATGGGGTGTGGTTAGCTCTTAACCCTAACATTGAGAGTTAGGGTGAAGCAGGTGAAACGGGAAGTGAGGGTAAGACCTCACAGCTCTTATCCCTGGCCTGGGAGAGCTTGACTCAAATAGAAAATGTGGGAGTTCAGAATGTAGGAACTCTTCTCCACAAGTGACTGACACAACATGATCTTGGGTTATTATCCACAATGCATCAACACAAGGTGTGTGAGCAAAGTGAATGACACACTGAGTAGCAGGAGATGGATTACACATCTCTTTTATCTGCCAATTGCCTCCTAAGAGGTCTTTACCTGCTTGGCACAAAAATAAACATTCACAAGCATTGCCTCTTAAGGAGGGCTTCAGACATGTGCATGCCCACATAACAGGACAGGTCTTCCAGACTACATGAAGTCAGAGGAATTATACCTCAGTGGTTAAGCAACCAATCAAAGCAAAATCAAGTTCAAAAGAACTCAAAGCAACTTAAGTACCTGTGAAAAATCTAAACCAATCAGTTCAACTGTACAGACAAACCAACAACAGTCATTAAGCAATAATAAACAGACAAAGCAATCAGGCAACAATGAGCAAGGCACAAGCACAAGAGGATTTGTTCTCAAAACCTACAAAACAACATAATGTTAGCCAACATTAACCAATTAATCAAACTCAAAAGAGTGAGCCACTCCAATCATGGCAATGTGCATCTGAACCTGAAATCCACAATCCAAACAGTGAGTCCAAACCACTAGGTCAAAGCCTAGGGTCAAAAGAGGGTCAAACATTCAAAACAGAACTTGAAATTTAACATGAATCATCTTCATTCAATCAGGAACAAATCTCAAAAAGTCCCACATCAAAATCATTAATCATATTCATTTCATGATCAAAACATGGCAAGGTATGCAAATGGTAATCACATTGAGACATCAGAAGAAACAAATGCACATCAAATAAAAAATGACTCAAATAATCTTGGAAAAATTCATGAGTAAACAGGACATATAACATGATCATCACACAAAAAATTAGAGGCATTGGACATCATTAGGCATGTCAATCACATAGCATAGGTCAATCAATCACATGTGTGACATAAATTGTTACACCAAGTTAACACGAGCATAAAACAGAATGGAAGCATGGGAAAAATCTCAAACCAAAGCCAAAACATCACTCAACATGTCTATAAATCACACACAAAATTTCAGAAGCATTGGATAAGAAACAAGCATTTTATGATCAAATGAATAAGGCAATAGCATGAATGGATACATGTTTAAACACCCTAGGACAAATCAATTTTCCAGCCAAGCACAATTTGCAATTTAATGATCATAAAAAACTAGGCAAGATAAGGAACACAATGCAAAAAATTGGAGATGAATTGGAGCAGTTTTCATTTTTATATGATTTTTGGAAGTTTGGAGAAAAATTTGAAAAATGAAAATGGAGCCAAACATGAAGTGGAGGGAAAGGGAATAATAGCATGGAATTTGAAAATTTTCACTCAGCCGGATTCGAACCCAGCACACATTCAAAAAGTGGCGCGCCAACACAAAACCCTAACCAGAGAGGAGTTGACACAAGGCCAGCTATGGTCGACTCAAAACTGTCGAACGGTCGACTCAACCTTGTTGTATGGTCGACGCATGGCTGAAGAACTTCATCTTCTTCATGAAGAAGAAGATGAACAGTGCGCGAGCTTCATACTTTTTTCCAGAATTTTTTCCAGAACTCAAAAACAAACACATCAACATGAAGCTCTTGCAATGGAGAGCAAAGATCAACAATCATTTAAGCATAAATCATCAAGATCTAAGAGAATCAAGCAAGAACATTCATGGATGTAAAAACTTTAATCACTCATATCTTGCTCAATAAAGCACTAACTCATACGATTTTTAGATCAGAATCACCAGGAGAACAAGATCTACCAGAATATATACATGAATTTAAGAATTAAGAGATTCGAAAACTGAACCTCTTGAAGAGCAGTTCTTGATTTTGCACGATCCACGGCTTGTAAGTATCCAAATCCACTCTACAATGCTTAATGAAGTAATTGATGATTGATTTGAAGCTCAAATGCACACGAATTCAACAGAATTTGAAATCACCATGGATGCTTCAATCTTCAAGTATGCTTCAATATGGCACGGTTTCCTTTGATTTCACGTCCAAATCTTCTAAACAGAGCTTCATGATCATGAATCTAGCACTAGAAAAGGCTTGGATGTGAAGAATTTGGAAGAAATTTTTTAGAGAAAAATTTGGTGATTTTGGATCTAGATCTGAAAAATGTAGTTAATGATCAAAAACAGTTATGATTATCCCTTTATACCTCATGCTAATCATGTTTACATCCAGCTTAAGCCTAATGCAAATGTGATTAGTAAGTTGGAAGGTGTTTGTGCAAAAATGAGATTTTCACTTCATGCACCCCCATGCACGTGAACAGTGCTCTTTCAAGGCCTAAATCCACTTAAAATGAGTTCATGCAAGGTTTTGGATTGGTTTTATATGCTCATGATCAATCAAAAAGATGTTATGCAATTTTCTTCCAAAAACTTCATGAGTGAGCACATGCCTATGCAAATGAAATTCATGTCAAGTAATGGTATGCTTGGAAAGTACATGTTATAAAGATCAAAATGCAAAAAGAACCACTCATTTTGGAGTTTTGGTTTGAAAGTTATGTCCATTTGAACTTTTGAACACACTTTGCCATGATTGGACCATAACTCCTTAACCACACATGAGAAATCCATGATCTTTGACTTTTTGGAAATGGGAGAGAAATATATTCAACTTTCATGTTGGACAAAATTTAATTTGAAGCTTTCTTGATGATGTAATCTTGAGTTGAAGTTGGTCCAAAACCTTGCCATTTTTGGAAAGTTCAAATTACAGGTCACTTGCTATTTTTGGAAAGTCTTGACCTGGCTTCAAATTCTTCAATGTTGATGTTTGAAATGTCAAATGAGACTTGTTTGAACATGAATTAAGTATCTCTAACCACTTCCCACCTCCAAATCCACAGTTGACTTTGCAGTTGACTTTTATGGTTGACAGATGACTTGAACATACACTGATGATTCTGAGCCTCAACCACTTGATGAAATGGCACCAAAATGAAACCCTAGCTTATAAAAGCTAAATAAAATCATATGATGATCTCTATCTCATTAAAGATCTCATCTCCTTGAAAAACCCTGACTGGTAGAATGAACCTGATTAGGGTTGACCAGAGGTCAAAACCCTAATCCCAAGGAATCTGATCAGGAATAATGAACCACTTGAGGATGACATATCCATGATGATGGTGATGTACCATTTCAACCAAGATAATACTCAACCTCCTTGAGGAACCAAGAAACCCTAATTGAAGCACAAACCTCAGATGATTAGTGATCAATTTATGAGACCCTCAGGCTTGCATCTCTTAACCTCTCCATCTTCTGAGAAAGACTTAGGAGGATGACTTGTCTTTTCCGCATGATATGCAATATGCAAGGACTAATGCCCTAAATATGAAATGCAATAGGCTAAGCTAGTCCCAAGAGAGGAGGGCAAATTTTGAGGTGTTACAGATGCCCATATTCAATCCACTGTGAACCTGTCGATATGAACAGCCTCGGCTTTCAGATGATCAGGGTGAAGAGTGATTGAGTACCAAGAACAGACGAACAATTTGCACTCCGCGGGAAAATAATTAACACTGCCTGTCAGAATCGACAAAGAAGTGATCTCAAAAGAAAAATCCGTCTGGTACGGAGACAGTCGGCCTGAACACCGAAACAGAATATTGACCTGGATACCAAAATAAACGGTAACACAGGAATAACCATGGCCTGAACGCCGCATCCGCTGGGGATTATTATTATTTATTTATTTTACTTTTTCTTGAACCCCGAAACTTTCTGATTGATGATTTTCTTTTGCTTTTCTTGAACCCCGAACAAATATTTTCTTTCGTGCAGATGATCCCGGATCACCGCAGTTGAACCCCGACATCTTCATAGTAGTCTTGTTTTCCAAACAATGAATCTCGCTCTCCAATTGAACCCCAGTCGCCTGACGATAGCTCGTGATCGCCGTTGTGAACCCCGCTCTCTAGAAAACACCCCGTGTCTCCCTTTCTCCATTCGAACCTCGTTCTCCAGAAAATGCCCAGCATCTCCTTCTCTCCATTTGAACCCCGTTCTCCATCTTCTTGTGATAATTCCGCTGGCAACGTCGGAAATAACACCAAAACACCACTCTGATGGCGACATATCAGAGGGTACACCTTCACAACAGGAAGGTAACATGTGTATTTCTTCCTCAGAAGACACCCATAACGACTTCTGTTGGCCTCAGCCAAAGTCTAAGGTGACACATGATCAAAAGATAATCCTGAGGACCTCATCCCGGATATAATCTTCAACTCCAATCTCCGTTTGAACCCCGTTCTCCAGAAAATGCCGCAACACTTCCTTTTCTCCATTCTTCGATTTTCACGCTGATCGCGTAGTGTTCTTTGATCTTCATTTCCATCTCCGCCCGACGGAAAAGTTTCCACCAATATCGCACTACTGGGGAACATTGTTGCTCCAACGTTATGATGCCGAACTCCTCAGAATAACATCTTCCAACTTCTATCTCGCACGACAGAAATCTCCTCCAGTATCGCACTACTGGGGAATACGGTTGACCCAACACCATGATGCTAAACTCCTCGGAGTAACATCTTCACCATCCGACGAAACCGATTCTCAGGCGGTAACCACGGCTTGAGTAACCGATGCTTGCAATGCTGATGTTGATCTTCCAACTAGCGAAACCACTCCTCAAACGGTAACCACGGCTTGGGTAGCATCTTCACCAACTGGCGAAACCAAATCTCAAACGGTAACCACGGCTTGAGACTAGCTTATGCTTGCAATGATGATGCATGATTTTTTTCAGCGTAATGCTCCATAACTATGGAAATGCTACGCAATTAGGTATGCAATATGCCATGCTTATCTAAATGATGAATGCATAAAAAGTATCCCCCTCAAGGGACTCTTCTGGGGAGCTCGAGGCACCCTGTTGAGGAACTCGACAACACTCCAATCTCCACCCTGCTGGGGAATAGCACCGCTGCTGGGGAAAGGACCACCCTTACCAAGGATGACCTCCACTGAACCCGATCCACTTGGGGACTTCGCTGGGGAAGAAACCACCAACGCATTCTGCGGGGAAAACAACAATCTTTGACTTGCTGGGGAACTAACACGCTCCGCCATACTAGGGAAACAACTACCAACAGACACCCCCGCTGGGAAATAGCAATCTCCAGGCCTGGCTGCTGAGGAAAAACCGATCTCAAACCTACTGGGGATATAACCATCCCGACCCTGCTATGGAAGACACAAACCTTGAATCTGCTGAGGAAGTAACAATCCCAACCCTGTTTGGGGAAACAAGGAAAGTCTGGCACAGAACACTCGTCGACTCGTCGATCCCTGGTATTCAACATCTAAATCCAGTGTCAGCTTTCCACTTTTGAGAGCTCCCAGACTCGTCTGGACTTTTCTGATTCATCACCTTGTATTCTCGCCTTCTCCGTACTCCACGGAGATCGAACTCCTTGGATTCGTACAAACTTTCCAGTCCTCAGACTTTGAAGAGTCTTCTTGATTAACCCTCCAGGATCGTCGCCATTCTTTCACCGTCTTTTCACCATTCTTCAATTCATTGTCCCTGATTGGACTCCACGGGGATCTTTTGTCAAAAGCTTCACATCACAACCTGCAAGTGAGTGAAAATATCTAACAGCACCTGCAAAAGAGATCGTTAGATAAAAACGTGCCCTAGGCGTGCCAAATTTCAACACCTAGGTCACTCAATCTTCCGAATAAGATTTCAGGTTTTCAATCTTATGAACATGCATTGGAAGGGATCTCTATGTCTCAAAATGCAAATGTTCTTTATCAAAATAAACAGATGTTTTTGCAATCAAAGCGGTAATGAAAAACACAAACAAAATTATTTGACTGAATATGCATTTTATTGATTGAAAAATTTGGCTCATAACTGAGCAGCACAGAAAGCAATTCCTGAAAAGAGGTAATTGCGCACAAAAGGAAAATTTATCCTAATGGCAATGTGAAATCGCGATCTCATCGAGTTCCAACTCGGGTACACCCCATATGTCCTCAGACTCTCCGCTCTTTCCGCCTTCTGAACAAGACGATTTCGACTGATCTATGCCGGATATTATCCACTTGTCGTATCCAAAGCACAAACGATCATGCTGGACGCAGTTGTTCGTTTCAATCCCTCTTTTGCCTAGACCGCCCTTTCGGGTTTTCGGTCCACCGGGATACCCTTTTTTGCCCAAGCCGCCTTTTCAGGTTTTCGACTTGCCGGGTGTACAGTTTTTTCCTTTTTATCCCTAATTTTTGCCCGAACCTTTTTCATTTTTTTCGGTTCCCCGGGATGCCCATTTTTGCCTGGACTATTTTATTTTTTTCGTCCAGCGGGTCTCTTTTACGAAGTATTTTTAACTGCGTCCGCATTCACAGGGGATGGAAAATCCTCATCATCCATGGTCGTCAACAACAAGGCTCCGTCAGAGAAAACCTTCTTGACCACGTATGGACCTTCATAAATGGGTTTCCACTTGCCCCTACAATCGTTCTGAGGAGGAAGGATCCTTTTCAACACCAGATCTCCCACATGATACACACGAGGTCGCACCTTTCGGTCAAAAGCGTGCTTCATCCGCTGCTGGTACAACTGCCTATGACAAATGGTTGCCAGCCTCTTTTCCTCAATCAGGCTCAACTCTTCGTACCGAGTCCTTACTCACTCTGTCTCCTTCAATTTCACGTCCATCAGGACTCTCAACGACGGAGTCTGGACCTTGACTGGTAGCACGACTTCCGTCCTATACACAGCGAGAAAGGATTTGCCCCAGTAGACACACCGAGGTTAGGTACCTATGAGACAAGCTTCGTGTTCAGCCACACTGTTGTTGGTGCATTCAAATGCTAGCTGGGCAGCAAAAGGAATGTGGGATCCTTTCGGCGTAACCAAAACAGCACCAACACCGCTACCATTCACGTTAACAGCCCTATCAAACATCAGAATCCATTCGGATTCAGGACCAGGCCCCTCTGTCGCAGCCTGAAAAATACAGAGGGTGCGAAAAAACAACCGGCGAGAAAGAAGTGACAGAAGAGTCGCCACCGTGCATTATTCATCCCAAAGGAGGGAAAGGAAACGCTCAAAGTAAACCTGAAGAGAGGAAAGGAAAAGACAAGGTCTCGCAACCAAATCTTGGGTTCGGGAGTCGATTATGCGAAGGGAAGGTATTAGCACCCCTACGCATCCGTAGTACTCTACGGGATCCACTCTTGTTGTTCTTGTCTAAAGGGTGTATGTTTATCTAATGTACTATTTACTAAAAGGGTCAAGAGAAAAATGACTCGCACAGATATCACATCCATTGCATACGTATCTCATATGAATATGAGAATCAGAGTCTTCGTAGCTCGGCTACCTATGGGTGAAGGATAAGTGTGCTCGCTAAGACATCGCGTCTTATGCCTACGTATCTCATCGGGAATGAGAATCAGAGCAAAACGTAGTTCAAACTAACTACGGGAATAAGGGTCTCGATCGCAACTAGGGCGAGAGAAAGGGAATGTCTCGATCGCAACGAGGGCGAGAGAAAAGAATCGCAACGAGGGCGAAAACAAACAAAGATTAGTTGTTAGTTGTTAGTCAAACTCGGCAAGACATCGCGTCTTGTGCCTACGTATCTCATCTGAACATGAGAATCAGAGTTGCCGTAGTTCGGCTCACGCACGCCGAAACAAACACACGCACAGACGCTGAGACGTCAAAACAAACACACAGACAGGCAAACGTGGAATCCGAACGCCAATCGCTGGACTTACATCAGATTCCGAACCAAACAAAACCACACTGGAAACCAGATGCCACTTGATGGACTTATACCGGACTCCAAGCACACAACAATAGGATACGGAATGCCAATCGCTGGGCTTACATCCATATCCTAACACACACAAGAAGAAATAAGCAACAAGTTACTAAGGAGTCGGGAACTCGAGCCTAGCAACAGTCAAGCAAACACACACAAAAAGGAAAAAGGGTGCCCGGAGAGACCTCGCACGGTCTCCTGCCTACGTACCTCATCTGGTATGAGGATCAGGGCGACGTAGTTCCCCTAACTACGGGAATAAGGGTCTCGATCGCAACTAGGGCGAGATAAAGGGAATGTCTCGATCGCAACGAGGGCTAGAGAAAAGAATCGCAACGAGGGCGAAAACAAACAAAGATTAGTTGTTAGGTGTTAGTCAAACTCGGCAAGACATCGCGTCTTGTGCCTACGTATCTCATCTGAACATGAGAATCAGAGTTGCCGTAGTTCGGCTCACGCACGCCGAAACAAACACACGCACAGACGCTGAGACGTCAAAACAAACACACAGACAGGCAAACGTGGAATCCGAACGCCAATCGCTGGACTTACATCAGATTCCGAACCAAACAAAACCACATTGGAAACCAGATGCCACTTGATGGACTTATACCGGACTCCAAGCACACAATAATAGGATACGGAATGCCAATCGCTGGGCTTACATCCATATCCTAACACACACAAGAAGAAATAAGCAACAAGTTACTAAGGAGTCGGGAACTCGAGCCTAGCAACTGTCAAGCAAACACACACAAAAAGGAAAAAGGGTGCCCGGAGAGACCTCGCACGGTCTCCTGCCTACGTACCTCATCTGGTATGAGGATCAGGGCGACGTAGTTCCCCTACATAGGGATTGCCATCTGAATATGGACTTACAAAGGAGGACACCAGTTGTGTCAGAGGAGAGTGGGCGATGTGTTCACGTCCTAGCAGTAGGTGTCGCAGCTCGCTGAATCGAGTCTTAGGCAGTTACCTCTTTGCAATAGGACGGACTATATGCCACAAGATCGGAGACGCTCGGAAAGGTCTAGAAGTGGGGGAAGCTCTGCCCTAGAGTTGTCATGCAATGTGTACTTAAGTGTTAGGATTTACAAATGGGAATATCTACCTAATGTTAGCATGCAAAGAAAATGGGGATTCTAACTATGTTATCATACAAAAGGATATGGGAATCCTACCTATGTTATCATACAAAGGGTTCTATCTAATGGGTGCTACCTAATCGGAACAAGAGTTGACGAGTGGAGCAAGGAGAAGTGTTAGGGATAAGGGTAGATGGCGATGCATGAAGCAATCGACTTACAAGGTTGATGGCGATGCATAAAGCAATCGACTTACAAGGTTGATGGCGATGCATAAAGAAATCGACTTACAAAAGGGTGGATGAATACGTGCTGGTTCTGTTAGGTTTTGAGAAAAGTGATTACTCGACGTTGGATCGAGGTTTTGGTCTTGTTTTGAAATGATTATCGGATGCTCATTTTAATTCTTGTATTTACAGATGAATAAAGAATGAAAAAATATTATACATTTCATGGGAGAGGGATACATTTGTTATGAATGGGGATTGTTCATGGCAAACAAACAATAATAATACATGCCTCATACACCATACAAGTAGGCCACAGTTAATCAAACAAGTAAGATATAAACAAGTATATAATCGAATCAAATAATCAAAGAATGAAACATTAAACAATGTATGAGTGTAAGTGCAAGGGAACCGACTCATTGTAAGAAAGCCCAAGAGTAAGCTATGTGAGGTCGATGGCGATGCTTAAAAAGCAATCGACTTACAAGGGTGTAAAAAATGGGCTCGATATTAAATCGAGAAAAATATGATTTTTATAGTTTTAAAATGGTTTTGAATTAAATTAAAATACAACAACTTTACATTATTAACAAAATGAACATATGAGTGTAATAAAGGCATAAACATAAAAAGAAACTAAAATGCTAAAAGAAAAAATAATATAGCTAAAAGAAATAAAATGCCAAAAAATGCCACACATGAGTATTGAACCCACCCCACTCAAGAATATACACACTGCCCTTCTCCACCAGACCACTTATGATCAATTATCATTTTAGCAAACACTTGGGAATATAAACAGAACTAGCTAGAGATAGTTTAGAAAACAAATCAATTAAAAGAGGGGATAGGCTAATGTTACTGGACAACCTAACTAAACTAAACAACATTAATATACACTATGTAATAAAAGAAAAGAAAAAAAATGCTAAACATATTACAAATTTTTGTGGTTTTTTTATTTATTTATCTCTGTTTAACAAAAAGAAATTGAATTAATTAAAAAAAGAAAATAAAAGAAAAGAAAAAAAGGAAATGGAGACGAAGAAGAAGATGACAGAAGCTCGTCTTCCTCCGGTATCGCCCTCACGATCTTTCTTCTCTCCCAACCTTACACTTCTCTCTCAAGCGCGCTCCTAACCCTCAATCTCACTCAAACGCTCTCTCAGCTCACAATCTCAAAGAAACATTCTCTCTCAACTCTCACAAATATTTTCAAACAACAATCATATGAGAAGGATAAAGAGAAAGAAAGAGAGGTCCTTACAAAGTGTCACTGCGGTGGTGGTGAAGGATGCGAAGCTGGCCTCCAGGTACGATTTTGGGGTTTTAGGTTTTCTTTGTTTCAGATTTTCGCCTCCAGGTACTTCTGTTGTTTTTTTTTTCCACTGATTTGCCTTTCCTCTTTATATTCTGTGAATTAGGGTTTCAAAAGGGTCCTTGATGTTCCAGAAAGGTAACTCTGCAAAGCACTTTGGATGCTCAGAAATTGGATTGACCTCTTTGATGTTAGGTTCGAAAATGGTAATTTGAACCTTCACTTTCTTCCTTGAATTTCATCTCTATTCCAATTTGGGAATTTCTTGAATTTTTACTGCTTGGTAATTAATTTTGCCTTTTTACTGCAATGAAAAATGGTGAGCTTGGTTTGATGCATCCTTGTTCATGGTTTAACATCTTATTACAGAGGGTAATGTTCATTTCTCTTGCTGATTTTGTTTTGAGATCTTGGTACTGCTGCAAGTCAGGTCTGTTAGCTGTAGTTGCTTGGGACTTCATGGTTCCGTTTGAGTTTGAAACAGGTTTTGGTGGTTTGGCTTGATGCAAGTTGGTACAGTCATGGTGTTGCAAGGCAAGCAAGGCATGTGTTTCAAATATAAAATGGTACTGATAATTGCAGGATTAATACTAGTTGAATTGGTCAAAATCAAATGCCATGTAGTTATGATCAAGGTATCTCGACTTAGCCATTAGCTCATGTTTTCTTGCATCTTTTTGCTTGGTGCAGGATTATGGTATACATTTGGTTCAATTTTGGCCTGTGCATGATGGCATGGTAGGGAAAATGTTGATGTTACTAACTTGTGAACATGTTCAGTTAAGTCTCAATGTTGCTGAATTTCCAGGATTTTATAGCAGTGTTTACATGCTGATTGCACTGTAGCCTTGTTGTAGCAGGTAGGTTCATTGACTTCTATTGCATTGGAATAGCAGGATGTATCACAGGTCTGGTATCTTAGTTTGCCTTACTGCTAGATGTTGTGGAATGCCCTTAGGAATAGTTATTGCATGACCTGATGCAGGCATTTGCTTTGGCCTTGCTACGACAGCTATTGTAAGATTGTCTTGGTTCATAGTTTGGTAGGTGAGTCCTTTGTCTCATGTTCTGGTTCAATGCCTTATAAGTTTTAATCCCACTATTTGCACTCAATTCCTTGCCCTCACTTGTTTCTATTCTTTTATTGCAGATCTGGTGGTCATGTTGTTTGGTGATGATGGATTGCATTTGCCAAGTTATTTCATGCTGTTTTGGACTGAACAGCTTGCCTGCTTTCACTAAGAACCTTGGTTGCATGGCTTGGTTTCAATTCCCATATGTAAGATCAAATTGTTATCAGCTAGTTCCATGCCCATTCATACTGATTTATGTATCCCATAAGTTATGATTTATGTTGTATTGCCTTGAGTGCATTGCATGGCTGACTGTTTCTGTCTTGGTTTTGCAGCAGGATAACTAGCCTGGTTCAGCTAGTATGCACCCTCGTAAGGACAGTAGCATCATGGTCTATATGGATGGATACTTCGATGTGTGAAGTTGCTATGGCCTTGCAGGTTCACATTGATCTCAGGTCACAAATGGAGCTGTTTGGATTATGGAACTGTTATGACTGAACCATGCTAAGTGCTTTCCACTCTTGAACTTCTTTGTAGCTGTTATGCCCTGCTGTTGTTGTGCCTTGGCTTGATGACTATTTTGGATGCCTGCTGCATGTTGTCTTAGCATGATTCTAACAGCATTGCATTCAAACTCTGATGTTTGGTTGGTTGTGTTCTTGAACCATGACACTATCTAGAACAGTACTTTGCATTACATTGCCCTGATAACTGAGTCTGCTAGCCTTGTTTTGCTACAGGATTTGTGTTGTAGCCGGCTAGCATGATGATGATGGTATGGTGCTTTTGCAAAGTAGGATGTGACATGGGCTATTGCAGCAGTATTGGCTAGATCATTCGCATCCATGGATTTGTTGCACATGTATAAGGTTTTTGTTGCATCCAAAGGGCATGAGCAAAGGATAATGGTTGAACTGTTAGGGGCTCCTTGGTCCATGGTTAGGGGCAGGCCAATGGCAAATGGTTAATGGTTCAAAAGCTACAAAGTCAAGGTGCACCACATGTGTTACTTGTAATGGAAGCTACCAAGAACGAACATAAATAAGCATGAGGGTTGGATGACACATTGAAGAAAAAGGCCAAGCCAAGTTGGATGGGCAAGAGCAAGTGAAAGTAGACTTTGGTCAAAGTTGACCAAAAGTCAACTGTTGACCAAAGTCAACAAATGGTCAAAATGTATTTTCTTTTTGATTTCTTTGTAAATGGATATTCAATGGAAAATTATGGGTGAATTTTAGGGTTTGGGGAATTTGGGTTGACTTTGGTCAAAGTTGACCAAAAAGTCAACTGTTGACCAAAGTCAACAATTGGTCAAAAATGTCAAATTTGTATTTTCTTATGTAGAATCAAATGTAATGGTTTAAAATGACATGGAATGGATTGAAATGGTTTGAAATTGGTTTCCAAATTGTTTTGTTTTTGTGACTCGGATTTTTGAAAAATAACTTGAGTGATAATGTACATGAACAAAGCCATGAAATGAGACCATAAGGTTAGGGTTTTGGCATAGTATCCATGAACCAATAACATGACTGGCAAGTGGCTGGAAACACAAGAAACTTGGTTGTTCAGATGACCCAGACCATAGATGTATCCACAATCACAACACCATGACTTTGGATCAAAAACCAATCCTCATATAAAACCAAAGTAAGGTTAGGCCAAGCATGCCAAACAAACATAAAAATTTAGGACCAAAATCGGGGTATGACAGCTGCCCCTATTTAAACGTCTTCAACTAGAGAATATGAAGCAGGATATTCTTCATATGATCATAGTGGGAGATGGTTAAATACTAAGAAGACCCAGATTTTGATCCTGAATCCCTATGAAATAATTAACCATGCCTGTCAGAATCGGCAAAGAAGCAATCTCAAAAGAAGAATCCGTCTGGTACGGTGAAAATCGGCCTGAATACCGAACTAGAAAGTTGACCTGGATACCAAAATAAATGGTAACACAGGAATCCCTTGGCCTGAACGCCGCACATTAGTCTGAACACTAAGCATCGGAATATGAGAGTATCAATGTTGGTCTGATCACCGGAAATCTGGTCTGAACACCACTTCGATCTGGAAATCGGAAAACTGGCCTGAATGCCACAAGTACTTCGACTTGATCGTCGGAAACCTCTTCGATCTGAAAATCGGAAACTGGTTGCATCGACCTGAATGTCGGAAACCTCTTCGATCTGAAAATCGGAAACACTGGCCTGAATGCCACTTCGGTCTGAATACCGGAAAATTGGCTTGAATGCCACTTCGGTCTGAATACCGGAAAAAACTGGCCTGAATGCCACAAGTTGCATCGACCTGAATGTCGGAAACCTCTTCGATCTGAAAATCGGAAACTGGCCTGAATGCCACTTCGGTTTGGATACCGGAAAATTGGCCTGAATGCCACTTCGGTCTGAATACCGGAAAATTGGCCTGAATGCCACTTCGGTCTGAATACCGGAAAAAACTGGCCTGAATGCCACAAGTTGCATCGACCTGAATGTCGGAAACCTCTTCGATCTGAAAATCGGAAACTGGCCTGAATGCCACTTCGGTCTGGATACCGGAAACTGGCCTGAATGCCACTTCGGTCTGAATACCGGAAAAACTGGCCTGAATGCCACTTCGGTCTGGATACCGGAAAACTTCATGCCTGTCAGCATCGGAAGAAATAGGGAAAATGATAATTGAGGCGGCACGTGGGCCAACGACCCATGCTGGGGATAATAAGTCGTGAACAACCTTCAGTCTGAGCACTGGAAACAAACTTCTAGCTTGTCACTTGGGATGCCGAGAATGTTTTATGCTTACATGCGTATGTTTGAATTTTTCAATGGCGTAATGCTCCATGAGAATGGAAATGCTACGCGATTTGGGAGGATGCAATGCAATATGATTCTACATGCAGGGATGCGAAATGCTGGGGAAAATGCCAAGCTGAAGCAAGGAATCCTGTTGGGGAAATGACCGGCCGTGCGGTGTTCTGACGATAACGAAATACCGAGACTCTGACTGGGGAGAGAATGGCACTGCCAACCTGTTGTTAGGGGAAGTGATAGTGGTTCTGGCAACCATAATCTACGAGAGATGACTCAGCAGGGGGGAGCAAACACCGATACGGTACTGAGGTTATGTTTCAAGGCAAGAGATCATCGATCTGGCATCGGGATCATCGATCTGGCATCGAATTCTGAGGAGCAACTACTTCTGCTGGGAAGATACAGTCTGGTACTGTCAACTCCGCTGGGGATATACAGTCTGGCACTGTCAACTCCGCTGGGGATATACAGTCTGGCACTGTTAACTCTACTAGGGAGTGTATAGTCTGAAACAACCGCTTGGGGAGTACAGTGATGAGAACCTGCTGGGAATCTTAAGGAAATGCCCCGAGTGTACCTGTTCTGAATAGATGATTCAAAGTACTTAAAATTTACAGCAATTTTAAATGTTCATTGAGCATGTACCTGTAAAGCTCTTATGTTTCATGATGCAATGTTTATAAAAAATTCGGACGTCATTTTTGCAAACAAAACAGTAAGATGAAAATGAACACAGAGATGTACTGAATAACATGATTTTATTGATTGAATGACCTCTGAATAGGCATTTACATCAGGAAGCAATCCCTAGGAAGAGGTAATCGCACAAAAGATAAAAACAGAAATAATCTAATGGCAATGTGAAATGGATTTCTATTGGGTTCCAATTCTGCTATGACTCGCCCGTCTTCAAGATCCTCCAGATGATCAGCCTTCTGAAAAGGTGATTAGATTGTTTCCTCCCCTTTTGAAAGTTTCCAGTCATCGACATGAGATGAGATTCAGAACTAACTCAGAACGCAGTCATTCGCTTGATCCCTAACTTTTGCCTGGATTGCCCTTTTCGGGTTTTCAATCCACCGGGATACTCATTTTTGCCTAAGTTGCCTTTTCAGGTTTTCAACTTACCGGGTGTACAATCTTTTAATTTTTAAATCCCTAATTTTTGCCCGAACCTTTTCATCTTCTTGGTTCGTCGGGATGCCCATTTTTGCCTGGACTGCTCTTTTTACTGTCCAGCGGGTCTTTTTTATGCGAAGTATTTTTTAACTGCGTCTAAGTTTACCGGGGAAGTGAAGTCTTCGCCATCCATCGTTGCAAGCATTAAGGCCCCACCATCGAAAACCTTGGTGACGATATACGGCCCCTCATAGTTAGGAGTCCACTTGCCCCTGTGATCTGTCTAAGGAGGAAGGATCCTTTTCAACACTAAATCTCCAACTTGGAAACATCGAGGACGCACTTTCTGGTCAAAGGCTCTCTTCATCCGACTCTGATACAACTGCCCATGACAAATGGCTGCCATTCGCTTTTCTTCGATAAGACTCAACTCATTGAACCTTGTCCGAATCCATTCAGCTTCATCTAGCTTGACATCCAACAGGACTCTTAGAGAAGGAATCTCCACTTCAACAGGCAGGACCGCTTCCATACCATACACAAGGGAGTAAGGGGTTGCCCCGGTCGACATACGTACTGAAGTGCGGTACCCATGCAAGGCGAAGGGTAGCATCTCATGCCAATCTCTGTACGTAACGACCATCTTCTGCACAATCTTCTTTATGTTCTTATTTGCTGCCTCAACAGCACCGTTCATCTTAGGACGATAGGGGGAAGAATTGTGATGCTGAATGTTGAAGTTCTGGCATAACTCCTTCATCATTTTGTTGTTGAGATTAGAACCATTATCAGTAATGATTATCTCGGGAATCCCATAGCGACAAATGATTTCCTTCTTAATGAAACGGGCAACCACATGTCTGGTGACATTCGCGAATGATGCTGCTTCGACCCACTTGGTGAAATAGTCGATGGCAACAAGGATGAAGCGATGCCCATTGGAAGCAGTCGGCTCAATCTTTCCAATCATGTCAATGCCCCACATTGCAAACGGCCACGGCAAAGACATCACATTCAGAGGATTCGGCGGTACATGCACCTTATCAGCATAAATCTGGCATTTATGGCACTTCCGAGCATACTTGAAACAATCTGATTCCATGGTCATCCAGTAATAACCCGCCCTTAACAATTTCTTAGCCATTGCATGTCCGCCGACATGAGTATCGAAGGAGCCCTCATGAACTTCTTGCATCAACATGTCTGCTTCGTGTCTGTCCACGCATCTGAGCAAAACCATGTCGAAGTTCTTCTTATACAGCACATCGTCTTTGTTCAAGAAGAAACTGCCTGCCAATCTTCTCAAAGTTTTTCTGTCATTGTTGGATGCCCCTGCAGGGTACTCTTGATTCTTCAAAAAGCACTTGATATCGTGATACCAGGGTTTGTCATCAACCATTAGTTCAGCGGCAAACACATACGCGGCCCTATCAAGGCGCATAACATCGATCCTAGGAGCATGATTCCACCGAACCACCTTGATCATGGAGGATAGAGTAGCAAGAGCATCTGCCATCTGGTTCTCATCACGAGGTATATGATACAACTTTACTGTTGTGAAGAAGGTCAACAGTCTTCTCGTGTAATCTCTGTAGGGGACCAGAGTGGGATGGAGAGTATTCCAATCACCATTCACTTGATTGATCACTAGAGCTGAATCTCCGAAGATGTCCAGAGTCTTGATTCTCAAATCAATGGCTTTCTCAATACCCAAGATACAGGCTTCATACTCAGCTTCATTATTGGTGCACTCGAAAGTCAGACGAGCGGTGAAAGGCATGTGGGCACCTTTCGGAGTTGTAATGACAGCACCAATTCCACTTCCTTTGGCGTTGACGGCCCCATCAAACGTTAAAATCCACTTTTCATCTGGATCAGGTCCCTCCCCAACAACTGGCTCTTCACAGTCTTTCATTTTGAGGAACATGATGTCTTCATCTGGAAAATCAAACTTCATCGGCTCATAGTCTTCAATCGGTTGTTGAGCAAGATAGTCTGACAGAATACTCCCCTTGATGGCTTTCTGGGATGTATACTGGATATCATACTCTGTCAGTGCCATTTGCCAACGAGCAACCCTTTCGGTGAGAGCTGGCTTCTCAAATATGTATTTGACTGGATCCATCTTGGAGATTAGTAAGGTTGTGTGAGTCAGCATATATTGTCTCAATCGCTTAGCAGCCCATGCAAGTGCACAACATGTCTTTTCAAGCATTGAGTATCTCGACTCGCAGTCTGTGAATTTTTTACTCAGGTAGTAGATGGCATGCTCTTTTCTACCTGTCTCGTCGTGTTGACCGAGAACACAACCCATGGAATTGTCGAGTACTGTCAAGTACATAATCAGCGGTCTCCCTGGGACTGGAGGCATGAGGATAGGGGGATTCTGCAAATACTCTTTTATCTTTTCAAAAGCCCTTTGACAATCGTCATTCCACCTGATAGCCTGATCTTTCCTCAACAATTTGAAAATTGGCTCACACGTGGCTGTTAGGTGAGAGATGAACCTTGCAATGTAATTCAACCTCCTTAAGAAACCACGGACTTGCTTCTCCGTTCTTGGCTCAGGCATTTCCTGTATTGCTTTCACTTTGTCAGGATCCACCTCAATCCCTTTTCCGCTAACAATAAAACCCAACAATTTTCCAGACCTCACCCCGAAAGTGCACTTGTTCAGATTAAGCCTCAGCTTGAATTTCCTTAAACGCTCAAACAGCTTCTGCAGATTCACCAGATGTTCTTCTTCTGTCTGAGACTTGGCAATCATATCGTCCACATAAACCTCGATTTCATGATGAATCATATCATGGAATAGAGTCACCATAGCTCGTTGATATGTTGCCCCAACGTTTTTCAGACCAAACGGCATCACCTTGTAGCAGAAGGTGCCCCATGGGGTTATGAAAGTTGTCTTCTCCATGTCTTCTGGTGCCATCTTGATTTGGTTATAGCCAGAAAAACCATCCATGAAGGAGAATACCGAGAACTGAGCTGTGTTATCCACCAAAACGTCGATGTGAGGTAATGGGAAATCATCTTTAGGGCTAGCTCTGTTCAGATCCCGGTAGTCGACACACATTCGTACCTTTCCATCCTTCTTAGGCACTGGAACGATGTTTGCGACCCATGGCGGATAATTGGTAACCGCTAGGAACCCTGCATCCAACTGTTTCTGCACTTCTTCCTTTATCTTTACAGCCATCTCTGGTCTTGTTCTTCTGAGCTTCTGCTTGACCGGAGGACAACCTTCTTTGAGAGGCAAACGGTGTACCACAATATCTGTGTCAAGCCCTGGCATGTCCTGATAAGACCAAGCGAAGACATCAACATACTCTTGCAACAGTTCAATCAACCCCTTCTTCACATCATCTTCCAAAGCAGCCCCTATCTTGATTTCTTTCTTGACGTCCTCGGTGCCAAGATTAATCACTTCAGTAGACTCTTGATGCGGTTGAATGACCCTTTCCTCCTGTTTTAACAGCCTGGCAAGCTCTTCAGGGAGTTCACAGTCTTCATCACCCTCTTCTTCAGCTTGGAAGATTGGATTTTCGAAGTCAAAGCGAGCCATAGCAGAACTATTATCAATAGGATCCGGTGATGTGCATCTGCATGAGTGATGGTATGTGCTTATGAGTGTGAACAGTGAGTGAAAACTAAACAAAACATCGCCAAATATTTTTATTCTTTTGAAAATTTGAAAACTGCAAAAATAGAAAGACAGTGAACAAAATGTTTGAATGCAAAAGACGTCCTTCATTTATGATAAACAATGCATGTATTCACATAGATGAGCCCTACAATGAGTCATTACGCCCTGGGCGGAACGTAAGACTTGGACATGCATGAATAAAACAAAGAAAAATTACTCCTCTAGAAGAGTGACTTGGACACTTTCCTCGGAAGACCAATTGTTGATGACTTCACCAGGGATCCTCGGACGCACCCAGTTGTCGATGTCACAATCACTATCCCCATCTTCATCGTTGATCGCAGAGATCTGGCCATATTGGATGACGCCAGCACTGGAGAAAGTAATCGGCCCCTGACGAGTCTGAAGTGCTGAAGTTGTAGAAGTCAGCGCTGGTTGATACCCAATCCCGAACTTGTCGTCCTTCATTGGTAACTCCAACAGACGCCCCCAACCAGGAGCAACACCTGAATCCACCAAGGCTTGCGCCTGCTTGAAAGATGAGATAGGGGCTCCTGCTTTAGCCCCTTCCACCGGAGCTGCATCCTTGATCTGAACTGACTCAAAGGCCTGACTGAGAGTCTCATGAATTTCACCTTCTACCTCTACGTACTTGAAGGTAGACAGGTTACTTACCAGTATGTCCTCCTCACCACAGACGGTGACAATTCTTCCATTGACTGGGAACTTGATCTTCTGATGCAGTGTTGAGGAGACTGCCCCAGCATTGTGGATCCAAGGACGACCCAGAAGGCAACTGTACGAGGGACTGATATCCATCACATAGAATACGGTGTTGAAGGTTTGTGATCCAATCTGAATTGGCAATTCTACCTCTCCAAACACCGACCTCTTAGAACCATCGAAGGCTCTCACCATGAGATCGAAAGGTTTCAAGATCAAACCTTCTACTTCTAACCTTGACAGGGCTCTCTTGGGTAGCACATTGAGAGAGGAACCTGTATCCACCAGAACATGAGATAACACGGTGTCTTCGCATTCCATTGAGATATGCAAAGCTTTGTTATGGTTGCGTCCAGCTGGTGTTAAGTCAGAATCAGTAAAACCCAACCCGTTGCTTGCATGAACATTTGCAATGATCCCTTCTAGTTGGTTT
Organism: Lathyrus oleraceus; assembly: GCF_024323335.1. Taxonomy (NCBI): domain Eukaryota; kingdom Viridiplantae; phylum Streptophyta; class Magnoliopsida; order Fabales; family Fabaceae; genus Lathyrus; species Lathyrus oleraceus. The sequence continues at coordinate 453,501,716 of NC_066585.1, read as the reverse complement.
ACTGAGATCTCCTGAGGCACATATGCAGCATTAAGGACCTTCAGAAGTGCCTCCCTGTGTGCCTCTGAACACAACAGGAGTGAGAGAATGGATATCTTAGACGACGTCTGAATCAACTGATCGACTACCTTGTAATCGCTTTTCTTTATGATTCTCAGAAGCTCGTCCACATCCTTCGCAAAAGTGGGCTCAGAACCAGCCTGGGGTGCAGACGTACCCTCACTCACAACTTGCTTGCCTTTGGCTTTCGACGCAGCATCAACATTATCAGCTTGGGTAACCGGTGGTGAGAACAGTCTACCACTTCTGGTGAATCGCCCGATTCCACCAACATTGTCCACTGCGGGACCTTCAACTTCAAGTTCAGACTTTTGACCCTCTTCTACCTTCAAAGGTCGTTCCACCCCATGATCGTGTGTGTATACACTCCCCCCATAATGCCACGGAATGGCCCTTTCACTTGTGAAAGGTAAAGGACCAGGGGTTGTGATTGTCATAGCGGCCGGTCGCGCTGGTAGCACTGGTTGTGCTTCTGGCACACTGATCTGATTAGTCGGGTAAAAGATGGTGATAGTAGCGACATCATAGTCATACTCGGGAATCTCGTTCATTGAAACAAAAACATCCGAAACACCGGAATCAAGTTCAGTTACATCAAAATCAGACACATTGTTTGGTATATCAGCAACAACATTTGAAAAATTAAATACATCAATGGGAAATACACAATCAGCAGGAACAACATCTGTGAATTCTTCAACAGCATCTTCAAATACCTCTTCAACTACCCCTTCAGCAAACTCTTTGACAGACAAGTCTTCAACTTGGAGGATACCATTGTCAAGCAAGACCTGGATACCCTGCTGCAGCTTCAAACAATCCTTACCCTGTGTAGCGCATTCCGAACAACCTTTCCCACAACCGGGGAAAACATCGGCCTTCAGCAAGCATTCCTTAATTTCCAACAACGGAGTCTTCAACTTCAACACATCCTTAACATACTTGGCTTCCTCCTCCAGCATATTAACGTTTGCACCACCATGCTGTGGCATGGGATTGTTGACGACATTAGGAACCGGTGCAAGGCTGATAGCCTTTGAATCAATGAGGTCTTGAACTACGTGCTTAAAAGCTTTGCAGTTCTCGATATTGTGGCCAGGTGCCCCAGAGTGGAAACTACACCTAGCATTGGCATCGTAACCCACAGGAAGTCTACCAACCGGAGGAGCCAGAGTGCGTAGCTGCACAAGTTGTAGCTGTTGAAGACTAGCAAGCAGTTGAGCGCACGACATTGGAAGAGTGTCGAAACGCCGGTCCATCATCCTCTGCCTCTGCTGATAGGCGGGTCTGTTACCTGGCTGTTGTTGAGCTTGCTGACGTTGTGGTTGTTGCTGATACTGAGTTTGCTGACGTTGTGGTTATTGTTGTTGTAGTGGTGCTGCAGCTGGAATGGTCACAGCCGCAACATACGGTTGTTGATGATAGTTTTGAAAATTATTCCTCCTGTTTTGATATGAAGACATGGAATTCACACCCCCCTCCCTCTGCTTCGGTCCTCCCATAAATGGCTTCTTTACTCCTGATGAAGATCCACCTCCATTGTGGCTCTTGTAGGTCTTCAGGTAATTTTCTACCCTCTCTCCGGTAGAGACCACATCAGCAAAGTTGGACACATTGCACCCCACCAGACGCTCCAGGTAAGGTCCAGGCAACGTATTCATGAACATGTTGGCCATCTCCTTTTCCAACATGGGAGGTTGAACACGGGAAGCTGTCTCCCTCCAGCGTTGAGCGTATTCCCTGAAGCACTCATTGCTTTTTAGAGACAGATTCTGGAGTTGAGTTCTGTCTGGGGCTATGTCCGCATTATACTGGTATTGCTTTACAAAAGCCTCCGCCAAATCCCTCCAGCAACGGATATGGGCTCTATCCAACCTCATGTACCATTCCAGGGATGCCCCAGCTAGGTTGTCCTGGAAGAAGTACATGAGTAGCTTCTCGTCATCAGAGTATGCAACCATCTTTCGGAAGTAGGCTTGCACGTGGGTCTTCGGGCAAGAGCTACCATTGTACTTGTCGAAGATTGGGACTTTGAACTTTGGTGGGACCCTCACGCCTGGGACCAATCCCAAGTCAGAAACATCTACCCCCAGGGGGTTTTGTCCTTCTACCGCCTTCAGCCTCTCCTCTAATCTCCTGAACATGGGATCCATGCCATGGCCCAAACCAAAGTCTTCTGGCAGCAAGAACTGATCATCTTGATCATCGTGGATGGGTTGTTGATCAAGGTTGTTATGTGGGATCGGGACAGGCCCCGGTCCATTAACCTCTGCATTTGGAGGATCAGTCACGACCTCTGGTTGAGTAGTTGCGGGATTCCTTTGTATCATTTGTCTAATCTCTTGTTGTCCCTGCGCTACTCCCTGAACCACGTCCATGAACTGGTTCATGCGGACCCTCATCTCAGCAAGTTCTGCTTGTAGACCCTCCATTGCTTTCTGCTGGTTTCTGCGGGTACCGTACCGGTGAATTCCTGAATCAGCTATCCTGCTAATGGAACACCCCACAAAATGAGAACACCGCGACGGTACCTGTTATGCAAGACATGCTATGGATATGCAAATGTAATGACATGTTTATCAATTCCAAAAGGTATTCTAACCCTTTGATTCCAGTCTCTCGTCAGATAAAAAGTGTAAGAAAAAACCCCGACCAGAATCAAGAAGAAGATATCAGCCCCTAGGAATAGATAAACATGTGTTGAATAATTTGAATGCAAAATAATGTGATGCAATGCAGTGACACGGAAATCGGGACTGCTGTATCCGCTCGAACATATGTCGGGTTGCACTGTCTGAAGAGAAACCCACTGAAGAATAAGATCAAAACTCTGCTCCAGAAAACCGGGTTGGTTGGAGGTTAAGGTTTTCCTGAATTTAGCCCGCCCCTCACTGGTAGGTTCTAAGAACAGAAGTTTGTCAGCTATAGCCCTTCAGTCGAGAATAATACGTTTACCACTGAAGGTTTGGCATTATTACGGGATAAAAGACCTATGCTGACTCCCCTCAACAGGATATCTTAAAGCAAGTTCCCAGTCTCGGGGTCCTCGGATTGAGCAGCGAGAATGCGCCCACCAGAGCTAACATAAACGCGTCTCGGAGGAGAGGCCTCGACTGAGTTCTCGGGAAATGGTCACCAGAGTCGACGATTTCTAAAGGAATATCTGTCGTTATGGAACACCCATAGGACAAAATATATCCAACAGAAACCTCGTCTGGAATGTGGGTCTCATGAACGACTTAACGTAGCAACATACCACGCAAGCCTCATGACTATCCACTCTAACACCTATGTGTACACTCAAGCCTGGGTAGTGGGCTTATCTCTCATAGAACAGTCCCAACCCAACAAACAACCCACAGATACAGCACGCATATGTACATGAATGCAATAAAGATAAAGCAAGTGAATACGGAAAGTAAACGATTGTACAAAAGCATAAACACCCAACAAACAAGAAATCTACAAAAGCTAGGAGGGACTCGCTTAGGGAAACCGTTTCCCCAGCAGAGTCGCCAGCTGTCGCAGCCTGAAAAATACAGAGGGTGCGAAAAAACAACCGGCGAGAAAGAAGTGACAGAAGAGTCGCCACCGTGCGTTATTCATCCCAAAGGAGGGAAAGGAAACGCTCGAAGTAAACCTGAAGAGAGGAAAGGAAAAGACAAGGTCTCGCAACCAAATCTTGGGTTCGGGAGTCGATTATGCGAAGGGAAGGTATTAGCACCCCTACGCATCCGTAGTACTCTACGGGATCCACTCTTGTTGTTCTTGTCTAAAGGGTGTGTGTTTATCTAATGTACTATTTACTAAAAGGGTCAAGAGAAAAATGACTCGCACAGATATCGCATCCATTGCATACGTATCTCATATGAATATGAGAATCAGAGTCTTCGTAGCTCGGCTACCTATGGGTGAAGAATAAGTGTGCTCGCTAAGACATCGCGTCTTATGCCTACGTATCTCATCGGGAATGAGAATCAGAGCAAAACGTAGTTCAAACTAACTACGGGAATAAGGGTCTCGATCGCAACTAGGGCGAGAGAAAGGGAATGTCTCGATCGCAACGAGGGCGAGAGAAAAGAATCGCAACGAGGGCGAAAACAAACAAAGATTAGTTGTTAGTTGTTAGTCAAACTCGGCAAGACATCGCGTCTTGTGCCTACGTATCTCATCTGAACATGAGAATCAGAGTTGCCGTAGTTCGGCTCACGCACGCCGAAACAAACACACGCACAGACGCTGAGACATCAAAACAAACACACAGACAGGCAAACGTGGAATCCGAACGCCAATCGCTGGACTTACATCAGATTCCGAACCAAACAAAACCACACTGGAAACCAGATGCCACTTGATGGACTTATACCGGACTCCAAGCACACAACAATAGGATACGGAATGCCAATCGCTGGGCTTACATCCATATCCTAACACACACAAGAAGAAATAAGCAACAAGTTACTAAGGAGTCGGGAACTCGAGCCTAGCAACTGTCAAGCAAACACACACAAAAAGGAAAAAGGGTGCCCGGAGAGACCTCGCACGGTCTCCTGCCTACGTACCTCATCTGGTATGAGGATCAGGGCGACGTAGTTCCCCTAACTACGGGAATAAGGGTCTCGATCGCAACTAGGGCGAGAGAAAGGGAATGTCTCGATCGCAACGAGGGCGAGAGAAAAGAATCGCAACGAGGGCGAAAACAAACAAAGATTAGTTGTTAGTTGTTAGTCAAACTCGGCAAGACATCGCGTCTTGTGCCTACGTATCTCATCTGAACATGAGAATCAGAGTTGCCGTAGTTCGGCTCACGCACGCCGAAACAAACACACGCACAGACGCTGAGACGTCAAAACAAACACACAGACAGGCAAACATGGAATCCGAACGCCAATCGCTGGACTTACATCAGATTCCGAACCAAACAAAACCACACTGGAAACCAGATGCCACTTGATGGACTTATACCGGACTCCAAGCACACAACAATAGGATACGGAATGCCAATCGCTGGGCTTACATCCATATCCTAACACACACAAGAAGAAATAAGCAACAAGTTACTAAGGAGTCGGGAACTCGAGCCTAGCAACTGTCAAGCAAACGCACACAAAAAGGAAAAAGGGTGCCCGGAGAGACCTCGCACGGTCTCCTGCCTACGTACCTCATATGGTATGAGGATCAGGGCGACGTAGTTCCCCTACATAGGGATTGCCATCTGAATATGGACTTACAAAGGAGGACACCAGTTGTGTCAGAGTAGAGTGGGCGATGTGTTCACGTCCTAGCAGTAGGTGTCGCAGCTCGCTGAATCGAGTCCTAGGCAGTTACCTCTTTGCAATAGGACGGATTATATGCCACAAGATCGGAGACGCTCGGAAAGGTCTAGAAGTGGGGGAAGCTCTGCCCTAGAGTTGTCATGCAATGTGTACTTAAGTGTTAGGATTTACAAATGGGAATATCTACCTAATGTTAGCATGCAAAGAAAATGGGGATTCTAACTATGTTATCATACAAAAGGATATGGGAATCCTACCTATGTTATCATACAAAGGGTTCTATCTAATGGGTGCTACCTAATCGGAACAAGAGTTGACGAGTGGAGCAAGGAGAAGTGTTAGGGATAAGGGTAGATGGCGATGCATGAAGCAATCGACTTACAAGGTTGATGGCGATGCATAAAGCAATCGACTTACAAGGTTGATGGGGATGCATAAAGCAATCGACTTACAAAAGGGTGGATGAATACGTGCTGGTTCTGTTAGGTTTTGAGAAAAGTGATTACTCGACGTTGGATCGAGGTTTTGGTCTTGTTTTGAAATGATTATCGGATGCTCATTTTAATTCTTGTATTTACAGATGAATAAAGAATGAAAAAATATTATACATTTCATGGGAGAGGTATACATTTGTTATGAATGGGGATTGTTCATGGCAAACAAACAATAATAATACATGCCTCATACACCATACAAGTAGGCCACAGTTAATCAAACAAGTAAGATATAAACAAGTATATAATCGAATCAAATAATCAAAGAATGAAACATTAAACAATGTATGAGTGTAAGTGCAAGGGAACCGACTCATTGTAAGAAAGCCCAAGAGTAAGCTATGTGAGGTCGATGGCGATGCTTAAAAAGCAATCGACTTACAAGGGTGTAAAAAATGGGCTCGATATTAAATCGAGAAAAATATGATTTTTATAGTTTTAAAATGGTTTTGAATTAAATTAAAATACAACAACTTTACATTATTAACAAAATGAACATATGAGTGTAATAAAGGCATAAACATAAAAAGAAACTAAAATGCTAAAAGATAAAATAATATAGCTAAAAGAAATAAAATGCCAAAAAATGCCACACATGAGTATTAAACCCACCCCACTCAAGAATATACACACTGCCCTTCTCCACCAGACCACTTATGATCAGTTATCATTTTAGCAAACACATGGGAATATAAACAGAACTAGCTAGAGATAGTTTAGAAAACAAATCAATTAAAAGAGGGGATAGACTAATGTTACTGGACAGCCTAACTAAACTAAACAACATTAATATACACTATGTAATAAAAGAAAAGAAAAAAAATGCTAAACATATTACAAATTTTTGTGGTTTTTTTATTTATTTATCTCTGTTTAACAAAATGAAATTGAATTAATTAAAAAAAGAAAATAAAAGAAAAGAAAAAAAGTAAATGGAGACGAAGAAGAAGATGACAGAAGCTCGTCTTCCTCCGGTATCGCCCTCACGATCTTTCTTCTCTCCCAACCTTACACTTCTCTCTCAAGCGCGCTCCTAACCCTCAATCTCACTCAAACGCTCTCTCAGCTCACAATCTCAAAGAAACATTCTCTCTCAACTCTCACAAATATTTTCAAACAACAATCATATGAGAAGGATAAAGAGAAAGAAAGAGAGGTCCTTACAAAGTGTCACTGCGGTGGTGGTGAAGGATGCGAAGCTGGCCTCCAGGTACGATTTTGGGGTTTTAGGTTTTCTTTGTTTCAGATTTTCGCCTCCAGGTACTTCTGTTGTTTTTTTTTTCCACTGATTTGCCTTTCCTCTTTATATTCTGTGAATTAGGGTTTCAAAAGGGTCCTTGATGTTCCAGAAAGGTAACTCTGCAAAGCACTTTGGATGCTCAGAAATTGGATTGACCTCTTTGATGCTAGGTTCGAAAATGGTAATCTGAACCTTCACTTTCTTCCTTGAATTTCATCTCTATTCCAATTTGGGAATTTCTTGAATTTTTACTGCTTGGTAATTAATTTTGCCTTTTTACTGCAATGAAAAATGGTGAGCTTGGTTTGATGCATCCTTGTTCATGGTTTAACATCTTATTATAGAGGGTAATGTTCATTTCTCTTGCTGATTTTGTTTTGAGATCTTGGTACTGCTGCAAGTCAGGTCTGTTAGCTGTAGTTGCTTGGGACTTCATGGTTCCGTTTGAGTTTGAAACAGGTTTTGGTGGTTTGGCTTGATGCAAGTTGGTACAGTCATGGTGTTGCAAGGCAAGCAAGGCATGTGTTTCAAATATAAAATGGTACTGATAATTACAGGATTAATACTAGTTGAATTGGTCAAAATCAAATGCCATGTAGTTATGATCAAGGTATCTCGACTTAGCCATTAGCTCATGTTTTCTTGCATCTTTTTGCTTGGTGCAGGATTATGGTATACATTTGGTTCAATTTTGGCCTGTGCATGATGGCATGGTAGGGAAAATGTTGATGTTACTAACTTGTGAACATGTTCAGTTAAGTCTCAATGTTGCTGAATTTCCAGGATTTTATAGCAGTGTTTACATGCTGATTGCACTGTAGCCTTGTTGTAGCAGGTAGGTTCATTGACTTCTATTGCATTGGAATAGCAGGATGTATCACAGGTCTGGTATCTTAGTTTGCCTTACTGCTAGATGTTGTGGAATGCCCTTAGGAATAGTTATTGCATGACCTGATGCAGGCATTTGCTTTGGCCTTGCTACGACAGCTATTGTAAGATTGTCTTGGTTCATAGTTTGGTAGGTGAGTCCTTTGTCTCATGTTCTGGTTCAATGCCTTATAAGTTTTAATCCCACTATTTGCACTCAATTCCTTGCCCTCACTTGTTTCTATTCTTTTATTGCAGATCTGGTGGTCATGTTGTTTGGTGATGATGGATTGCATTTGCCAAGTTATTTCATGCTGTTTTGGACTGAACAGCTTGCCTGCTTTCACTAAGAACCTTGGTTGCATGGCTTGGTTTCAATTCCCATATGTAAGATCAAATTGTTATCAGCTAGTTCCATGCCCATTCATACTGATTTATGTATCCCATAAGCTGTGATTTATGTTGTGATTGCCTTGAGTGCATTGCATGGCTGACTGTTTCTGTCTTGGTTTTGCAGCAGGATAACTAGCCTGGTTCAGCTAGTATGCACCCTCGTAAGGACAGTAGCATCATGGTCTATATGGATGGATACTTCGATGTGTGAAGTTGCTATGGCCTTGCAGGTTCACATTGATCTCAGGTCACAAATGGAGCTGTTTGGATTATGGAACTGTTATGACTGAACCATGCTAAGTGCTTTCCACTCTTGAACTTCTTTGTAGCTGTTATGCCCTGCTGTTGTTGTGCCTTGGCTTGATGACTATTTTGGATGCCTGCTGCATGTTGTCTTAGCATGATTCTAACAGCATTGCATTCAAACTCTGATGTTTGGTTGGTTGTGTTCCTGAACCATGACACTATCTAGAACAGTACTTTGCATTACATTGCCCTGATAACTGAGTCTGCTAGCCTTGTTTTGCTGCAGGATTTGTGTTGTAGCCGGCTAGCATGATGATGATGGTATGGTGCTTTTGCAAAGTAGGATGTGACATGGGCTATTGCAGCAGTATTGGCTAGATCATTCGCATCCATGGATTTGTTGCACATGTATAAGGTTTTTGTTGCATCCAAAGGGCATGAGCAAAGGATAATGGTTGAACTGTTAGGGGCTCCTTGGTCCATGGTTAGGGGCAGGCCGATGAGATGGGATCGGGAGTCGGTTATGCGAAGGAAAGGTATTAGCACCCCTACGCATCCGTCGTACTCGACGGGATCCACGCTCAAAAGATAGAAGAAAGGTTGCTAAAACAAAACATCACACACACACACTAAAGACAACACAGGTGGGAGAAAAGAAGAACGGACTCGCTAGGATATCGCATCCTATGCCTACGTATCTCATCTGGAATGAGAATCAGAGCTACCGTAGTTCGGCTCACGCACGCCGAAACTCAACACACGCAGGAAACCGACTGCCAATCGCTGGGCTTACGTCAGACTCCACACAAAACGGCAAACATGGAAACCGAACGCCAATCGTTGGACTTACATCAGATTCCGAACCAAACAAACACACTCAGGATACGGACAGCCAATCACTGGTCTTACATCCATATCCCGACACACAAGAGGGTCAACAAACAAACAAGTTACTAAGGAGTCAGGCACTCGAGCCTAGTAACTGTCAAGCAAACACACACAAAAAGGAAAAGGGTGCCCGGAGAGATCTCGTGCGACCTCCTGCCTACGTACCTCATCTGGTATGAGGATCAGGGCAACGTAGTTCCCCTGAACAGGGGAGAAACTTCCTCCTAACCAGAGACTGGGAAATGACAAACTAGAAGGGAAACTGACTCGAGCCTAATAGTTATCATGTATTCCACAATGATCCTAGGTTGAGTTTTCTATCTATCTTGCACAAGCAGCAAGCTAATCCTAACCAGGTAAAGCAAAGCATGCAAGCACAATCAAAACAAAGCAAACATACACAATTAGCACACACTATATACAGACAAAGTGGGCTCACACAAGGGTTAGGCTGCAAAAGCAAGCCAACTGTATCAGGGTGATGTTAGCTCTTAACCCTAACATTGAGAGTTAGGGTGAAGTAGATGAAATGGGAAATGAGGGGTGTGCCTCACAGCTCTTATCCCTGGCCAGGGAGAGCTTCAGACAAAAGAAGTGTGGGTTCAGAAAGTGGGAACCCTTCTACACTTATGACTGACTCAACATGGATCTTGGGTTAATATCCACAATGCATCAACACCAGTTGTGTGAGCAGAGAGATGACTCAACTGAATAGCAGGAGATGGATTGCACATCTCTTGTATCTGCCAATTGCCTTATTCAAGGTCTTTTCCTGCTTGGGGACAAAGATAAACAATCACAAGCATTGCCTCTTAAGGAGGACTTCAGACAGGTGCCTGGCCAAATAACAGGCCAGGTCTTCCAGACTACATGAAGTTAGTGATGCTATACCTCAATTGGTTAAGCAACCAAGCAACAGCAAAAGCAAGTTCACAATGAACTATAGCAACTAATGTACCTGAAATCAATCTAACATAATCAGTACACAGCTCAAACAGTCAAACAGATAAGCTAATGGTCAACAGTCAACTGTACATAAACAGACAAACAAGCAAAGCAATGCACAAAGGTGCAATCCACAATGCCTAAGTACAAGTCTCAAAGCCTACAAAACAAACTCAAGGTTAGTCATAAACAAGCAATGGACCAACTCCAATTGAGTGCACATCATCAAGTATAAGCAATTGTGCTCTTTGACCTGAAACAAAGCTCAAACATTAAGCACTAACCACTAGGACATGGCCTAGGGTCAAAATGGGAGCAATAAACCAAAACAGAACATGAAAATTATAAAAAATCAAGTTCAATCAAATAAGAAACAAATCCAAGTGGTCTCATATCCATATCATCAACCAATTTCATTTCATAAAGCATTTAGTGCAAAACATGCAATTTCAAAGCTCATTGGACCAAACAGAATGAATCAATCCAACCCAAATCCAAAATAATTCAATAAATCTCCAGAAAAATCATGGCTAAACAGCACTCATCACATGATCATCATACCAAAAATTAAGTCATTTGGATAAGTGGAAGCAAGTCAAATAAATTCATCAAGTCAAGGCATGGCAAAACAAACTCAATTAGGGCACAAAATCATGCATCAACTTCACACAAGCATAAAACAGAATCTACACATGATAAATGACCCAAACCAAAGCCAAGATAAACTTCAAGATGTCTAGAATCACTCCAAAAAATTTCAAGTTCATGTGATACATATCAAGAATTTCACAAATAATTTAAGATCATGACTCACAAAAGGTCCACAAATGGTCAATCAGCAAAGAAAATCCCAAACAAATAGGAAATGCCTCCAAAAATTCCACAAAAATTCACAAGTGAACCTAAAATCCAGAAGTATCAACATGCAAAAATTCAGATCATTTAGAGTTCATATGGCATGGTAATGAAAATCCACAAGTTGGACAAGAAATGGTGTGACACACATTGTCACACATACATTCAAATGATCATATCTCATCGACCAAGCATTCTAAAAATACAAACTCAAAGCCAAAATGTCAATTAGGATCTCTAGTTTACACATGCAAAATTTCAGCTTCATTGGATCAAGCATCATCATTTCACAATCAAAATGGCAAGCAAGGTCATGGAAACATACACATACACAATCCCTAAGCAAAATAAAAATCCAACAGTGCACAATTTCTGGAAAAATATTCATTAAATTGTAGAGATCATGATGAAAACAAAAAAAAACCACAGCTTAATTGGATTAATAGTGATTGAGATATGCAATTTTTAATGAAGAGGAAAAACTAAAAACACATGGATGAACTAGCATGAACATGGTGAGAATAATGAAGAAAAGTTCCAAATGCCAAATGGAAGATACTCTCGCCCAGAATCGAATGGAGGGAGCGTTCAAATTGTAGCGCGCGCTTTAATGAAACACATCGTTTCATTAAAGCTGATGTGGCGCAGGGGAGCGAGCGGAGCCAATCGTTTTGGCACGTGAGATTACATACAACCAACCAGCGAGCATAAACACCAAAAACCATGCAACTAGCGCATGCAAGGATCTACAACACTTCTGGAAACGAAAATTCAAACATTCATCCGTGTTCATCATAAACCCTAGGCTCAAGAACATTTTCTAACAGAAATTAATGAAACCTACACCATTGCAACCGTCTTCCAGCGTACAACAACAATCCAAGCTTATTTTAACCTAAATCTTCCTAAAACTCTTGGATCGTGCAAGATAAATTTCACACATCAAAATGAAAATCAACCTAACTTTCTTATTTCTTCATGGATTTCAGTGATTCAACTTGCATATTAACCACCTAAGAGAGATCTACAAGATACATCCATTAATTTCAGGAATCATGATGTTCGAAAACTGACCTTCAAGATGCAACAGTAGTGAAATCGTGCGAATTAGGCCTTGGCAAGGTGAAACAGAAGCTCTAACACTCTTGTATGATGCTTTGGATGAATGCTTGAGAGTTGAATTGGCACGATCTAGCTCAAATCTCCATTTGCCATTGTTGAACACATGCTTCAACAGTCCTTGAATTTGCTCGAAAACCTTGTGACCTTGCTTCTAATGGCTTCAATTATGCATATGGATGAAGAATCAATCAAGATCTTAGCACGGTTTGTGAAAAAAAATAGGAGAAAAATAGAGAGGAAAAATGTGAAGCTCTTTGGAAACCTAGATCTAGATCTCAATTCTGTTATGATTAATTAGAAAACAGTTAGAATTAGTCTTATATATGTGCTGTTAATCATTTTCTTAATCCCAATTAGCCAAATGTGAATGATTAATGAAAATGCAAGTGTTATGCCAAATTTGCCATTCACCCCTCATGTGCATGGAATGATGTAACAGTGCACGAATTTCAGTCCAATTCACTTGCAAAATGGTTTTGGAAGCAAATGCAAGTGAAACCAAGTGAATGCAATGCTTGTTTTTCAACTTCAACTTTTCCCACCAAAATTCCAATTCAAATCACATGGAAAATGCAATATTTTTGTGATGATTTTTGATGAAATGTGATGCATGAATATGATAGTGCACATCAAGAGAAAATTGCTCCAAAAAGAACCACATGAATTGGCCTTTTGATGCAAAAGTTATGCCTTGTTGAAGTTCAAATTCCATGGACAATGATTTGATCATATCTTGCAAACCACAAATGAGAAATTCATGTTCTTGGACTTTTTAGAAAGGTGAGAGCAAGATCTTCAACTTTCATGTTGGACAAAATTTCATTTGAAGCTTTTCTGGACATGTAATTTTGAGGAGAAACCCTTTCCATTTTTGGCAATTTTGAATTACAAGTCACTTTCTATTTTTGGAAACTTTTCATCTGACCTCAAATTCTTCAATGTTGATCTTTGAAATGTCAAATGAGACTTGTTTGGACATGAATGAAGTGTCTCTAATCCTCTCCCACCTCCAAATCCATCAGTTGAACTTTGGTTGACTTTTGTTGACTGATAGATGAATTGGCTATGCATAGATGAACTTGAGCCTCAAACTCCTGATGAAATGGCTCAACCATGAAACCCTAGCTTCCATAGGCTCAATGAAACCATATGATGATTTCTCATCTTAATGAAGACCTCATCTCCTTAACAAGCCCTGATTGGCACAATTCAACTGATTAGGGTTGACCAGAGGTCAAAACCCTAATCTTAAGGAATTGATCATGAATAAGGAATCCTTTGGTGATGATAAGACCATGATGATGATGATGTACCATTGCCAATAAGATAATGATCAATCTCCTTGAGGAACCAAGAAACCCTAATTTGAAGCACACCCCCTCAGATGGCTAGTGATCAATTCAATGAGACCCTCAGCTTGAATATCTTTTAACCTCTTCATCTTCTGAACAAGACCTAAGAGGATGACTTGTTCAATGTTGTCACATGATATGCAAAGATGCAATGCCTAATGTCCTAAGAATGAAATGCAATATGTTAAGCTAGTCCCAAGAGAGGAGGGCAAATTTTGAGGTGTTACAGCTGCCCCTATTCAATCCACTGTGAACTTGTCGATATGAATAGCCTCGGCTTTCAGATGATCAGGGTGAAGAGTGGTTGAATACCAAGAACAGACGAACAATTTGCACTCTGACGGGAAAATAATTAACAATGCCTGTCAGAATCGGCAAAGAAGCAATCTCGAAAGAAAAATCCATCTGGTACGGAAAAACTCGGCCTGAATACCGGAACAGGAATATGTCGAATAAACGGAACCGCAGAGATAACCATGGCCTGAACGCCGCTCGTCAGTCTGCATACTTAGCATCATAGTAAGAGAGTATTGATATCGGTATGAACACCAGGAGATTGGCCTGAATGCCCAACAACTGGCATGAGCACCACTTCGGTCTGAACACCACTTTGGTCTGGATACCGGGGAATTGGCCTGAACGCCGCAAGCTGCATCGATCTGAACTTCGGAAGCTTCTTCGATCTGAATATCGGTAACTGGCCTGAGCGCCGCATTGGTCTGAATACCCGCCTCGGTCTGATCACCGGAAAACTGGTCTGAAAACCACAAGTTCTTCAACCTGATTGTTGGAAACTTCTTCGATCTGGAAATCGGAAACTGGCCTGAGCGCCACCTCGGTCTGGATACCGGAAAACTGGCCTGACTGCCACAAGTTCTTCAACCTGACTGTTGGAAACTTCTTCGATCTGGAAATCGGAAACTGGCCTGAGCGCCACAAGTTCTTCATCCTGATTGTTGAGAACTTCTTCGATCTGGAAATCGGAAACCGGCCTGAGCGCCACAAGTTCTTCATCCTGATTGTTGAGAACTTCTTCGATCTGGAAATCGGAAACCGGCCTGAATACCGCATCATTTGGCCTGAACGCCACTTCGGTCTGGATACCGAGAACTTCTCCATGCCTCTCAGCATCGGCAAAGAAACACAGTGATAAATGAGTCAGCACGCGTGCCAATGACCCATGCTGGGGATCGCAAGCCACGAACCGGCTATTCTCCATTCCCTCCTAGCCCACGAACACTTCGCATTTAGCTGGGGATTATTCTTTCTCTTACTTTTCTCTTTTTGAACCCCGAAACTTCTCTGATTATCATTTCCATCTCTGCTCGACAGAAATCCTTCCTCCAATATCGCACTACTGGGGAATACCTTTTGAGTAAGATCATGATGCCAAACTCCTCGGAGTAACACCCTCACCTTTGGGCAAAACCACCTCTCAAACAATAACCACGGTTTGAGACTAGCCTATGCTTGCAATAATGATGCATGATTGATTTTTTAGCGTAATGCTCCATAATCATGGAAATGCTACGCGATTTATTATGCAATATGCTATGCTTATCTACATGATGAATGTATAAAAGGTATCCCCCTCAAGGGACTCTTCTGGGGAGCACGAGGCACTCTGCTGAGGAACTCGTCATTGCTCCAACTCCACCCTACTGGGGAATAGTACTGCTGCTGGGAAATAGGCCACCCTTGCTGGGGAAAACCTCCTTTGCACTCGATCCGCTCGGGGACATCGCTGGGGAATAAACCACCAACACACTCTGTGGGGAAACAACGGTCTTTGACTTGCTGGGGATATCAATCCCGACTCTGCTTGGGAAACCACCACCCACAGATACCACCGCTGGGAAACAACAATCTTCAGGCCTGGCTGCTGAGGAAACACCGATCTCCAACCTGCTGGGGAGATAACCATCCCGACCCTGCTAGGGAAGATACAGACCTTGAATCTGCTGAGGAATTGGTTCTCCTAACTCTGCTTGGGGAGATGAGGAAACTTTGGTACCGAACACCCGTCGACTCGTTGAACCATGGTATTCACCATCCAAATCCAATGTCAACTTTCCAATTTTGAGAACTCCCAGACTCGTCTGGACTTTTCTGATTCATCACCTTGTATTCCCAACCGCTCCGTACTCGATGGAGAACGAACTCCTGGGATTCATACAGACTTTCCAATCTTAGACTTTGAAGAGTCTTCTTGATTAATATCCAGGATCGTCGTACGTCTCTCGTCGTCTTTCTACCATTCTTCATCCATTCGTCCCTGATTGGACTCTGTGGGGATTGCTCATCAAAAGCTTCCACATCACAACCTGCAAGTGGGTGAAAATATCTAACAGTACCTGCAAAATAGATCGTTAGATAAAATCGTGCCCCAAGCGTGTCAAGATTTCAACACTCGGGTCACTCAACCTTCCGAATAAGATTTCAAGCCTTCAATCTTATAAACATGCATTGGAAAGGACCTGTACGTTTCAAAATGCAAAGATTCTTTATCATAATAATTGGATGTTTTTGCAATCAAAGCGGTAATGAAAAACAAAAACAAAATTATTTGACTGAATATGCATTTTATTGATTGAAAAAAATGTGTGGCTCATGAATGAGCAATACAAAGGAAGCAATTCCTGAAAAGAGGTAATTGCGCACAAAAGGAAAAATCTATCCTAATGGCAATGTGAACCCGTGATCTCATCGTGTTCCAACCCGGTTACACCCCATATGTCCTCAAGACTCTCCGCACTTTCTGCCTTCTGAACAAGACGCTTCCGACCGATCTCTGCCGGGGATTATCCATGTCATATCCAAAGCATAAACGATCATGCTAGACGCAGTTGTTCGTTTCAATCCCTCTTTTGCCTGGACCACCCTTTCGGGTTCTCAGTCCACCGGGATACCCCTTTTTGCCCAAGTCGCCTTTTCAGGTTTTCGACTTGCCGGGTGTACATTTTTCTTTTTATCCCTAATTTTTGCCAGAACCTTTTCTTTCTGTTTTTTGGTTCGCCGGGATGCCCTTTTTTGCCTGGACTATTTTATTCTTTTCGTCCAGCGGGTCTCTTTACACGAAGTATTTTTTAACTGCGTCCGCATTCACAGGGGATGGAAAATCTTCGCCATCCATGGTCGTCAACAACAAGGCTCCGCCAGAGAAAACCTTCTTGACCACGAATGGACCTTCATAATTGGGTGTCCATTTGCCCCTTCGATCGTTTTGAGGAGGAAGGATCCTTTTCAGCACCATATCACCCACGTGATATACCCGAGGTCGTACCTTTCGGTCAAAAGCACGCTTCATCCGTTGCTGATACAACTGCCCATGACAGATAGCCTCCAGCCTCTTTTCTTCAATCAGGCTCAACTCTTCATATCGGGTTCTTACCCATTCAGCCTCTTGCAATTTCACGTCCATCAGGACTCTCAAAGAGGGAATTTGAACCTCAACCGGTAGCACCGCTTCCATTCCATATACCAAAGAGAAAGGCGTTGCCCCAGTGGATGTATGCACCGACGTTCGATACCCATGCAATGCAAATGGCAACATCTCATGCCAGTCTTTATAGGTCACCACCATCTTTTGCACAATCTTCTTGATATTCTTATTGGCTGCCTCAACCACCCCATTCATCTTCGGACGATAGGGAGAAGAATTGTGATGCTCGATCTTGAATTCCCGGCACAGTTCCGCCATCATCTTGTTGTTCAAATTAGAACCATTATCAGTAATGATTCTCTCGGGAACCCCATATCTGCAGATGATGTCTCTCTTCAGAAATCTGGCAACGACCTGCTTTGTCACGTTCGTATAAGAGGCTGCTTCCAGCCACTTGGTGAAGTAATCAATAGCCACTAATATGAACCGGTGCCCATTCGAAGCCGTAGGCTCAATCTTTCCGATCATATCAATGCCCCACATAGCAAACGGCCACGGAGATGACATCAAACTCAACGGATTAGGAGGCACGTGCACCTTGTCAGCATAAATCTGGCATTTATGACACTTCCGCACGAAATTGAAACATTGGGCCTCCATTGTCATCCAATAATAACCTGCCCTTAGCAGCTTCTTCACCATTGCATTCCCACTGGCATGGGTACTGAACGATCCTTCGTGAACCTCTTTCATCAATTGGCTTGCTTCCTTATCATCAACACATCTGAGCAAGACCCAATCGAAATTCCTCTTGTACAAAACCCCATCCTTATTCAAGTAGAACACCATGGCCAACCTCCGCAGAGTCTTTCGGTCCCTTTTGGATGCTCCCTCAGGATACTCTTGAGTCTCCAGATAGCGCTTGATATCGTAATACCACGGCTTCTCATCATCAGGCATTGTGTCAACAGCAAACATATAAGCCGGTCTATCCAGACGTCCCACCTCAACACTGGGGAACTGATTCCACCACTGCACCTTAATCAAGGCAGCCAGAGTAGCCAAAGCATCTGCCAAAGGATTCTCCTCTCTAGGCACATGATGCATTTTCACCTTGGTGAAAAACGTCAACAACCTCCTCGTATAATCACGGTATGGAACTAAATGAGACTGATGCGTATACCATTTTCCGTTAACCTGATTCACAACCAGAGCTGAATCTCCATATATGACAAGGTTCTTGATTTTCAAATCAATCGCCTCTTCGATCCCCAGGATGCAGGCTTCGTATTCAGCCACGTTGTTGGTGCACTCAAATGTTAGCCGGGCAGCAAAAGGAATATGGGATCCTTTCGGCGTAACCAAAACAGCACCAACACCGCTACCATTCACGTTAACGGCCCCATCAAACATCATAATCCATTCGGATTCAGGGTCGGGCCCCTCCTCCGGGATTGGTTCCTCGCAATCTTTCGATTTGAGAAACATGATGTCCTCATCAGGGAATTCAAACTTCATCGGTTGATACTCCTCAATGGGTTGCTGGGCGAGGTAATCAGACAATACACTCCCCTTGATCGCTTTCTGAGAGGTATACTGTATATCATATTCTGTCAAAATCATTTGCCACCTCGCAACCCGTCTGGTCAATGCTGGCTTCTCAAAAATGTACTTGATTGGATCCATCTTGGAAATCAATAAAGTGGTATGAACCAGCATATACTGCCTCAGTCGGCGAGCAGCCCAGACCAAAGCACAGCAAGTTTTCTCGAGCAGTGAATATCTTGTTTCACAGTCGGTAAACTTTTTGCTAAGGTAGTATATGGCATGCTCTTTTCGACCAGACTCGTCATGCTGCCCCAATACACACCCCATAGACCCCTCGAGGACCGTCAAGTACAGGATTAACGGTCATCCCTCCACAGGAGGCATCAGAATCGGAGGCTCCTGCAAATATTCTTTTATTTTTTCAAATGCTGCTTGGCAATCATTATTCCACCTGACCGTCTGATCTTTTCTCAACAGCTTGAAAATCGGTTCACACGTGGCAGTTAGATGAGATATGAACCGTGAAATGTAGTTCAAACTACCTAAGAAACCACGAACCTCCTTCTCTGTTCTCGGTTCAGGCATTTCTCGTATTGCTTTTACTTTAGCAGGATCAACCTCGATTCCTTTCTCACTTACAATGAACCCCAGCAATTTACCGGACCGCACTCCGAAAGTGCACTTGTTCGGATTCAACCTCAGTCTGAACTGTCTCAGCCGGTCGAACAACTTGGCCAGATCTACCAAATGTCCCTCTTCCGTTTGGGACTTTGCTATCATGTCATCAACATAGCATTCAATTTCATGATGAATCATATCATGAAACAAAGTCACCATAGCTCTCTGATAAGTAGCACCGGCGTTCTTGAGACCGAATGGCATCACCTTGTAACAGAAAGTGCCCCACGGTGTGATGAACGTTGTTTTCTCCATATCATCTGGCGACATTTTGATTTGATTATAGCCAGAAAAGCCATCCATGAAGGAAAACACCGAGAACTGAGCTGTATTATCTACCAACACATCAATGTGAGGTAGTGGGAAATCATCCTTCGGACTAGCTCTATTCAGATCCCGGTAGTCCACACACATTCTCACCTTCCCATCTTTCTTCGGGACTGGTACGATGTTCGCGACCCAAGGCGGATAATTAGTCACAGCAAGGAAACCAGCATCCCACTGCTTCTGCACTTCCTCTTTGATTTTCATCGCCATGTCAAGTCGAGTTCTGCGCAACTTCTGCTTCACTGGAGGACAATCTGCTCTTAACGGTAGCTTGTGCACAACAATATCGGTATCCAACCCTGGCATATCTTGATAAGACCAGGCAAAGATGTCGACATACTCTTTCAACCACGCCACCATTCTGCTCTTGACACTCGCCTCCAGAGCAGCCCCAATTTTCACCTCTCTCTTGACCTCGTCGGTACCCAGATTCACAATCTCAATTTGCTCTTCGTGCGGCTGAATCACCTTCTCCTCTTATTTCAATAACCTGGCTAATTCCCCTGACAGTTCACAATCTTCTTCGCCTTCTTCTTCGGCATGATAGATCGGATTGTCGAAGTCATACGAGGGTGTAACAGGATTGTTATCAATGAGATCCGGAGAATGATCGCATCTGCATGAATGTGGATTCATGCATTGCTTTAGAACCGGAGCGAGACAAATTGAAAAAGAAAAATGAAAACATTGCCATTTTTATTTTGTTTTTATTTTTTTAAAACTGCAAAAATAAATGAAAAACAGGGAACACCGCTTTTAACTGAAAAACATCCGTTCATTAATGATGCAAGAAATTGCAGAATGAAACATGAGGTGGCCCTTACAATGAACCATTACGTGTCGGGCAACACGCAAGATTTTCATGCAAATAAAATTGAAAACAGGAAAATATTACTCTTCGAGCAGAGTGACCATGATGATCTTTTCAGCCTTCCAGTTCTGGACTCCCATCCCTAGCGCGCACGGCTTTATCCATTGATCCAATTCACAGTCGCTATCAGTTTCGTCACCCACCATACAAATGTGATCTGGATCCAGCATTCCAGCACTGGTGAATGTGACGGTCGGACGACGTCCTCTGCCTTGTCCTGAGCCTCGGCCCGGCTGATACCCCACTCCAAAGCGGTCTTTCTTGGCGGAGATGTCCATCATCTTCCCCCAACCAGGAGCCTCCCCATTCTTCACCACCTCGGCGGCCTGCTTATACGAAGATATGGACGGTTTCTCCTCCTCTTTTGCAAAAAGAGCATTCTCCACCTTAACGGTTTCAAATGCTTGACTCGGCGTCTCCCATATTTCACCGTCCATTTCGACGTACTTGAACGAGGAAAGGTGGCTGACAAAGATATCTTCTTCCCCGCAGACGGTGACGACCTGTCCTTCCCAGATATACTTCAGCTTTTGGTGCAAAGTCGAAGTTACTGCCCCAGCAGCATGAATCCATGGGCGACCCAACAGGCAACTGTATGCCGGCTGAATATCCATGACATAGAAAACAGACTTGAACACCTCTGGGCCAATCTTCACCGGGAGCTCAACCTCTCCGAACACAGCCCGCTTCGACCCATCAAAAGCCCGCACTATCAAATCCGTAGGCGTTAGGATCAAACCCTCACAATTCAGCTTCGCCAAGGCCTTCTTCGGCAACACATTCAAAGAGGAGCCAGTATCAACTAGCACATGCGAAAGCACAGCCCCTTTGCATTCCATGGCAATGTGTAATGCCCGGTTATGATTTCTCCCATCTACAGTCAGATCCATGTCGGTGAAACCCAGCTCATGGCTGGCATGAACATTAGACACCACCGTCTCCAGTTGATTAATCGTTATCTCCTGAGGAACATAGGCTTTCTTCAAAATTTTCATCAAAGCCTCTCTATGACCCTCAGAGCTCAGCAGCAACGATAGAATTGATATTTTGGATGGAGTCTGTTGCAGATGGTCAACAAGCTTGTACTCAGACTTCTTGATGATTCTTAAGAATTCTTCTGCTTCATCATCAAGTTCTCTCTCCGACCCCACAGGCGCCGGTGTCACTACCGGAGTACCTTCATTGATTACTGCTTGTTTTCCTTTTGCCCTGGCTAAAGCCTCAGCCTTTTCCTTTTTCTCTTTTTCTCCTTCTCCTCCCCTCAACGCATCAGGAGCAAACAGTCTTCCACTGCAAGTGAAACCACTGGGACCGGCATTATCCACCTTTGAAACGGTGGTTTCACTAGCAGCTTGATCCTCCACTTTCTCCCCATTGCAGTAAACTTCCCCACCATAATGCCACGACACGACATCATCTTTGTCATAGGGAATTGGTCCAGGTACTGTGATAGTAACTGGAGCCGCCTGTAGCGGTATATTCGTCGCTATATGATTTATTGATTAAACCATAAGCAAAGCATACAATGAAATTCGAGTCGCCACCGCACTTTTATTTATCCAAAGGACTGGCTAAAAAGCGAACAAAAGCCTAAGAAGTTTTACGCGTAGAAAACTAATAAAAAGATCAGAGAGTCTGGGTAAGGGGTAAGTTACGCAATGGAAAGGTGTTAGGCACCCATCACGTCCTAGGTACTCCTAGGGAGCCCTTTTCACACTTGTTGTATAAGATTGTTATTTGTTATGACATAAGTATTGTGCAAACATGAATGGGATGATGAGAAAAGAATGTACTTTATTATTTTTGTGTTCGAACGGATGAACCCGTTGCCTACGTACCTTCCATCAAAGGTAAGGATCAAAACGCCGTAGTTCGGCTAAAAGATTTCCAAAAGTTAGTGGATTCAATTTTAAACACAAGCCTTAAGGTGACTAACCAAAAAGAGAGACAATCGATACCAAGCATCCGGGTAAACGAAAGACAACTCAAAGGAAGGATAAATTGCAAGCATCCGGCAATTATCCAGCAACAAAGAAATATTCGACTCCGCGAAGGGAAATAACGAATCTTACTCAACAAAGAAAACGCAAAAGGCTTCGACCGAAGAGTGCATGAGATATATTATTCATTACCGGCAGACCGTGAATAGTATACTCGCATGGAAGATTATCCACAACCGGTTACTGGGTTAATAAAGGATAAATCAACCGAAAAGAAAGGCATCGGGATACCAAACTAGGTATATAATGATGACCAGTCAAAGGGAGCAACAGACATTACCAACAAAGGGGGTAAATGAAAGAAGACTCGCTGGGATGCATTGATGACAATCAATGATCCGGGGAACACAATCACTGACAAAAGGTGAAAGGACTCGCTGGGGATAAAATTGCTAGCATACGGCAATTATCCATAAAAGACTTGCTGGGGATATAAGTGCTTATCTGAGCAACTTATCCAAGCGAAGGAAAAAAATCAATCGAATATTGAATGAAGATAACCGCAAAGAGGGGATTACATCTACCAAAAGAAATTGGATAGAAAACCACAGAAGAGTAACTGTCATCGGTTGGGATGAACAACAAAGTTAACTCTGCCAGTGGAGAAAACAAGGTTTATAACTACCGGTTACCAGGTAGAAAACCGACAACTCTGGCTGGGGAATAAAAGGTGTATAACCACAAATTCTGCCAAGAAAGCCAGGAAAAATAGGACTTATAACTACCGGTATGAGGGTAGAGGCCCAAAATTACTCCGCTGGGGAACAACCCACTGGGAAGCACAAGACATTTGACAAATAGCCAATTCGGGAATAATCCGAAAAGACGGACTGAATCAAGACATGTCCTAATGAGGATGTAACTCAAATAGGAAAATCCATCCCAATATATGTGTTGGGAGGAAACGGAAGAAACCGTCATCCACGAGGATATATCTCGGTGGGGAACTGCAGAAGGAAAGACAACAGACATTTTCTGCTTATGGGGCTGACTCTATATGGAGAGATTTATAACACCCGACATCTGCTAAGGGAAGATCTATAAAGAAGATCTGTATCACCCGTTGCAGGAGACACGACAAACAAAAGATATATGGCGAAAAATGCAACATGAATATCTGAATGTTTTATGAATATGCATGAATATGCGTGATTTATGTTTGATGAATGCTGACAAAACAGACAGTTCTAACACAAACAGGTCCAGGAACTAAACGCCCGGTATTATACTTCCAGGGGAAAAACCAGCTGGAGAGCCAATCTACGGAGATCTATATGCTGTCAAGCAAAGATCTGCGGGTACTGCTGAAGAAGCAGAGGGTCGGAGATGTCAGGAAACAACCCAATCAGGGTACAGAAAGTCACAACAGGCAAAACAGCCACCAAGACGAATCTGTTGGAGAACAAGAGAAAACCCAAGATATCTGCAGGGGATCCCAGTGTTAACTGAGAAACAAAGGGTGCATTGCACAAGCACGAACTGCTGTAGAAGCAACTCCACATAACTCCGCTGGGGAACAACCCACTGAGGGAGAATGTACCACACAAGTAGATTCTGCAACGAACCACTCTACTTGGGGAGAATACTCATAGCGAATTGATCACAACAAGTAGATTCTGCAATATAAGCCACTCTACTGGGGATCACAAACAGTCAGGAAATCAATCCGTTCTCTGGATGCTAGAGCCATCATCCGACCATACTGGGGATTGAAGGAGTGTTCAGCAGGCGAAGCTGCCACAACAAACATTCTGCAGACTACGCTGAGGAAAAGATGGTTGAAATACTGGGATATCAACCCAATCCACCACTGAATAGGAAAATAAACCCTGCTCTGCTGAAGAGAAAAACTCTGATGGAGAGATAGCAACAATTCCGCAGACGACTTCGCCGGGGAAAAGGTAAAGTACCGGGTATCAAACCGCTGACTTACCGAGTCTTTAAAAAGAAAGCGATCGTGCTGAGGAAACAGACAATTCCGCTGGCAACTGCACTGGGAAGAGTGACAACAACTCTGCTCGCGACTCCGATGGGGATATCAATAACAGCTCTACTCGTGACTGTGCTGAGGAGACAAATAAAATCTGGGGCAGGCGACCC
The DNA here is from genome assembly GCF_024323335.1 of Lathyrus oleraceus. Lineage (NCBI taxonomy): Eukaryota > Viridiplantae > Streptophyta > Magnoliopsida > Fabales > Fabaceae > Lathyrus > Lathyrus oleraceus. The sequence continues at coordinate 453,477,072 of NC_066585.1, read as the reverse complement.
ACTGGAGAAAGTGACGGGGCACCAAGATGACAAACCAATTAACCGCCGAAACTCACAAGGAAACACCCATGCTGGGGAAAACTGCTGCTGGAGAAAACGAAGTCTTCAACAACACTCTGCTTGGGGAACAACCCTAACAACAACTCTGTTTGAGGAACAACCCCACCAAAGATTTGAAGAAAGAAGATACAACCAAACCAGGAATATGAACAAATGTCTTACCTGTTGGAAATCATGCCACCCTTGGGAGAGCACTGAGATATTCTTGAGTATCCTTTCAACCTTGTGAATATTCACTTTGTTTAAAACAGCAAATTTTGAAAAATTTGATTTGTTTAAAACAATGACATTTTATCAATTTAAAACATGCAAAACATTTGTTGAATTGAAACAAATAAGAGTGCAAATAATTGGATAAAAAGCTCAAATTGACTTGATGGAATGGTAGCCTGCAAATGGCAAGACTCCATAGATCTGTACAAATTTGAAATCAGTGATATATATTGGAAGAGGGCTACATTGAACATAATGATCCTTTCTCTACCAATTTGAATCTCGATGTATCCGAAGCTTCGGTTGACGACGAATCGAGAATCTTCTGACGAAATGACGACTGTAGAACAAAAAGTCTTGTCAGGATGCAGTCATTTGCCAAATCCCTAATTTTTGCCTAGATTGCCCCAGGGTGAGGTACTCAATCTAGCGGGATGCAAATATTTTTCTTTTTCCAAGTCTCTAATTTTTGCCTGGATTACCCTTGCGGTTCTCCACCGAGACGCTCATTTTTGCCTAAGCCGCCCTTTCGGGTTTTCAACTTAGCGAGCTATTCTATTTTTTTCATTTGCATATACTTCTTTTTTTCTAGGCAAAGTATCTCTTGACTGCATCTGAATTCACAGGACGAGTGAAATCCTCCCCATCCATTGTTGTAAGCATCAAAGCACCGCCTGAAAAGGCTCTCTTAACAACATATGGACCCTCGTAGTTTGGAGTCCACTTGCCCCTGGAATCGGGCGCGAAAGACAAGAATTTCTTGAGCACGAGGTCACCTTCTCGGAACACACGAGGCTTGACCTTCTTATCGAATGCTTTCTTCATTCTCTGCTGATATAGCTGACCATGGCACATGGCAGTTAAACGCTTCTCTTCGATCAAATTCAGTTGGTCGTAACGACTCTGAATCCATTCAGCATCAGTCAACTTGGCTTCCATCAAGACTCTCATTGATGGGATCTCCACCTCTACTGGGAGAACAGATTCCATGCCATAAACAAGAGAGAAAGGGGTTGCCCCTGTTGAAGTGCGTACAGACGTACGATATCCATGCAAAGCAAATGGCAGCATCTCATGCCAATCTTTGTACGTGACAGTCATCTTCTGGATAATCTTCTTGATATTCTTATTAGCAGCTTCAACAGCCCCATTCATCTTAGGTCTGTAGGGAGAGGAATTATGGTGTGCAATCTTGAATTCAGCGCACAACTCATCCATCATCTTGTTATTCAGATTAGATCCATTATCAGTAATGATCCTCTCTGGCACACCATAACGGCAAATCAACTGGTTCTTGATAAACTTCACAACCACCTGCCTGGTCATATTCGCATATGAAGCGGCTTCAACCCATTTGGTGAAGTAATCAATTGCTACGAGAATAAACCGGTGCCCGTTGGACGCTTTCGGCTCAATCATGCCGATCATGTCGATTCCCCACATAGAGAAAGGCCATGGTGATGAAATCACATTCAGAAGTGTCGGAGGAATATGAATCTTATCCGCATAAATTTGACACTTGTGACATTTCTTCACATACTTGCAACAGTCAGACTCCATTGTCAGCCAATAGTAGCTTGCTCTCAACATCTTTCTAGCCATGGCATGTCCATTGGAATGAGTACCAAATGAACCCTCATGGACCTCAGTCATCAACAGGTTTGCTTCGTGTCTATCCACGCATCTGAGCAAAACCATATCGAAATTTCTCTTATACAGCACTTCACCACTGAGGTAGAAACTGCCTGACAACCTTCTCAAAGTTTTCCTATCTTTCACAGATGCCCCAGGCGGGTAGACCTGGTTTTAGAGGAAATTCTTGATATCAAAATACCAAGGCTTGTCATCTTTCACTTCTTCAATTGCAAATATGTGAGCGGGTCTGTCCAAGCGCATCACAGTAATATTGGGGACATCATTCCACCATCTGACCACAATCATGGAAGCAAGCGTTGCAAGAGCATCTGCCATCCGATTATCCTCTCGAGGAATGTGATAAAAATCAACTTCTGTGAAGAATGTTGAAATTCTCCTGGCGTAATCTCTTTACGGGATGAGACCAGGTTGATTCGTCTCCCATTCACCCTTGATCTGATTAACAACCAGGGCCGAATCACCATACACATCAAGATACTTGATTCTCAAATCAATGCATTCTTCAAGTCCCATAATACAGGCTTCGTACTCCGCCATATTATTCGTGCATTTGAAAGTTAGCCTTGCTGTAAACGGAATGTGTGAACCTTGAGGAGTAATGATCATCGCCCCAATTCCATTTCCATATTGATTAACAGCGCCATCAAACACCATCGTCCATCTGGAACTAGGTTCCGGACCTTCATCAAGTGTTGGCTCATCGCAATCTTTCATCTTCAAATACAGAATCTCCTCATCAGGGAAGTCGTACTGAACAGACTGATGATCTTCGATCGGCTGGTGCGCTAGATGGTCAGCCAAGATACTACCTTTGATAGCTTTCTGAGCTCGATACTCAATATCATACTCAGATAACAACATCTGCCAACGGGCAATCCTCCCAGTTAAAGCAGGCTTCTCGAAGATATACTTAATTGGATCCATTCTGGATATCAACCAAGTTGTATGATTTATCATGTACTGGCGCAAACGCTTAGCAGCCCAAGCCAAAGCACAACACGTCTTCTCAAGCATAGAGTACCGAGACTCACAATCAGTAAACTTCTTGCTGAGGTAGTATATAGCAAAATCTTTCTTCCCTGATTCATCTTGTTGACCGAGTACACAACCCATCGAGTCTTCAAGAACTGTTAAATACATGATCAGAGGTCTTCCTTCTACAGGTGGAGACAATATCGGAGGTTCAGACAGATATTCTTTGATACTGTTGAAAGCTTTCTGGCAATCCTCGGTCCAATCATGAGACTGATCTTTCCGGAGGAGCTTGAATATCGGCGCACATGTGGCCGTCATGTGGGATATAAATCTGGAAATGTAATTCAAGCGGCCAAGAAAACCTCGGACTTGCTTCTCAGATTTGGGTGCGGGCATCTCTTGTATTGCTTTGACCTTTACAGGATCAACCTCAATACCTCTTTCGCTCACCACAAAACCCAACAACTTGCCGGAACGGACTCCAAATGTACATTTGTTCGGATTCAGGCGAAGTCTGAACTTCCTCAAACGCTGAAAAAGCTTCAACAAATGCTCAATATGCTCAACTTCCGTTCGGGACTTAGCAATCATATCATCAACATAGACCTCTATCTCCTTGTGCATCATATCATGAAACAAGGTAGTCATAGCTCGTTGATACGTGGCTCCGGCGTTCTTCAAACCGAAGGGCATCACTCGATAACAGAATGTTCCCCAAGGTGTGATGAATGTTGTCTTCTCCATATCCTCTGGTGCCATCTTGATTTGATTATATCCGGAAAATCCATCCATAAAGGAAAAGACTTTGAATTTGGCTGTATTGTCTACCAACATGTCGATGTGTGGTAGAGGAAAATCATCTTTCGGATTAGCCTTATTCAAATCTCTATAATCAATGCACATACGGACTTTTCCATCCTTCTTAGGAACAGGCACAATATTGGCCACCCACTGAGGATATGTAGAAGTCACCAGAAACCCCACATCAATTTGCTTCTGAACTTCCTCTTTGATCTTCACTGCCATATCTGGATGAGTTCTTCTGAGCTTCTGCTTCACAGGCACGCACTCAGGCTTTAAAGGCAGGAAATGTTGCACAATATCTGTATCTAAACCCGACATGTCTTCATAGGACCAAGCAAAGATATCTGAATATTCTCGTAGCAAGCTGATCAAATCTTCCTTGACAGACCCTTCAAGAAGTGCCCCAATCTTCACCAGACGAACACAATCCTCAGACCCCAAGTTGACTGTTTCCAAGTCTTCGAGATGCGGCTGAATGATCTTCTCTTCGTGCTCAAGGAGACGGGTAATCTCATCAGGAATCCCCTCAACGTCGTCTTCCTCTGCCTCAAATACAGGGAATTCAAAATTGGGAGATGGCGTTGGATCATTATGTTCAATGGGTTTTAGGATCAACCTGCATAATGATTTTGGTTAATGAAAATTTTTAGCATTTAAACAAACAAACCATTATGCAGATGAAAAGGATTGTTTTTATTCTTGTTTTTTTATGGGTTTTTTGTGATCACTGATTTCATGCAAAAAAGCAAAAAGTGAAAACGAAGGAAAAAAAAATGTTTAACCATGCATTAATTGAATGAAAACATCATTGTATATATGCTTTGCCAACAATGTCATCACTTCTCCTTTTGGCATGGGAGAAGGGTTTTAAACAAAGTGAACAATTACTCTGATCTATGGATGACTGTAGGAACATCTACAGCGACCCAATTGTGGCAGACACCACCAGGAATAACAAAATTGTTCACGTCCTCTGCGTCCTCTTCTAAGATAGCAGCAACTTCCTCTTCGGGTTGATCATCATGGATGAATCCTCCACTTGTGAACAAACCTTGCTCATTACATGCCCCAGAACAGTAGCCAATGCCAGCCCGGGATCTATTGTCTTCAAGTTCAAGCACCTTCCCCAATCCAGCAACTGCACCACATTCAATGGCCAGCTTCGCATCTCGGTAGGAAGTGAATGAAGGAGACTTCTTCTCGATTGGTTCATCAATAGATAAAGCTTGGAATGGAGTTCCAACTTCATCCTCTGCGTCAATGTACGAGAAAGAAGACAGATGGCTAACCAGGAGAGCCTTTTCTCCCCCTACTACAACCAATCTCTTGTTTTTGACAAACTTCAGCTTTTGGTGTAGGGTGGATGTCACTGCGCCAGCCTCGTGAATCCATGGTCTGCCTAAGAGACAGCTATATGATGGGTGGATATCCATTACCTGGAAGGTAACTTGGAAATCACTTGGTCCTATCTTGATTGGGAGATCAACTTCCCCAATCACGGTCTTGCGCGACCCATCAAATGCTTTCACAACAACCCCACTCTGCCTCATAGGAGGACCTTGATATGACAATCTGGAGAGTGTGGATTTTGGCAATACATTTAAAGAAGATCCAGTGTCCACCAGCACATTGGACATTGCATCAGATTTGCAATTCATGGAGATATGTAAAGCCATGTTGTGGTCTCTTCCCTCCTCAGGGAGATCAGCGTCACAAAAGCTCAAAGTGTTGCAAGCGGTGATGTTTGCAACAATACTATCAAATTGCTCGAGGGTGACATCGTGATCAACATATGCCAGATCCAACACTTTCTGCAGAGCCTCCCTATGGGGTTCTGAATTCAGCAGCAGAGATAGAATGGAAATCTTAGACGGCGTTTGTAGAAGCTGGTCTACAATGTTGTACTCACTCTTTCTGATGAGCCTCAGCATCTCATCAGATTCTTCATCTACAATGCCACTCGGGCCAACTGAAGAAATGGGAGTCTTTTGTACGGAGGAGGACGGTTTAGCAACATCAAGTGCCGGATTCTGAACATTCACAGCGGTCCCCACAGGACGCTCAACAGTATCAGAAGCAACAGGAGCTTTGGCAGGTGCGGAAAACACACGACCACTTCGGGTCAAGCCACTGACATCAGCTACATTGGTCACAGAAGTGGAAGGTAAAGGTACTTCGACCCCATCTTGCACAGCAACAGGGTTGTATCGGAATGGTACAGCTTTGTCAGATGAATAAGGCACAGGGCCGGCAGGTTTAATGACCAAGGAAGGGGAAGCCTTCGGCTTGTTGCTATTGTAACGAATAACAACGGGCTCAGGCAGCTTGAACACTGGCGAGATGACATTCACTTCAGGCTCGACTTTATCAACATTGCGATTCTGCAGAATCTCAATGGTACCTTCATTCAATAGCTTTTGAAGCTCTCTGCGTACTTGGTCGCAACCCAAGCGGTTAACCAAGCAGACGCGGCACTTGTCGTGGTTATGCTCCAAGTAGCTGTACTGACACAGCATCCGATGTAATTCAACCAACGACTGCCTGATATGGCTCACATATCTGACCTTGTACTTCCCAAGGCATTCCTGAATCATATTAACAGACTTCCCATGCGCAGGCAATGGGTTCTTGGTGACGTTCGGGCCTGAATCTTCAAAGCTCAGAATCCCAGATCTCATAAGGTCTTGAACCTTAGTCTTGAGTGGGTAGCAATTCTCTACATTATGGCCCGGAGCACCGGAATGGTAGACACAATGCTGGTCTGGTTTATACCACCATTGTGGATTCGCAGGAATGGCAGGAGGATCCCTGGGAGAAACCAATTTCCTTTCCAACAAGGAAGGATAAAACTCTGCATATGTCATAGGAATTGGATCGAAGTTGATCTTCTTCCTATCATAATTCACGTTAGCTTGATTGGTTGTACTTCCACGAGGCTGGTAAGCATGTTGCTGTGGACGTTGTTGTTGTTGTTGTTGGTACTGTGGTTGTTGATATTGCTGCTGATACTGATATTGTTGATGTTGATATTGCTGAGCATTATCTTTAAAAACAGGTGCTATATGAGCCACCTGGTGCTGATGACCGGCACGACGTGCAGGCTTCCTCTGAACAGAGGGTCTTCTATGCTTAGGCTGAGACTGAACAGCGTGTGCTTCCCCTTCTTTCCTTTTAAACGCCCCATATCGTTTAGAAGAAGAACCATCATCCTTTGCCAACCGTCCTTCACGGACACCTTCTTCGAGACGCATCCCCATGTTCACCATCTCGGTGAAATCAGAGGGAGCGCTTGCTACCATCCGCTCATAATAGAATGAGCCAAGAGTCTTCAGAAAGATCTTGGTCATTTCCTTCTCCTCAAGCGGTGGAGTGATCTGAGCTGCCAGCTCTCGCCATCTCTGGGCGTACTCTTTGAAAGATTCCTTGTCCTTCTGCGACATAGACCTGAGTTGATCTCGGTCAGGCGCCATATCGACGTTGTACTTATACTGCTTGACGAAAGCTTCGCCAAGGTCGTTGAAGGATCTGATATTGGCGCTGTCCAAGCTCATGTACCATCTGAGCGCGGCACCAGACAGACTATCTTGAAAATAATGAATCAGGAGTTGATCATTATCTGTCTGAGTCGACATCTTCCTGGCGTACATGACCAGGTGAGCAAGTGGACAGGTGTTCCCCTTGTATTTTTCAAAGTCAGGCACTTTGAATTTGATCGGTATCTTCACACCGGGAACTAAGCACAACTCGGCAGCAGACTTGCCGAATAAATCTTTGCCTTGAAGAGTCTTCAATTCCTTTCTCAGCTCGAGGAATTGATCGTTCATGGCGTCCATCTTTTCATAAACATCCGGGCCCTCAGACGGCTCGGAGTGGTAGATGGTGTCGTCTACCCTTGGCATGGTATGCACGACAGGAGGAGCGGGAACAGGGACCGGGCTAGATGCCAGCATGTGAGCAAATGTTGGCGCGGGAATATTCGGCATAAAACCTGGAGGCATCCCCCACGGGAACCCAGCTGGCATAGCATTAGACACTGGGGCACTGGCTGGCACAGTCGAAGTAGAGACCTCTGAAATGAGTGTCCTCTGAACGGGAGTTGCAGGCGGTTGAGCAGGTTGATTTTGAGCAGCGAGGAGTTGCTCCATCAAAGCGCCAAGTCTGGCGACTTCTTCCTTCAATTCTCTGTTCTCTTGTTCTAGTTGCTCCATGACTCTTGCAGAATTGACTCGCGTATAATACCGGTGAGTCAGCTTGTCTTCAAAATAAATGAAGAACACAGTTAGGACAAGAAGACCAGAAAGGGAGTACCTGTTTATGCAAAGATGATGCATGAAATGCTTGTGCAGATGCTTTGTTTTCAAGGAACCGTTAGGGTATTATTTGCAATATTTTGAATAGTTAAAGCATTTTAATTACTCATGGAAAATATTTCATTCAATATATTGAGACAAAGAAGTACAGCGTTTTTGATTATTACAAAGAGAAAAGGCAAATAACATCCTATGGATCCCTAGAAGCTCGGGATGCTGGGAGACGAGAAGTACACAGCTTCTTGATCTCTCTCTCATAGGCCGCTTCCATGTCTGCTTTCTCCTTTGCAAGTCGATCATACCTCCTCTTCCAGAATTTGGATGACTGAGGAAGCAGAGAAGTCCAAGTGTCGTTCGGATCGTCGATCACTCGGTGCTCGAGGAACTCAATCATAGCGTCCTTCTCCTTGAGCTGCTGAAGCAATTCCTCTCTTTCACGGATCCAAGCACGTGAAAGGTCTTCTTCTCTCAACTCCTCTACACGTTGGGTAGGGAGGGTTGAAGGCCCAGCCACATCCAACGGTGTAGGTCTCGGATGATCGTACGGCATCAAGTAAGTGGCAGCTCTCTGTCTGACCCAAGAGGTGTATGGCTCCAAAGCAATGCAGTTCTTTGGACCCAACTCGTTCCTACTCTTCTTGTGAATACTGCGCCAAGCACGGACAAATCTGGCTTTCAGGCCTTGGGGATCTTTACCCTCCTGGAAGAACACACCCTCTAACAGAATGCTATTAGGTTTATCCTTCAGGGGGAACCCAAGCTGACGTCGTGCGAGAATGGGATTGTAGCTGATCCCACCACATGTGCCAAGAAGAGGCACATTAGGGAATTCACCACAATAGTCGATGATCTGAATGGTATCATACACGCGATCATACCAGGTGATATCATCATTGGTGAGAGACATGAGTCTCTGAGACCACCGTAGACATCCCTTGTTCTCCTTGAAAGCAACTGTCTGCGGCAAGTACGAAATAAACCACTTGTACAGCAGAGGTAGACAGCAGACAATAACTCATCCACCCTTTGCGTTCCTCAAATGCAAAGAGACATAGGCATCGCCCAACAAAGTCGGAACGGGATTAAGAACTGAGAAGATCCTAATAGCGTTCATGTCCACGAACTTGTCGAAGTTGGGAAACAACACCAATCCATAGATGAGTAGCACAAACAGAGCCTCAAAGGCATCCTCACTCATGGCCTTCCCATAAAAGGTAGCTTGAGCAACGAGGAACTCGGAAGGAAAACCCTGAATTCCGCCTTTGGTAATCAGATTAGCCCTAATCAAATCTTCATCTATGTGCAACAAGCTGGCAATCTCTCGAGCAGTCGGAATACTCTCTAGGCCACTGAACGGCACTTGATCCAGAATCGGAATCCCAATGAGATGAGAATACTCCTCCAAGGTCGGCAACAGCTGGAAGTCCGGAAATGAGAAGCAATGATACAGCGGATCATAAAACTGAGCCAGAGTGCTCATCAGCCCTTCGTCAACCTGAGTAGTGAGCAGAGGTAGGAGCTTCCCATAGCGAGCTTTGAAACCCAAGGGATCTAATACATAAGATGTCAGATTCCTTAACTCTTTTACATCGGGCTGTTTAAAGCTGTACTTCTTTGTATGCCTTTTTGGTCTTTCCATGTCTGAAAATTTTGCAAATAACCCTTTAAGTTCCTTGAAAACTTTCTTTTCTTTGATTGACATGAAGTGCAGATGAATGAATGAATGCATGAATGCAACAATCACACTCAAGGATCAAGCAAAGCACACCAAACAAAGGTCGTGGGAAAGCTCATTGTATCCCTAATATCAATCATCCATTTTGGTGGATTTAGGTTTTCACCTTATCGACACCCAAGTTCCATTGATATTAACGGTACATGAATCGGCTCTAACATCCTTAATATCAACCATCCATTTTGGGGGATTTAGGTTTTATACCTGATCAACACCCAGGTTCCATTGATATTAAGGTTGTCTGAACGACTCAACCACGAATCACGGGTTTGTTGAGAGTCACGAGCATGGAGTCTCGGTTAAGAACCACCCAAAGGGAGTGTACTAGGGTTTAAACCTGCCAGACATGTTCTATCAGAGGTTCCCATAATCATCGTTCCATCTTTCGAATATTATCGGAGGAACGAATACTCGTAGTCCAAGAATATTCTCAAGAGAAACTCTTATGAGTGTAGTATCGCGTGACAATCGTATCAGAACTTACATCTGAACGACCTCCGCACTACGTTCCTAAAAAATAGGCCAAGATGGGCTTGGTAAACTACGGTCCTTGGCTTCTGCGGCACATGATTGAAAGAATAATGCCCAACCACAAATAACTTGTGTGACATTATTAATCCAACATGACCTCCACCAAGTGAATGGACTCGCAAGTCAACTGGCTAAGAAATACTCTACACCAGTCAACGAGACTATGCCATTCTCCTATCCTAGAGTGCACTCGAGTTCGGGTATAGAACTCATCTCACAGATCACCAAAGCAAACAGCAATTGTATATCAAGCAATTCAAACATTACAATCAATACAGTCATCCCAAACGGTACAAAAATATGTCATATAACAAATAACAATATAACACAACAAGGGTGAAAAGTAGGCAATACAACCAGGGATTTTTTGTTCCCCAGCAGAGTCGCCACTTTTCTGTAGCGGTGTATTCGTCGCTATATGATTTATTGATTAAACCATAAGCAAAGCATACAATGAAATTCGAGTCGCCACCGCACTTTTATTTATCCAAAGGACTGGCTAAAAAGCGAACAAAAGCCTAAGAAGTTTTACGCGTAGAAAACTAATAAAAAGATCAAAGAGTCTGGGTAAGGGGTAAGTTACGCAATGGGAAGGTGTTAGGCACCCATCACGTCCTAGGTACTCCTAGGGAGCCCTTTTCACACTTGTTGTATAAGATTGTTATTTGTTATGACATAAGTATTGTGCAAACATGAATGGGATGATGAGAAAAGAATGTACAATTTTATTATTTTTGTGTTCGAACGGATGAACCCGTTGCCTACGTACCTTCCATCAAAGGTAAGGATCAAAACGCCGTAGTTCGGCTAAAAGATTTCCAAAAGTTAGTGGATTCAATTTTAAACACAAGCCTTAAGGTCTTATGTTATCCACGGGAGAAAACTCAACCATATACAAACAACAAGTCCACCATGTGAGAACAGCTTCAACTTGCTAGTGAGGGGTTAACCCTATAATAAGCAAGGAAGACTTATAATTCAATCAACTAAGGACAAATAGGTGAGATTGACATCAACCAACTAGGATAAATCAAACCTATAGCTCATGTATGAAAACTTAGTAAGAATGGACAAAGCCACAAAACAATTGAATGGGTGGAATTAATTGATTATGAGTATTCATGAAAGTAGGGTCAAAGTATGGTTAAGATTAATTCAAAGAAGTATTATGAAATGGAGTTTGAAAAAAGTCAAGGACTTGGGGTCCAGGTTTTTAATTTGAAAAGCATGAAGATGTTTGCACAATATCTATCTCAAGTTTGAAAGTAATGTGTGAAAAGGTTTAGGACATAATGGGAATGAATGGATGAAGATGGATTGTAAAACTTCTTAGAAGGTTCACCTCTTGAAATCATATAGAAGATGATTCAAGTGTGTCCTTTGGAATGGCAATGAGTAATAACAAACAAGCAAAGCAAAGGAAGAAAAGTCAACAAAAGCGGATACCGGATGCCAATTACTGGACTTAAACCAATCTCCTAAAACAGAACTGGATATCAGAGGCCACTCTATGGACTTATACTAATCTCCTCAACAAAGAAATGAAAGTGGATATCGGATGCCAATCTATCTGGGCTTATACCAATCTCCAACAACAAAGACAAAATTTGGATGTCAGATGCCAATTTATCTGGGCTTACTCTAACCTCCAACATATGATCATAGGAAAGCAAATGCCAAATTACACGGACTTACAATTGCATCCTCACATACAATCAAACAATGCAACATATGATCATAGGAAAGCAAATGCCAACTTACAGGGGCTTACAATTGCATCCTCACATACAACAAACAAATGCATCAAGCAGAGAGAAGATGAGTGGCCAATGAAATGGTCTTATACTCACTTCCATATCATAGGAACAATGGCCAATGAGTGGTCTTACAATTGTCCTCAATGGGCAAACAACAAAGATATGTCATAAAGACAAATGAGATGATCATGCACTAATGAGCAATTAATGATGACAAATGCACAAAGCATGGAAGCAGACATGTGCATATGAAATAAGCAATCAATCAATGAAGTCATTCAGCACACACTATAACCAAACAATTAGGCTCACACAAAGGGTTAGGCATTGAAGCCAACTGGAATAGGGTTAATGGTGCTCTTAACCTTGCCATTGAGGGGCTAAGGTGAAGCAGATGAAAGGATATGAGGGGTGTGCCTCATTGCTCTTATCCCTGGCCAGGGAGAGCATTTGAATATCAGAAGGTGTGGGAGTTCAGAAAGTAGGAACTCTCTCCACAGATTATTGACTCAATAGATCTTGGGTTTGGATCTCAATGCTACAACCATGTAATGGGAGCAAAGAGAAGACTCACAGAATAGTGGGAGATAGACTACATATCTCTTATATCCACCAATTGCCTTATTTAAAGGACTTTTCCTGCTTGGGACAAATGTAAACACACACAAGCATTGCCTCTTAAGGAGGACTTCAGACAGTTGCCTGGCCAAGTAACAGGCCAGGTCTTCCAGACTACATGAAGAAAAGGGATTATACCTCAATGCAAATTGCTATTAAGCAAAGCAAAGCAAGTTCTTAAAAGAACTAAGCAACTAAAGGTACCTGAAACCAGTCAAACAGAATCAGTACACAACTCAAAGTTAAAGCAAAATGAGATAAGGATCAACAGTCAACACAATCAATTAAGTGGACAATGCACAAGGCTCAAAGCATGTGAGCTAAGCAACCTACAAAACAAACAAGTTAGTTCATGATAATCAATCAAGCTCAATCAATTTGTATTGATCTCTTTGGGTATTTGTTGCTTAACCTGAAACAACAAACTTAAACATGAGCAACATGACCACTAGGACAAGCCTAGGGTCAAAAAGAGATAAGAATTCCAAAACAGCAAGTGAAATTCAATCAAAATCAAGTTCAAACAATCAAGAAGCAAACCCAATTGGTTCCATGTTCATATCAATCATCATCATCATTTCATAAGCAAATTAGGTCAAAGCATGGCATATAGAAGCTCATAGAAGTCAACAGCAAGACTTAACTCAAAACCAATCATAAACATTTCAATAAATCATCAAATAATTCATGATCAAACATCAACCATAACATGATATTCATACCAAATTTCAGCTCATTTGGACAAAGGGAAGTTGGTCAATGAAAATCAGAAAGGCAAGGCAAGTTCAAGCATCCTCAAAGAAGTCAACCAAACATGTACCAACTTCAATAAATCATGAATCAGTGGCAACATATGAGAAATGAATGGGACTAAAACCATGATGAAACTTAAGATGTCTACTAATCACATGTCAAATTTCAAGTCCATCCAATTAAGCATTAGAATTTCACAAATCATATACAAACATATGTCATAAAAAGTCAACAAATGACCAAACAGGGGAGAAAATCCCAAACAAATAGGAAATGCCATCAATAATTCCAGAAAAATTCACATGTAAACTAGACATCCACAAGTATGTTCATGCAAAAATTCAGATCAATTTGAGGTCAAGAAGCATGGTAATGAAAATCAAGAAGTTGGACATCAATGGTGTGACACAAATTGTCACACCCTAATTCAAAAAATCATAACTCACAAACCAGCAATGATAAATTCACAAACTCTACACGAAAATCACCATGAATGTGTATAGTTTAAGCATAAAAAATTTCAAAGGCATTGGATAAGGTATCATCATTTCACAACTGATTTGGCAAAGTGTACAAAAAATGGACACATGAACAAAACCCTAGCACAATTAAAAATCCACACATGCAAAAATTCTGGAAAAATCATGATTAAAAACTAGAGATCAAGATGAACATTTTGCAAAAAGTCCCATGAATTTTGGATTAAAAATGAATGCTCTATGATTTTTGTAAGATTGGCATTGCAAATGGAATAAAAATTGAGAAAATAAATGATTTAATCAATTAAATCGAACGACCGGTGGCATTTTTGTAATAACTTGACTCACTAAGTGAAACGCTGCATTTCACTTAGTGAGGTGTCACGCTGCCATTCGTGCATGGCAATGGTACAGTAGAACAAACATGCAAACAACATACTCAAATGGCCAACGCGATTCAGCAAGATCAAAACATTTCTGGGTTTTAAAATTTTAGGGTTAACGTGTACAGTGGCATCATCATCAATCATGAAAAACATTTCTCCCAGATTTGGCAAGTGAATACATCATTCGAATCAGCTAAACATGCTCATCAATAATACAACATCCATATTCACTAAATCAAGCTAACAAGGAAGCATCGAGCAAAAACATGTTTGGATATGAAACTTTAAAACCAGTTTTCTCGCTCATCACACAACCATTTTGCACGATTTGAAGTTCATTGTGACCAGCAAAGCAAGACCTATCTAATGTATAACATGATTTTGAGAAATGAGGGGGTCGAAAACTTACTTGATCCGGAGGGCAGTGGCGAAACAGAGATGATTAGGCTATGAAAGGTTGAAACAGATGTTCAATAAGCTTCCAGATGATGAATGAGTGAAGGATTTTAGCTCAACCAAGCTTGAAATAGCTCCAAACCAACTCTGCCATGGAAGAGCTTGGAAATAACAGCCACGAGTTCCTTGCTTACAGCTGGGATTTGATGCTCCCAAATGCTTCCAAAGTGAAGGTGAATGATGAAGCAACCAAGGCTAGCTCGTGTTCTTTGAAGTTTTTAGCAAGAAAGTTCAAAAATGAGGAAATTGTGAGTTTGAGAGAAAAGAGTTTTTTGGTCTGTTTGTGAGAGTTGTGGCTGCTAGGGTTTTCCAACAGAAAATGGAGAATATATATGCTGTTTTAGGTTTGTATTAGTTGGTTAATGGAAATGTTAAGCACAATTTGCATAATGAGTGTTTTTTGCTAATTTGTGCATTTCCACTCAAATGACATGCCCATGTGCTAACAGCTGCGAATTGGGCCTTTGGACAAACTCAAAACATGATTTCTGATCAATTGCAAGTGGTAAAAATGGTTGGAATTGGTTATTTTGAAAACTCATTTTTTCACCTTACTTGAATTAATTCATGCTACTTCAAAAATGCCATTTTGATTGGTTGAGTTTTGGTGAATTATGATGGAAGATTTGGAAAGAGGGCATCAAATAGGACTTGTAGCAAAAAACCCCACCCAATTTGGCCAAATGGTTTGGAAGATATGGCCTTTTGAAGTTCAAAACTTTTTGAGAATGATTTGATCATAACTTTCCAACCATAAATGGGAATTGAGTGTTCTTGGACTTTTTGGAAATGGGAGAACAAGATCTTCAACTTTCATGTTGGGCAAAAATTCATTTGAAGCTTGTATGATGATGTAATTTTAAGGAGAAGAAGTTTCCATTTTTGGCAAATTCCAATTACAGGTCAACTTTCTATTTTTGGAAATTTCTCGTCTGACTTTATTTTCTTCACTGTGGATGCTTGACATGTTATATGAAGCTTATATGGACATGAATGAGACCTCTCAGACCAATTCCCACCATCAAATCACTGATTAAATGCACAGTTGACCAAGGTTGACTTCAGTTGACTTTGCTAGGGTTTTGCTTGACTGAACCATGTTCTGATGAATTCCAAACCCTAATCACTTGATATCTTGATCCAAAATGATGTCACAACTCATGTCAACTCTTGATGATTGATCATGGTGCCCAAATTCTGCAAGAATGGCCACCATCTATCTCAATGACTGACTTTGACTGATTTTGACCTAATTTGCTTCATCTGCAAGTAACATGGTTAGATGACAATATTTTTGTACTTTTGGTTAGCAAACAGATGAAAAGCAATGATATACAAATGCAAAACATGCTTGGTGATCAAGAACCACACTCACAAGGTGACCCACCCACTAGGAGGGGAGCTAGGGCATGCAATGATCCTTGAGGCAATGATATGGTATGATATGGGCCATGAGGGATCTTAGGGCCAAAATTGGGGTTTTACACCGCCTCCGCCAGAGTTGACAAATCAACCGGGTCGAAGTAAATAGTTATGGTGGAGACATCATCTTTCCCCATATCAGCTTTCTCAACCCTAAGACTTCCATCGTCCATCAGTCTCTGGACAGCCTCTCTCAAGAGTATACACCCATCAACAGTAACAGTGCACGCAGCACAATCAACACCACAGTCCGGATAAACCCCATTCAACAACAACTGCCGCTTGACCTCAGCCAACAGAGTCTTTAACTGATCAACATTCAACAGCCCGATTCTGTTCTCCTCAGAGATAGCATTCACCCCCCTTTGACCATGCGCAGGCATGGGATTAGCATTCACATTGGGAGACGGTGCAAAGTTGATAGCTTTTGAATCCACCAGGTCTTGGACTACATGCTTAAAAGCTTTGCAGTCCTCTACAGTATGCCCGGGAGCACCTTAATGGAATTCACATTTCGCATTCTCATCAAAACTGGCCGGCCTCTGATCAGGTCTCAAAGGTGCCAAAGTTCTCAATTGTACCAACCCTAAATCTTTCAACTTTTTCAACAGGAAAGAATAGGTCACCGGTGGCCTATCGAATTGCCGATCATTCATTCTTCCCCTAACCTGATATCCAGCCCTCTGAGGCCTCTGCTGAAATGGTTGTCTTTGTTGTTGTGGTTGTTGCTGTTGCGCAGGCTAATTATCAGCAGGAATAGTTACCACAGCAGTGTGCTGGAAGTAACGATCCCTACTTTGTCCTCTTTGAGTGTATACCGCACTTGTATCACCCTCCTTCTTCCTTTGGCCATTTCCAAAAGGCTTCTTCGATCCTGAAGACGAAGCATTGCCACCCTGAATCTTTCCGAGCTTCAGCCAACTCTCAATTCTTTCACCGGCCACAACAATGTCTGCGAAGTTTGTCACTGGACAACCCACCATTCTCTCAGCGAATGCCCCCTGAAGGGTACCCATGAACAAATCAGACATCTCCCGGTCAACCAATGGAGGTTGCACTCTAGCAGCCAACTCCCTCCACCTTTGAGCGTATTCTTTAAACCCCTCACTTGACTTTTGAGACATACCCTGCAGCTGGGTACGGCTAGGAGCCATGTCAGCGTTGAATTGATACTGTTTAAAGAAGGCATCCCCAAGATCCTGCCAGCTCTTAATATCAGAAGACTTCAGCTTGGTGTACCACTCCAGGGATCCTCCGGACAGGTTGTCCTGGAAAAAGTACATCCAAAGCTTTTGGTCCATAGTGTATGTAGAGATCTTGCTGACGAAAGCCTGAAGGTGAGTTTTCGGGCAGGACTCCCATTGTATTTATCAAACGCGGGCGCTTTGAACTTCTGTGGGATCACAATCCCCTCAACCAGTCCCATGTTTGACATATTTACGACCCCGGGAGTGGCATAGCTCTCTAGAGCTCTGATTTTTTCTGCCAGCAACTGAATCTCTTTGTTGGGTGGCTGGACACCATATTGCCTAAACAGCTCATTATGCATAGAGAATTGATCAGCTTCTCGGTCTTCCTCTCTATCATCATCAACCCCAAAGAATGGAGGGAACAGACTATCTTTCATGTTATTGCCCATCTGAATAGGTTGACCACCAGTGGCAGCACCAAAACCACCGGCATTATTCACCACGCCCACAGTCGTTCTCTTTCCACCATCTCTGGAACCACCCAGCCCCTGGTTGGAGACACCATCCAGGTTGACACCGCTGTTGGCAGCTGAAGCCCGCTCGAGCTTCTCAACTTTATCAGCCAGTGCCTTCTGACCAACTGCAAAACCTTGCATGATGTTGATCAGTTCGTTCATTTTATCCTTCAGCTCGAGAACATCTGCATTTGGGAGATCCATCAGCCTTGGAGTGTTGCGTCTGGTAAAATATCGGTGCGGACGTGTTGAGTGCAAAGGTACAACTCTACGAGCACGAGCAATGATTCCTGTAACAATCAAGCACGTTAGAACTGATACCTGCAAAATAAAAAACAAGTTATTATGATTATGCATGAATGCAATGTTTATCCACATGAGGAACACTTTGTCTCTCAATCCTGGCTTCATCGAGACATATAATAATTCGGCAACATTATTCTGACATTCAATCATTTGATTTCCTCATACAGATCTGAGCATATGTGATTTAGCAAAATACCCCCCAACCATGTGTGTGTTGTGTGAGTGCATACGGTAAAGCAAATAAAGCTTGAAGATTGATCACTGAATAAAAACAACCATCACATATCAAAAACACACAATAAGTGCCATAGTCATACATCAAGTCTGAGACAAATCAAATACAATCCTCCAGAATCAGAAAGAAATACAAGCAAGTGAATTCCGTCAACAAGCCTGACGGTAATCCACACAAATGAGAAAGGTCTAGCTTGACGACGGTCCCACCGAAGGCCCTATATCATCAACCATCTTTGCAAACTCTACGGCGAACCTGAGCTCGGTGTTCTCCTGCTGCAACCTCCCCACCTCTTTCTGGTGAATCTTCATCTGCCTGAAGTAATGATCTCTCTCAGCAATGTAATGATCTCTCTCGGCGATGATCTTCGCTTTCTCCGCTTCCCATTCCACAGCAAGGACTCTGGCTCTGGCATCTCTCTGATCTCTCACGAGGATTTGCCTCCTCTTCTCATCTTCAATGACCTTTGAAGCTCTGGCTAGCTTCTCCTTAGTAATGTCGTGCTCCCTTGTAGATGACGCTAAGGCTTGGCTAATCTTCCCATAGTAGGCAGTATCCATCTCAAAGCGCTTTGCTTCCATGGCATGTTGCTTATCCTGATCTTCCATCCTCACTCTGATCTCCTGATTAGTCATCTGAATCCGAGCAACACTCATCTCCAATTCGATTTTCTCTGCAAGCAACTGATCTCTGGCCCTCTTCATCTCGAGGTATTCTTCCATACTGACAGAAGAACGCGGACCCTTAATCAAAGGACATCCAGGATCGTCTCCCGGAAATGGTAGATGTGTGAGCTCTATCCTCTTCCGAAGCCAATCATAAAATAGAGGGAAATACCGGCTATTAACCTTGCCATAAGGAACTTTGCCCTTTCTCTGAATATCACGCCATTCATCCAACACTTGCCTCAACTTGGCCCGATTGCCCTCAATTGGGAAGTAGAAGGACTCCTGAATCTCTCGCCCGAGAGGAGGACCCTCCACAGCAAACCCCATCTGCCTCCTAAGAAGCACCGGGTTGTAATTAATGCAACCCTGAACTCCTACAAGAGGTACATTGGGAAGACTCCCACAACTGTAGATGAAATCCCGTCCCGCCATACCGTTGTGAGTCCAAGCTATGTCCTTGGCCCGCAAACCCATCAATCTAAATGACCACTTGACAGTAGGATCAAGAAAAGCAAAGGCACCCTTGGAAGGCAAATACCCCATAAACCACTTATACAGCAACTGAGCACAACATCTGATCAGTCCCCCACGCCGCTTCTCGTTCCGATTATGGACCGAGTAATAGACATCTCCAACCAGAGTAGGAATAGGGTTCCTCTGCATAAACAATCTGATAGCATTAATGTCCACGAAGTTCTTCTGATTAGGAAACAAAATGGTCCCATAAATGCTCACAGCAATCAAGGCACAAACGGTCTTCCAATTACCCACAGCAGCATGTTCCTTGGCTTTAGCTTCCAAGAAACTCAAATGAAAACCGGGTAACTTTCCTTTCTCCTTCAAACCCCCTTTGGTCGCCTCCGGGCTCAAATAAAGAGCACGAGAAATCTCCAGGATGTCAGGCTCTCCCCTAATGGCACAGAAAGGAATCTGATCTCGGATCTGAATACCCAAGATGCTAGCATAGTCCTCCATCAGAGGTCCCAACAAATAGTCCGGGAACACGAAACATCTCAAACCCGGGTCATAAAACTGGAGAAGTGTATGAATGGCGCTCCTGTCACTGTCTGTGAGCCTGAAAACCATCTTCAGAATACCACCGTATGCCCCTCTGGACATCCCCACATGGTCGGGCGTAATCAATGCTATCATATCCCTCAGCACACTGATCTCTGGGTCAAAGAAGCTGTAGGCGACGTCATGCTTCAAACCGGTCCTCATGTCTGAGCAAGGAAATCTCTCAACCAGGATCTCAATCAAAAATGTCCCTGCATATGGATAAACATGGGTTAGATGCAGGTAAATGCAAAATGTGATGATGCTGATGAATGAATGCAATGCATAGTGCCATCCTCCAAGTCATCTGAACAACTGTTGCTCTGAGTTACGACCCCTGAACTGATCACAACCATCTGAAGGAATATGTAACCACAAATCCGATTCAGGGTTCCGAAATAAACGGAACAGAATGACGTCACCATCATCACCAAAGATTCACTGATCTGGTAACCACAAAAATCTCTGAATCGGCCCGGGGAATCCTGAAATAAACGGATCCCCACTGATAAATACTGCGGACAACATTCTGGCGTCTCAGAAATAAATGCCCATAAATCCGACTTATAAATAGGACTCTGATCAACGGAACCAATAGTCACCATCAAAGTCACCATCTGAACATGCATCTGTAAGAATCACCCTCCCCTCACAGGTAAATTCTAATTAGGTCATCCTAAGGCGGATAATAGTCTCGACAATCGGGCAAAGATACTCAATGGGTTTGCCCTTTCGGGTGTGCCACTGTAGCTCTCTTAAGATCGTCTAAACCAAAGATCCGGGAATGATCGGTCACCGAAGTCAATAGCTCAGATGAAGTAACTCAACCAAAGTGGATACTCCACAAAGGAAGAGCTCCCTCAAAAGAACCTCGTCCGGCTTGTGGTATGTCAAGTCGCCAAGATCATGTTGACCTAACATGAGAGGCAACCTGAGACCACGCTAATCCTAGGTGTATACTCGGGCCTGGGTTTTAGCCCCACTCAGAATACCCACCCCAAAACAGAGGAACCACCTGTACAGAGGACAGCAACATGATAGTATGATGCATGCAGATATTTATGCAAATATATACACAACAGAATAATAAATGCAATAAATAGAGCAACACAAGCAACCTAAACTATCCTAGAACGCTAGAAGAGACTCGCTTAGGGAAGATGGACCAGCAATAGGTCAACTTCTAAATTCCCCAGCAGAGTCTCCAGCTGTCGCATCAGCGAAAAACAACCGGCGGGCTAAAACAAAACAACACAGAGCCGCCACCGTGCGTTATTTATCCCAAAAGAGGGAAAGGAAACGCTCGAAGTAAACCTGGGAAAAGCATGGCCTCGCGACCAAAGAGATGGGATTGGGAGTCGGTTATGCAAAGGGAAGGTATTAGCACCCCTACGCATCCGTCGTACTCGACGGGATCCACGCTCAAAAGATAGAAGAAAGGTTGCTAAAACAAAACATCACACACACACACTAAAGACAACACAGGTGGGAGAAAAGAAGAACGGGCTCGCTAGGATATCGCATCCTATGCCTACGTATCTCATCTGGAATGAGAATCAGAGCTACCGTAGTTCGGCTCACGCACGCCGAAACTCAACACACGCAGGAAACCGACTGCCAATCGTTGGGCTTACGTCGGACTCCACACAAAACGGCAAACATGGAAACCGAACGCCAATCCTTGGACTTACATCAGATTCCGAACCAAACAAACACACTCAGGATACGGACAGCCAATCACTGGTCTTACATCCATATCCCGACACACAAGAGGGTCAACAAACAAACAAGTTACTAAGGAGTCAGGCACTCGAGCCTAGTAACTGTCAAGCAAACACACACAAAAAGGAAAAGGGTGCCCGGAGAGATCTCGTGCGACCTCCTGCCTACGTACCTCATCTGGTATGAGGATCAGGGCAACGTAGTTCCCCTGAACAGGGGAGAAACTTCCTCCTAACCAGAGACTGGGAAATGACAAACTAGAAGGGAGACTGACTCGAGCCTAATAGTTATCATGTATTCCACAATGGTCCTAGGTTGAGTTTTCTATCTATCTTGCACAAGCAGCAAGCTAATCCTAACCAGGTAAAGCAAAGCATGCAAGCACAATCAAAACAAAGCAAACATACACAATTAGCACACACTATATACAGACAAAGTGGGCTCACACAAGGGTTAGGCTGCAAAAGCAAGCCAACTGTATCAGGGTGATGTTAGCTCTTAACCCTAACATTGAGAGTTAGGGTGAAGCAGATGAAATGGGAAGTGAGGGGTGTGCCTCACAGCTCTTATCCCTGGCCAGGGAGAGCTTCAGACAAAAGAAGTGTGGGTTCAGAAAGTGGGAACCCTTCTACACTTATGACTGACTCAACATGGATCTTGGGTTAATATCCACAATGCATCAACACCAGTTGTGTGAGCAGAGGGATGACTCAACTGAATAGCAGGAGATGGATTGCACATCTCTTGTATCTGCCAATTGCCTTATTCAAGGTCTTTTCCTGCTTGGGGATAAAGATAAACAATCACAAGCATTGCCTCTTAAGGAGGACTTCAGATAGGTGCCTGGCCAAATAACAGGCCAGGTCTTCCAGACTACATGAAGTTAGTGATGCTATACCTCAATTGGTTAAGCAACCAAGCAACAACAAAAGCAAGTTCACAATGAACTATAGCAACTAATGTACCTGAAATCAATCTAACATAATCAGTACATAGCTCAAACAGTCAAACAGATAAGCTAATGGTCAACAGTCAACTGTACATAAACAGACAAACAAGCAAAGCAATGCACAAAGGTGCAATCCATAATGCCTAAGTACAAGTATCAAAGCCTACAAAACAAACTCAAGGTTAGTCATAAACAAGCAATGGACCAACTCCAATTGAGTGCACATCATCAAGTATAAGCAATTGTGCTCTTTGACCTGAAACAAAGCTCAAACATTAAGCACTAACCACTAGGACATGGCCTAGGGTCAAAATGGGAGCAATAAACCAAAACAGAACATGAAAATTATCAAAAATAAAGTTCAATCAAATAAGAAACAAATCCAAGTGGTCTCATATCCATATCATCAACCAATTTCATTTCATAAAGCATTTAGTGCAAAACATGCAATTTCAAAGCTCATTGGACCAAACAGAATGAATCAATCCAACCCAAATCCAAAATAATTCAATAAATCTCCAGAAAAATCATGGCTAAACAGCACTCATCACATGATCATCATAACAAAAATTAAGTCATTTGGATAAGTGGAAGCAAGTCAAATAAATTCATCAAGTCAAGGCATGGCAAAATAAACTCAATTAGGGCACAAAATCATGCATCAACTTCACACAAGCATAAAACAGAATCTACACATGATAAATGACCCAAACCAAAGCCAAGATAAACTTCGAGATGTCTAGAATCACTCCACAAAATTTCAAGTTCATGTGATACATATCAAGAATTTCACAAATCATTTAAGATCATGACTCACAAAAGGTCCACAAATGGTCAATCAGCAAAGAAAATCCCAAACAAATAGGAAATGCCTCCAAAAATTCCACAAAAATTCACAAGTGAACCTAACATCCATAAGTATCAACATGCAAAAATTCAGATCATTTAGAGTTCATATGGCATGGTAATGAAAATCCACAAGTTGGACAAGAAATAGTGTGACACACATTGTCACACCTACATTCAAATGATCATATCTCATCTACCAAGCATGCTAAAAATACAAACTCAAAGACAAAATGTCAATTAGGATCTCTAGTTTACACATGCAAAATTTTAGCTTCATTGGATCAAGCATCATCATTTCACAATCAAAATGGCAAGCAAGGTCATGGAAACATACACATACACAATCCCTAAGCAAAATAAAAATCCAACAGTGCACAATTTCTGGAAAAATATTCATTAAATTGTAGAGATCATGATGAAAACAACAAAAAAAACCGCAGCTTAATTGGATTAATATTGATTGAGATATGCAATTTTTAATGAAGAGGAAAAAATAAAAACACATGGATGAACTAGCATGAACATGGTGAGAATAATGAAGAAAAATGCCAAATGCCAAATGGAAGATACGCTCGCCCGGAATCGAATGGAGGGAGCGTTCAAATTGTAGCGCGCGCTTTAATGAAACACAGCGTTTCATTAAAGTTGATGTGGCGCAGGGGAGCGAGCGGAGCCAATCGTTTTGGCACGTGAGATTACATACAACCAACCAGCGAGCATAAACACCAAAAACCATGCAACTAGCGCAGGCAAGGATCTACAACACTTCTGGAAACGAAAATTCAAACATTCATCCGTGTTCATCATAAACCCTAGGCTCAAGAACATTTTCTAACAGAAATTAATGAAACCTACACCATTGCAACCGTCTTCCAGCGTACAACAACAATCCAAGCTTATTTTAACCTAAATCTTCCTAAAACTCTTGGATCGTGCAAGATAAATTTCACACATCAAAATGAAAACCAACCTAACTTTCTTATTTCTTCATGGATTTCAGCGATTCAACTTGCATATTAACCACCTAAGAGAGATCTACAAGATACATCCATTAATTTCAGGAATCATGATGTTCGAAAACTGACCTTCAAGATGCAACAGTAGTGAAATCGTGCGAATTAGGCCTTGGCAAGGTGAAACAGAAGCTCCAACACTCTTGTATGATGCTTTGGATGAATGCTTGAGAGTTGAATTGGCACGATCTAGCTCAAATCTCCATTTGCCATTGTTGAACACATGCTTCAACAGTCCTTGAATTTGCTCGAGAACCTTGTGACCTTGCTTCTAATGGCTTCAATTATGCATATGGATGAAGAATCAATCAAGATCTTAGCACGGTTTGTGAAAAAAAATAGGAGAAAAATTGAGAGGAAAAATGTGAAGCTCTTTGGAAACCTAGATCTAGATCTCAATTCTGTTATGATTAATTAGAAAACAGTTAGAATTAGTCTTATATATGTGCTGTTAATCATTTTCTTAATCCCAATTAGCCAAATGTGAATGAATAATGAAAATGCAAGTGTTATGCCAAATTTGACATTCACCCCTCATGTGCATGGAATGATGTAACAGTGCACGAATTTCAGTCCAATTCACTTGCAAAATGGTTTTGGAAGCAAATGCAAGTGAAACCAAGTGAATGCAATGCTTGTTTTTCAACTTCAACTTTTCCCACCAAAATTCCAATTCAAATCACATGGAAAATGCAATATTTTTGTGATGATTTTTGATGAAATGTGATGCATGAATATGATAGTGCACATCAAGAGAAAATTGCTCCAAAAAGAACCACATGAATTGGCCTTTTGATGCAAAAGTTATGCCTTGTTGAAGTTCAAATTCCATGGACAATGATTTGATCATATCTTGCAAACCACAAATGAGAAATTCATGTTCTTGGACTTTTTAGAAAGGTGAGATCAAGATCTTCAACTTTCATGTTGGACAAAATTTCATTTGAAGCTTTTCTGGACATGTAATTTTGAGGAGAAAACCTTTCCATTTTTGGCAATTTTGAATTACAAGTCACTTTCTATTTTTGGAAACTTTTCATCTGACCTCAAATTCTTCAATGTTGATCTTTGAAATGTCAAATGAGACTTGTTTGGACATGAATGAAGTGTCTCTAATCCTCTCCCACCTCCAAATCCATCAGTTGACCTTTGGTTGACTTTTGTTGACTGATAGATGAATTGGCTATGCATAGATGAACTTGAGCCTCAAACTCCTGATGAAATGGCTCAACCATGAAACCCTAGCTTCCATAGTCTCAATGAAACCATATGATGATTTCTCATCTCAATGAAGACCGCATCTCCTTAACAAGCCCTGATTGGCACAATTCAACTGATTAGGGTTGACCAGAGGTCAAAACCCTAATCTTAAGGAACTGATCATGAATAAGGAATCCTTTGGTGATGATAAGACCATGATGATGATGATGTACCATTGCCAATAAGATAATGATCAATCTCCTTGAGGAACCAAGAAACCCTAATTTGAAGCACACCCCCTCAGATGGCTAGTGATCAATTCAATGAGACCCTCAGCTTGAATATCTTTTAACCTCTTCATCTTCTGAACAAGACCTAGGAGGATGACTTGTTCAATGTTGTCACATGATATGCAAAGATGCAATGCCTAATGTCCTAAGAATGAAATGCAATATGTTAAGCTAGTCCCAAGAGAGGAGGGCAAATTTTGAGGTGTTACAGATTGATTTGAAGCTCAAATGCACACGAATTCAACAGAATTTGTAATCACCATGGATGCTTCAATCTTCAAGTATGCTTCAATATGGCACGGTTTCCTTTGATTTCACGTCCAAATCTTCTCAACAGAGCTTCATGATCATGAATCTAGCACTAGAAAAGGCTTGGATGTGAAGAATTTGGAAGAAATTTTTTAGAGAAAAATTTGGTGATTTTGGATCTAGATCTGAAAAATGTAGTTAATGATCAAAAACAGTTATGATTATCCCTTTATACCTCATGCTAATCATGTTTAAATCCAGCTTAAGCCTAATGCAAATGTGATTAGTAAGTTGGAAGGTGTTTGTGCAAAAATGAGATTTTCACTTCATGCACCCCCATGCACGTGAACAATGCTCTTTCAAGGCCTAAATCCACTTAAAATGAGTTCATGCAAGGTTTTGGATTGGTTTTGTATGCTCATGATCAATCAAAAAGATGCTATGCAATTTTCTTCCAAAAACTTCATGAGTGAGCACATGCCTATGCAAATGAAATTCATGTCAAGTAATGGTATGCTTGGAAAGTACATGTTATAAAGATCAAAATGCAAAAAGAACCACTCATTTTGGAGTTTTGGTTTGAAAGTTATGTCCATTTGAACTTTTGAACACACTTTGCCATGATTGGACCATAACTCCTTAACCACACATGCGAAATCCATGATCTTTGACTTTTTGGAAATGGGAGAGAAAGATATTCAACTTTCATGTTGGACAAAATTTCATTTGAAGCTTTCTTGATGATGTAATCTTGAGTTGAAGTTGGTCCAAAACCTTGCCATTTTTGAAAAGTTCAAATTACAGGTCACTTGCTATTTTTGGAAAGTCTTGACCTGGCTTCAAATTCTTCAATGTTGATGTTTGAAATGTCAAATGAGACTTGTTTGAACATGAATGAAGTATCTCTAACCACTTCCCACCTCCAAATCCACAGTTGACGTTGCAATTGACTTTTATGGTTGACAGATGACTTGAACATACACTGATGATTCTGAGCCTCAACCACTTGATGAAATGGCACCAAAATGA
Source organism: Lathyrus oleraceus (assembly GCF_024323335.1). Lineage (NCBI taxonomy): Eukaryota > Viridiplantae > Streptophyta > Magnoliopsida > Fabales > Fabaceae > Lathyrus > Lathyrus oleraceus. Next base: position 453,449,646 of record NC_066585.1, on the reverse strand, counting down.
AACCCCAGATTATAAAAGCTAAATAAAATCATATGATGATCTCCATCTCATTAAATATCTCATCTCCTTGAAAAACCCTGACTGGTAGAATGCAACTGATTAGGGTTGACCAGAGGTCAAAACCCTAATCCCAAGGAATCTGATCAGGAATAATGAACCACTTGAGGATGACATATCCATGATGATGATGATGTACCATTTCAACCAAGATAATACTCAACCTCCTTGAGGAACCAAGAAACCCTAATTGAAGCACAAACCTCAGATGATTAGTGATCAATTTATGAGACCCTCAGGCTTGCATCTCTTAACCTCTCCATCTTCTGAGAAAGACTTAGGAGGATGACTGTCTTTTCCGCATGATATGCAATATGCAAGGACTAATGACCTAAATATGAAATGCAATAGGCTAAGCTAGTCCCAAGAGAGGAGGGCAAATTTTGAGGTGTTACACATGGATGTCACCCCTAGCCACAACTCTTTTTATTAGAGCATAGAGACCTTTTGTAACTAAGATGAAAAGGTAAGGGGACAGTGGGTACCCCTGTCTGAGTCCTCTCGCTGGCTAGATAGGTCGGACTGTTGGTGTAAGCCCTAGAGGCCAATACTTTTGATACTTGTTTTGAATTATTTATTAATAATAAAAGGCTTTTTCTTTATTATGTTTGTTTAATAAAGTCCATAGGATAGCTAGTCCGTTTAATGTATCAAGTGTGACTTAATCATGAGATCACATTAAACATAAGGACACTATTCTTAAAGTATCCACAGTCGAGCTTTATTATGAAGTGGGATAACATTAAAGCATAAAGACTATTATGTATATAGACTGATGATCACATCTCATGGATCATGGATAAGGAGTTATCAAGTCTTAAGCATAAGTATGAATATTAAGAGTAATATTTATACTGGATTGACCCGCTATGAGAATACTATATAGAATGTTATGCAAAGTGTCATGAGTTATTCTCATGGTGATAATGGTGTATACCACCCTTCGAACTGAAACCACTATGGACCCTAGATGTAGAGTCGAGTGCCTTGTTGCTGATCAAACATTGTCCATAACTGGATGACCATAAAGACAGTTGATGGGTACTCCACAAAGCATGCTAAGGGACATGAGTGGCCTAGATGGAATTTGTCCATCATGCGTAACAGGATAAATGTCTATGGGCCCAATATTGAACTGGACAAGGATGACACGGTCTATGCCTTGTGTTCAATATAGACATAAGGGGAAAAGGGTAATTATACACATAAGTATTATCACAGAAGGATTTGTCAGATCATATGACATTTTCGTGTCTTGGGTAGCAGTGATGTGTTTCTAGATATTGCTCACTGTTTATTATGTTAAATGTGTGATTTAATATAATTGTCAATGCCGCGAAAACCTATAGGGTCACACACAAAAGGACGGATTGATGAGAGATAGAGTAACTAAGGAACATCGTAAGGTACGGTGCACTTAAGTGAATTGTAGAACATCGTAAGGTACGGTGTACTTAAGTAAAATACGAAATATGGTAAGGTACCACGCGCTTAAGTGATTTTGGTATATTATAAGATATGGGCCACATACACTTAAGTGGGCATTTTAGCTTGCAGCCCACACAAGTGGTTCTATAAATAGAACCCTTATGCAGAAGCATTTGTGCAGTTGCAATTTCGTTTCTCTCTCTCTCTCACTCACTCAAAGCCTTCATTCGTAGCAGTTAGCACTGAGATTGAAGGAATTCGTTCGTGTGGACTGAGTAGAGGCTTTATCATCGTTCAACATTCGTGATCGCTCCGTAGATCTGCATCAAAGGTTTCAATCGTCACAAGAGGTAACGATTCTATCACTGATCATGCCCATTCGTAAGGATCACTAAAGGAGAAAATTTTAAATTCCGCTGTGTTTTGGATCGCTATTCTCCTTCAGTGGTATCAGAGCCACTTACGAAACCATACATCTGATAGCTGTTTATTTTCTGTATTAATATGATTAAAAGACAGAATGAATCAACGAATAAGCGAGTAATTAAATTTGGCATCATGTGTGTACGATTTGGATGATTGATGTTAACTATGCTTCGGAACCGACATTAGTATGGTGAAGCAGCGATACATCGATCGTCCATAGGTTACGCAATTGAGATCGATCAAGTTATATATATGATATAAGTAATCCTAATGCAATACACGGTATATATGATATATTGTTTCTGTTTGTTCATTCAAACACTTAATGGTTATTTTCCTTTGAGCGATCAATGGTCGTTTGCTTCGGAATCCGACATTAGTATGGTGAAGCAATGACCTATTGATCAATCATACTGAATCAACAATCGAGGCGTGTTCGACGGTCTGAAATTGGCACAAGGGTTGTGTTGTCAAAGAGTTATGAATTGAGGGCTTGTTAGATCACGTTTGTTGACTGGTTCAAAGGGCTGATTTTGGTCGTGTGACGTTCGTCATGGTCCTGTGACGGTCGTAACAATCTGGATGTGACGGTCATAACATGCTTTGTGACGGTCGTCACATTCACAAAGTATGTATTCTCTGTTTTCCTGTTTTGTGACCGGACAGCGGACCCCGGCTAACTCTGCCTAGTATGATCGGTCGCCGAATCTAATTTGGTTTTAATTAATTAAAAGAATTAAAAATAATAATAATAATGTGTGTATTATTATTGTTTTGTGGTGATCGGTTATGGCCTTAGTTTTCCTTCATTTTGTTTTGGGATTTTAAAATACGACCTGTGTGTCGTGCCTCTCTTTTAATCTCTTAATGTAACTTATTTTCTCATCTCACTCCCTCGTATTTAAAAAGAGTTTCTTTTATGTAATGTAATGTTATGAAGAAAGAGAAGAATTCGATATCAAAGGAGGACAACCTTGAAGATCTTGCTTGGAGAAGCTTAGATCGTTATTAGGTTAGCTTAGATTTTCTCATTGGCTTGGGAGAACAATTGCACTAGGGGCCATAACTGTTTCATTATACATGTTGATGCATGTGAATGAATGTTGATGCATGTGAGAGACGGTTTATATGATAAATAAGCCGGTGAGATCAAAATAATTGCAAATTCCCTCAAATTAAATATTAAGTTTATGCTTTCCAAGTTTTAGCACTCATCAAGACTAGTATCGGATAATGTAGGTTTCGCCTACGCGAGGTGCATGTTCTATATTAGTAAGGTGCGATGGGATAATTGTAATATCCAATTGCTAAAACAATGGGTCAAACTTAACTAAACAAATTATAATAAGATTATATGTGTTTAGAAGCAAGAGTTGGAAATGATCCATGTGATGGATTGGAATAAGGAGTTATTCACCCAACTAAAATATTCGAGAGTTGTATTAGATACAATTGGAAGGAGTTCCTACATAAATAACCTAGTTTTGTGTAATCCGCCTACGTGGACTTAAAACAAAGTGAAATGTGGATCTCGACCCACTAGAAAATCTTCCAACGGGAATTTTCGAATCAAATGGTGAGGGTCATTTGTTGAGTAAAATAGTGGGAGCATATTTAATTAAAGGCCTAATTAAATATGTCATTGATACTTATATTTTCATTAGTTTCATGTAGATTACCATGACAACAAACACCTCTAACAACATTTTACGATCAATCCTTGACAAGGAAAAGTTGTCTGGGACAAATTTTCTGGATTGGCACCGAAATCTGAGGATTTTCCTCAAACATGATAGAAAGCTGTATGTCTTGGAGAAACCTGTTCCTGAAGAGGAACCTCATAGTTCTGCACCTAAGGCAGAAAGAGATGCTTATAAGAAGCATGTCGATGATGCCAATGAAACTGCTTGTCTCATGCTAGCTACCATGAATCAGAGTTGCAAACGCAACATGAGAACATGGCAGCATTCGATATGATCGAACACCTGAAGATGCTTTATCAAGAGCAAGCAATGCATTAAAGGTTTGAAGTTTCAAAAGCTCTTTTTCAAGGAAAGTTAGCTGAGGGAGCCCCTGTAGGTCCCCATGTGCTCAAGATGATTGGGTATGTGGAAAACCTTGAAAGGTTGGGTTTTCCCCTCGGAAAGGAACTTGCGACTGATTTGATCTTGCAATCGTTGCCAGATAGATTCAGTCAATTTGTCCTAAATTTCAATATGAATGATATGGACAAATCTCTTCCTGAACTGCTAGCCATGTTAAGAACTGCTGAGCAGAATCTGAAGTCAAAAGGGAAGTCCATTCTGATGATCGGAAATGGAAAGAGACAAAACAAAAGACCCACCAAGCAGGGTGATAAAGGGAAAGGCAAGGAAGTTGCCAAACCCAGACCCATTGTTGTTGCTTTGAAGCCTAGTGGAGGCATAGCAAAGGCAGGCACCTGCTCCCATTGCGGTAAGACCGGACACTGGAAGAGAAACTGCCCAAAGTACTTGGAAGATATGAAGAATGGAGTAGAGACTTCAACTTCAGATATTTTTGTTATTGAAATTAATTTATCTACTTCTGCATCATGGGTATTAGATATTGGATGCAGTTCTCACATTTGTACAAATGTGCAGGGACTAAAAAGGAGTAGAGATTTGGCAAAAGGTGAAGTTGACCTACGAGTTAGCAATGGAGCAAAGGTTGCTGCTTTAGCCATAGGAACTTATGTATTGACTTTACCTAGTAGTTTAATAATTCAGTTAGAGAATTGTTACTATGTACTTGCAATTAGCAGGAATATTATTTCCGTTTCTTGTTTGGACAAGTTTGGTTTTTCATTTATAATAAAGAACAATTGTTGCTCAATTTATTTGAATGATATATTCTATGCTACTGCACAAATGAACAATGGACTATATGTCCTTGATCTTGAAATGCCTATTTATAACATTAATACTAAAAGGATGAAACCTAATGAGTTAAATCCAACTTACCTTTGGCATTGACGATTAGGCCACATAAATGAGAAACGCATTTCCAAACTCCATAAAGATGGACTCTTGGACTCTTTTGATTATGAATCATATGAGACATGCAGATCTTGTTTAATTGGAAAGATGACAAAGTCTCCATTCATAGGAAAAGGTGAAAGAGCTAAAGATCTTTTGGCCCTCATACATACTGATGTATGTGGACCACTGAACATACCAGCCAGATGAGGTTTTCAGTACTTTATCACATTTACTGATGATTTCTGTAGATATGGTTATGTGTATTTAATGAAACACAAATCAGAGTCCTTTGAAAAGTTCAAGGAATTCAAGAATGAAGTACAAAACCAACTAGGTAAGAATATTAAAACTTTCCGATCAGATCGAGGTGGTGAGTATTTAAGCCTAGAGTTTGATGACCATCTGAAAGAGTGTGGGATCCTATCCCAACTTACTCCTCCTGGAACACCCCAATGGAATGGTGTATCTGAGAGAAAAAATCGAACCCTGTTAGACATGGTCCGATCCATGATGAGTCACGTCGATCTTCCAAACTCCTTTTGGGGACATGCACTATTGACAGCAGCTTACACACTTAACCGTGTTCCATCCAAAAAGGTTGAGAAGACACCATATGAGAGATGGAGTGGTAAGAAACCACATATGTCTTACATGAAGATTTGGGGTTGCGAAGTTTATGTGAAACGACAAATTTCAACTAAGCTTGAGCCCAAATCTGACAAATGCTTATTTGTGGGGTATCCTAAAGAAATAAGATGGTATTACTTCTACAATCCTTCTGAGGGCAAAGTGTTTGTCGCTCGAACTGGAGTTTTCCTATAAAAGGATTTTATTTCCAAAGGAATCAGTGGGAGGAAAGTAGAGCTTGAAGAAATTCTAGAATCACAAAGCATTGATACACCTATGGAGGAATTAGAGCAGGAAACACAAGTAGTTGTGGAAGACCAACCTGCTCAAGTAGAACAAGACCAGCGTAGGTCAAGCAGGATACGTCACCTACCTGAGAGGTATGGATATCTCATAACTGATCAAGGTGATGTATTACTCATGAATCAAGATGAGCCTGTGACCTACCAAGAGGCCATAACTGGTCCCGAGTCTGAGAAGTGGCTAGAAGCCATGAAATCTGAAATGGATTCCATGTACACAAACCAGGTTTGGACCTTGGTAGAGCCTCCTGTAGGAGTTAACCCTATAGGATGCAAGTGGGTGTTGAAAAGTATATTTCTGGCAAATATTTTAATATCGTATCCACAGAGATTGGTTGTTATTACCGTCGTTCTATAATCCAAATTGTTATAAGTTTAAAATGTAACCAAGTTGTTTTGCTTGAATAGTTATCTTTTTAAGTAAAATGACACTAAGACAATAAAATAGTTTTAATCAAATGTAAAAGGCTTGGCAAGATTGGAGTTCACTATTCAAATTTCTTATGTTTCCTTAATGACAACTATATAGAATTAAGATTATTGATGATGTTCAAGTATCCTCTCAATATCATTTATTTCTAAATGATATTGTGATAATCACTATATTAATGGTTAAATAATTTCTCTACCTAACTATCAATATAGCAATCTTCAATGTTTGATACAAAAGAAGAGTAGTGTATAAATCTATTTCTACAACTCATTCACTACTTGAAAGCATATTTTAAGTCAAGACTTGAATAATCTTTCTCAACAACAACTCAAATCTAAATATTCAAAATAGGGCAAAAATATCTTTCAATAAATCAATAACCTTTTGTCATATACAAGAGTCAAATGGAATACATAAACAAATAGGAATAGCTACTACCTCCAATCTTGACAAAATGGGGTTTAGCTCCTCATCATCATTTTGGACAGCAAAATGCAATGTCAAAATAAGCTTTGTTTTTCTTCTACAATGTGTGAATCTTTTTTCCTTCTTTTCCATTCTATTTTGTAAAGAGTTCATACTTTCCTTAAATGTTCATTTTCATCTAAAACTGGAAAGCACTCTAAAAATGATACAAAACTGTCACACTAAAGTTGGGTTGAAAACAGAACACTTGGCCCAAACAAAATGCTTGCTGTTTTCGCAAGGTTCGCGGCGCCATCCCTGGTCGCGGCGCGAACTGAAGCAACTTCAGCTTCTTTGCCTTGCAAGCTTCATTTAACAATTCTCCCAAGTGTTATTTTTCCAAATGCTTCCAAATTTCCATTGAAACTTCTTCCAAATTATGCTTATGCACTCCAATGCTCTCTTGTCCAAAAACTCTACAAAACTAATAAATACGTGAAATATCTACTCAAAACATAATCAATTAAACTAAATTTCATTTTGACTAAATTGTGAGGATAAAAGTGTGTAATTCAATAAGAAAATGGTAAAAGAGACCAATAAAAATATATGAAAAGTAATGATAATTGGTCCCTAACAACTCTCCCCAACTTATCATTTTGTTTGTCCCTAAACAAAAGTTTTCACCAAAACAACCAAAGTAATGAAACAATAGATTGAAACAAGGATTTACCAAGGACATTTAAATGGTTCAAAAGTGTATGGCACTTTCTCAATCCACCTATCTCAATGCTAGACAAAACATGAATAAGAACAATGGTTGGGTGCAAATAACATACCAAGGAATTCAAAGCAATACATGTCAAAATTGAATCAAACTTACATACACATTATAATAATGATGAATAAACATGAAGGTTTTCTTTCACTCATCCAAACAATTAGATCAACAACAACTCGAATCATGCGGTCATCAAAGCAAATACTAAATCATGTGAAAATGATAATCAAGAGGTCTTTCAAAGGTTGTAATGTGGCTTGGGTTACAAAAAAGGATATGATTAAGAGAATTCAACAAAAATGCCTATCCTAAGGGAGCATTCCCATAAATTCAAACTCAACAACAATTTCCATTTCTTTGATCCCAATCTTTCTTCTTTTCTTATTTTTCACATTCACACAACCATGAGCTTTTTATTTGTTTTTTCTTTCTTTTCTTTTTCTTTGCTCCATAGTTTCAAAGGTGATTTCTTTTTCTTGTTTCTTTTCACACTTTCACCCTTTTATAAAATATCACTTTTCCAAGTTTCTAATCAACTCTTCTAATTTACTCTCCCCAACTTTAGATTTCAAGACCAAATTTATTCAATAATGCTCCCTACTTAGACATAGGGGAAAAACAAAATTTTCAAACAAACTCGGTTTAAAGGTTCAATTGAAACGAAAGAAATTAGGATTCATTTATTCACAAAATTTTCAATTGACTTTACACTTATCCATCAAATGAATCCTAAAACAAACTCAAAGGGGGTTAACTAAGAATCACTCCTCACAAGGTTAGTTGATTCAAAACTTTTTGGCCAATTGGTTTTTCTCAATAACAAACAATGCCTCTATCATTTTCACAATTTTCACAAAAATAGATTAATGCATGATTTAGCATGATAAGAATGAATTGAAATAATGTTTGGTTTCCTGCATTTAGTGTACAATGGAAAGCTACCTCACAATTGGTTAAGTTCTATTTTGATTCAAAAATGACATGTATCTCAAGGAATTTATGACATGGAATTTGCAACACACCATTAAACTACTCATGTTAAGTCTAGAAAACGATAAAGTATACCTTGAATTGCCGACACCAATTCTTATCATCACCACTCGAAGTATCCTACGCTTCCTTCCTTGTAAGCATTACTTGGTTGCTTCAAGCTTAACTTAAGAATAAGAAAAATTAAACAAACAAATGGGGCATACCAAATTCATTGTAACACACAATTAAACCTCACAAAAGATCCATGCAATTAACAAACCAAATTAGCAAACCAAAGTTTATGGTGAAACTAGAGCCACCAAAAGTTACAATCATAATTAAACAAAAACAATAATAATAAAAAAAACTCAAAATAAAAATCTACTACAACTCAATCAAACTCCTCAATCTTCCTCATCATGCCCACCACCTACTGATCCAAGGAGATCCTCCATCTCATCATCATGGGTCGCACCACCACCTCCTGCACCCCCCATAAATGCTGGCCTGCCCTCAGGCCAATTAGCATAAGCAGCATACTTCGCCTGGGACGGAAACGTGCAGGCTTCAGGCGCAAGAAAAGTGTTCTAAAACTGCTGCTGCATAGCATCAAAAATGAATGGTTCAGACCTCTTAGAAGCCTCAAAACTCTCATAGCAGTAGGTAGCGAACGCCATCTGATCAAATGCTGGCTGTAGCACCTCAAATTTGCACCTATTATTGTACATACATTCTCATATTAGGTCATAGCATAACATGGTCCACTGCATAGCATTGCATTGTCCTATTTGCCTCAAGTGCAAGCCAATCAAGAGAATTAGGTCAAACTGATCAGGAGATCAGTCAATCAAGCAAGCAAGTGTGTGTTTCATTGAGCCAAGGCCCTAGGGTTGGTCCAACATGTTCACATGACTTGGGGATCCATTTGAAGTGTTCAGGTCAAAGATTGGATGCTCAGAGGTCATCAGTCCATGCACAGTCAGTCAGAAACCCTAAAAAGTCAAACTTGGTCAACTGGGTTTGATTTTATGGTTTTGATGGATGGATTTGGTTTGAGAGAGCTTATTCATGTCTATATAGGCCTCATATATCATGGCAAACATCATCATTGAATAATTTGAAGCCAAATCAGAAATTTCCAAAAATAGAAACTGGACCTGTAATTTTAACTGCCAAAAATGGAAACTTCTTGATCCCAAACTTACATCATGATACAAGCTTCAAATGAATTTTTGCCCAACATGAAAGTTTAAGATCTTGTTCTCTCATTTCCAAAAAGTCCAAGAACTCTCAATTCCCATGTATGGTTGGCAAGATATGATCAATTCATTTTCAAAAATTCTTGAACTTCAAAAGGCCATATCTCTCAAACCATTTGGCCAAATTTGGTGAGGTTTTTTCCAACAAGTCATATTTAACCTCCTCTTTCCAAAACTGTAACCTTCATGTACCAAAACTCTATGGATCAAAATGGCATTTTTTCACTATCATGTTTTAATTTCAAGTGTGGTGCAAAAGTGAAATTGTGAAATAAACATTTTTAATCAGAATGGCCAATTGGGAATGACTTAAAATGTTATTTGTGACTTGTTTGCAAGCCCAATTCGTGCATTAACCCTCACACCTCACCATAAGAACCAAAATGGCCAATTAGCAAATGGCTTTATTAAACAAAATTGTGTTTAGCTCTCACTAATCCAAAGTTAAACAGCAAATATATACCATTTTTCTGGTCATTGTGCAACCCTAGCAGCCACAGAAAGAGCAGAATTCTCTCACTCTCTCAAAATCTCATCTCTTACCATTTTCAAAATCTGTCAAATATTGTCAAAGAACTGAACATTGCCTGGCTTAATACAACATCCATTCATCATTTTGAGCTTGTTTCCACCATCATTTCACAGCTGGAAAGCCATTTGCTCGACTGTCTTCTTCAAGCTCCATCAATGGCAAAGCTTGGTTAAAGCTATTTCAAGTGGTTTCAAGCCAAACCATCTTCATCATTCATCATTTGGAGGGTTATAGGACATCTGTTTCAAGCTTGCATCACAAAACAACCACTGTTTCATTCATTTCTTCAAAATCAAGTAAGGATTCGATTTCCTTTTTTCTCTAATTCATGCTATGCCATGTGTAGATATCCTTGCCCTGATCACACTGAGCTTTGAATGATTGAAAATGGTTGATTATTTCTGAAGATATGTTGTTTTTAAGTTTGAAGATGAAATGTATTTTTGCTCGATTCAGGACTTGTAGTGAGTTTTAGTGAAAATTGATGTTGGATTATGTATGTATGTAGCTTGCTGATCATTTTGGTGTACTTAACTTTGATTTCTGGAAAAAAAAATTGTTCATCGAATTTGGGGATGATGAAGATGCATACTGTACATTCATAAACCCTAGTTTCTGTTTGCATTGCCCAGAATTTCCTTTCCCACGTGCGTGCATGCCACTATTCATCCATGAGCCAATGAAAATATTTCATTCCAGCGTCCAAAACGACTGAGTTTTGTTAAGTGGCTTGGATATTTACAAAAATGCCATTCGTGGCACATGACTCATTGAGTTATGTTATTTCTTTTCATTTTAATTTCATTTTTGATCTCTAACTTTGAAAAATCATATCTCATCCATTTTAAATCCAATTTGAGTGGGAATTTTTGCATTCTTTTCATCATGATCTCTACTTAATTGTCATATTTTTTCCAGAATTTTGTGATCATTGGATTTTATCTGGCATATTGGTTTGTAACATGTATCCACATTTTGCACATTCCACCAAATCATTTGTGAAATAGTCATACTTTAACCTTTGACCTTGAAAATTTTTGTGCACAAACTAGACCTCTCTATGGTGATTTTGGTATAAAGATCATGAATTTATCTTATCTGGATTTTGAGTTGTGATTTTTTGAAGTAGGGTGTGACAATTTGTGTCACACCATTGATGTGCAACTTGTTGATTTTCTTAGCCAGGCTTCTTGACCTCAAAATGGATTGAATTTTTGCATGATTGAGCCTGTGTATGTCTAGTTTACATATGATTTTTTGTGGAATTGTTTATGGCATTTTCCATTTGATTGAGATTTTTGTCCCCCTGTTTGATCATATGTTGATTTTGTGTGACACTTGTGCCCATTTGTTCTGTGAAATGCTCATACTTTATTAGATGGACATGAAATTTTACATGAGATTACTAGACATCTTAAGCTTTGCCATGGTTTTAGTCCCATTCATTTATCATATGCCATATCTGATTTATGAATTTTTCAAGTTGATGCATGATTGGTTGACTTCTTTGAGCATGTTCAAAATTGCTTTGACTTTCTGATTTTCATAGACTGCCTTCCACTTGTCCAAATGAGATGAAATTTGACATGCTTACCATGCTGTGGGTTGTGATTGACCGTGATTTATTTGGTGATTTTTGGAAATGTTTGAGTTTGCTTTTAATTCAAGTCTTGCTGTTGACTCCTATGAGCTTCTGTTTGCTATACTTTGACCTAATTTGTTCATGAAATGATGATGATGTTTGATATGAATGTGAACCCAATTGGGATTGTTTCTTGATTGTTTGAACATGATTTTGGATGCTTGCCACTTGCTGTTTGAACTTTTTCATTCCCTTTTGACCCTAGGCTTGCCCTAGTGGTCCTATTACTCACAGTTGAGTTCATTTTTTCAGGTTGATCAACAAATGACCAATGAGACCAATTCTTTTTTATTGAACTTGCTTGAATACCATGACTAACATGTTTTGTTTTGTAGGTTGCTTGGCTCACATGCCTTGAGCTTTGTGCCTTGCACATTCACTTGCTTATGATTAACTGTTGATGTCTGTTTCCTTTTGCTTTGTTTTGAAGTTGTATACTAATGTCTGCTTGACTATTTCAGGTGCTTTTAGTTGCTCAGTTCCTTTGTGAACTTTTGCTTTGCTTTGCTTATTAAGCAATTTGCATTGAGGTATATTTCTGATCTTCATGTAGTCTGGAAGACCTGGCCTGTTACTTGGCCAGGCAACTGTCTGAAGTCCTCCTTAAGAGGCAATGTTTGTGACTGTTTACATTTGTCCCTGTACATAGTCAAAGACCTCCTAAGTGAATAGGCAATTGGCAGAACTCAAGGGATAAGCAATCTATCCCCTGCTATTCTGTGTGTCATCTGCTTTGCTCACACCACTGTATTGATGCATTGCAGATACAAACCCAAGATCTTGTACAATTGTACGGTTGAGTCAGTTGTAAATGTGTAGAAGGGTTCCTACCTTCTGAACCCACACATTCTTGTCTTAAGCTCTCCCAGGCCAGGGATAAGAGCTGTGAAGTCTTATCTTCACTCACCCTTCATCTGCTTCACCTTAGCCCCTCAATGGCAAGGTTAAGAGCTAACAATACCCAGTTCCAGAGGTTTGTTTGTTGAGGTTGATATGACCCCTCGACTAAAACCTAGCCTTGATGTTTGAGCCCCTTGTTGGTGTGTTTATTTCATGCTGTATGTGCTTGTGTGGTGTGATTGTATCCCCTAGGTTTGCTAGACTCCGCGTAGTCTCGTTTGCATGTCAATTAAGGTAGCACGGTTCCTTCGTATAGGACTTCCTTTCTTGCTTGAGCTTTCCTAAAACACAAACAAACATTATCCCCTCTTAAGGATACGTTAACTCCTTCTACTACAGGTGAGTAAGTCTCCAAAGGTCGAGCATCAGGTAGATTGCGCAGTGACGTTGTCCACTTAAAAAACACAAACCAACGGGAATAGTCAGCCGAACTACGGCAACTCTGATTCTCATGTCCAGATGAGATACGTAGGCACGAGATGCAATGTCTTGTCGAGTTTGACTAACAACTAATACTAATTCTCTTCTCTCGCCCTCGTTGCGATTGAGACCTCCCCTTTCTCTTGCCCTAGTTGCAATCGAGACCCTTGCTTCCTGTGCAAGCTGGGTTAGGTGTAGCTTGCTTCCTGTGCAAGTCATGTTTAGGATAGGCTTGCTTCCTGTGCAAGTTAGCTAGAAACCTTAACTTAGGGACGACTTTGCATGACAACATCTAGGCTCGAGTCGTAGTCTCCCTAGTGTTGTGTCTCCCTCTGTTATCTGGTTAGGCTAGTCCTTTTTCCCTGCGTAGGGGAACTACGTCGCCCTGATCCTCATACCAGATGAGGTACGTAGGCAGGAGATGAGTTGATCTCTCCGGGCGCCTTTTTTCTTTTTGTGTGTGTTGTTTGACCGTTGCTAGGCTCGAGTGCCTGACTCCTTAGTAATTTGTTGTCTGTTTGTTTGAGTGTGTGCTTGACAGTTATAGGCTCGAGTCCCCGACTCCCTATTAACTTGTTGTGTTGTTGTGTGCTTGGAAGCTGATGTAAGACCATCGAGTGGCATTCGGGTTCCAATGTGGGTTTGTTTTGGTTCGGATGCTGATGTAAGTCCAGTGATTGGCATTCAGGCTCCACGTTTGCCTTTGCCGGTGTTTGTTTGTGTGCGTGTCAGCCGAGCTACGAATGCTCTGATTCTTCTTCGTCCAAGAAGATACGTATGCATAGGATGCGATATCCTAGCGAGCATGTGTCGTTTCCCCAGTCCGAACTACTTCGACTCTGATGTCTATGCTTGATAGACTAAGTAGGCCCAGGATGCGGTATCCTGCCGAGTCAGTTTCAGTCTGTTTTCTTGTGTCTTTTTCAGCCAGTGTGTGTGTGTGTGTGTTTGAGCAGTGTTTTAGCAACCAATTTCCTTCCTTTTGTGCGTGGATCCCGTCGAGTACGACGGATGCGTAGGGGTGCTAATACCTTCCCTTCACATAACCGACTCCCGATCCCATTCTCTTTGGTCGCGAGACCACGTCTTTTCCCAGGTTTACTCTGAGCGTTTCCTTTCCCTCTTTTGGGATAAATAACGCACGGTGGCGGCTCTGTTGTTCTTCGTTTCCCGCCGGTTTTTCGCGTAATGCGACAGCTGGCGACTCTGCTGAGGAGGTAGAGAAGTTGACCTGTGCTGGTCCATCTTCCCCGAGCGAGTCTCTCCTAGCGCTCTCTAGGTTAGGGCTTTGGTTGCTTTGTGCTGCTTTATTTATTGCATTCATTTGTATATATTTGCATTTACTGTTTGCATTTATTGTTTGCATTAATGTTTGCATTCATTCATATTCATCTGCCGGTTGTCTGTTTGTTGGGATGGGATATTTTGTGAGAAATAAGCCCACTACCCAGGCTTGAGTGTACACATAGGTGTTAGAGTGGATAGTCATGAGGCTTGCATGGCATGTTGCTATGATAAGTCGTTCATGAGACCCACATTCCAGACGAGGTTTCTGTTGGATATATTTTGTCCTATGGGTGTTCCATAACGACAGATATTCCTTTAGAAATCGTCGACTCTGGTGACCATTTCCCGAGAACTCAGTCGAGGCCTCTCCTCTGAGACGCGTTTATGTTAGCTCTGGTGGGCGCATTCTCGCTGCTCAATCCGAGGACCCCGAGACTGGGAACTTGCTTTAGGATATCCTGTTGAGGGGAGTCAGCAGAGGTCTTTTATCCCGTAATAATGCCAAACCTTCAGTGGTAAACGTATTATTCTCGACTGAAGGGCTGAAGCTGACAAACTTCTGTTCTTAGAACCTACCAGTGAGGGGAGGGTTTGATCTCTACAGATACGGTTTCTGCCAGTGGTGTTGTGGTGGTGACTTTGGTTCAGCCGAATTTATGGACATTTATTTCTGGGACGCCGGAGTCCTGTCCGTGGTTTATCAGTGGGTTTCGTTTATTTCGGATCCCCGGGTTGAATTTGAAAATACCTGTTCAGAGGATCTGACTGTCATCCGTTCAGTGGATGTTCCTGTGATGATAGTGATGTAATCTCCAGTTCCGTTTATTTCGGAACTCCCCAAGTCGGATTTATGGTGACTCAGTTGACTGTGACTGGTTCAGAGATTGGGTCTTCAGATGACTTGGTGGCACATTAACCTGCATTCATGCATTTGCATCATATCATTTTGCATTCATCTGCATTCAACTCATGTCTGTCCATACTCAGGGTCCATTTTTTTTTTAATTGAGACTCAGGTTGAGAGACATCCAGATGTCAGAATGTTGTTGATAAAATTTTATTTGTCTCGATGAAACCGGAATCAAAGGACAGAATTTTCCTGGTATGGATAGACATTGCATGCGTGAGTCATACTAACATTTTTGCTGTTTTGTAGGTGTCAGTGACTAATTGGTGCGCATAGCTCTTCCGTTCAAGTAGCTCAGACTAATGGATCCTCCCAACGCCGATATCTTCGAGTTGAAAGAGATGATAGGGGAGTTGTTCAAAGCCGTGCAGGGACTCGCCTTGGGGCAGAAGGCGATTGCTGAGAGGTTGGATAGGATTGAAAGCTGGATGACAAAGGAGAAAGTTCAGGGGGATGCTCCGTCATCTGTGGTACAGAAATCCTCTGGCGATAGTCAGCTTAAGAAGGTCAAATCAGGTGGTATGCCTGTCCGAAAAGAGCGTAGTAAAGATCGTTATCACCCTTATGCTACCACTGTATCCACTCCTGTCAGCAATTCACCTGCTCAACAGCAACAACTGCCACCTCAACAGAAGACACCGAGAGCTGAAAGCCAGGTGAAGAAGAAGAAAGAGGATCGTCAGTTTGAGGAACCACCCGTGACTTACGCCCTTCTGTTCCAAAGGTTGATGGATCTTGCTTTAGTACGGCCAAGGATATTGATTCCCATAGAACGGCAGAAGAGGCCACCAAACTATGATGAGAATGCCAAGTGCGAGTTTCACTCTGGGGCACCTAGACACAACATTGAGGGCTGTAGAGCTTTTAAGCATGTCGTCCAGGACATGGTGGACTCCGAGACCATTAACTTGGCCCAGATTATGAAGGGGGATGTCAACCCTGTGCCCAGGAAGGGTTCTGTAAAAGTCAAGATGGTGAAGAAAGCCAAGAAGGGAATAGAGATGATTGAGGAGGATCAGCTAAAGGTTCCAATGGTTGTGGTCCCAAAACCTCTGGAGCAGGATGGAGTTTTCCCTGTTAGTGATAATTCTTGTGCGACCGTCACCATAGAGGGAGGTGTATTGATGAAAGACACGACCCAGAAGATGAAGGAAGTAGAAATGGACGATGTAAGGTGTAGAGCACCCCGTCTGGCAGTTGAAACCGTCCAGGTAGAGAAAGCCCTTGTTGCTGAGAAAGAGAAGAAGCTGTCCATTTCTTCTTATAAACAAGCTCTGGAAGTGGTGAAGAACAAAGAGGCCCAAGGCTGGGGAAGGATCATTGACATCGTGATAAAAGCAGACATGTTTGGGGTCGGTTATCAGCCGGGTCAAGAGTCGTCTAGATCAAATAGAGGATGTCGCCCACCTTACACCTTCGTCAGTGCAGGGATGTTGGATCCTGGTCATGCCCGTTCAGTGGGTGAAGATGTTGACAGCGACCGCGAGCTTGAGGCGTGGATAAAGTCGTGCGTGCCAGGCGATTGGAGGGCCTCCAAAAGCATCATTGTCGCTCATCCGGAAGTGTAGTATTTCTGTGTTTTAATTTTGTTTGCATGAAAGCCATACGTTTTGCCCGAAACGTAATGGTCCATTGTAAGGGCCACCTCATGTGTTTCATTTTGCAACATTTTGCCTCAGTAATAAATGGATGTTTTTGTAATTAAAAGCAGTGTTCCTTGTTTTTCGCTTATTTTTGCAGTTTTAAAAATAAAAAAAATGGCAATGTTTTTCGTTCTATTTCCTTTTGAATTTGCCTCACCTCACAAGTGATTACTTTCCTGATCTCATCGATAACAATTCGGTTACACCTCTGTATGACTTTGACAATCCGATCTATCATGCCGAAGAAGAAGGCGAAGAAGATTGTGATCTACTGGGATTAGCCAGGTTGTCGAAGCAAGAGGAGAAGGTGATTCAACAGCACGAGGAGTGATTCAAAATTGTTTCCAAACACCGCCGAGGTCAGAAATTGGAAGTTGAGGCCGCTTCAGAGGCAAGTCAAGAGCAGGATGGTAGCCCTTTTGAAAGAGCAAGTTGATATGTGTGCCTGGTTGTATCTAGATACACCAAGGTGGGATACCATTGTTTTGAGGCATAGGCTACCATCAAAAGGAGACTGTGCAGAAGCTGAGGCCAACAAAGGATGAGAAAGAGAGAAGGTGTGAATAGACTATCAAGATGCGAGCAGAGCTAATCTGAAAGATGGATTCCCGGTACATCACAATGAGGTATTGGTTGATTATATAGCTCAGGTCTCAGTGCTTATCTTCATGGATGGCTTCCTGGCCAAGATCAGATTTGAATTGTTGCCAGATGATATGAAGTAAACCAGGTCCATCACACAAGGGGCACCTTCTTGTTCTAAGGAGATGTCGTTCAGTATCGAGAAGGCCGGTGCCAAGTATCAGAAGTCTAGGGTGACTTTGTTTCATGATATGATTCATCGTGAAAGCAAACGCCATGTTGATGACATGATGGCAAAGTCCCAAGCAGAAGAGGGGCATCCGATGGATCAAGTTGTTTGACAGGTAGAGATAACTCATACTGTTGAGTTCGAATTAGCGCACTTAGGGAGTGCTGTCCAACAAGCTGCCGAGGCATGTTGCGGATGAAAGAGGAATCGAGGTCGATCCTGCAAAAAAAAAAAAGGAAAAGAAAAGTAGCAGGAACCTCTGAAGAAACGACTGTTAATCCGGTACTCGGCAGCCCTCGAGAGGTCTATGAGGTGCGTACTAAGTCAGCATGACTAGTCTTGTCGAAAAGAGTATGCAATTTACCTAAGCAAAAAGTTTATCGACTGTGAAACAATACACTCACTGTTCGAAAAAACTTGATGTACTTTGGCATAGGCTGCTCGCCGACTGAGACAGTATGCTGGTTCATACCACCTTGTGGATGTCCAAAATGGATCTGATCAAGTATGTGCTTGAGGAGCTAGCATCGAACGGACGGGTTGTGAGAGGGCAAGTGATGTCGACTGAATACGATATTCAGTATACCTCCTAGAAAGCAACCAAGAGGAGGGTATTGTATGGTTATCTCGCCCAACAACTCACTGATGATTGTCAACCAAGGAAGTCTGAAGTCCCTGATGAGGACATCTCGAGGTACTCGAATCGAAAGATTGAGAGTGACCGATCCCGGAGGAGGGGCCTGGCCCTGAATCCGAACGGATTCCGATGTCTGATGGGGAATTTAAAGTGAATGAGGTAGTGCTTCCCGAATCACAGTTGGTTGCACCAACAATGGTGGCTGAACATAAAGTCTGTATCCTGGATATCGAACCTTGGGATGTGCATCTACTTGGGGCAGTGACTTCCTCACAAATATATGAGAAATCAGAGAAGACTGAATGGATAAGGACTCTGAATGACATGTTGAGTCCAACTGAGGAAAGAGGGCTGACAGTTACTTGTCATGGGGCGTTGTACCCAGTGAATGAAGCGTATTGTTGACTGAGAAGTGTGACCTCGAGCGTACCACGTGGAAGAATTGGTTGAAAAGGATCCTTCCTCCTCAAGACGATCGTGGGGCAAATGGATACGCAGTTATGAGTGTCTCATTCGTGGTCAAGATGGTTTCCTCTAATAGAACCTTGTTGTTGACGACCACGGATGACGATGATTTTCCATCCACTATGAATGCGGACGCAGTTAGAAAATACTTCGTGAAAGAGACCCGCTGGACAAAAAGAATAAAGAGTCCAGGCAAAAATGGGCATCCCGGCGAACCAAGAAAAAGAGAAAGGTTCGGGCAAAAGTTAGGGATAAAAATGAAAAGAATTTGTACACCCGGCAAGTTGAAAACCCGCGAGGGCGACTTGGGCAAAAAAAGGGTATCCCGGTGGACTAAAACCCGAAAGGGAGGTCCAGGCAAAAGAGGGAATGAAACGAACAACTGCGTCCAGCATGATCGTTTGTGCTCATGATGACTTGGATAATCTCCGACAGAGACCGATCGGAAGCGTCTCGTTCAGAAGACAGAAAGTGCGGAAAGTCTTGAGGACATATGAGGTGTAACCGAGTTGGAACCCGATGAGATCACGGTTCCGCATTGCCAATAGGATAGATTTTTTCCTTTGTGCGCAATCACCTCTTTCCAGGGTTTGCTTCTTGTGTGTTGCTCAATTCTGAGCCATCTTTTTGTTTCAGTCAATAAAGTGTGTGTTCAGTCAAATAGTTTTGTTTTTGTTTTCATTACCGCTTTGATTACGAAAACATCCGTTTATTTTGATAAGAATATTTGCATTTTGAAACATAGAGGTCCCTTCGATGCATGCTTATGAGGTTGAAATCTGGAAATCTTATCCGGAAGTTTGAGTGACCTATGCGTTGAAATGTTGAAACGTCTGGGGCACGCCTGGGGCACGCTTTTATCTATTGATCTCTTGTGCAGGTACTGTTAGATATTTTCATTCACTTACCGGTGGTACTATGAACCCCTGTTGACAAAAAATCCGGCAGAGCCTGATCAGGGGCAAGGGATAGTTGAACGGTGAAAAGACAGTGAAGGATTACGATGACGGTCCTGGAAAGTTAATCAAGAAGACTCTTCAAAGTCTGATGATTGGAAAGTTTGTATGAATACCAGGAGTTCGATCCCCGTGGAGTACGGACGAGATTGGGAACACAAGATGATGGAGCAGAAAAGTCCAGAAGCGTCTGGGAGTTCGTAAAAGAGGAAAGCCGACACTATGGGTGGACGATGGATGCCGCTGTTCGGCGACTCGACAGGTGTTCCGTGTCTAATAAGCTGTATTTCCCCAGTAGGTGTGAGAGCGTTACCTCCATAACAGATTCGAGATCAGTGTCTCCTCAGCAAGCCTGAAGGTTGCCGTATCCCCAGCGGAGTTGTGATTGTTTTCCAAGTCTAAAGCTGTCTTCCCAGCAGAGGTTGTGTTGACGGTTTTTTCCCCAGCAAAGGTTTGTCTTTCCCCAGCAGGATGGAAGTTGACATGGTTATAGATCCCCAGCACAGTTCCTGGAGTTCCCCGGTGTGGTCTCTGGAGGAGACGTGTGTTTATACATTCATCATTTAGATAAGCATAGCATATTGCATCATTAGTGCATAGCATTTCCATGATCATGGGGGCATTGTGTAAAACAGAAAAAAAAACTCATGCATCAACATTGCAAACATATCCATTAGCCCTAGGCCGTGGTGACCAGTCGAGTTTGGGTTGTTGGAAAGAGTTTAGCATCGCGCCATTGGATCGGTTTCAGAATTGGGTTCATCAGCATGGTTGAGAGGTTGGTGTTTTCCCAACAAGTGATTCCTCAGTCGAGTGGGTATCCCCAGCAGTGTCACTCCCCAATTGTTAGCGTCTTGCCAGCTTGGGTCTTTTCCCTTAGCAGAAGTGGGTGTGTCTGATCTCTCCATGTAGAGCCAACCCCTTAAGCAGAAAGTGTCTATCCTTTCCTACCATTTCCCCACTGAGATACATCCTCGTGGATGACGGTTGTTTCCGTTCCCTCCCAACACACATTGGGATGGGTTTTCCCTATTGAGTTCTTTCCTCATTAGGATGAGTCTTGTTTCAGTCTGCCTTTTTGGATCGATCCTAAACTGGCTCCCCGTCGACTGTTTCTTGTGCTTCCCTGGGGCATAAATGAATAGTTGCTCACTAACCGGCACTCATTCATCTTATCCTCAGCGGAATTTGTGGGCCTCTACCTACAAACCGGTAGTTGTAAGTCCTATCGTCGTGGTTTTCTACCTACAAGCTGGTAGTTGTAAAATCCCACTTTCACCCCCTAGCAGAGGTAACCTTTGTGGTTCATTCTGTTTGTTGGCTTCTACCTACAAACCGGTAGTTGTAAGTCCTATCTTTGTGGTTTTCTACCTACAAGCTGGTAGTTGTAAAATCCCACGTTCTCCCCTTGGTGGAGTTAACCCTTTGTGCTCATCCTATCGATGACTGGTTACTTTTCCGTGGTTTTCTACCTACAAACCGGTAGATGTAATCCCCTCTTTGTAGTTATCAGTATCCGGTTTGCGGTATTGATATTCTTTCCCCTTTGGATACTTGCCTTGATCAAGCAGTATTGTCCCCATTGGGTCTGCCCTTTCTTTTTGGATACTTGCTCCGAGTTAGCAACTTTATCCTCTTTTGATTGGTCACCTTTGCACACCTAGTCCTGGTACCGATGCCTTTCTTTTCGGTCGATTTATCCATTTAACAACCTACAACCCGGTTATGGATAATCTTCCATGCGAGTGTATTATCTACGTTTTGACGGCTATAGATAATATGTCTCATGATTTTCCGGTATTCAGACCGAAGAAGTTTCCGACGATCAGGTCGATGTACTTATGTTTTTCCGGTATTCAGACCGAAGAAGTTTCCGACGATCAGGTCGATGTACTTATGTTTTTTCCGGTATTCAGACCGAAGAAGTTTCCGACGATCAGGTCGATGTACTTATGTTTTTTCCGGTATTCAGACCGAAGAAGTTTCCGACGATCAGGTCGATGTACTTATGTTTTTTCCGGTATTCAGACCGAAGAAGTTTCCGACGATCAGGTCGATGTACTTATGTTTTTTCCGGTATTCAGACCGAAGAAGTTTCCGACGATCAGGTCGATGTACTTATGTTTTTTCCGGTATTCAGACCGAAGAAGTTTCCGACGATCAGGTTGATGTACTTATGTTTCTTCCGGTATTCAGACCGAAGAAGTTTCCGACGATCAGGTCGATGTACTTATGTTTTTCCGGTATTCAGACCGAGGTGGCGTTCAGGCCAATTTCCGATTTTCAGATCGAATAAGTATTCCTCCTCTCCGTTGGTGTCGATAAACGTCGAGTTTTTCCTAGTCATCCGATGATGTCTAGTTGTACCCCTCTCCATGCAGGGTTACCTCTCCGTTGGTTTCGATAAACGTCGAGTTTTTCCTAGTCATCCGATGATGTCTAGTTGTACCCCTCTCCATGCAGAGTTACCTCTCCGTTGGTTTCGATAAACGTCGAGTTTTTCCCGATCATCCATTGATGATTTGGTTGTGTCCTTCTTCCCTAGTGAAGTATTCCTCCTCTCCGTTGGTGTCGATAAACGTCGAGTTTTTCCTATGCGTCCGTTGGCGTATAGTTGATATCTTTCCCCGCAGGGTCGTCCCCAGTTAATCCTCCTCTCCGTTGGTGTCGATAAACGTCGAGTTTTTCCCAATCATCCGTTGATGATTTGGTTGTGTTCTGTCTCCCCAGCAGTAGTCCTCCTCTCCGTTGGTGTCGATAAACGTCGAGTTTTTCCTGGTCGTCCCCAGTTGGTTACCTCTCCGTTGGTCTTGGTAAACGTTGAGTTTTTTCCATTTCGTCCGTTGACGTATGGTTGTATCTCTTCCAGTCATTCATTAATGTCTGGTTACCTCTCCGTTGGTCTTGGTAAACGTTGAGTTTTTCCTAGTTGTCCGTCGGCATCTAGTTGTGATTTTTATTCCCATTCATCATCGTTGTGATGTCTGGATGTGGCCGTACCCTTTGAAAACAAAAACCAAAAAATAATAATGTACCCGGTAATAAGTATCAGATCCCAGTGGACGTTTCCATTATTGGATCCCTGCATTGTGCAAATTTCTACGGTTCTTTGGTATTCAATCCCTGTTTACCCTGAAAGTCTGACAGTCGTTGCTCTCATCCATTCGGGTTCCCAGCTGATTGAATAGGGGCAGCTGTAGCACCTCAAATTTGCACCTATTATTGTACATACATTCTCATATTAGGTCATAGCATAACATGGTCCACTGCATAGCATTGCATTGTCCTATTTGCCTCAAGTGCAAGCCAATCAAGAGAATTAGGTCAAACTGATCAGGAGATCAGTCAATCAAGCAAGCAAGTGTGTGTTTCATTGAGCCAAGGCCATAGGGTTGGTCCAACATGTTCACATGACTTGGGGATCCATTTGAAGTGTTCAGGTCAAAGATTGGATGCTCAGAGGTCATCAGTCCATGCACAGTCAGTCAGAAACCCTAAAAAGTCAAACTTGGTCAACTAGGTTTGATTTTATGGTTTTGATGGATGGATTTGGTTTGAGAGAGCTTATTCATGTCTAGATAGGCCTCATATATCATGGCAAACATCATCATTGAAGAATTTGAAGCCAAATCAGAAATTTCCAAAAATAGAAACTGGACCTGTAATTTTAACTGCCAAAAATGGAAACTTCTTGATCCCAAACTTACATCATGATACAAGCTTCAAATGAATTTTTTCCCAACATGAAAGTTTAAGATCTTGTTCTCTCATTTCCAAAAAGTCCAAGAACTCTCAATTCCCATGTATGGTTGGCAAGATATGATCAATTCATTTTCAAAAATTCTTGAACTTCAAAAGGCCATATCTCTCAAACCATTTGGCCAAATTTGGTGAGGTTTTTTCCAACAAGTCATATTTAACCTCCTCTTTCCAAAACTGTAACCTTCATGTACCAAAACTCTATGGATCAAAATGGCATTTTTTCACTATCATGTTTTAATTTCAAGTGTGGTGCAAAAGTGAAATTGTGAAATAAACATTTTTAATCAGAATGGCCAATTGGGAATGACTTAAAATGTTATTTGTGACTTGTTTGCAAGCCCAATTCGTGCATTAACCCTCACACCTCACCATAAGAACCAAAATGGCCAATTAGCAAATGGCTTTATTAAACAAAATTGTGTTTAGCTCTCACTAATCCAAAGTTAAACAGCAAATATATACCATTTTTCTGGTCATTGTGCAACCCTAGCAGCCACAGAAAGAGCAGAATTCTCTCACTCTCTCAAAATCTCATCTCTTACCATTTTCAAAATCTGTCAAATATTGTCAAAGAACTGAACATTGCCTGGCTTAATACAACATCCATTCATCATTTTGAGCTTGTTTCCACCATCATTTCACAGCTGGAAAGCCATTTGCTCGACTGTCTTCTTCAAGCTCCATCAATGGCAAAGCTTGGTTAAAGCTATTTCAAGTGGTTTCAAGCCAAACCATCTTCATCATTCATCATTTGGAGGGTTATAGGACATCTGTTTCAAGCTTGCATCACAAAACAACCACTGTTTCATTCATTTCTTCAAAATCAAGTAAGGATTCGATTTCCTTTTTTCTCTAATTCATGCTATGCCATGTGTAGATATCCTTGCCCTGATCACACTGAGCTTTGAATGATTGAAAATGGTTGATTATTTCTGAAGATATGCTGTTTTTAAGTTTGAAGATGAAATGTATTTTTGCTCGATTCAGGACTTGTAGTGAGTTTTAGTGAAAATTGATGTTGGATTATGTATGTATGTAGCTTGCTGATCATTTTGGTGTACTTAACTTTGATTTCTGGAAAAAAAATTGTTCATCGAATTTGGGGATGATGAAGATGCATACTGTACATTCATAAACCCTAGTTTCTGTTTGCATTGCCCAGAATTTCCTTTCCCACGTGCGTGCATGCCACTATTCATCCATGAGCCAATGAAAATATTTCATTCCAGCGTCCAAAACGACTGAGTTTTGTTAAGTGGCTTGGATATTTACAAAAATGCCATTCGTGGCACATGACTCATTGAGTTATGTTATTTCTTTTCATTTTAATTTCATTTTTGATCTCTAACTTTGAAAAATCATATCTCATCCATTTTAAATCCAATTTGAGTGGGAATTTTTGCATTCTTTTCATCATGATCTCTACTTAATTGTCATATTTTTTCCAGAATTTTGTGATCATTGGATTTTATCTGGCATATTGGTTTGTAACATGTATCCACATTTTGCACATTCCACCAAATCATTTGTGAAATAGTCATACTTTAACCTTTGACCTTGAAAATTTTTGTGCACAAACTAGACCTCTCTATGGTGATTTTGGTATAAAGATCATGAATTTATCTTATCTGGATTTTGAGTTGTGATTTTTTGAAGTAGGGTGTGACAATTTGTGTCACACCATTGATGTGCAACTTGTTGATTTTCTTAGCCATGCTTCTTGACCTCAAAATGGATTGAATTTTTGCATGATTGGGCCTGTGTATGTCTAGTTTACATATGATTTTTTGTGGAATTGTTTATGGCATTTTCCATTTGATTGAGATTTTTGTCCCCCTGTTTGATCATATGTTGATTTTGTGTGACACTTGTGCCCATTTGTTCTGTGAAATGCTCATACTTTATTAGATGGACATGAAATTTTACATGAGATTACTAGACATCTTAAGCTTTGCCATGGTTTTAGTCCCATTCATTTATCATATGCCATATCTGATTTATGAATTTTTCAAGTTGATGCATGATTGGTTGACTTCTTTGAGCATGTTCAAAATTGCTTTGACTTTCTGATTTTCATAGACTGCCTTCCACTTGTCCAAATGAGATGAAATTTGACATGCTTACCATGCTGTGGGTTGTGATTGACCGTGATTTATTTGGTGATTTTTGGAAATGTTTGAGTTTGCTTTTAATTCAAGTCTTGCTGTTGACTCCTATGAGCTTCTGTTTGCTATACTTTGACCTAATTTGTTCATGAAATGATGATGATGTTTGATATGAATGTGAACCCAATTGGGATTGTTTCTTGATTGTTTGAACATGATTTTGGATGCTTGCCACTTGCTGTTTGAACTTTTTCATTCCCTTTTGACCCTAGGCTTGCCCTAGTGGTCCTATTACTCACAGTTGAGTTCATTTTTTCAGGTTGATCAACAAATGACCAATGAGACCAATTCTTTTTGATTGAACTTGATTGAATACCATGACTAACATGTTTTGTTTTGTAGGTTGCTTGGCTCACATGCCTTGAGCTTTGTGCCTTGCACATTCACTTGCTTATGATTAACTGTTGATGTCTGTTTCCTTTTGCTTTGTTTTGAAGTTGTATACTAATGTCTGCTTGACTATTTCAGGTGCTTTTAGTTGCTCAGTTCCTTTGTGAACTTTTGCTTTGCTTTGCTTATTAAGCAATTTGCATTGAGGTATATTTCTGATCTTCATGTAGTCTGGAAGACCTGGCCTGTTACTTGGCCAGGCAACTGTCTGAAGTCCTCCTTAAGAGGCAATGTTTGTGACTGTTTACATTTGTCCCTGTACATAGTCAAAGACCTCCTAAGTGAATAGGCAATTGACAGAACTCAAGGGATAAGCAATCTATCCCCTGCTATTCTGTGTGTCATCTGCTTTGCTCACACCACTGTGTTGATGCATTGCAGATACAAACCCAAGATCTTGTACAATTGTACGGTTGAGTCAGTTGTAAATGTGTAGAAGGGTTCCTACCTTCTGAACCCACACATTCTTGTCTTAAGCTCTCCCAGGCCAGGGATAAGAGTTGTGAAGTCTTATCTTCACTCACCCTTCATCTGCTTCACCTTAGCCCCTCAATGGCAAGGTTAAGAGCTAACAATACCCAGTTCCAGAGGTTTGTTTGTTGAGGTTGATATGACCCCTCGACTAAAACCTAGCCTTGATGTTTGAGCCCCTTGTTGGTGTGTTTATTTCATGCTGTATGTGCTTGTGTGGTGTGATTGTATCCCCTAGGTTTGCTAGACTCCGCGTAGTCTCGTTTGCATGTCAATTAAGGTAGCACGGTTCCTTCGTATAGGACTTCCTTTCTTGCTTGAGCTTTCCTAAAACACAAACAAACATTATCCCCTCTTAAGGATACGTTAACTCCTTCTACTACAGGTGAGTAAGTCTCCAAAGGTCGAGCATCAGGTAGATTGCGCAGTGACGTTGTCCACTTAAAAAACACAAACCAACGGGAATAGTCAGCCGAACTACGGCAACTCTGATTCTCATGTCCAGATGAGATACGTAGGCACGAGATGCGATGTCTTGTCGAGTTTGACTAACAACTAATACTAATTCTCTTCTCTCGCCCTTGTTGCGATTGAGACCTCCCCTTTCTCTTGCCCTAGTTGCAATCGAGACCCTTGCTTCCTGTGCAAGCTGGGTTAGGTGTGGCTTGCTTCCTGTGCAAGTCATGTTTAGGATAGGCTTGCTTCCTGTGCAAGTTAGCTAGAAACCTTAACTTAGGGACGACTTTGCATGACAACATCTAGGCTCGAGTCGTAGTCTCCCTAGTGTTGTGTCTCCCTCTGTTATCTGGTTAGGCTAGTCCTTTTTCCCTGCGTAGGGGAACTACGTCGCCCTGATCCTCATACCAGATGAGGTACGTAGGCAGGAGATGAGCTGATCTCTCCGGGCGCCTTTTTTCTTTTTGTGTGTGTTGTTTGACCGTTGCTAGGCTTGAGTGCCTGACTCCTTAGCAATTTGTTGTCTGTTTGTTTGAGTGTGTGCTTGACAGTTATAGGCTCGAGTCCCCGACTCCCTATTAACTTGTTGTGTTGTTGTGTGCTTGGAAGCTGATGTAAGACCATCGAGTGGCATTCGGGTTCCAGTGTGGGTTTGTTTTGGTTCGGATGCTGATGTAAGTCCAGTGATTGGCATTCAGGCTCCACGTTTGCCTTTGCCGGTGTTTGTTTGTGTGCGTGTCAGCCGAGCTACGAATGCTCTGATTCTTCTTCGTCCAAGAAGATACGTATGCATAGGATGCGATATCCTAGCGAGCATGTGTCGTTTCCCCAGTCCGAACTACTTCGACTCTGATGTCTATGCTTGATAGACTAAGTAGGCCCAGGATGCGGTATCCTGCCGAGTCAGTTTCAGTCTGTTTTCTTGTGTCTTTTTCAGCCAGTGTGTGTGTGTTTGAGCAGTGTTTTAGCAACCAATTTCCTTCCTTTTGTGCGTGGATCCCGTCGAGTACGACGGATGCGTAGGGGTGCTAATTCCTTCCCTTCGCATAACCGACTCCCGATCCCATTCTCTTTGGTCGCGAGACCACGTCTTTTCCCAGGTTTACTCTGAGCGTTTCCTTTCCCTCTTTTGGGATAAATAACGCACGGTGGCGGCTCTGTTGTTCTTCGTTTCCCGCCGGTTTTTCGCGTAATGCGACACTGGCGTACTGCGGGTTCGGGGTCTAGAGGAAGAAGTGTCAGCTCCTTTAACTCTTTCCATTTGGCTCTGGCAAAACTTGTTCAAATAAGCATCATTAATTATACTGGTGATAGACAAGTGTACCTCATCCGGAATGGGAACATTTTCCCTTCGGCAAAGTCCCATAATCATCCCCGGATATGTTAGAACACCAGCTTTCCCACCGAACTTGGTTCCACTAGTAGCAACTTTGCGCATTTCCCCCGCAATGATGGATGCCACATCTACTGATTTACCAATCATGATGTAGTACAATAGGCATCCGACATCCAATGGAATGGTGGTGCTATGGCTCCGCGGCCGAATATTATTCAATAGAAGCACCAAATAGGCCCTTGCTTCCAAGTTCAAACTCTCCCTCTTCCACGACTTCGGGAATCCCTGATCATTCAAATCATAAGTCCTTCCTTCAAGGCATAGATGAGCACTCACGGTAGGAAGGTCTCAATCTTTGGCCATTTCTTTGGCACGGTACTCGCACCGCCCATTCTCCGCCAAAATGAGAGGATTACCCAAATAGGCGTTGATCGCGTCCCTACTGAAGGAAATGATCTTTCCCCTCACTCTTGTTTGATAATGAAATGTCACTCCCTCCTCCAGTTGAAGAGCATTGGCGTAGAACTCACGCACAATGTCATAGTTTATCTCTGGCTCCGGTTCACAAATTTTGTTCCATTTTCTTCTTTCAAAATTCGCCACCAGCTTCCTATAAGTTCCACCTGGTGACAAACGGATGAATCTTTCCGGTTGAATGGTCCTTTTGATCAATTTTTCAAATCTCTCCTCGTGCTCATCACTAGTGAATCGTCGCACGGATCGAGAAGGACCGGAGCTTGTGGTTTTGGTACGTTTTGACATCTGCAACAAAATCAGAAACAACCACACAAAAGCCATAAGAGAAGTTAGCATTCAAAATTCAAAAACATGAAACTGAAATTTCCCAGTTCGCGGCGCGATGGCCCGTTCGCGGCGCGAACCCTGCGAACCAGAAAATTATCAGTAGCCTCTAGGGTTCTTACTTGCTCAAAAACTTTTATCAATCATAACCACAAACCCTTACCCAATCCTAATTTGAATCGTCTATAGACATGCAAGGCTAAATTCAGCAACTACATCATTTTCTAGCAAAACCCTATTTCACCTAAATGAGGAACAAAAAGGAAAGGGAAGAGAGATTACACACACCTTTGTTGAGGATTGACTTGATTCTTGTTAAAAAGTTTGAGATTTTTGAAATGGAGAGGATTAATTTTGACTTTGGAAGTGGGATAGTAAGAGTGATGAAAAAAAGTGTGAATTTGTAAAATGTAAATGAAATGGAAATAGCACAAAACAGAACTTAAAAGGTTCTGCCACGCTCAGTTCGCGGGGCGAACTTTGTTCGCGGCGCCAACGTGAATTTTTCCATTCAGTTCGCGAGGCGAAGACTGTTCGCGGGGCGAACTGAAGGAAATTTTTAAAAAATTGTTTGGCATTGGACAAAACTCATTTTTCACACAAAAAGAAACAAAACAGAATACATTAACAAATGAATTGACAAAACTTGAAATGCAAACTTACGAAATTGGACAAAGCTCTTTGTTTAACGTCGTTTTGAGCTCGACGGTTCAATGATCTTCACGGTCCGGCTAGGGAAATGACACAGACATCTCAATTCACTTCTCCATTATGGTAGCCTTTTACTCTTTATCCATTTACAGTCCAGCTCTCCTGTGACTTTGGATCCTCAACCACGATGGCCCCATAGTTTCGCACCTCCTTTACAACAAACGGTCCCGACCACTTGGACTTTAGCTTACCGGGAAACAACTTCAATCTTGAATTGAAAAGCAGTACCAATTGTCCAACTTTGAACTCTTTGTGACGGACCTTTCCATCATGGTACGCTTTCACTTTCTCCTTGTACAGTTTGTTTGAATGGTAAGCATTGTTCCGTGATTCCTCTAATTCATGGAGCTATCCTTTTCTTTTCTCTCAAGCTAGAGTGGAGTCAAAGTTCAAGAATTTGAGAGCCCATAGTGCTTTATGCTCCATTTCCACCGGGAGATGACAAGTCTTCCCATAAACCATCTGAAATGGAGTTAGTCCAATAGGAGCTTTGTAGGCGGTATGATACGCCCACAAAGCTTCATCCAATTTTGATGACCAATCTTTTATAGAACTCGAAACCGTTTTTTCAAGGATCCTCTTCACTTCTCGGTTAGAAACTTTCGTTTGACCATTCGTTTGTGGATGGTAGGGAGTAATCACCTTATGCTATACACAATAATGTTATAAAACTTTTTCCAATGGTGTATTGCAAAAATGTGACCCTCTATCGCTTATCAACACCCGAGGCACACCAAAACATGAGAATATGTTTTTCTTTAAAAAATTTATCACCGTTTTGGAGTCGGCCTTAGATGAAGCGATTGCTTCCACCCACTTCGAAACATAGTCAACGGCCACGAGGATATACTCATTTGAGAAGGAAGAGGGGAATGGACTAACGAAATCAATGCCCCAACAATCAAAAACTTCTACCTCCAACATGTTGGTTAGAGACATTTCATCCCGTTTGCCTATTCCTCCACTTCGTTGGCATATGTCACAACTCTTTGCGTGTTCATGTGCATCTTTAAATAAAGACGGCCAATAAAATCCCGCTTGGAGGACTTTAGTGGTTGTTCGCAAACCGCTATAGTGACCTCCATACGGAGAGTTATAACAATGCCAAAGGATGTCTTTTGACTCCTCAAGTGTCACACACCTTCTTAAAATACTGTCTGCACCCACTTTGAACAAATACGGATCATCCCACACATAGTACTTTGCATCCGCTAAGAATTTCTTTCTTTGATTACTAGTGAGGTCTTCCGGTGTCAAACCAGTTGCCTTGTAATTAGCAAAATCGGCAAACCAAGGCCTCACTTGAATCGCATAAAGCTTTTCGTCCGAAAATTCTTCTCTTACTTCTTCTTCTTTGTTTGTAATTTCCACATTAACCAAACGGGACAAATGATCCGCTACCAAGTTTTCGGAACCTTTTTTATCCCGGATTTCCAAATCAAATTCTTGTAATAAAAAAATCCAACGAATTAATCTTTGTTTGGAATCCGGCTTGGTTAGCAAATACTTGATTGCCGAATGGTCGGTGTAAACTACAACTTTGGACCTGATCAAATAAGCTCTAAACTTTTCCAATGCATACATTATAGCTAGTAACTCTTTTTCGGTTGTCGCATAATTGACTTGCGCCTCATTTAAAACTTTACTAGCATAGTGGATGGCATGAAATTTTTTAGCTCTTCTTTGACCCAAAACCACACCAACCGCATAATTGCTTGCATCACACATAAGTTCAAAATCAAGTGTCCAATTTGGTGCAATGATTATGGGTGTGGTGACTAACTTTTCTTTCAACTCAAGGAAAGCTTTTAGACACGACTCATCGAAAAGAAATTGCGTACCTTTGTTGAGCAAATTACTCAAGGGCTTTGCTATCTTTGAGAAGTCCTTGATGAATCTCCGATAAAATCCAGCATGTCCAAGAAAGCTCCTTATTCCTTTGATGTTTGTTGGAGGTGGTAATTTTTCAATGACTTCCACCTTTGCTCTATCAACTTTTAGCCCTTCGAAAGAGATTTTGTGACCAAGAACAACACCTTCGGTGACCATAAAGTTGCATTTCTCCCAATTGAGCACTAAGTTTGTTTCCACACATCTTCCCAAAACCACATCAAGATTTTTTAAGCACAAATCAAAGGATGATCCATAAACGGAGAAGTCATCCATAAACACCTCAATGCATTCTTCGATCAAATCCGAGAATATTGCTTGCATACACCGTTGAAAAGTTGTCGGTGCATTACATAGTCCAAAAGGCATTCTTCGGTAAGCAAAGATGCCAAAAGGACATGTAAAAGTCGTCTTCTCATGATCCGCCGGATTGACCGAAATTTGGTTGTAACCCAAATAACCATCCAAGAAACAATAGAAATTTTTGCCGACCAACCTTTCCAACATTTGATCCATGAAAGGTAGCGGGAAGTGATCTTTCCTTGTAGCTTGATTTAACCCGGTTACCGTTCTAGTTGGAATCAACTCATTTTTATCATTTTTGATAACCGTCATACCACCCTTTTTTGGAACTACTTGCACCGGACTCACCCATTCACTATCGAAGATAGGATAAATCATTTCGGCTTCCAAGAGTTTGACAACTTCTTTTCTCACCACTTCTTTCATTGAGGGATTTAAGCGCCTTTGAGGTTGTGCAACGGGTTTGAAATTTTCTTCCATCATGATCTTGTGCATACAATAGGCCGGACTAATACCCTTTAAATCGGATAATACCCATCATATTTCACCTTCATTCTTTTTCAACACTTGTATCAATTTATGCTCCTCTTTTGTGGACAAGGTATTGCTAATGATTACCGGTTTAGTACAATCATCACCAAGGAACACATACTTCAAGTGTGAATGTAGCATTTTCAACTCTAATTTTGGCTCTTCCACTTTCTTTTTCACATCCAAGTCTTCATTTGTCTCTTCATGATAAGCAATCTCTCCACAAGACTCCAATTCATGCAAAATTGCTTCAATCTATTTTTCTTCACTTTCAGTCAAAACATTGTAAGCTCCGATAAGAGATCTTTCTAACGGATTAGAAACATGAACTTGGTTTTCAACTTCCACTATTTCCTCCTCGGTGGCATCGATTAGGAAAGAATCATGCTTGTCATTAGGATGCTTCATGGCTTCAAAAAGATTGAAAGTTACCTCTTCATCTTGCACTCTTACTTTCATGAGTCCATCATCAATGTCGATCATCATTCGGGCTGTTTTCATGAATGGTCTTCCAAGAATTAGAGGAATATCACGATCCTCATCCATGTCCACTATCACAAAATCTACCGGAAACAAGAATTTGTCCACCTTCACTAGCATATCTTGAGCAACTCCATATGGTGAAGTGGTAGACTTATCGGCTAGTTGTAAAGTCATCCTTGTAGATTTAATCTCAACATTCCCCAATCTTTTAACAATGGATAGGGGGATTAAATTGATGCTAGATCCCAATTTGATCAAACCATTACCAATGTAAGTGCCTCCAATGGTTACCGGTAAAACAACTCGGCCCGGATCGGATTCCTTCCTTGGGAGAGTTTTTTGTATTATGGCGCTACAATGTACATCAAGCAAGATTATCTCGTCTTCCACATATCTCCTTTTCTTTGTGAGAATATCCTTCATGAACTTTGCATACCGTGGCATTTGCTCTAATGCGTCGGCAAATGGAATATTTATTTGAAGTTGCTTGAATATGTCCATAAATCGTGCATAGTGTCTAGCATTATCCTTCTTTGATGGTGCGTGCGGATAGGGTAGATGTTGAGCTGGAATGACACTCACTCTTTTGTCTCCTTTATTCTTTTTTCTAGGCTCTGCTTCTTTCTCCTTTTCCACTTCACCCTGCTGTTCTGCTGACCCCTTCTATTTCTGCTCTTTTCGCGGCACGAAGGGTGATCGCGGCGCGAACTGAACAGTTTCTGCCTCTTTCTCCTTTTCACACTCCACGTCCTCATTTTCAGGTACAACATCCATATCATTCTCTACTGTAATCTCCTCAGTTTTTCCACTTGTCAACTCTTTACCGCTTCTAGTAACAATTGCTATACAATGCTCCTTTGGATTGGTTTGAGTATTAGCGGAGAAGGAAGAGCCCGCGTGTTGTTCTAACAATTGCTTCGCAAGTTGGCCTACTTGATTCTCCAAATTCTTGATAGCTGCCTCATTACTCTTTTGGTTAACCATGGAGGCTTGCATGAATTGTTGGAGAGTGTCTTCTAGCGTTGAATTTCCTCCTTGCGATTGTTGTCCTTGAGAATTTGGGTGTTGATAAGGACTTTGTTGCTGAAAATTTTGGTTGTTGAACCTTGATGGTTGATAACCTTGATTGTTCCTTTGATATGAGTTGTTCTGGGGTGGAGGTTGCCTTTGATAGCCTTGATTTTGGTTGTTCACATAACTCACTTCTTCCAATGGAGGAAAATAACTGGTTGGATGATCTCCTTGACATAGTTCACAACATGCTACTTGATGTCTAGCTTGAGATCCTTGAATTTCCTTCATTTGTTTTGGAAGTTTGGACATTTGTTGAGTGAGCAACTCCAGTTATTGAGAAAGTAGCTTGTTTTGAGCAAGAATAGCATCATTGGTATTTAATTCAAGAACCCCTGGTTTCCTTTGTGAAGGACTACGGTCATGTTGACTTTGACGATCATTGAGTGCCATCCGGTCAATAATGACTTTCGCCTCTTCCGCATTCTTTGACATAAGAGAGCCACCCGTGATAGCATCCAAAAGTGTCTTGTGAGTTGATTGGAGCCTATTTAGAAAAATATGGATTTGAGTGAGTTCATCAAAACCTTGGCCTTTGCATTTTCTCAACATTGACTTGAATCTTTCCCAAGCCTCATTTAGAGACTCGTTGCTCCCTTGAGTGAATACCGCAATAGCCGTTTTGGCTTCCATGAATCGGGACTGAGGAAAATATCTTTCAAGAAACTTTTCTTCTAACAAATTCCAATCCATCATCACTCTTGGTGCTTGATCAAGATACCACTCTTTTGCCTTTCCCACTTAGGAGTATGGGAACATTCTCTTGAATAATACTTCTTCATCCGCTTCCTCTATTCCCGTAGAACCCGCAATCTCATAGAATTTGATAAGATGGGTATACGTATCTTCATGGTCCATTCCGGTGAATGGATTTGCATAAAGGAGTTGGAGGATTCCGGCCTTCATCTCCGTGTTCCTTCCACCGCGAGCAAATTGGGCATTCCACCTTGGACTATTAGCGGACATTTCGGTACGAGTTTCATCCGCCATGTTTCCTTGACAAGTTTCTACAACCACTTCTTCGATTTGAACAAGTGAAGAAGTAGATACTTCTTCTCTCTGGTTCCTCTCTTCGGCTAGTTTCCTTCTTCTTCGTGTTTTGTTATTGAGCTTTCGAGGTGTTCTTTTAATTTCGGGATCGAATTGAAATTGCTCCTCGGTAGCCTTTCCTCGCATGCACTAGAATCTACAAAACTAACAAACCAAGTGAAACACAAGAGTGATAGTAAGTAAAAAAAACTTAGAACAATGAATTATTGCAATGCTTGTAATATCGAACACCAATCCCCGATAACGACGCCAATTTGTTGAAAAGTATATTTTCGGCAAATATTTTAATATCGTATCCACAAAGATTGGTTGTTATTACCGCCGTTCTATAATCCAAATTGTTATAAGTTTAAAATGTAACCAAGTTGTTTTGCTTGAATAGTTATCTTTTTGAGTAAAATGACACTAAGATAATAAAATAGTTTTAATCAAATGTAAAAGGCTTGGCAAGATTGGAGTTCACTATTCAAATTTCTTATGTTTCCTTAATGACAACTATATAGACTTAAGATTATTGATGATATTCAAGTATCCTCTCAATATCATTTATTTCTAAATGATATTGTGATAATCACTATATTAATGGTTAAATGATTTCTCTACCTAACTATTAATATAACAATCTTTAATGTTTGATACAAAAGAAGAGTAGTGTATAAATCTATTTCTACAACTCATTCACTACTTGAAAGCATATTTTAAGTCAAGACTTGAATAATCTTTCTCAACAACAACTCAAATCTAAATATTCAAAATAGGGCAAAAATATCTTTCAATACATCAATAACCTTTTGTCATATACAAGAGTCAAATGGAATACATAAACAAATAGGAATAGCTACTACCTCCAATCTTGACAAAATGGGGTTTAGCTCCTCATCATCATTTTGGACAGCAAAATGCAATATCAAAATAAGCTTTGTTTTTCTTCTACAATGTGTAAATCTTTTTTCCTTCTTTTCCATTATGTTTTGTAAAGAGTTCATACTTTCCTTTAATGTTCATTTTCATCTAAAACTGGAAAGCACTCTAAAAATGATACAAAACTGTCACACTAAAGTAGGGTTGAAAACATAACACTTGGCCCAAACAAAATGCTTGTTGTTTTCGCAAGGTTCGCGGCGCCATCCCTAGTCGCGGCGCGAACTGAAGCAACTTCAGCTTCTTTGCCTTGCAAGCTTCATTTAACAATTCTCCCAAGTGTTATTTTTCCAAATGCTTCCAAATTGCCATTGAAACTTCTTCCAAATTATGCTTATGCACTCCAATGCTCTCTTATCCAAAAACTCTACAAAACTAATAAATACGTGAAATATCTACTCAAAACATAATCAATTAAACTAAATTGCATTTTGACTAAATTGTGAGGATAAAAGTGTGTAATTCAATAAGAAAATGGTAAAAGGGACCAATAAAAATATATAAAAAGTAATGCTAATTGGTCCCTAACAGTGGATCTTCAAAAAGAAGACTGACATGGATAGTAAGGTACATACCTATAAGGCAAGACTGGTTGCAAAAGGATATAAACAAATTCATGGGGTTGACTATGATGAAACCTTTTCACCAGTTGCAATGCTTAAATCTGTTCGGATTTTACTTGCTATCGTTGCATATCATGATTATGAAATATGGCAGATGGATGTCAAAACTGCTTTCCTTAATGGGAATCTTCTTGAGGATGTGTACATGACACAACCTGAAGGATTTGACATACCTGAAGAAGCCCAAAGGATATGTAAGTTACAAAGATCAATCTATGGATTGAAGCAAGCTTCCAGAAGATGGAATCTTCATTTTATTGAAACAGTAAAACAATATGGATTCATCAAGAACGAAGATAAGCCTTGTGTCTACAAGAAGGTTAGTGGGAGCATGATCATTTTCCTGGTATTATATGTAGATGGCATACTACTCATTGGAAACGATGTCCCTACCCTACAACAAGTAAAGTCTTGGTTGGGGAAATGCTTTTCTATGAAGGACCTAGGTGAAGTAGCCTATATATTAGGAATCAGAATCTATAGAGATAGATCACAAAAACTGCTTGGCCTAAGTCAGAGTACATACATAGACAAAGTGCTGAGACGCTTTAATATGCATGATTCCAAGAAAGGATTCATACTTATGCAACATGGTCTGTGTCTATCAAAAACACAATCCCCTTCAACTAAGGAAGAAAGGGATCGGATGAATAAGATTACATATGCATCTG
The DNA here is from genome assembly GCF_024323335.1 of Lathyrus oleraceus. Taxonomy (NCBI): domain Eukaryota; kingdom Viridiplantae; phylum Streptophyta; class Magnoliopsida; order Fabales; family Fabaceae; genus Lathyrus; species Lathyrus oleraceus. Next base: position 453,412,122 of record NC_066585.1, on the reverse strand, counting down.
CAATAGGATCTATCATGTATGCCATGTTATGTACTCGATCAGATGTCTCGTATGCTTTAAGTGCAACGAGTAGGTACCAATCTGATCCTGGTGATGCTCATTGGGTAGCTGTCAAGAATATCCTTAAGTATTTGAGAAGGACTAAGGACTCATTCTTGATATATGGAGGTCAGGAAGAGCTGGCTGTAATTGGATACACCGATGATAGCTTCCAGACATATAAGGATGACTTTAGATCACAATCTAGTTATGTGTTTTGCTTAAATGGTGGCGCTTTGAGCTGGAAAAGTTCAAAGCAAGATACAGTTGCTGATTCTACAACCAAGGCCGAGTATATTGTTGCCTCAAGTGCAGCAAAGGAAGTTGTTTGGATCAAAAAGTTCATTAGTGAACTTGGCATGGTTCCTAACATTGTGGATCCCATTGGTCTCTATTGTGATAAAAATGGTGCTATCGCACAAGCTAAGGAACCTAGATCTCACCAACGATCCAAACATATGCTTAGGCGTTATCACCTCATTCGAGAGATAATAGATAGAGGAGATGTGAAAATATGCAAAGTACCTACACTTGACAATATTGTTGACCCACTGACAAAGCCTCTTGCGCAGCAGAAGCATGATGGCCTACTAGATCTATGGGCATTAGGGGTATGCCTGATTGGTTCTAGTGCTAGTGGGAGATTGTTGGTGTAAGCCCTAGAGGCCAATACTTTTGATACTTGTTTCGAATTATTTATTAATAATAAAAGGCTTTTTCTTTATTATGTTTGTTTAATAAAGTCCCTAGGATAGCTAGTCCGTTTAATGTATCAAGTGTGACTTAATCATGAGATCACATTAAACATAAGGACACTATTCTTAAAGTATCCGTAGTCGAGCTTTATTATGAAGTGGGATAACATTAAATCATAAAGACTATTATGTATATAGACTGATGATCACATCTCATGGATCATGGATAAGGAGTTATCAAGTCTTAAACATAGGTATGAATATCAAGAGTAATATTTATACTAGATTGACCCGCTATGAGAATACTATATAGAATGTTATGCAAAGTGTCATAAGTTATTTTCATGGTGATAATGGTGTATACCACCCTTCGACTTGAAACCACTATGGACCCTAGATGTGGAGTCGAGTGCCTTGTTGCTGATCAAACATTGTCCGTAACTGGATGACCATAAAGACAGTTGATGGGTACTCCACGAAGCATGCTAAGGGACATGAGTGACCTAGATGGAATTTGTCCATCATACATAACAGGATAAATGTCTATGGGCCCAATATTGAACTGGACAAGGATGACACGGTCTATGCCTTGTGTTCAATATAGACATAAGGGCAAAAGGATAATTATACACATAAGTATTATCACAGAAGGATTTGTCAGATCACATGACATTTTCGTGTCTTGGGTAGCAGTGATGTGTTTCTAGATACCGCTCACTGTTTATTATGTTAAATGCGTGATTTAATATAATTGCCAATGCCGCGAAAACCTACAGGGTCACACACAAAAGGACGAATTGATGAGAGATAGAGTAACTAAGGAATATTGTAAGGTACGGTGCACTTATGTGAATTGTAGAACATCGTAAGATACGATGTACTTAAGTAGAATACGAAATATGGTAAGGTACCACACGCTTAAGTGATTTTGGCATATTATAAGATATGGGCCACATACACTTAAGTGGGCTTTTTAGCTTGCAACCCACACAAGTGGTTCTATAAATAGAACTCTTGTGTAGAAGCATTTGTGCAGTTGCAATTTCGTCTCTCTCTCTCTCTCTCTCTCTCTCTCTCTCTCTCTCTCTCTCTCTCTCTCTCTCTCTCTCTCTCTCTCTCTCTCTCTCTCTCTCTCTCTCTCTCTCTCTCTCTCTCTCTCCCTCTCTCTCACTCAAAGCCTTCATTCGTAGCAGCTAGCATTGAGATTGAAGGAATCCGTTCGTGTGGACTGAGTAGAGGCGTTGTCATCGTTCAACATTCGTGATCGCTCCGTAGATCTGCATCAAAGGTTTCAATCGTCACAAGAGGTAACGATTCCATCACTGATCATGCCCATTCGTAAGGATCACTAAAGGAGAAAATTTTAAATTCCGCTGCATTTTGGATCGCTATTCTCCTTCATGGACTTTATCCGCATTAACCAGAACAAAATATTTAACTGATGTAGCACACATCATCACCCAATGAATCCATCTATTTTCAAACCCCATACGAGGAAGAACACCTTTCAAGAAACTCCAATCCACCATATCATAAGCCTTGCTAATATCAATCTTGAGAGCCATATTTCTCTTATTACCTTTGGTCTTCCTTTTAAGCGCATGTATAGTTTCAATGGCTATTAAAGCATTATCCAAGATTAACCATCCTTCAATGAAAGCCGATTTCTTCTCAGACACACATTTTCCAAACACTTCTTCAATCTATTAGCAACGAGTTTTGAAACCATTTTGTAAACAACATTACAGAGTGATATCGGTCTAAGTTCCTTCATGTTTCTTGGGTTCACACACTTTAGAATAAGGCAAATATTTGTATCACTAACAGATGAGGGAAAGGAACCTCTCTCCATCCAAAGTGTAACAACAACAAAGATATCCTCCTCACACATGTCCCAAAAAATTTGAAAAAAGGATGGGTTAAAATCATCAGGATCCCGAGATTTATCCAGATGCATATAAAAAAGGGCCTCATACAATTCTCTTTTCGTAACCAGCGCGATCAACAACTCATTATCACCACTAGAAATAGAAGGATGGATGTGTTCAAGGACCAACTCATGCCTACTGTCTTTAACAGCAAAGAGATTCTTGAAATAACTTCTCGCAATATCGCACATGCCTGCTTGGTCATAAACTTAAACTTCTTCCTCACTGATGAGCAGATCAATTTTCTTAAAAATCTTCCATGTAGTTGCTGACAAATGAAAGAACTTGGTATTCAAATTGTCGTCCTGAAGAACCTAGTAACCAACCCTGGCACATCACTATTACGATACACCTCCATATTCTCAATACACATTGCAATCTCATCCTTTATTTTCCTCCTTTTCCTTGTGCTCCAACTCTCTAGCTCACGTGTGCAAGAATGAATATGGTTATCAATATCAGCTTCCTCATCTTGTTTCCAACCTGTTTTCAACTTCAGATTCTGATTTCAGAGTTGTTAGTAACATAATGAATAATATTCATAGTAAAGCAACTCACTGAGTTATATTGGTTCCTCCCACAAATAGACAGTAGTCAAGTCCCCTTGTCCAACAAGAGATTTTCACTATAATCAAACAAATTATAGTTTTCTCAAGCAAACTAGCAAGAGACTTTAACTACTCAATCACACTAGAAAGAGACTTCTGCTCAAGAAGACAGGCAAGAGACTTATGCTCGAACACACAGGCAAGAGGCTTCCACTGCTCAAGCAAACTAGCTAGAGACTTCCACTACTCAAGCAAACCAGCAAGAGACTTAATATAATCTAAAAAAATAGTTTAGGAGAATATATAACAAATATACTTGATGTAAAATCAGAAGTATAGAAGTGATACAACACACACAAAGATTCCTAAACACTTAAGATTTCTAAGATATACAAAGATAAGAAATCTCAAGAACTTGTGCAATAAACAATTATAAAAACTTTAGCTCAATAGTTGTGCTCAGTGTTGTTCTTGGTAGATAGTTAGCTAACTTCCTTCAAATTTTCAACTTCTTTTATAGAGGTAGAAAAAAAGTCGTTAGAAAGTAACTTGAACAAGTGATCTTTGTAAAGAAGTAGTTCCAAGAGAGATGTTGGAAGTCAATCCTATTAAGATCTTCATTATTTGTGTAAAAGCTTTATCCACTACGTCTTTCTCATACTAGGTATCTACTAATATGTTGGGGGAAGACTTAAGAAGTCATGTCAACTTTCCTTGAGCCTTGCACTAAGAAGCTCTGGTTGACTTTTCCCATAATATGGTGTATAACAAGATCAATCTGCTTTGAGACAGAGTACAGATCAGAAGAAGATTACTTTTATCTCAGGCCTTCAGAAGTTGAGTTGTCACCAGAATCTGAGATACCAAGTTATAAGTCATCAGATTCCGATCCTTCAGAATTTGAGTCCTTTAGCTTCTCATCATATGCTTTTATCAAGGTCAATTCTAAGTTGATTTTTAAGCTTATGATCCTTCACACTTGAACATATGTTAGTATACTCAAATTTTCTTTACGTGCTTTGTTATCGCCAAAACCCAAGGGATATGAAATTTTTTGTTCCAATAGATTTTTGTTATTCATCTTCAACATAACTCAGACATTATTATTATAACATGTCAAAAATATTACAACAGAACATGAAACTTACAAGGTTTCTAAGCTTTATTTTACTTCATATTTTCCTCTTTGCCTTAACAAATGCACAGTCACCATTATACAACACATCATACCAATCTTCCCCTGGATATATAGTCACCATTGGGACTGAATGCAACAGAGTATACATGTCTCCTACAAGACAAAATAAACATGTCAGTCAAAAAATGAGTATGGCAGACCATATTTCACTAAGTATTTTTCTACTAGTAATCCATTGCATTTAGATCTACAACATTTGTTAAACTAGAAAGTAAAGATTAAAGATTTCATGTTGATCAACATCCTCCAAATGTCTACAACTTTAAAGCATAAATGATCTGATAGGTGAGGGAATCTTATACTATGTACATAAAAAAACATAATTAAAAACATTAATGTGTTTATTCAAGTTGTAGATAAGTTTCCCATGTTTGACATCCCATAGTTTTACAATTGATCAAAATGAAACATTTTCATCTATGATAATGTTACAGGTAAGAAGGAAGGAGAAAGTAATACCAAAGTATGATATCAAAATCATTTCTTGGGAGCTTTAGAAATTGAAACTAAAGTTGAAAGAGAAAAAGGGAACTAAATTTGGAATTGGGTTAGCGAATTTTCATGGAGGGTGTTGATTTTGCAGCAGGAAAATGTTGAAATTTTGTAATTTCAAAACTTAGTAAATTGGGGAAGAAGATGAAGAACCTTAATTGAAACCCGGAAAAAAATTAGCAACGAGTGACAAAATTGGTCTAAGCTATGTGGCATCCAGTTAGTATCACATTGTCTTATGGATTGACTTTGACTAATAAAATGGAAGGTAATGACTAACATGAAACATTTTGAAAAGTTTAAGGATCAAAATGGTCTTTTTAAATGTTAAAGGACCAAACTGAATCTTAAGTACAAGATAAGGGACAAAAAAAGGTATTCGGACTAAAATTAATTCAAATGATTTTTATAGAATAAATTTTTATAATTGGACAACATTTTTCAAACAAAATGATTCACCCATCACCTCTCTCTCTCTCTCTCTCTCTCTCTCTCTCTCTCTCTCTCTCTCTCTCTCTCTCTCTCTCTCTCTCTCGTGTATGGAGTCACTTAGTCAACAAGGATTATTCCCGTTGCTACGTGAACTACCATTACAATCACATGATTTTACCAATCAGATACGCAATTCACCACTAAGTCCCAAATTCCATCTAAATCAGTTCTCCAACATCTGTAGACGGGAGAAAGCATTAAACTCAGATAAAACTATATACTTATTAAAAAAATACATTACAAATATAATCACGATAATTACATATATCACATGTTTAGGGTATAATCATCAAGAGAAAACATAATCTAAGAGAATTAGTCACCCATCCTTAATAGATTCATGACATTAGCAATAGAAAAGTGAAAATAAAGACTTACAAGAGTTAGGAATGATCCCCTAATGATAGCCTTAATTTCCCCTCTTATTGGTACAAAAGTATGCCTTAGACCCTCTAAAATTCATAACCCTAATGATTAAACATATTTTTCTATTTATAGATAAAATTTAGAAATAGTTGAATCATGTTGTGCCCTAACTTAACCACAACAAGATCAAGTGTTTTATTTGATTTGTAATTTTGGTAGATTATTTGGATTACGCTAGTGGTCTTGGGTGTGGGATAGTAGAACAAATGTAAGTATTTGTTTTTATCATCTCCACAAGGATTAATGTGATATCAAAAGCCTTTCAATGATTTCTATGATTATAGGCAAAAGTAGTTGAAAAGCTTTTTTGTTTGGTTAATTAATTAAAGAACAGTGAATGAAAATAAGATTTAGTAGATGGAGTTGAGATTGCTAGGGTTATATTTCATTCTCTTGATCAGTTATATATATTTGTAGACATCATATAGTATTATCACCTATCGCTTTACATATGTCTTTTATGTTTAAAAAAACAACGTGAAACCAATTTTATTGCTTAATAGATGATTCTCATCCAAATAACCAATACGATATAATTAAGTTTCGACAGTATATGTGAATGTTAAACCTAAATCAATGTCCAGATTTTAGAATCTAACATATGAAAATCTTTGATCTAGTTAAGAAAAGTATTTCTCAATATTAGTTTAAAAGCATGACAACAAGTTATAAGTAGCTAATTCATAACAAGCATTAATATTGAAGATAATCATCAATATTAATGAATATTTAGAACACATATAACAATATGATCAAGATGAATGCATGAGTGTTTGGATAACTACATTTAACCCCCCAAAAAATGTAACCACTCTTACTCATAGTATATTTATAATGATGATCAAGAAGAAAGAGATGGAATATCATCCACGGTGATTTCTTAGAAAAAATGAGTGATTAGTGTCAAATTTACGGAAAATCTGTTGGTAGTTATTAACTTATTTTATAAGAAAACAATGTAAAAAAAATCTATTTATCTATGAAAAGTGATGGAACGCCTATTTGGACTTTCCTACCATGTATTAATTAAAAATGGGTAAAAAAGACTCGAAAACCATGATTCCACACACAAAGATCAAGCCATAGAAAAACCTTGAAAAATAAGACTTGCTAGGCCTAGACACAGGCACGGTATACGAGATTAGGAGGCCATATGACACTTATATTTTCAAGTACTTCATGATGAAGTTAGTGTTTATGAGCTAAGTGCAGAGGTGGCATGCTTAGTAAGGCAAGGCGACTAGAGCCATCTATCAGATAATTAGAATTGCTTAATTGAGAAAATATCAGGCTCCATAAGTGCAAGGAAGGTGCGTGTAACGAGGGGCCTAAATCCTAGCCTATAAATAGAGTCTTCCAGTTCATTACAAATGGAATTTAGGTGGAGTGAGGTAGTACAAAATTGGAGTATGTTTACCTTGGTCTACAACTTGAGTATAAGAGAGAGAGCTCAAAGGCGGATGTGATGCTCAGGTGTCAGGGTGGATAAACTTCCAAGCTCAGCTTCATGGAATTACCGGTACAACTACAATGAGTAAGTGTAGCTAAAAATATATTTGTTAGGGGTTAGTTGTAGTCATTATATTCATGTATTTAATAGGTCATTATGTTTTATGTATGTCTACTTAAGCTTTAATATTGATGACTTTTTCATCTTAATGATTGTTTTAGATTTGCTACCTAAAACTTATTATCATGGTATGAATTGAAACTCAAAAGGTGCTCATCATTACTAGATCCAAGATAATCATATATTGGATACTAATGTCTAGACATAAGGTTAGGTTCAATATTCGCATGTACTATAGTGGGATCGTTGTGGAGTCTTGTTGCTTTATAACTGCTGGAACATAATGTTCTACGTTGGTTAATAAATTGAGATATTGGCTATTAGGTAATGCACTGATCTTATAGTGTTAATACTGACAGGAGATACAAATTATAACAATAGGTGGTAATATTAATAGCTGAGTAGAAGATCATATTACTGAGTTATGGTTATGCATGATAAATTTTTAATAATGAAATCTACCCCTAGCAAGCATTCTTATTTTTAACACATAAATCTCCATTTTACTTTCTATCATTTATTTTTTGTCATTTACTTTCATGCATCACCATAAATATAAAACTTGTACTAGTCAAAAAGTACATGTGTGCATGTCACCCCTATAAAGGGCATGGATGTTAAAAGGCCTTAGTAGGTATAATATGTTGTATAATGGTTAGGGCTTGCCCGCGGTGGCGAAAAGCCATGTGCGGTGGTGTTTTTGGTGGTTTAAGAGAACCTGCTCCTGTGATGTGGGAGGTTAGGTGTGTAGCGTTATGCTTTGGGTAACATATGTCTTAATTAGGATCTATCCCTTTCTCCCCTATAGGAGAGGTATTTATTGAGGCTTTTAGGGCCTAAGGTTTATGAAACCCTTAGGGGTGAAAACTGCTCCTTCGTGACAAGGGGAGATTTTGACCACCTATTCTTCAGGGAATCATGGTAGACTTTGTCTCATCTGATCAACAGTGTTATACATGTCATCTGTTCCAAGTGAGGTCCCATATGTTATGTGAGGATATTTCATAGGCCACGTCACTCTTATGCAAGGACGCTTGAGCCGCCCTTATTTAGGACTCTCACAAATATAACACTACAAAACCCTTCTCTAATTTAAATAATAAAAATGTCGAATTGTCTTTTGATACCACTAGTCTTTGTGGATATGATAATTATAAACTTAGTTTTATCTTACAGCAAAATGGCACTATTGTCGGAGATCGGTGCTAGTTTTTAAAGACATCACATAGTTTTTATTATTTTAAGTATTGTTTATATCTATGTATACCTGTTAGAATATGTATATTTTGTTTATATTCAATAACCCATTAACATCTAGAGTTAGTTATATTTTTACTAGTTATATGATGTAAGGTTCCTACATCACAATTGTTATTCGATCCTGAAATTGAAAGAACCGCGTGTAGAAACCTCAATAAGAACGGAAAAATAAGCAAATATCTAAGAGGCTGGATCTAGAGTGGTGTTTTGTTTCAAAGAAAAGAACCATGGCTGAAGTCGACAAAAACAACAACAATGGAAACAACAAATGTTGCATACTATGCAACAATAGTCCCAAACGTCTAGCTCATATCGCTAGAACGCAAAGGAATGCCTAACAAAGTGAAGTGAAAATGAGCCTATTACAAAAAAATTATGCTAACCATTTTGCAGGTTTAGATCATGAAGACCCGCACAAGCACCTCATAAAATTCTAAAAAATTGATGGTATTCTAGGAGCTCTAGAAAATGATGAAGAAGCAATATTTCTAATATTGTTTGCACACTCTCTGATTGGCAAATCAAATGAGTGGTATCAAGATCAACCCACATTGATGATTATAAATTGTAACTTATTAGAGGAAAAAATTTGAAACAAGTTTTTTCCTCATAACAAATTCATGGAAGCTAAGACAATCATCGTAGTGTTTTTCGAAGGTGAAACGAAAATTCTCAATGAAGCATGGTAAAGATACAAGACTATGGAGGAAATTGAGACTCATCTATGATAGAAACAATGATGGCAGGATATACAATCAACCAACTATTTCTGAAGTTGCGGCATGAATTGTTGGTGATGTTGACACAAAGAGGAAAGGGACATCATCAAGGAAAAAAGAGGTGGAAAACTAAAAAGAATATGAGTTTCATGCAAATTATATGTCCTACCAATATCCTTTAATGTTTTCCTATGGTGATGATGGTTATAGACCTAATGCAACCCATAGGGACTTGGAAATCTTTGATGACACCAAGCATAACAGACTTACAATTAGAGAGTGGTTGGCATTTCGGATTCAAAGCAGATCAACATAAACGAAAACTTTATTATCATCTAGAAGATTATTTCAACAATTCCTAGTTGATGGTTACACAATGTTGGAGTCTGAAATATTAACATGACTATGCAAGAACCAAGCAAAATTGAGAGTTTCCAAATACAAAAATCACAATGAAGAGGGTGATGAAAATCAAACACTTGGTTATAACACGGGAAAAAAAGTTGTTTTGACATCATCATATGTTGGAAGTCAAAGGTTCGTGGATCAACTTTATTATGATGGAATGACAATTTATAGTAACATTGGTTTTCCATATTTGTTCATCAGTTTTACATACAACCCTAATTGGCCAGAGATACAAAAAGCCCTTGCACCTCTTCATGAAACCTCAAGATAGACCAGATATCCTTTCCAGAATCTTCAAAATGAAGTTTGATCAACTGATATCAGATTTGACCAAGGATATTTTGGGGAAAGTTATGGCATGTAAGTAATCCAAATTTTCTATTTCGTTTTTATTACATATTTTGAATATATTGATATACAGTATCCCATATTTCTCTTTCGGAGATATGTACACTATTGATTTTCAAAATAATGGATTGCCACACACACACTTCTTCATTTTCATGCATCCTTCAAACAAATACCCAACTCCTGCAGATATAGATAAAATCATAAGTTCTAAAATTTTAGATCCTTTGAAAGAGCCAAGGTTATATAATCTGGTTAAGACTCATAAGGTACATGGTCCTTGTGGTTTGGTTAACAAAAGTTCATCGTGCATGAAGGAAGACAAATGTTCTAAGTATTATCCCAAAAAATTCTAGAGTGATACTATAGTTGATCAAGATGGATACCCTATTTACATAAGAAGAGATGATGGGCACACAATTGACAAAAATGGAATAATACTCCATAATAGTCATGTAGTTCCTCATAACTGAAGTTGGTTGTTGAAGTATGAAACACATATCAACATGGAATGGTGCAATAAAAATACTTCAATTAAATACTTATTCAAGTATATAAACAACGGTTCTGATAGAATTTTAGATGTTATTGTACCTTCTGAAACAACCAACAAAGTTGATGAAAACAACATTGATGAGATCAAACAGTATCTAGATTGTAGATATATTTCCCCAAGTGAAGCATGCTGGAGGATATTGTCATATTCAATACATGGAAGGAAACCTATTATAGAGAGGTTGTTCTTTCACATGGAAGGCAAAAAAATTGTTTACTACAAAGATTATGAGAAAATTAGTAATGTTTTGACTAAGGCAAGTGTTACAGAATCCATGTTTACAACTTGGTTTAAGGCGAACAAAAAATTTGAAGAGGTCAAGTTGCTTACTTATGGAAAATTTGTTTCAAAAAGTTTCTATGTTAAGAAAACCAGGTCTTGGAAGCCACGAAAGAGAGGATACACCATTGGTCGACTAACTTGGTTTCCACATAGTACGGGAGAGTTGTATTATCTACCTATGGTGTTAACCATAAAGAAATGTCCAATAAGCTACAATGACATTAAAAAGGTTGATGGTTTCCAACACGATACCTTTTGAGATGCATGTTTTTCCATGGGATTTCTCCAGGATGTCGCGAGTTTATTGAAGCAAATAAAATAGGCACATCATTGGAGTTCTGGTCTTTTTCTGAGAAAGTTATTTGTCACGATGTTGTTATCTGCAACAATCAACAGGCCTGAGCATATATGGTATAATACTTGGCTTTACTTATCAGATAGTATTTTATATGAGCAACATCGTTTGGCTAAAAATTCAGATATTTTATAACAATTTTTCATGTTCTACTAAAAATATATATTCACGCCTTTTTTTTTATGTGGGACTACTACTCACCGATGAAGAAATACAACAACTCACATTGTTGGACAAAGAGTCGTTGTTGCAGAATAACATAAAAAATTTGAAGGATTTCAAGTCAATTTCATATCCAAGGGATTTCATCTTAACTTGCCTTGGTAATAGATTAGTTTATGATGAAAAGAAATATGATCATGTTGCTCAAAATACCCTATATCAAAAATTATTCGACTCCGTTACAGGTGAATAATCCTATTCTATTTTATTCTTTGAAAAATATTGACTATTACTTAACTTATTTAATTCCAATCATGATTCGTTCATTTTTTGTCTCTTTAGATGAACAAATATATATATATATATATATATATATATATATATATATATATATATATATATATATATATATATATATATATATATATATATATATATATATATATATATATATATATATATATATATATATATATGTGTGTGTGATTTCAAACAAATTCTACTTTTTATACTAAGAGGTAGTAAATCTGATATTATTCACGCTACAATCAATGTTTTCTATATGGGATCATTGTAATGTTTTGAAGCTTACAAAGAATATGTGACTTCAAAGTGAAACTTCTACTTCATCAATTGAAGAAGTCTAAAAGTTTTTTGAATGAATACTTCAAATTGGTAATGGAAAAGCTTCTAAGTCAAATGATGGATATGCTTAAATTGTAATTCCTAAAGAATTTCTAATCTCAAACTTGAATGATCCAATTGAAGTCATTATTACAAATACATATCCTGAATTTATGGACAACTACAAAGATTTTTATTATCTTCAAAGTATAGCAATATTGACTTCCACAATTGAGATGGTAGACGAGATTAATAATCATGTCTCAAATCTTATACCAGGGACTTTATATTTTATTTTTATAAATTTTCATTTCCATTCATTTGAATACATTTTAACATGTTATACATTTAGCTACTATGCATATATGTTACTAATAAGTTTCCATCCCTATTTTTCACTTACTGTTTTGAGGAAATCCTTTCACTATTTAATCTTTTTCAATCACATGTTTTCTATCTATTTATTAGTAATGATATAGTTTTACCTACTCTACATATATCTAACTAACTTTATATTGATTCATAGGAGATGAAAATGAATATTTAAGTTTCGATTCAATTGACAAATTTGAGCCAAATGACTTTAATACTTTTGAAAAACACTAATTAGATATTCAAACAAAAACTCCAAGTCTAGAACACCGAGGAGAGGAAGAAACCAGACATAAGACATTCCGAGGTTGACACTGTTCGTTTCCTTCTCCTTCGTCTCTCCTTGTACTGAAATTTGAAAATGTCAATGGGAAACGAATCGAGTTGGGTTGGAAGGAAAGCTGTGAAGCGAATTGGTGGAATGTCCGATGCTCTATCAATTGCCGCTGATCTCGGTTTCAACGTCTCATCCCCATCACTTTCATCTTCATCTTCATCTTCATCTTCTCCCCACGAACCGCCTCAGAATTCGTCCCCAACAACCGGCGAAAAGGGTGAAGATTTAATTAGGGTTTTGAGAGAATTAACTTCCGTTCAAAGGAAAATCGCTGATCTGCAAGTCGAACTTCAAGGACGAAAGGTCTGCATTTTTTTTGGATCTGGGTTTCCACATTGCAAGAAAAGTTATATATATTTGTTTTTGTGTTTTTAGGATGATAAAAATGTTGCACATTTGACACATGTGAGTGAAATGAACAAGAAGATTGAAACCTTGGCAAGGATTACTACTATTCTTAAAGATGTTATTCATAATAAGGTAACATTCACCTAATCTCTTCCTTGTTTTTCTCATTTCTCAGATGTTGTTCATTAACTCACAAGCTATAATATGTGCTCCTCTCAAGGTCTCAGGTTCAAATTCTCGAGATAGGTTTAAATCCTGCTCCCGCTAGTGGACAGCGGGATTGGTCCCCTTGGATCAGTCAGTTGCAAGACTGGATACCAAACTTTCATAAAAAAAAACTCACAAGTTTGATATATTAGAGGGTCGTTTCGCACATTTCAGCACTTAGTGTGTTAGTTTCGCCGCTATGCCCTTTGATAAAAAGAAAAGAATTCATAAACCTTGATTTACTAGTCTTTCATTTGAAGGGAACAATCCCATGGTTCACTAAATTCTAACCGCGTTGTTAAATAACTGATATAGTAGGATATAGCGTAGCAGGATTTGAACAAAACTAACACGAATTAGTACTAAGTATTGTCAAGTAGTGGCTATGGTAATGCGAAGAAGCGGAATTTGAATAAACTACTTTTATGCGATTCATGGATAGTTAAACAATACTAAGAGAAGATTATCAAGTTAGTGAATATAGTCTGTTATTGAATTAAGCTACTTAGACTAGAAAATATTGTCTCGTTTTACGTTTTCTTCTCCTCTTGTTTGCTTTCAGACATCATTTTATTTCTAAAATTTGGCAGGATCGCATAATTGCTCGACTGCAACAACCATATTCCCTGGATTGCATTCCTGTTGAAGCAGAATATCAGGTTGATGAACATAACTTGTTGATAGATAAACTATTAGAGTGTAAGACATATTGTAATGCTTGTGTCGTAAACTTTTCTACTTCACGCAGAAAGAATTCTCCGAACTATTGATGAAGGCCGCTAGTGACTACGGTGCCTTGACAGCATCAGTGGCAGACTTCCAATGGAGTCAGAATTTTAAGGAGCCTCCTTCAGTTTGGGGGGTATGCTACTACATTCATTTCTGTTGTTACTTTACTTGATATTGATATTCGGACTTTCTGTTTCCATTATAACACAGACTTGAGTGGTTAACGAACTCTAAATTAGGATAAATTGTTTGGGATAACCCGAGTTTGAATCCTGACTAAAACGAAATTCTCTTTTTTCTAACAGGAGATGCTACGACCTATTCCTGTAGCGTTGGCGTCTTGCACTCGATACTTTGAAGCAATGTCAGCTAAAAGAGAGTCATTTTCAGCACTTCAAAAAATGAGAGTGGGACAGTTTGAATCCACTGTGCCTAGTACGCCGGCCAGAGATCCTTCCCAAAGACTACCAGGAGTATCTGATTCTCTGACTTCGCTTCCATCAGAATAATGGTATGCGACAAAGGATCTGTCTCTTAGTTATCCAATATCCATCTATCTTTTGTGTGAATCGATCGGTTTAATGTTTGTTTAAGAAGTGAATCGATCAGTTTAAACTACAACTCGGAATATAGCATCAACTTTACTCTTATTCCTTCAACCAGTGGCAGCCACAGCCTGGTTTAATTGAACCTTGACCTTTAAAAATTGCACCTAAATGTCTATATAAATTGCACTTTGAATCTGGCCGAAATTTTTTATTTGTATTGTTAGCGTAAAATAATTTTACACCGTCATCTAATAGGATTTTAATATTCATCCATGTCATGACAGTATTTTTTATCATATACTTATTTCATTACATTTTCTAGTTTGAATAATATGAAATACTATTATAAAATTTTCATGCAAACAGGACAGCAAAAATAGAAAATAGGAAAAATTATATATATATATATATATATATATATATATATATATATATATGCACTCATAGGATAAAATGTTTTTACACTACCAATCAATCATGGACGTGTATTCCGACAAATCACAAGTTTAATTTAAAAATACTGATATGATAAGACAAAATGTTATAATTCTATTGGAAGATGGTGTAAATTACACTGAATTCTATCTTTAATCTCTAAGTATATTTTTTTAGGCATCTTTATAAAAAAGAGATATAAGTTTCAATTCACATGAATTTCTGTGACCTTTGTGTAAAGTCTTTTTGCTAAAGTGATATTCTTGTTACACAAGAAAACTCTCAATTAATTTTGGATTAAATTTCTAATTTTGTTCTTTTGCAGGAAGATTCTACCGGACATGCTTTCAAAAAATTCTTCCTATATTCCTTTTTATGTTCTAAAGTCTATGGAAGAACCATTTCGGGATGGTGTAAATTGTTAATTTGCAAATCATTTTTATAAACATTTATATAATATGATCGGTTCTTTTGATAGGTTATTTTTATGTTTAAAATATGAGTAATTACTATGCAAGGGTAAAAAAAATTATACCACCAATTAATCGTAACCATTCAATTGAATTACGAAGATAACATTACATACTTTTTAATGTAAAATCAATTCTTTAATATACAAAGAGTAAATAAAGTATATTACATATTTTGACTTAATGTAAAAGTTCATTCTTTGACATAAAAAAATATGTTACATACTTTGATTTAGTATAAATGTTCTTTCCTTCATATACATAAAGTAAAGAAAGTACATTACATGCTTAGATATAGTGTAAAGGTTCGTTCTATGATATACAAAGAGTGGATTACATACTTTGATTTAGTGTGAATATTCATTCCTTGATATACAAAAAGAAATTTCACATACTTTGACTTAGTGTAAAAGTCTATTCCTTAATATAAAAAGAGTAAAGAAAATATATTACATACTTTGACTTAGTGTAAAAGTCTATTCCTTAATATAAAATGAGTAAAGAAAATATATTACATACTTTGACTTAGTGTAAATGTTCATTCTTTGATATAAAAAAAAATACATTACATACTTTAACTTATTTAAAGGTTCATTCCTTTATATACAAAGACTAACGAAAGTACATTACATACTTTGACTTAGTGTAAGGATTCATTCTTTGATATACAAATAGTACATTACATACTTTGACTTAGTGTAAAGATTCATTCTTTGATATACAAATAGTACATTACATACTTTGACGTAGTGTAAAGATTCATTCTTTGATATACAAATAGTACATTACATACTTTGACTTAGTGTAAAGATTCATTCTTGATATACAAATAGTACATTACATACATTGACTTAGTGTAAAGATTCATTCTTTGATATACAAATAGTATATTATATATTTTGACTTAGTGTAAAGATCAATTCTTTGATATACAAAGAGTAAAGAAAGTAAATTACATGCTTAGACTTAGTATAAAGGTTTGTTCCTTGATATTCAAAGAGTACATTATTTACTTTGACTTAGTGTAAATGTATATTCCTTGATATACAAAGAGTATATTATATACTTTGACTTGGTGCAAAGGACTATTCCTTGATATACAAAGAGTAAATAAAATAAGTTACATACTTTGACTTATTCATTGATATAAAAAAGAGTACATTACATACTTTGACTTAGTGTAAGGCTTCATTCCTTGACATACAAAGAATACACTACATACTTTGACTTTGTGTAAAAGTTCATTCCTTGATATACAAAGAGTTAAGAAAGGACATTACTTATGTTGACTTAGTGTAAAGGTGCATTCCTAGATATACAAAGAGTAAATTACATGCTTTAACTTAGTGTAAAGGTTCATTCTTGTATATACAAAGAGTACATTACATACTTTGATTTTGTTTAAAGGTCCATTCCTTGATATACAAATAGTACAGTACATACTTTGACTTAGTGTAAAGGTAAATTCCTTGATATACAGAGAGTAAAGAATGTACATTACATACTTTGACTTAGTGTAATGGTTAATTTCTTGATATACAAAGAATATGTTACATACTTTGATTAAGTGTAAAGGTTAACTCTTTGATATATAAAGAGTAAATAAAGTACATTACATACTTAAAAAAAATTTAAGTATATATTTTTTTAAATGTATGTTGCATAAGTGTTGTGACATACTTAGATGAAATACACTAACTTTCTAAAAAAATTGTATATTCACAGCTCTGAAACACGCCAAAGCAATAGTTAAAAAAACAGGTTTTGGAATTTGGATTAATAAGTTACGAAGATTAAACTCCGAACGCGCCTTAACATCTATGCCCAATCTTAGAACTATGCAAACACACATTTAAAAAAAATGAATTTCAAAGTCTAGAACTTCTCCAGAGATTGAAATCTAGATGCTTTTATTCAAGTATTTGCTTTAACACCTTTCCCTTTCCCTAACCTTTTTCATTTCAAGAAAAAGAGCAAACTATAGCAAACAGAGCTCGTGAGTACACTCTTGTTCCAGTATTTTTCAAGTTTTATCATAACTTTTATTCCATTACTTTGAAGCTTAACACATATTTGAAATTCTACTCCATTACATTCAATCCAAGATCAACATATCTCACATTTTGTAAGTTACTCATTTCCTTACTTTTTTTTATTTTAGATCATGCATTACCTAAATGGTTTATAGGTGTGATACATTAAGTTACTTATATTTGTTTTGTCCTAAACTATCTTGCCTAAATTTTTTGAATCTTTGTTGCTTAGGATTTGTATGCTTTATTTCTAGTTCATTTATTTTGCTTTCTTCTAGTCTGGATTTTGAAATTCGGGTAAGTAGTATGGATAACAAAATTCATATTTACCTCTTTTTTTGTTTTTTTGTTCAGCTTGCCAATACTTTCTTTTGTCATGACATGATTTTTCTTCTTTGATTGCAGGAAAAATATCTGACAACCAAGAAAGAATGAGACATGATATAGTGGCCATAAATGCTTTCATTTGCATGGAGAAATCTAGACCATTGCGGCCTGCAGGTTGAGAAACTTACTTTGATGTTGAACATCGACTTCCCGGGTTCATTTCTCTACGACATCGGCTTCCCGAATTCATGTGTCTCTGACTCATCATGAAGCCCATGTTGCCCTAGAAGCCCTTGTTGTATATGATGATGTTATGCAGGATTATATATGGTTATATTAATTAACCATGATTTATTATCTGTCTTTATGGAGTCATGGTACACAAAGACCGTTTCATTCATCTTTTGATCAGTGAGTGACCATCACATTTGATGATGTCTGATGTCTCCTACATCTTCCGATCAGATGAAGATTATTAGATTACTCCATAACCAGTAGACCTGATGCACTAGACATGATGGTTACATATTTAGAAGCTGATTAGGGTAAATCCTAACTCGAGATAGATGACACTAGAGGATGTCTTGCTAGATTTCCATTCCTAATGAAACTATATGAAGACCAAGTGGGTACAGTTGTGGATGTCGTGTGTAACATCTCAAATTCTATTAATTGATTTAATTGAATTATTTATGTATTTATTTAGTTATTAGGCATTTTAATTAAAATAAGTTATGTGATTATATGTGTTGTTAGGTTGTAATGATATTGGTAGGGTGTGGTGAGAAATATGGGTACTAGGTAGAATAATTAATAATAACTAGAATATTAGTATTTTAAATTAATTATATTTAATATTGGAAATAAAAAGAGAAATTGGTAGCTTTATGTTAGAAATTACTTAGTCATTAAAATTAGAGAGAAAATATGAGTTAATAGAGAAATAAGGGGCAATAAGGAGAATTGGAGAATAAGTTCGGGGTAGTGAGGAAAACACCTAAATGAAATAATTAGGTTTCTATTTATAAATAGAGAAATGTGAAAATTAGGAGAAGCTTACGTGAAAAATAGGAGTTGGAGAAAAAGTGAGAAGAGCAAGGTTAGGGGTTGAAGAAGGAAGAGCAACCTTGATCAAATCTGAATTTTACAAGAAACCTAAGGTAATGGGGAGAAAGGGTTTTAATATGAGTGTATAGTGTGAAGGGTATATATGAGAGGTTCTTACTCTCTGTAGGGGTTGTTTTAATTGTTCATATATTATTGTTGATGATGTGTGATTCTGAAAATTGGTGAATTGAGATGTTATTATTCAATTTTCGTATGTTGAATTACATGTGTTTTATTATATTTTTGTTCACATTTATTTATGACATTGTTGGAGTTGTTGAAAGCATGATCATAAACATGAATTGATGAAATTGATGTTAAAATGATTTTTTGATTCCAGCAATTGTTGGTTGTTGTTTGGTGGTGTTCGATGTGATAGTTGACCTATTTGAGTGATGTGTGAATATATGTTGTGGAATGTATGGATAATTGTGTGAATCATTGTGTTTACTTAATTATGAATTGATGTTAAAATGTGTGAATCCGCATTTGATGTAGTGTTGTTGCTTGGTGATAATTTTGGTGTTAATTTTGATGATATTGCATGTTTTTGAAAGCCGTGCATCAAGGTGTACGGACTTCGGTCCAGTTTTTTTTTGCTCTGGTCCGATGGTGTAGATACAGGAGCGAGTGGTTGGTTCCATATGGGAATCGGTGAAGTGTTACTTACGATGATGGTATAAATTTGGTGTGCTCTAGGCCTATTGAGAGGATTCAATAACGAAATGGACTTGTCTTGTTCATAATGGTACCACATGCATAAGTGTCACGCTGTGTCGTGAGTCGTATTTCATATATATATATATATATATATATATATATATATATATATATATATATATATATATATATATATATATATATATATATATATATATATATATATATATATATATATATATATATATATATATATATATATATATATATGTGTGTGTGTGTGTGTGTGTGTGTGTGTGTATGTATGTATGTATATATGTATGTATGTGTGTGTGTGTGTGCATGTGTGCGCGTATGTGTGTGTGTGTGTGCGTGTGTGTGTGTGTATGGGTGTGTGTCTATGTGTGTGTGTGTCTATGTGTGTATGTGTACGTGTATGTGTGTGTGTGTGTACGTGTGTGCGTGGGTGCATGTGTGTGTGTGTGTGCGTGCGTGCATGTTGTTATGAATGAGTGTGAGATCATGGTGATGTTGATTGTGTATTGAGTATGTGTTGTGTTGTATGTTTCTCTACCTTCGCATTCTTTACACTGTTCATATTGAATGTTGTTTCTCACCCATTTGCTTCATGTTGTCCATCATGGACATCTTGCGGATAACCAGGAGTGAGTTTTGTTGTTGTATGTTGAAGGTGGCTTGTTGGAGCTACTCTTCATTTTTTTTATTATCGCTTTATTATACATTAGTGGTTTTTAGTGCTCTGGTCGTGTAACATCGAGGACGAGAGTTTGTCATGTTTTTTTATTAATAATGATATTGGTATTTTAAAAGTTTAATACTTTGTTGATGAAGTTACTTTGAAAGGCTTTAATATGTTGACTCCGCTGCGTAATTGTAAATTTTTTGATGAGTTTTGAATGGTGGTCGTTGGTGACACCTTAAATTATAAAATAAACCTTTTGTATATAGTTTCAGAGCTTAAGGTGTTATATCATGGGTGATGATGCATGGGTTACATACCATAGAGAACGTGCATTGAGGTCATGCTTCATGGTTTTGGTTGGCACGTACATATTTCTGGACAAGAGTATGACTTATGCCAATGTTGCCTACTTTAGATACTTCATTAACTTTAAGAGGATTTATGAGTATATTCCTCTACTCCAAGTTTGCTAAAGGTACTTAGTGGAAGACTCAACAGATGACTTCAAACAACTATCTATTTATGGTAACTTTTTTTGTATCCTTACTGATATTAATTACATAATACTTATGTTACGCTCTTACGAATATTTCATCTGAACCGTTTTCAAGTATGGACTCACCGGCATTTTTCGCGTCTCTCCGACTGAGAATATGTCGTGGCTATTATGAAAAGTTTCGATGTTCATGCTTGATTATCCGACTCGGCGAGAATCTGGAGACCGAGTCATTCTGAGTTTATCTTGACCGCATTGTGCTTAATGATATCTATTTCAAGTCGTACGGTGAGCACCAATACACGGCTCTTAGAGGTGAAAATATTATACTTTGGGTGGATGGCTTGTGGGTTTCGACTTATGTAGTCACATCTACATGTGGCAGTATTGTAACAATTCGAGTATTTTTAGGGTATACCCAAAGAACCCACAATTGTTGCTTATACCACCGTCCTTTGTAGAGATGATGAGATATTTAAGGAGTACTATGAACATTTGATCTCATAGGATGTACATAGTGTGTCAATTCCTCCTCCATTAAGTATGTATACGGTTAAATTCAATGATTTTGTAGAGTGTCGCATCATTATATGACACCATATGCAGAAGGAGATCTCCCGAGACCAGCTCATCAGAAGATCCTAAAAGAGGAGCAGGAAAGGGAAGACCATGTTGTAGATGTGTTAGCGATATGTCATTGTATTATGGCTATTGTGAGAAATGCCATAGTTAGGAGTGAATTTCAAGAAGGCCCCCACAAGAAGGTCACTCTACGGATCATCTTAGCATAGGCACGACATGCGTTATAATATAGGAAGCAGATGAGAAATAATGGCGTCAGATATACAATGTAGTTGTCTTTTACTTTGTATTTTGATATTAATATTTTGACATTTTGTATTATGGTTCGTTTTATTTTATGAACATTGATGTATAGTTGACCAACATTTTGATTTGAGTATTTAATCTTATTGAATGACAAATGTGTATGATTTATTGTGGAATTGATTTATAAATTACTTTTAATGTAAGCTTCATTAAAAAAATGTAAAATTTCTTATAACCTACTAGCTATGTGTGAAAAATGTGTCCAAAGTTAAACAGAAAATTAAAATCCATATTTTTTTGGCTAACACATAAAATACACATACAACTAGGGATGATAATGGGTAGGGTTTGGGCAGGGTACTATAGGACTCATCCCCATACTCGCGACTTAAAAAACCCTCGTGCCCGAGCCCATATCCGATTGGGTGCCAAAATTAACATCTGTACCTGTGTCCTATGGGCATATAATTACTCATACTCGTACCCGTGACCCGCATTCCTATTAAAAATAAATAGATCAATTATAAAATATCATATAATTTTAAAATTTGAAAACATTAAAAAGTTTTCAAATAATTTATTGTTGAAATAAACGAACACTTATATTAAATATGTAATGGTTTAACATTGATATACATTTTATAATTGATAGACATACACTTTTATATAACAATATAAATATAAATATATAATATAAATAAAATACATAAATATATAATGTGCGGGTATGAGGCGGGGTGAGTATCAAGGTGCACATACCCGCTTATTTTTGTAGATAATTATCCGAGTCTATGACCGTACCCATTTTTGCAAATTTTTATCCAACTTATTGTGGGTAAATTTGCGGGTGCTCATTAAGAATGGTTCAAATTGTCATCCCTACCTACAACATACCACGTTGTAAAATGCATACTCAACGCATAGGATTAATTTGCCTATTAAAATCAAGATTTTTCTCTGGTAATATGATGGTGCCTTTTAATTTAATTATTTGGTGTATAATAGACACCTCCCAATTTTAAAATCCAAACTATACTAATGACATTTTAAAATTTAAATATTGGGTGACCACTACATGGAATACAGTGAACAACATCCTAAAAATATTAAGGTTATTAATATTTGATGGTCGTGGCCACAAAATTATTCATTTAACATGGATAAAAAACAAGAGATCAAGTAGGAGATTCAAATTAGGATGATTTTATCATGTAGAAGACTTTTTTTTTATACCTATAAGGAATAAGAATTTTATGAAAAACAAGAATAAACATGTAATTGCTTTCAATAAAAATATTGGTTTTTATATAAACTTAATTGCAATTTTAATTCTCTTATTTATTTTTATTTTTTTAGTTTTAGTGCTCTCATTTTAAAAAACAAAATTTTGGTGTTTATTGATATATTTTTATATATTGCATGTTTTTTAATTTGTCCTAAAATTTGAGATGAAAGGCCAGATGTCCAAGTTGGAGTGTCGGTCTTGCTTTTTCTACTGCCATACACGCTTTATATTTTGACATTGACCCTGTTGTCAAAATAAAAATGAAATAAAATACATAAATTATCTCAACTTGAATTTTCTAGGACAATAAAAAGGATAAATATGAGACAGTAAAATAACTTTAATTTGACCTAAACACTGCATTTACTTAATATGTACTTTCTTAAACTCATGACAACAATTAAAATTGAATACTGCAGTCACGTTCTTCCCTTACCTAATTAATTAAAATGCTTTCTATTCATTTTATTATTGATGTTCCCTTACCTAATTTCACCAACTTCATGGTGAATCCTAACATTCACTAAGAAAAAATAATAATTTTAGTAGTAATAGAATTAGTGAGTCTTCTTATTAGAACAAGCATGCTCTATGTTAAAAGGAAGTGAATTGCATCAACAACTTTTTGTAAGACCAAACTAAATGAAACATGAATTCAAATGTACATCATTTCACGGGAAAACGTGTTTGATCCCTTAGAAAGATTGTTAAGGGAACAGAAGGTTACAAGATGTTGATCTTAGTTTTAATGAATCGAAACGAAAAGTCTGAGGTTTAGATGTAATAGCGGAAGAAGATGGAGAAATATTTTAGCTTTCATGAATCAGTGATCTTAATTTACTTTGATGAATTGAAATAAAAAAGAAGGTTTAGATCAATCAGATCTGATTCTTTACCCACATCCAGAAACCCAACAAAAGGATTCAATTTAGAACTTAGGTTTTAATTTTAATTGAGTTTGTTGAAGAGGATGAAGGTTTCAATTTGGGTTTGTGAAAGAGGGTGAAAAAGATAAATTTCATTGAATATAAAAAAAAATGAATCTAATAGACGGTGTTGGTTCTAAGGGGAAGAAGAAGAAAGAAGATAAGATAAATCTCATTGAATATAAAAAAAAATGAATCTAATAAACTATTGAAAAATAATCCATTCACTTATTTTCTAAGTTTTCCAAGATTATGTCGATTTGGTTTGTTAAGTTTGAAAGTCAAAAAAAATTGAAAATTATATCACAAAAGTAAAAAAAAAAAAAAAAAAAAAACAATCCCATCAACGACTGCCTGTGTCCTTTTACTTCTACATTGTAAAACATACTCACAAGCTTGTCAATGTAAAAACAAACAAAAAAATATAAATGACATTGTCTATTATGCTAACAATGTATCATGCCCACACAATTTTCAGGGTTACATAGAAACATTATTTGATGAAATTCCTCCACAACTCAAGCAAGTATCCTCCTCAAGACCACTCTGCACCAATAAAAAAAACATAATGTAAGTATATAGAAAACAGTTAAAAACAGTAAACCACAAAACTTTGCAAAACCAATTATGAAAAAATAAAATAAAAAACAGGAAGCATTGTGTTTGCCACAGGGCCGAAGGAAAGAACACAGCTATGAGGATTAATGGAATTTACAGAAAAATGAGAACAAAATAGAAAGCTCAGAATTACAACATTGAGATAAGACCAGTTACTAGTGTTGAAGTTATAGGTTTAAAAAAAATAGGGAGAGAAGGGAATACAAACCTAGAATTATGATTATAATATGTATTGGTCACACAAAAGACAGAACTAACCCTTATTTACACTCATACTAGAAGATCAGTTACTAGTGTTGAAGCTATAGGTTTTAAATCAAGAAGGAAGAGAAGGGAATAAAAACCTGACAATTTTGATTAAAGTTTTGTTTATTGGTGACAAAAAAGACAAAGAACTAACCTGGGATTATTTTGGTATAATCTAACACCACGCCTCAAGCTAAAACTTTAAGCTAGTTACAAGTGTAACCTTTGAAAGAGAATAAAAAATCAAATAATTTCATATGGAAAACACGCTGGCCAAATCACATCTAAGACACCGATATCAAATTGTAACTGCGACAAAAGTTAGGGCCAGATTGCATGTGAGGCAAAAATAAAAATGGCAGCAGACCTAATAGGACAAAAGTGAGGCCCTGGACTGCAACTGGGATGAAATTGAGGCCAGGCTACAGCTGTGGCAACAAATGCCAAATCACCCATAAGACAACCAAAACCAAAGTATAGCCGTAAAATTCTTGCAATAAGATGACCAAATCGATGCAAAACATGAATTGGGACCAATAGCAATGACAAACAAGGTTGGACATAAATGAGCAGTCAACGAGAAACTTATGAAACATCACATGAGAGTTTGTGGACACTATGCAGAGAAAGGTGGCTAAAAGAACAAGGCAGAGAAAGAGCTTAAATAGTATTAGTTACTCTAGAAAGGAGTAGTTTGGGGAGGAACCTAAAGGTTGGAGAGATAAGATAAGGATCGTAGCTCAACTCCTCTAACTAAGATTTCTAACAACTAATTTAATAACATGTTAATAAAAAAAGGAGTAACACTTTCCCTGTTTTAAGAGAAAACCATACCTCAACTAAGACTGCAGAAAAAGAAATCTAGCTATATTTCCAAGACTCTAGCTCTCTAAGGATGGCACTGCAGAAAAAGAAATCTAGCTATATTTCCAAGACTCTAGCTCTCTAAGGATGGCAACATTAAGACTCTAGCTCTCTAAGGATGGCACTGCAGAAAAAGAAATCTAGCTATATTTCCAAGACTCTAGCTCTCTAAGGATGGCAACATTGCCAAGCGTCAACCATGGAATGGCCAACAGCATTGAGGCGGGACAGCTAGCGCGGGAAGTGGCTTCCTTGAGGATAAGGACCCAATCAGTGACCAAGTCTACAGGAACTTGAACTGCTTCAGATTCTGAATTTCCCAATAAGGTAGTCTGGTAAATCTAGATGTAAAATTTGTTATAAACTATGCCTTGCGCAGGAAGTGTTGGTGGCAAAGAAGACAAGACAACCTTGACGGTGCGACTAGTCTCAGTTGAAATCTAATAGGGACTTGAGTATTATGGTGTGCCTAGATCTTAGTGGTTTGATAACTAGCTTTTAAGGGAGACCTTCCTAAGTGCATGGATACTAATCGAAATCTAGCAAAATCAATAAGCTTTGATGCAAAAAAGGCGAAAACCAAGAAAATTGAACGGTTGAATATGATTTTCCCTCAACTCAATAAAACAAAACACATGGATACATTAACTCTTAAAGCATAATAGGTCAAATACCAACACCAAAACCCAGATACAGATAAACCAAATACATTACCCTGATAATGATACATTAAAATTCAGCAGTGTATGTTTGGTTAAAACTGGTTAAACCCTAAATTTTATATTCTTAACACCCAAGTTTTCAAACCGCATAGAATGTTCATGGATAGAAAACCAGACAAAATCAAACCCTAATTTACATAAATCTTTCATACAACAATCCACCGCAAAGGATCTTGAAAACAAGAAAGTTCCAAACAGATTTTATAAATTTGCATACAAGAAATTAAAAGTGAAATTGGATAGTAAATTACCATAGTACCTGAATCTAAAGCTCGAGCTTGAGTTCCTCGCTTTCGCGGTTGAGAAAGTGAAGAATGTAAGGGGTGAGACGAACCACAACGACCCATGTCCCAAACATGGCGACGTGAGCTTTGAGCTCCTTCAATGCCGCAGTCTTGTCTGGCTTTCGCATGAACCCTGGAAACATGGCTTCTTCTCCGATTGTGAAAACTTTTCTTGTTAGGGTTTTGGGATTACAGAACCTTCAACTTGTAATTTGTGTTATTTCTCTTTAGATTTTAGAGGGTGTAAGAATGGCCGTACAGATAACTTTGTAAGAGAAAGCCCTTTAATATCTATATGTTGTTAAGCTTTCGGCCCATTAAATGTTTGCTTTTGCCAAATGGAAATTTCTTATCCCACCCTAATACCTTATAAAAAAATCAATTTTCTTTTATAGATTTTGGAGATGTATTTTCGGATGTGCTCTCATCTTAATTCAGAACGTTAATTGATCTGAAGATGCGTTTTTGAAAAATTTCAAAATACACTCATGCATTTCACTGAACCACACAAACATATTTTGTAAACACGGATTTGGAGATGCGTCTTTGAAATATTTTAAAATATACCTGATGCATCCCTCTTTGAAAGGTCCATCTTAAACATTTATTGATTTGGAGGTGCATTTTGCATAACAAGTCAAAAAAGTGCAAGTTAAGTTAGTTTTATGGTTAAACCATACAACCGATACAAATGTTAAGACCTTTATTATGTGATGAACATTAAACCATACAATTGATATACAAAAAATGACATGTATAAAACCGGAGTCAAAATAAGTCACCATGACATAAACAATAAAGTTGAAATATACAATGAGGTCGAAATAAATACAAATAAAATACAATCGAACATAAATCAAAACTATAAATACTATCAATTATTACGTATGTGTGACTCAAGCTTTTCATGCTCCTCTGCCCCCCCCCCAATGCTATAACGATGTCTCTGGTATATCAACGCCTCCCGTGCCTCCTTCATAATGGCATATAGGATCTCCCTCACCTCATAACCATCAGGAAAGATACCTCTGTTAATACATGCTTGTGCAATCTCCACAATACGGTGACATCTAGGCAACACATCATGATCATGATCTAACCTAGCATGCTCTTTCTCTAGTATCTCCTGATGAGCTGACTTCGATGTATCTCTTGAAGCAACATGCACCATATAAGGATGTGACACTCTGAAGAATCACCTGGTGTACTCGTCTACCTAACTTTATTCGCTCTCAGATAGGGTACTTTGTGCCTTCTATGGTACCAAATGAATAAAACAATCATCAAACATGGCATACATATCTCTCCATGTCATAGCGGGAGGAGCATAGACAATAAGGTATCTGAGAATATTGTGGGTATAGTTGAACTGCCGCATGACGCATTCAGGCAAATCTCAGATGTCAATTGTAAGCCAACCATCTTAAGTATAAAACTATGTTGTCAAATGGTTGTGTCTTATGGTGATCGACATGGATGTTAAAGTGCATATCCTCTGCTACCAAGCGGTCGAGATACACTCGAAATAACTATGTTGCCTAGTTCCCTCTAAGTGGGGCAAATGTAGAAGCACGTGACATATCCTCAGTATAGGTCGGTACACACGACCAACCGGGGATGCGTGGAAAGTGTTGGAGGATCCAAGCCTGAAAAGTGGTGGAACACGCGAATCATTAGTAAGGGCATTACAAAAATGTAATGAAAACAACACACAAACACTAAAAGATCAATAAATATTACCATCAAAAGTGGGATATTGCATGTCACCATCTTCATCTTCCGCTTATAGCCCTCAGATAACTTAGGGTACAAGTAGACCAACACAAGTGGCCCCTAATTGTACTCATGAATCCACTCAAAGTTCTCGAAGTATCGTATGTAAAGGGCATCCACATAAGTGGCATTCTTGTACATAAAAATGGTGGTGCCAAGCAAATATAACACGTGTGCTCTCATAACATACGTTTTATGTTGCCCCACCTGTTTGTCATCACCTCTAGCATGTTGTGCTCTAACCAGCTCATCTGTATATACCTTTTTTAGGAATTCAAACCTAGCATGAGCCCCTCTGGTTTTTTCAAACTCCTTCAAGGCAGCGTTTGGGTCAACTCCCGAACAGTCTACCATCAACCCAAGTGTCTCATCTTTGCTAATCCTCCCGTGATATAAAAGTTTTCCCATAATCGAAAGATGAAGTAGACACGAGACATTGTCGGGTGTGATAGACATCTCACTAAGTGGTATGTGAAATGATTAGGTCTCAGTATACCATCTTTCTATAAATGTATTAAGAATCTTATGGTTCACCATAACATAACTAGTTTTGCATAATTCGTTCATCCTATATAGTTGTAAAGCATTCTGAAACCACTCGTCAGTAGGCTGATGCAAGCCAATAATCTTTCGCCAATGGTTAATGAATTTCAGCGGATTACGATCCTGCAGAAAAATAAATCATCGTTAGAAACTTATAATATAATAACAAATATATTTAAAAAAGAATGAATCCAACTAATTTTACCTTTTTGTCCCAAATATGTCTGGCATTATGGTTCAGGTAAATAGGCAGTATTGACAACTCTAACGGGCCTCCTCCAAATACATGAGGTGGAATTGGCTCATCAACTTCATTAGTATAAGGTCCCTTTGATGCTTGGGTTGGCACTAGTGCCTATAGTGATTGAGGTACCTTCGGTGACTCGGTTACCTCTACTGCTTGAGTATGTGAAACCATTCACCTATGGGAAGATGGAGGCAATGATGCATCACTAGGTGGAACTCATCTCCTACATGAAGAATAAGATGGAGATATATAAGTCCTAGAAGTCTACGCATTCACATCAATCGGGCTAGAGGGAACAGGAGTATGCAAAACCCAACTCGTTTCTCTCTTAATAGATGCATGTTGTGAAATCCTATTATGCCTCAACGTGTCATCTCTATCAGGCATAGTGCATGTAAGTAAACCAGACAAGTGTCACACAATTACTACAAGCAACCATATAAGCAAGAAAAAGCAAAAAAAAAATGCAGACTAATAAAATACAAAGATGCATCTCCGGTTCCTGAGAATCCAAACATTGAAAAAATCCGCAGATGCATCTCTGGATTTTCCTGCAACTTTCATTTTCTTTAATGTCACTAATGCATACCACCAAGTCCCAAAATATAATGCATTAATCATCACTTTTAACTTTGGAACACATTTCTCATAATGTATCGACTATCAAATATGCATAAACTATGTATTTTAATACATAATCATCAATTTCTACAAATTTATACAAAAACTCAACAAAAATTACAATAATAAAAAACTTACAAGAAGCGAGGAATCTTTAAAGTTGATGTAATTGAATAAGCTCTTTGATGTTGTTCGATGATGATTGAAGAAGCTTTGATGTTGCTTGCTTGATTTTGAGATGATGTGATTTTGAAAGAGTTTTAGAGAAAAAAATTATTTTTTAACAAGTGAGGAAGAAAAAGGATTATGACGCGTTATGTACAAGCAGCTTCAAGAGATATATCTATGTAATGTTTATGAAGATGCATTTTTGTAGTTTTAACATTAAGTCATGCTTCTATTAACTTATGGTGTGTTGATAAGTGCCTAAAATATGGTAATATGTCGTAGTGAAAAAGGCATTTATTTAACTTGGTTTGTAAGTTTCTAACATAGAAATCCCATTTGCTTAATAGAATTATGATTGTGCATGTTTAATCGTATTTGGTTTACTTTTGTGTAGAATTAGCACTCAAACAAGGTATTGGAAGCAAAGTATGAAAAGGCATCCTGCTAAGCTCGCTAGGCAAGCAAGGAGCGAGAGCAAGACGAGCTCTCCCAGCGAACTAAAAGTGAGGTCCATGCGAGAAGATTCAGAGAGAAAAAGCTTCATGGTCACTCAGCGAGTTGCAATCGACACAACTAAAAAAAAATCCAGAAAGGAAAGTCTTCATTCTCGCCCTATGAGAAACCAACGAGGAAGCTCATCGTGCAAGACAAGGCGGTTTAATGGATGAGTTGGCAAAAACTTCAAGTTGAAGAAACTTGGCTCTCCAGGCAAGGCTGCTACTCTCCAAGCAATATCAGCAACACATAAACACTATAAAAGGGCATCAACTGTAACCAGACTGGAAGAGAAACATTTTGGGAGATAGAGAAACATAATAAACAATAGGAAATGGTGATTCTTGAAGATCTAAAGTTGGATACGCATTAATCATCGGGAAATCACATTTGATGCATGTCATACCCCAAAATTCACCCTACCCTTCACTAATTCATCTAGGTCACTAACCATAAGCATTCACATATCCTGATAGTCATTCATCTCATCTACATATTCATTGTACCATAACATCCACTTGCATTTGAAAAAATATATAAAATAATGGGTTCAAAGGTGTTCACCAGGGAGCATAGTGGAAACCTTAATTTAGGGGGGTTGCATCCGATTCGTTTGGTTCATTTTAAATGGTTCAGTTGTTTGGTTAAGATTCATGGTTTTGATTCATTGGCTAAGACTCATTCAAGATGCTACAGTCGGTTGATTGATTGAATATCATTTGGTTGGCTTTGATTGATTGGATTTTGAGTCTTGGATTGACATGTTTCATTTGGTTCAAGAGCATTGGGATTTTCAGTCGTATCCACATTCATTCCACAAGAGAACAAACATTTTTACCTAAGTGGTCAAGAGTTGACCAAAAGTCAATTTAGGTAAAAATGTTTGTTCTCTTGTGGAATGAATGTGGATACGACTAAAAAGCCCAATGCTATTGAACCAAATGAAACATGTCAATCCAAAACTCAAAATCCAATCAATCAAAGCCAACCAAATGATATTCAATCAAGCAATCGATTGTAGCATCTCGAATGAGTCTTAGCCAATGAATCAGAACCATGAATCTTAACCAAACAACTGAACCATTTAAAATGAACCAAACGAATCAGATGCAACCCCCCTGAATTAGGGTTTCCACTACGCTCCCTGGTGAACACCCTTGAACCCATTATTTTATGTTTTTTTCAAATACAAGTGGAATGTTATGGTACAATGAATATGTATATGAGATGAATGACTATCAGGATATGCGAATGCTTAGGGTTAGTGACCTAGATGAATTAGTGAAGGGTGTTGGTGTAAGCCCTAGAGGCCAATACTTTTGGTACTTCTATCGAATTATTTATTAATAATAAAAGGCTTTTTCTTTATTATGTTTGTTTAATAAAGTCCCTAGAATAGATAGTCCGTTTAATGTATCAAGTGTGACTTAATCATGAGAGCACATTAAACATAAAGACACTATTCTTAAAGTATCCGTAGTCGAGCTTTATTGTGAAGTGGGATAACATTAAAGCATGAAGACTATTATGTTTATAGACTGATGATCACATCTCATGGATCATGGATAAGGAGTTATCAAGTCTTAAACATAGGTATGAATATTAAGAGTAGTATTTATACCGGATTGACCCGCTATGAGAATACTGTATAGAAAGTTATGCAAAGTGTCATAAGTTATTCTCATGGTGATAATGGTGTATACCACTCTTCGACCTGAAACCACTATGGACCCTGGATGTAGAGTCGAGTGCTTTATTGCTGATCAAACATTGTCCGTAACTGGATGACCATAAAGACAGTTGATGGGTACTCCACGAAGCATGTTGAGGAACATGAGTGACCTAGATGGAATTTGCCCATCCTGCGTAACAGGATAAATGTCTATGGGCCCAATATTGAACTGGACAAGGATGACACGGTTTATGCCTTGTGTTCAATATAGACATAAGGGCAAATGGGTAATTATACACATAATTATTATCACAGAAGGACTTGTCAAATCACATGACATTTTCGTGTCTTGGGTAGCAGTGATGTATTGCTAGATACCGCTCACTGTTTATTATGTTAAATACGTGATTTAATATAATTGCCAACGCCGCGAAAACCTATAGGCTCACACACAAAGGACAAATTGATGAGAGATAGAGTAATTAAGGATTACTATAATGTACGGTTTCCTTAAGTGAATTATAGAACATCGTAAGGTACGATGTACTTAAATAGAATACGAAATATGGTAAGGTACTAAATACTTAAGTGATTTTGGCATATTATAAGATATGGGCCATATACACTTGAGTGGGCTTTTTAGCTTGCAACCCACACAAGTGGTTCTATAAATAGAACCTTTGTGTAGAAGCATTGTAACTTTTGCCTGCAATTTTGTTTCTCTCTCTCTCTCTCACTCAAAGCCTTCATTCGTAACAGCTAGCACTGAGATTGAAGGAATCTGTTTGTGTGGACTGAGTAGAGACGTTGTCATCGTTCAACGTTCGTGATCGCCACAAGAGGTAACGATTCTATCACTTATCATGCCCATTCGTAAGGATCACTAAATGGAGAAATTTTTAAATTCCGCTACGCCTTGGATGTCAATTCTCCTTCAATGGTATCAGAGCCTGGTTACGAAACCATGAATCTGATAACTGTTTATTTTCTGTATTAATACGATTAAAGACAGAATGAATCAAAGATTAAATTAAGATCGATCAAGTTATATATATGATATAAGTAATCCTGATGCAAAATACATTATATATGATATAGTGTTCTCGTTTCGTTCATTCAAACACTCAATGGTTGTTTTCCTTTGAGCGATCAATGGTCGTTTGCTTCTTGATCCGACATTAGTATAGTGAAGCAATGACGTGTTGATCAATCATACAGAATCAACAATCGAGATGTGTTTGACGGTCTGAAATTGGTACATTAGGGTTAGTGACGGCACAAGGGTTGTGTTGTCAGAGAGTTATGCGATTGGGGTTATAACTGCACAAGAGTTGTGCTTTCTAACACTTTTTCGAACAGTGTTAACCGGTTAATGCATATGGTTAACCGGTTAACGCAAGATGAAATACAACTTTCTAAGTTTTTCAAACAGTGTTAACCGGTTAACGTATTTGGTTAACCGGTTAACGCAAGACAAAAAGAAAATTTTGTAACAGTTTTCAACAGTGTTAACCGGTTAACGCATTTGGTTAACCGGTTAACGCAAGGCAAAATTCACCCGTTCGGCTAACTCTGCGTAATGTGATCGGTCGTCGAGATTTAATTTGGTTTTAATTGATTAAAAGAATTAAAATTGATAATAATAATAATGTGTTTATTATTGTCTTGTGATGATCGGTTATGGCCTTAGTTTTCCTTTATTTTGTTTTGGGTTTTAAAATACGACCTGCGTGTCGTGCCTCTCTTTTAATCTCTCAATGTAACTTCTTTTCTCATCTCACTCCCTCGTATGTAAAACGAGTTTCTTTATGTAATGTAATGTTATGAAGAAAGCAAAGAAGTCAGTGCCAAAGGAGGACAACCTTGAAGATCTTGCTTGGAGAAGCTTAGATCGTTATTAGGTTAGCTTAGGTTCTCTCATTGGCTTGGGAGAACAATTGCGCTAGGGGCCATAACTGTTTCATTATATATGTATGTTGATGCATGTGTATGTATGTTGATGCATGTGAGAGACGATTTATATGATAAATAAGCCGGTGAGATCAGAAAAATTGCAATTTCCTCTGTTAATTCCTTAGGATTGGCATTAATTTTAGAAAACAAATAATGTAATCATCTCTGTTGTTTTAATATGTTGGGTTGAAGAAATTCAACATCACCAACATGTCATGTACGATGTCACGACATCAGGTCTGTGACATCGCACATGTGTAGAAAACTGAATTAATTAATTCAGTATATATTCTGGGATCAGCAAGGATATCTGGTGAATATCCTAACTCCCATGTGGAGGTCTTGAAGACTCAATCAAAAGATATATAGGCTCAAAATATGGAGATATATATGGAAAGATTCTAGGATTGAAGACCTTGTTTGTAGCAGAATTTTTCTGCTGAAGTTGTAACAGCAAAGAACAAGTCTGCTGCGATTTCTGAAGGCCCAAATCCAGTTGGGTGATTAGGTTATAAATAGCTGATTGTAACCTAGTATTTATAAGCCTCCTAGAATGAAAATTTAGGGGTGTGTGTGAGGTAAACCTCCCAATCTGTGGGAAGGTTACCATGTGTTTCTCAGTGGTAAAAGCTGAGAGTATTTGTAACTCAAAGCCTGTAGGCAAGAGTGATTTTGTTCTTGAATGAAGCTGTGAAGCAAGTTCAAGGTGTGGTAACATTACATTGTATTTGTAGTGATAGGAATGGAAATTGGAGGTTTCTATCTAGGAGTTCCTAGGTATAGATTGCATTGGGTAGGGATTAAGTGAAGAGTTGTAAACGGGTGAGTTTAACTCTGAATTAATACTGCTAATAGTGGATCTTCTTCCTGGCTTGGTAGCCCCCAGATGTAGGTCATGTTGGACTGAACTGGGTTAACAATTTCCTGTGTTTGTTTTCCTTCTGCATGTGTATTTATTACTGTCATAACTCAGTTGGTTTCCCAGTCAGGTTATCAAGATGATAACAGACCTGGTATATAACCTTCTGATTGAATGTCAATCAGAATGTTGTAACATTCATCAGTGACAGCGTATACTGAATAATAAGCATGTTAGTTTCAGTTCAGTATTTATTTAAGTATGTTCTTTTCAAGGATAACAGACCTGGCTGGAGGATCATTGTGAAACTGTCAAACTGGACGTTTTGACAGTTGATACTGAAGGTTGATACTGAAGTAGAGACTAGTTGGTCTTTTACAGTACTGCAAACTTAGCACAGCACGTTTCCAGGAACATAACAGAATCAGCATATGTTCTGGATGTCGAACTGAATGTTGTGACATTCATTCCCAACAGTAGGTGCTAAAGTGTAGGATGATTGGTTTTTCTGGTTCAGTATTTTTCTCAGGCTATTCTTCAGGGATTCAATAGCTTAGAGAAAAACCAGGAAACCAACTACTAACCTACAATTAATGAACCTAACAAATAGCCTAGTTGTTAGCAATCTAATAAGTGGAAATTAGATTAACGTGTTCAACCTTTAATTCAGGAAATACAAGTAAAATATATACACACTGGAACAATGTAACAAATGATGTCCACAAACAACAGTAAGACATCATGCTGATAACTGTGGAAGAAAACAACAGAAGTGAGTGCTAGGTTTGATGTTTGTTGAGTCTTTCTTCCTGATGAACAGAACCAGGTGTTCATACATTCTAGGGTGACATAGAATGAGATGTCGTGACATCTGTGAACTTGTGCATATTAGTACAGTGGTTAATAACTATCTTGCTGTATTAGTTACAATGTTAGATCAGATGTCATGACGTGGAGTAGAACATCTGAATTCTGACTACACCAGAATTTCAATTGGTATCAGAGCAGGCATCCTGTTCTGCTTCTGGATGAGATCCATGGGTGATACTTTATGGTATCTTGCAAGGAGTTATGTTAGTACTGATGCTGGAACTTGTGAAAGGTCCTGTAATTTCCCTGAATGGTCCTGATAACACGAAATTATATCGCTTTTTAAGACTTAATTCAATTAAATTATTTTATCATTTACGCTAGTTCATCTCATTTTATCAGATATTATGCAGTATTCCTCTTCTATTTATATCAGGTACCCATTTTGAAGCAAAAGTGAAAAAGGGAAGAAAAGGAGGTGTAAAAAGGAACAAAAAGGAGAGAAAAGGAACCAAAGGCCAAAGCCCAGCCCAAAGCGCACAAGTCACCAATGTTGTGCCTGTGACGGACGTCACAGGACGCGTGACGAGCGTCACGCGAAGTAGCCTTGTGACGGACGTCACACATGGTGTGACGAGCGTCACACCAGTCCACTAGCTTTTTGGCGCAAGTTACGCTCTCAGAGGAATGGAAGTAACGTTGAGGACTTCGTGTCCTATTCCCAAGCCGTGAATTTAGCACGCTGAAGACTCGTGGAAAAGAAGAAAAAGGCAGTTAGTAGCACTACTATAAATAGCTACCCTAATCCCTCTCGTTTGCTCTGCTCTCTTTGCCGTTTACACACACCGAAGCTCTGCCGATTTTCTGTTCAAGCTTTTGCTTATTTTTCTTTTTCCAGCAGAATTAATATTGTTTATTTTATTTGTTTATTTTGCAAGTTTTATTTTCTTCTTCCCTTGCAAATTTACCTTTCCCGTTTTTAATTTTTAGATATTTTTCGCGTAGTAGTTTCTACACCGGAAACTACTGTGCAACTTTATACCGGATTTAACCTTACGTTATATTCGAGTCTTTTCTATTTCCTTGATTTAATTTACTGTTTAATTGAAGAATCGAAGAACAAATCCTACCGGCTTGTGGAGGAGTGTTCAAGACCTTTGTATTACGCATTCAGGTTCTCTAATTGTTATTTAATATTTAATGTTTTACTCTATTGTTTATTTACATTGCCTGCCTGAAATGAGTCTGTGTATGCATGATAATAATTATTATTTAGTTAGCATGTCTGGCTAATTCGCCTAGGTATCGGTATGTAAAGTAAGCAGAAAAAGGGGTCAAGACTGAGTCGGTCTATTCAAACTTAAAATTAGAATCAATCTTTTTATGGTCTTAACTTACAGGTTTAATAACAAGATTTTTTTACAAAAGTAAAAGACATAAAGAAGTTGAAACCAACAGAGCGAGAGTTTGAGGTTTTAACTGGACAGTGTAAGTTAGTCATTAAGTCTATCTCAGGGCGAGAGCAAGTTTTAGAATTAATTAAATTCTGACCTTTTTCCAAAAAGTATTTTTAAAGATTGAATGTGAGGACGAGAGTTAAGCATTTAGATTTAATTGTATAACCTAAGTCAACAGAGCGAGAGTTTGAGATAAGGGTGTTTAAAACGGTCAGTATTTTCTTAAAAAGAGTTTCTGCAACTTTATTGTTTTCAAAATATGATTTTTGACTTAATTATAAGTGACAGCTACATTAATATAAGATCATGGTTTCTTCAACAGAGCGAGAGTTTGAGATAAAACCTTTAACCAATAAAGTTAATCGAAACGATTTATTTTAAAACAGAGAGACCGACAAGGAATTGATTCCCTAGTTTTGACGAACTACATACCGATATCCGTTTTATTGATATTTAATCTAGATATTAGTTTAGCTCTTAGTTTTTCCCCAAACAATCAAACATTTTCACCTTAGATTTACGTAGTAACTTTAGATAACGGTACATCGATTCATAAGTCCCTGTGGGATCGATATCTTTTAAAACTACGCGATAGAACTGTGCACTTGCAGTTTGTATCCCATTCTCGACTCACCCAGTCGAGCGATCAAGTTTTTGGCGCCGTTGCCGGGGACTTTTATTCAATCGATATCGTAACTCTTCCGTTACGCTGTAGAGACTAAGGTTTCTTTTTCCTTCTATTCTTTCTTTCGTTGATTTGTATGCCACGCACTCGCTCTCAAGGCGAACCGCTCTATTTACGAATCAACGATATCGAACTATATCTCCGAGTCTTATGACGAATTCGGGAATATCGTGCTGAAAACAATCTCCCTCCTATAAACCTTCCTGATATCAAAAACATTTTTCCTTCTTTAACCGAGATGGCAGAACCAGCTCGTGCTCTTAGAGATTACGCCGCTCCATCGCAAGATGAACCGCATTCAAGTATTGCTCCGCCCGCAATCGAAGCAAACAACTTTGAACTTAAACCTTCGCTGTTGCAGGCTGTGCAACAGAACCAATTCTCTGGAAATCTTACCGAGGATCCAAACCTTCATTTATCCGTATTTGTTCAATATGCTGATACTGTTAAAGCTAATGGTGTCACTTCAGAGGCAATTCGACTTCGTCTTTTTCCTTTCTCATTAAGAGATAGCGCTAGAAGATGGCTTCAATCTCTCCCTTCCAACTCAGTCACCACATGGAACGAGTTGAAGAAAGTTTTTCTTGCCCGATATTTTCCGCCAAGCAAAACAGCTATGTTAAGGGCCCAGATAAACGGATTTAAACAGAAAGACAACGAGTCTCTTTTCGAAGCATGGGAAAGATACAAAGACATGATGAGACTTTGCCCACACCATGGTTTGAAAGACTGGTTAGTAATTCACACATTTTATAATGGTCTCTTATACAATACAAGGTTAACAATAGACGCCGCTGCAGGTGGTGCACTAATGAACAAACCTTATGCTGACGCTTACCAGCTTATCGAGAGCATGGCCCAAAACCACTATCAGTGGGGAACCGAACGAACAACAGTGGAAAAACCTCAACCGAAAACTGGCATGTACGAGATAAGTAACTTTGATCACGTTAATGCAAAAGTGGATGCTTTGGTCCAGAAAATTGAAAGTTTAAACGTATCACCACCAACCGCCGTGGTTGCTATAACTCAGAATTGCGAGGTCTGTGGAATCCAAGGCCACACTCCTGCGGAATGTCAACTCTTGACTGGAATCCAAACAGAGCAGGTAAACTATGCTCAAGGAAGCCCCTATTCGAATACCTATAACCCAAATTGGAAGAACCATCCAAACTTTTCATATAAGAGTAATAATGCTTTATACGCACCCGGACAGTCTCCAAATCAAACCCCATCTATACCTCCGGGATATCAGAAACCAAATCCTAACAATAATACCCCTAGAAAATCCAACTTGGAAATCATGATGGAAAACTTTATAGCTTCCCAACAACAAACCAATAAAGATTTCTTAAACCAGAACATACACACTGGCGAACAACTTAAACAACTCGCAAGCAAAGTAGATGCCTTGGCTACCCATAACAAAATGTTAGAAACACAAATATCTCAAGTAGCTCAACAACAAGCACCTACTGTTGCACCAACTGGTACATTCCCTGGACAGCCCCAACCTAATCCGAGAAACCAAGCTCATGCAATTATATTAAGAAGTGGAACGGAAGTAGAAGGACCGTCTGATCCAAGGATAGAAAACCAAAACCCTGAGAAATCCACTGAGGAAAGTGAACCTAAGGAAAAGGAAGAGAGTAATAAGGAAACCCTAGAAAAGAAGGAACCTTATGTACCTCCACCACCTTACAAACCACCTATACCTTACCCTCAAAGGCTTGTTAAAACCAAAGATGTAGGTCAATTTAGAAAATTTGTTGATCTCCTTAAACAATTAAACGTTACAATTCCGTTTACCGAAGCTATTACGCAGATGCCCTCATATGCTAAATTCTTAAAAGAAATTCTTTCTAATAAGAGGAAACTTGAGGATAGCGAAACTGTTACACTCCCTGCCGAATGTAGCGCTATAATCCAAAACATGCCTCCTAAACTCAAGGATCCAGGTAGCTTCTCTATACCCTGTCACATAGGAAAATTTGTCATCGACAAAGCCTTATGCGATTTAGGAGCCGGAATTAGCGTTATGCCTTTATCCATATGTAAGAGACTGGAAATGGGAGAATTAAGACCGACCAAGATGTCTGTACAACTAGCGGATCGTTCCATCAAATATCCTGTAGGAATCCTTGAAAACGTTCCCGTACGCATAGGTCAGTTTTACATTCCCACTGACTTCACAATTATGGACATTAGAGAAGATGATACTACACCTATTATACTAGGAAGACCATTCTTAGCAACTGCCGGTGCAATCATAGACGTAAAACGAGGAAGACTCACCTTCGAAGTAGGTGAAGAGAAAATTGAATTCATTCTTTCCCAATTCTTGAAAGCACCTGCAATAGAAGATACATGTTACTTCATGGATATCATCGATGAATGCATAAAAGAAGCAGAGTCAGGAGAAGACAAATCATCAGACTATCTTTTAGAAGACAAATCTAAACAATGCTTAGCAGTAACACCAGATCCTACGCAGTGTCTTAACAAACCAACCCCTGATTTGAAAACACTTCCCAAAAATCTGAGATATGAATTCCTAGACTTAGAACTTGAACGACCTGTGATAGTCAATGCAGATCTAGGAAGACTCGAAACAGAAAAACTCCTACATATCTTAAGAAAATATCCAACCGCACTAGGATACCACATAACCGATCTTAAAGGAATAAGCCCTTCTATTTGTATGCACCGCATCATGTTAGAAGAAGACGGTAAAACCTCTAGGGAACACCAGAGAAGACTAAATCCGATCCTAAGTGAGGTAGTAAAGAAAGAAATAACCAAGTTATTAGAAGCAGGTATTATATATCCTATATCTGATAGCAAATGGGTTAGTCCTGTACACGTTGTACCAAAGAAAGGAGGCATAACCGTTATTGAAAACGAAAAAGGAGAAACTATAACTAAACGAATCGAATCGGGATGGAGAATGTGCATTGATTGTAGGAAACTAAACAAAGCAACCCGAAAAGATCATTTCCCTTTACCATTCATTGACCAAATGTTAGAACGATTAGCAAAACATTCACATTTCTGTTATTTAGACGGTTATTCAGGCTTCTTTCAAATACCAATTCACCCTGATGACCAAGAAAAGACAACATTCACATGCCCTTTTGGTACCTTCGCGTATAGACGAATGCCGTTTGGTCTGTGTAATGCCCCTGCCACTTTTCAAAGATGCATGATGGCAATTTTCGCCGACTTTCTCGAAAACATCATGGAAGTATTCATGGATGACTTTTCTGTATACGGACAAAGTTTCGAAGAATGCCTTGAAAACCTGGAAAGAGTTCTTGAACGATGTGTAAAAGTAAACTTAGTACTTAATTGGGAAAAGTGCCACTTTATGGTACAAGAAGGCATTGTTTTAGGACACATCATCTCGAACAGAGGAATTGAAGTAGACAAAGCCAAAATAGAGGTAATCGAAAATCTTCAACCCCCAAGAACCGTGAGAGAAGTACGAAGCTTTTTAGGACACGCCGGTTTCTACCGACGATTCACCAAAGACTTCTCTAAGATAACTAAACCCTTAACCGGACTGTTGATGAAAGATGCCGAATTCATATTCGACGATAACTGTTTAAAAGCATTTCGAACTCTTAAACAAGCATTGATCTCCGCACCCATTATGCAGACACCAGACTGGAATGAACCATTCGAAATAATGTGCGATGCCAGTGATTATGCTGTAGGTGCTGTTTTAGGACAAAGAAAGGATAAAAAGCTTCATGTTATATATTACGCTAGCAGAACCCTGGATGAAGCACAGATGAATTATGCCACAACCGAGAAAGAACTCCTAGCAGTGGTATTTGCGCTAGATAAATTTCGTTCTTACTTGGTAGGAGCCAAAATAATAGTTTACACTGATCACGCTGCTATCAGGTACCTTCTAACAAAAAAGGATGCTAAACCTAGACTCCTAAGGTGGATCTTGTTATTACAAGAATTCGACTTAGAAATCAAGGACAAGAAAGGAACTGAGAAC
The DNA here is from genome assembly GCF_024323335.1 of Lathyrus oleraceus. Classification (NCBI taxonomy): domain Eukaryota; kingdom Viridiplantae; phylum Streptophyta; class Magnoliopsida; order Fabales; family Fabaceae; genus Lathyrus; species Lathyrus oleraceus. The sequence continues at coordinate 453,370,180 of NC_066585.1, read as the reverse complement.
GTAGTAGCAGACCACCTCTCTAGACTTGAGAACCTTGAACCAGAAAGAACATCCATTAATGATGATTTCTCGTATGACAAACTCATAGCTACTTTGGAAGAGAACAACTCCGACATGCAAATAGAAACCACCTTAGCTATATCTGTCATACCATGGTACGCTGATCTAGTCAATTATTTAGCTGCCGGAATAGTTCCACCTACTTTATCTTACCAGCAGAAGAAAAGATTCTTCCACGACATAAAACACTATTACTGGGATGATCCCTTACTTTTCAAAAGAGGTCCCGATGGTATTTTCCGTCGATGTGTACCCGAAGAAGAGGTAGAAAATATAATCCAACACTGTCACTCCGCGCCTTATGGTGGACACACAAGTACATCCAAGACCTGCTCTAAAATCCTACAGGCTGGCTTTTATTGGCCAACTATATGGAAGGACGTACATGCGACTATTAAGGAGTGTGACAGATGTCAACGCACGGGAAACATATCTAGACGTGACGAGATGCCACAAAATGGTATTTTGGAAGTAGAGATTTTTGACGTGTGGGAAATAGACTTCATGGGACCGTTTCCATCCTCTTTCGGTAACAAATACATACTCGTGGCGGTTGACTACGTATCAAAGTGGATCGAAGCTATAGCTTCCCCAACTAATGACACCCGAGTAGTAACTAGACTCTTTAAAAATATAATATTTCCGAGATTTGGCATCCCAAGGATAGTAGTCAGTGATGGTGGATCGCACTTTATATCCAAGGTACTCGAAAAACTACTACTTAAATATGGAGTGAGACATAGGATAGCAACACCTTACCACCCTCAAACCAGTGGACAAGTGGAAGTATCTAACAGAGAAATCAAGCAAATACTAGAAAAAACGGTCGCCACTTCAAGGAAAGATTGGTCATTGAAATTACCAGAAGCTTTATGGGCATACCGAACTGCTTATAAAACTCCCATAGGGACGACCCCATTTAAGCCCATTTATGGAAAATCCTGTCACCTCCCGGTAGAATTAGAACACAAAGCCTATTGGGCTATTAGAAATTTAAATTTGAATTATAAAGCCGCCGGTGAAAAGAGAATCCTTGACATAAACGAATTAGAGGAACTCAGAAGAGACGCCTATGAAAATGCCAAAATCTATAAAGAAAGAACAAAACAATGGCATGATAAGCGTATATCAAGGAAAATCTTCAAGCAAGGCGACGCAGTACTCTTATTTAACTCCAGACTAAAATTATTCCCGGGAAAACTACGATCCAGATGGTCAGGACCTTTTCACATCACTAAAATCTTTCCCAGTGGAGCGGTAGAAATAAAAGGACAATCTACAGAACCGTTCACCGTAAACGGGCAGCGTCTGAAACATTATCACTATGCGGAAACCAACGTGGATTCGCAAATTCTACACTTAGACGAAACGCCCCCAGGACTCATAGACAATATTTAACAATTTCTTTGTCGAGCTTGCGACATTTAAACAAAGCGCTTAGTGGGAGACAACCCACAAATTAATCTGTTATTTTATTATTCTATTATTATTATCATTTCTCTATTTTTCTCTTAATTATTCTTTTAATTTCTATTTAGTATTCATTATTGATTTATTCAAAAAGAAAAAAAAATATATATCCATATAATAATAATAATTCTTTTCTTCTTTCGGCATTTGGCCAAATCCTGACTTAAACTCATGTTTTCTTTTCTCTAGTTAACACTAACCAGATGGGACATTTTGACCGTATGGGTATCAAGTTCAGAGGAATGGCTCAGAAACGAAGGTTTGAAGAACTAGCCACTAGAGAGATGCTACCTAGTTTATATGCTGATGATTGGGCTATGACTGCCCTTGGACTGAGACAGAGTGTCCTGTTTTTGCTGAATCAGATAGGATGGGAGACCTCCCCTATCCTGAGGCATTTCACCACCTACCGGAGGCTCACACTAGAATTCCTTAGTTCATTAATCTATCTACCCAGCCATGGAAAAGGAATTACCAGAGGTTTTATCCAGTTCAGAATGTTCAATATGGAGTACCAATTTAATATTAGAGACTTCACCAACCTTTTGAGTTTTCCTACCTCCTTTGATACATTCACTATAAGCCAGGAAGAACTTTTTGAATATAGAGAGCTTGAACACTTTTGGGGTAAGCTGACTGGAAATGATGAGCCCGAAGAACATGAGTTTCTCTCTGGAAACATACATAACCCGGCTTTTCGCTATTTCCATAAGATCCTGACCCACACTTTATTTGGGAAGAAGCCAAATAGTACTTCAGTTTCACGTGATGAACTCTTCATCATATTTTGTGCTTCCCAGAACCGTCCAGTAAACGGTGCTACTTTTATGTTAGCTAATTTGGACCACCTTATCCAGGATGAGAGAGCACCCATTAGAATAGGCGGCCTGATAACTATGATAGGTAATGCTATTGGATTACGTCAGCCTATGCTTGACCTGAACCCTTTTTGTGGCATTACCACTATGAGTATACCTTTCCTCTTCAACACTATGTTTATAGCAAACATAGGGTCTGATGAGTTCGAGCTTGTTATTGATAACCAGGTTCTCTGCCTATTCACCATGCCCGATCCTAGGACTAGTGTTCATAACCAAAGGAACTGGCTCTATAACCTGAATGAAACCCCAACTCCTGATGGATCCACTGAATCCATCCAGGATTATGAGATTTGTGATGACTATGAGCACTATGTTGACCATATCTCTCTTGCTGAATCTGACCCTCAGACTCCATCCGGCTACCATGATATTGATCCTCCTCCTCAGCCTGTCCTGACCGAAGAATCAGCCATGCCTGATCTCCGACATCATATGCCAGGAACAGATATTAAAACCGTCATTGAAGCTTTGATGTCAGAACAAAACGCCCTCAGGGAAGATTTCCACAGCTTGAGACTTGCAGTCCTAGAACGCATGAGCAGCACGGCAAGTCAGTTACGTATGTTACGGCATCATGTTAACTCTTTTACTCCTCCGGCCAGAGATCCGAAGATAGATGGAATTTAGTTATTTTTCCTTTCTAAGTTATTTAGTTTTAGGCTAGATTTTTTCATTAATGTTGTTTGAATTCATGATTATTTCTATTTCATTTCATTATTTTCCCTTCCTGTAATACATTATGATCTCCTTTTTATTGAAGCTGTTTAGTTAATTTTATTATGCAAATGCCTGTTACGTTCTACTGTTGTTACCTATTATTATTATACAAAGCAAGTAACGTGCACAGTGCATTAAAATTGCAGACTAAAAATAACCATAAGCTAAATGAAACATTAAAATACGCTACCAAAGTGATTCTGTGAAGCGCTACTAAGCCTTTCCAAAAAGGAAGTGTGACGAGCGTCACACCACCCATAACGGACGGCACACTTAGTGCCTGTTACGAGCGTCACAGCCTTGTGACGAGCGTAACGCCTCTCAGACATGTGAACGTTAGGGAGCCGTTGGAGACGAACGTTACACCCCTACCTTTTTACATTCCCCATTCATTTTTCATTTACCACACTTAATTACTTTTCAACCACTTTTTCTTTCTACCTTCCAATCCTTCTCCTATAAATACCTACCAAAACTCCCTTCATTCACCACAAAACAAATCTCTCATATCAAACACACTTCTTTTCCTTTCCAAATCATCACTTCAAAAATTCATCACAATGGCGGGAAATCAAAATTTCGGAAATATCATCTTCCGATCCGGAGATGACAACTATCAGCAGGAGCAATTCGAGCGCTTCCAACAGCGAGGCGTCGCTTCCACCAGGTACCCCGATTTAACTTGTTTACAACAATTGGGCTTACTCCAAGGTATCGAGTGGATGCTCCGTAAAGCCGATTTAACCTTCCTTTGCACCCATAACCAACCCACCTATCCTTCCCTAACCTTAGAATTCCTAAGTTCTTACGACTACACCACTCCCGCCGGTGAAGGTGAATTTCTAACCGGTACGGCAACCTTCCGTATGTTTAACACCGAGTACTCTCTAACCCAACGCCAATTGAGTGCCATGCTACATTTTCCCACAGAAGGTCTGCTCCATGCCAGAATCCCTCAAACCTCAAACTGGAACACAGTTCTAGTTTTCGACCTTTTAAAGAAAATTTCCGGTATAAATACCTACAACTGGGAAGAACTCCTTCTCTCCCACATCCATAACCCCACCATCCGTTATTTTCTCCGTATCCTGCAAAACACACTCTTTGGAAGACCAAACAACAGTAAGGTCAACTCAAAAGAACTCTTTTTCCTCCAGTGCGTTTTCGAATCGGATACTAAGGTAAACGCCGCCTCTTTTCTCTTTCATCATATCCGCACCTTATGTGCTAGAGGCCGGCAACCATTCATAATTGGTGGATTAATAACCTCCATAGCACTTGGCCTGAACCTAGGGGATAAACTCCAAACTTTAGAATCCCTACCTCCCCTGTCTATGGATATCAGCTATTGCCGCTCCAGCCGCCTGATTAAAAACAGAGTAGGCGGAGGCTATTATCTTATGGTGAACAACCAAGCTGTCCCAAGTGTTGTGCTACCCAATACCACCCTAACGGATGTCACAAACCCGGACCGCCACCTCTACGATCTTAGCGCTCCTGAAACCACCGAGCCTTCACAAACAAACCAGCAAACAGATGAGTTTGCAGAAATGGAACAAGGTGATCATCCGCCAACACAACAATCAGTCCCGCTAAACCCTTCCAGTAATGCAGCCGGCCCATCCTCCCAACGTCGTCGACGACGAAGGCCTGCGACCAACGATGACATTATGGATGCTATCGATGGAATGCAGGCACAGAATACAGAGATGATGCAGATGATGCGTCAAATGCAACAGCAACAGGATGCTCGGAATGCCATAACCGACCAGCGGTTTACTGAGTTGTTTAGCAGATTCGACAGCTTAGACATACATCAAAGATCACCAGGACCAAGAACCAGAGGTGGAAGGCAGCCTTAGTTGTTATTTTCTTTTTCCTTTCCATCTTGTATTTCTTTCCCTTAAAACATCGAGGACAATGTTTCGTTCAAGTATGGGGGGGAAATTATTCTTTCCATTCTCATCTTTGTTTCAAGTATGTACTCTCCCTTTTCATTGTTATTTCTCTATAAAAAAAAAAAAAAATATATTTTAAGTTAAGTCCTGAATGTGAAAAATTTTCTATTATCTATTTCCCTCAACTTTCTTGAGCCATAACAAAAAATTTTAACACACCCAATAAGTATAAAGGTTGCTTACTTTATAAAATTTGAGTGAAATCAAAACAAAATCATTACCATAACAACGCTCTGAGAACCTCAATATGTTAGATCAGGATAAGTACCTATTATACCGAACTCCTTGAACTTTTAGTTCTATGGTAACCCCAAGTAGTTTATACAGAAGTCAACACCATCTTAATAGCAAACTACGTGGAGAGCCGATGAATATAAGTGAATGATCCCCAAAGTAACCTGAGATACATAAATATATCAAGAAATGCACTAATCAAATTAGGTGATCCTTACCGGATCATTTAATCTAAAGGTTGCAGATCATGTAAAAGCACAATACGAAAGATCCATTATGAATTGGTTCAGTAGGAATCTGGTACTGAACTTGGTAGGGCGGACTACGGTTCGATCCCCCGCAATTTGCAATGGACTGAATAATGAAGTTATCCGACTTATGTACCAGAACTTCTAGCTAAATGCGGATCATAATCACTAACCGGTTACTCCACTATGTGCGCGAAAAGATAAAGGGCTTAATGTGATTTCGCTAGAATGAAAACGGGTAAAATAAGACTAAAGGAACCAGGATAGCTATCATAGGGTACTTGAACTGATTGGCATAAGGTAGGGTTATCTAAGTTGTAACGGTAGTTGTTGATGTCAAGATTAAACTCAAAAATCCTCCTAAACAAAAATCCATTGGCGACCTAGTACGAATTGATGTGTGCTTTAAAATTTCATCAGGCTAAAACTTTTAACAAGTTCTATACTGAATTTTGCTTGAGGACAAGCAAAGATTTAAGTATGGGGGAGTTTGATAACACGAAATTATATCGCTTTTTAAGACTTAATTCAATTAAATTATTTTATCATTTACGCTAGTTCATCTCATTTTATCAGATATTATGCAGTATTCCTCTTCTATTTATATCAGGTACCCATTTTGAAGCAAAAGTGAAAAAGGGAAGAAAAGGAGGTGTAAAAAGGAACAAAAAGGAGAGAAAAGGAACCAAAGGCCAAAGCCCAGCCCAAAGCGCACAAGTCACCAATGCTGTGCCTGTGACGGACGTCACAGGACGCGTGACGAGCGTCACGCGAAGTAGCCTTGTGACGGACGTCACACATGGTGTGACGAGCGTCACACCAGTCCACTAGCTTTTTGGCGCAAGTTACGCTCTCAGAGGAATGGAAGTAACGTTGAGGACTTCGTGTCCTATTCCCAAGCCGTGAATTTAGCACGCTGAAGACTCGTGGAAAAGAAGAAAAAGGCAGTTAGTAGCACTACTATAAATAGCTACCCTAATCCCTCTCGTTTGCTCTGCTCTCTTTGCCGTTTACACACACCGAAGCTCTGCCGATTTTCTGTTCAAGCTTTTGCTTATTTTTCTTTTTCCAGCAGAATTAATATTGTTTATTTTATTTGTTTATTTTGCAAGTTTTATTTTCTTCTTCCCTTGCAAATTTACCTTTCCCGTTTTTAATTTTTAGATATTTTTCGCGTAGTAGTTTCTACACCGGAAACTACTGTGCAACTTTATACCGGATTTAACCTTACGTTATATTCGAGTCTTTTCTATTTCCTTGATTTAATTTACTGTTTAATTGAAGAATCGAAGAACAAATCCTACCGGCTTGTGGAGGAGTGTTCAAGACCTTTGTATTACGCATTCAGGTTCTCTAATTGTTATTTAATATTTAATGTTTTACTCTATTGTTTATTTACATTGCCTGCCTGAAATGAGTCTGTGTATGCATGATAATAATTATTATTTAGTTAGCATGTCTGGCTAATTCGCCTAGGTATCGGTATGTAAAGTAAGCAGAAAAAGGGGTCAAGACTGAGTCGGTCTATTCAAACTTAAAATTAGAATCAATCTTTTTATGGTCTTAACTTACAGGTTTAATAACAAGATTTTTTTACAAAAGTAAAAGACATAAAGAAGTTGAAACCAACAGAGCGAGAGTTTGAGGTTTTAACTGGACAGTGTAAGTTAGTCATTAAGTCTATCTCAGGGCGAGAGCAAGTTTTAGAATTAATTAAATTCTGACCTTTTTCCAAAAAGTATTTTTAAAGATTGAATGTGAGGACGAGAGTTAAGCATTTAGATTTAATTGTATAACCTAAGTCAACAGAGCGAGAGTTTGAGATAAGGGTGTTTAAAACGGTCAGTATTTTCTTAAAAAGAGTTTCTGCAACTTTATTGTTTTCAAAATATGATTTTTGACTTAATTATAAGTGACAGTTACATTAATATAAGATCATGGTTTCTTCAACAGAGCGAGAGTTTGAGATAAAACCTTTAACCAATAAAGTTAATCGAAACGATTTATTTTAAAACAGAGAGACCGACAAGGAATTGATTCCCTAGTTTTGACGAACTACATACCGATATCCGTTTTATTGATATTTAATCTAGATATTAGTTTAGCTCTTAGTTTTTCCCCAAACAATCAAACATTTTCACCTTAGATTTACGTAGTAACTTTAGATAACGGTACATCGATTCATAAGTCCCTGTGGGATCGATATCTTTTAAAACTACGCGATAGAACTGTGCACTTGCAGTTTGTATCCCATTCTCGACTCACCCAGTCGAGCGATCAGGTCCCTTGAAGTAGGTGGATGGACTGTTCATGACAGGAATGGTGTGTACCTGTCTCTGGAGGGTGGCAATTGGCCTGTGTGTGGGACAGCTGTGCCAGTATTGAATCACATTCAAACTTGGTATGGTCTTGGAGGCTGATCTGGTGAAGTGTGTGTTCATAGGTTGAGTTGTATTATGATTTCCGCTGCATAATACCTGGCAAAACTCAAACTCTGATGTTGTTTCCCCTCATATGGATGAAAGGCTGCTGTATTCAAGATCTCATCAAAATCTACTGAAGATGTCAAAGATACTTGAGTCTCCTCAAGTCCACTCATCATGACGTTCTCACTTCAGGATGGTAAGAATCATTTAATCACTGATTCTTTTACTCACTTGATTAGGGTGTATGAAGACCTTGAAGACCTTCAAGGAAGGTTTGTTCCAAGGAGGTGGAACTAATGTTCTATGCGATGTTAGAACATGTTGTTCAACAAGTATGCAGCTACTGGTTGAAGAGCAGATGTTTTTAGGTATCAAACAAAGGGATACTTCTGTTTGGAACCTACTCCTGACCTGGAAGAGGAGACATCTATGTGTGCTAAGTTCACAAGGGTAGGGTCAACTGTGTGTGTGCTCAAGAAGGTCACCTTTAGAAGTCTGATCTCTAGAAGTTGAGCTGGTTGAGATGTGACATTGTGCAATCTCCTACTGTTTGGCATATTCCTGTTGATTGATCAGGGTTGGATAGCTGTTCCCTGAAGTACTATGTTGTGTTGGAAGACAAGTCCCCTGGATGTTAGTAGTCAATAATGGGATAACCTGATTGCTATACCATTTAAGAGGAGTGGAACCATGAATCTTGTTATTCAAACACCACGTTTCAGAAGTGGCAGTTCTTTCGAGGAGTGAGAATATGAAGATTCAGAGGTTAGTTGAGGTAGTATGCTCTAGCAATGCATATTTACCATTGACTGGTGCTGTTTTGTATCACTAGTATTTATGGTCAGCTGGAGTCTGATTGGTGTGATTGGAGTATGTATAGGTATAACTCATAGAGTTAGTTGCCACTGGTAGGGATGGTGTATGTCAGGTTGAGACATTTTTATACAATGCATGGTTATTGATGTGGAGTTTCCATGATTGTTAAGTTGAGGGGGAGTTTTGGTTAACCTCCTCAAGTCTGGTCAGCCTAGGGTCTGGTTGGCTGTTGACCTGTGTCACATGGGTTCTGGTAGTTGTGTGACACATTTGCAAGGAAGAATTCATCTCTCTCATTCCTAAGGGTGAATTTAATCTGGGAAGACTTTCAAAATTGTCTAGGTGCTTGCAAGCAGAAGATGTTGACACAAGAAGAGTACTTTCAAAGTATTCTTATGGTGGAAGTATCTGAAAGGAAAATTGGGAAAGGATTTAAGATCAATGTCTACTTGTGCCAAGTACAAGTGTTTAATTGATTATCCTTGGAGCTCAAGATAACGAATGTTCTTAAAGATGTTGGAACATCACTTCTTCAAGACCCTGTGCAGAATCACAGGAAGGATAGTACGTTGGCTTATGATCTATCTCTTTGGTGGCAGCAAAAGCATATGATCTCTGAAAAGGTTTCCTGGCAAGAAACATGATTCAGCCTTGGTATGTACAAGAAGAAGAAGAAGACATCATAGTCTTGATGGTGGTTACTGTAGCACCTCAAATTTGCACCTATCATTGTACATACATTCTCATATTAGGTCATAGCATATCATGATACATTGCATAGCATTGCATTGTCCCCAGTTGCCTCAAGAGCAAGCAAGCAAAGAATTAGGTCAAACTGATCAGGAGATCAGTCAACCAATCAAGCAAAGGTATTTCTCAAGGAAGCAAAGGCCTTAGGGTTTGTCCAACAAGTTCACATGATTTGGAGGTCTATTTGAAGTGTTCAAGTCAAGGGTTGAAGGCTCAGAGGTCATCAGTTCATGCACAGTCAGGCAAAAAACCCTAGAAAGTCAACAGTCAGTCAAAGTAGTGGATGGTGGCCATTCTTGCAGAATTTGGGCACCATGATCAATAATCAAAAGTTCATATGTCGTGGGACATCATTTGAAATCAAGTCCTCAAGGAACTAGGGTTTGGAATTCATCAGAAGTACACAGTCAAGTCCAAAACCCTAGAAAGTCAAAGTTGGTCAACTGTGGTTGATTCTATGGTTTTGATGGATGGAAATGGTTTGAGAGAGCTTATTCATGTCCTAATAGGCCTCATATGTCATGGCAATCAACATCATGGAAGAATTTGAAGCAAATCAGAAAATTTCCCAAAATAGAAAGTGGACCTGTAATTTCAACTGCCAAAAATGGAAACTTCTTGATCCTCAACTTGCATCATGATAAAAGCTTCAAATGAATTTTTGCCCAACATGAAAGTTGAAGATTTTGTTCTCCCATTTTCAAAAAGTCCAAGAACATCAAAATCCCATGTGTGGTTGTCAAGATATGATCAATTCATTTTCACCAATTTGTGAACTTCAAAGGGCCATAACTCTCAAACCATAAGGCCAAATTTGGTGGGGTTTTTTCCTACAAACCACATTTTTCCCCCTCTTTCCAAAAATATAAATTTCATTCATCAAAACCTTGCCAATCAAAATGGCATTTTTGGACCTATTTCATTTAAAAATCAAGTTTGACCAAACTTTGACTTTTTGATTCTTTGATTTTTTCCCACTTTGGCCAATTGGGACTTGTTTCATATGTCATTTGTAACTTGTCTAGAGCTTAAACTCATGTTCATACCATTGCCATACCATCATTTTGGACCAAGGTGCATAATTGGCATTTTTTGCAAATAGCTTCATTAAGTGAAAGCAAGGTGTAGCAATTCTTTCAGCAGACCACAAACAGCATTTGGATGGTCATGTACAGCTGGTTTCAGGCCCAATTCGAGCAGGACTTTGCACCTCCACTTCATTTGTACAAGTTTAGCAAAATTGCATTTTGATTCCACTTAACTAAACCAGCTTAGCATTTGATTAAACAACTCTAAACAGACCCTTATAAGCTCTTTCTCAGCTCATTTCAACCCTAGTTTTGACAGCCTCCATACAGAAAAATACACATACTCTCTTTCTTGCATATTTGCATTTTGGAAAATTCTGAGAAGATCATCAAAGCACACGAGCTGTTCTTGCTTCTTCCACCATCTGGACAACTTTGTGGAACATTTTGAATCATCAACAGAAACCTGTGCAGCCTCTACCTGTTCTGTTTTCCTCAAGCTTCAACAATGGCAAAACATGAGCTGAGCATTTTCAAGCGTGGTTGAGCTAAAGGGCCTCAAGGATTCATCACTCCAAAGCATCATCTTCACCTGTTTGCCCTTAAATCCATCAAAGCAGCCCTGTTTTCAATTTTCTTCAAAAACAAGTAAGTGATTCGACCTCAATCATTTGCCATGCCATAATATGTTTATGAAAGATCTTCTTATGCTGATTCTAGAGAACTAAAGCTTGCTTGAAATGGTGGTCTTATGATGGAGAAATCTGATTTTCTTTCTTTGTGTACAAATGCATTTCTGTTCGATTTGGCTTGTTTGCAATGATTTAATGAAAAATGATGATATATTCTTGTTGCTTAAGGTTTATTGATGCTATTAGCATGGTTAATTTTAATTTCTGGGCACATGAAATTTTCGAGCTCATGATGATGTTGAGTTTTATGCTGCTGCTGTTCAGACCTATGCCATGCCCAGAATTTCCTATGATTATGATTGTTTTGTTGTTGATTAAGGTTGCATGAGGATAGTATGTCATGGCCCTGTTTGATTATTGCTGCTGGTTGTGTTTGTTTGTTTATGATTGATGCTTGCTGTTATGATGAGTATGCCCAGAAATTTCTCATGAATGTTTTGGTTTATTGCTGTTATGATGAAGATGATGAATGTATCAATATCTTGCTGTTGTATGCTTGGTCGAGTTTTGTTCATGATGTTGAGAGCCATGCTGCTAAAACCCTGCTGCTGTTTCTAAAACCTTAAGCTGCCCAGAAAATTTCTCATTTGTTTGTTTTGGTTTGTTGTTTGTGGTTACATGAACCATTTCCCACTGCCATGCTATTTGGATGTCGCATGTTGATGATGAATTATGAAGTTGAACATTGCCCTGCTGTTGTGATAAACCCTCATACTCTGCCTAGAAATCCACATTGATTCATGTTCTGTTTGTTTGTGTTAGGATGCCACTTGAGTGTTAATGCCATGCTGTTGTTTGTTTTGTTTGGTTTGATGATGATGAACATTGAGTGATGAATGCCATGCTGTTAGAAACCCTAGGGTTTCATAAACCCAGAACTTTGAAGTTCATTGGCGCATGTACTGTTCCATTGGCTGAGAGCCAATAGGAACATTTCCTTTCCTCCACCCAAAATGCACAGTTTTGTTTAGTGAGCTCGATATTACCAGTTTGCCACTGCGTTGACTCTGTTGACCATTACTTCATGCTATCTTGTTCATGCTTCATCCAATTTATTCCTCAACTTGCCAAATTCATTTTTAATTCATTTCAACTCCAAAAATTCTGATTTTTTTTGCATCATGTCCATGAGAGTGTCTAGTATTTGATTGTGATTTTTAATTAATTTTCCATTGGCCGGATTTTAATTGATAATTATTTTCTTGACATGTATGCATAATTGATACCTTGTGCCATTTCAATTGTGAAATTGTCATGATGTATCCAATGAGCTTGAAACTTTTTGTGGTGAAACTAGACTCCTTTACCTTTGTTTCCATATAGAGTTTATACATTTCTCATATGTGGTTTGTGAGTTACAAATTTTTGAAGTGAGGTGTTGCATTTGGTGCTACATGAATGATATGCATTTTCCCAATTTTTGTTCACATGCTTCCTTACATTCAAATGACCCCAAATTTTGCATGAATGATCTCTTACATGTCTAGTTTGTGTATGAATTTTCTGGGATTTAATCATGCTGTTTTCCATTTGATTGTGAATTTTATTCCCTGCCTAGTCAAATGTTGACTTTATGTGATACACATTGCCATATCCTTTGTGAAATTCTCATACCATATTGTATGATCATGAAATTTCATATGTGATAACTAGACATCTTGAGCTTTGCATTGGTGTTAATCTCATTCATTTCTCATCTGTTTTCAATTTGATAGGATTTTTTGAAGTTGACCCATGTTTGTTGACTTTCATTGTGCTTACTTGAAACTATGTTGACTTCTTGATTTTAATTGACTGCTTTCCTCTCATCCAAATGCCATGAAATTTGACATGCTTACCATACTAGATGTTAGGATTGAATGTGATTTATTTGATGATTTTTGAGAATGTTTTGGGTTGACTTTTGATGCAAGTCATTCTGTTGACTTCTTTGAGCTTTCATTTGCCTTACTTTGACTTCAAATGTTCATGAAATGATAATAATGCATGATTTGAATGTGGGCCCAATTGTGATAGCTTCTTAAATGTTTGACCTTGACTTTGGTTGACTTTTCTTTGCTGTTTTGACTTTTTCTTTCATCCTTGACCCTAGGCTAGTCCTAGTGGTCTTTTGAGCTTACAATTGAGTTCCTGTTTCAGGTTAAGCACCAATGCCTCAAAGATCATTCAAACTTGTTTGAACTTGATTGTTTTATCATATGCTAACCTTTGTTTTGTAGGTTTGACTCATGTGTTTGAGTCTTATGCCTTGCACAGTTGACCATCTGTGTTGACTGTTTACCAATTCCTTTTGATTTAAACTTTTGAACTGTTTGCTGATTGTTTTGACTTTTTCAGGTACTTTAGTTGCTTAAGTTCTCTGAACTTGCTTTGCTTTGCTTTTAGCAACTTGCTTGAGGTATAATCTCTTTTACTTCATGTAGTCTGGAGACCCGGTCTGTTATTTGGCCGGGCAAACTGTCTGAAGTCCTCCTTAAGAGGCCATGCTTGTGTGTGTTTAAAATTGTCCCAAGCAGGAAAAGCCCTTCAAGTAAGGCAATTGGTAGATATAAGGGATAAGTAGCCTATCCCCTACTATTCAGTGAGTCCTCTCTCTGCTCCCATTACATGGTTGAAGCATTGAGATAAAAACCCAAGATTTATCGAGTCAATAATCGGGAAAGAGTTCCATCTTTCTGAACTCCCCCACTTTCTATTATTTGATGCTCTCTCTGACCAGAGATAGAAGCAATGAGGCACACCCCTCATCTCCTTTCATCTGCTTCACCTTAGCCCCTCAATGGCAAGGTTAAGAGCACACTTCACCCCATTCCAGAGGTTTGTTTGTTGAGGTTGATATGACCCCTCAACTAAAACCTAACCCTTGTGTGAGCCCCTTGTGTGTATATAGTGTGTGCTACCTGTGATTGTATTTGCTTGCTTTGCCTCTTAGGTTTAGCTTAGACTTGCTCTTGTGCAAGATAGGTTTAGCTTAGGCTAACCCTTGCTTGCTTTCGCCCTCGTTGCGATCCTTTCTCTCGCCCTCGTTGCGATCGAGACGTTCCCTTTCTCTTGCCCTAGTTGCAATCGAGTCCTTTGTCCCTCCGTGGCCGAACTACGGCAACTCTGATTCTCATGTTCAGATGAGATACGTAGGCACGAGATGCGATGTCTTGCCGAGTTTGACTAACAACTAACAACTAATCCTTGTTCGCTTTCGCCCTCGTTGCGATCCTTTCTTTCGCCCTCGTTGCGATCCTTTCTCTCGCCCTCGTTGCGATCGAGCCTTTTCCTTTCTCTCGCCCTCGTTGCGATCGAGCCTTTTCCTTTCTCTCGCCCTCGTTGCGATCGAGATCTCTCTTTTTCTCTCGCCCGCGTTGCGATTGAGACCTCCCTTTCTCTTGCCCTAGTTGCAATCGAGATCCTTTGTCCCTCCGTGGCCGAACTACGGCAACTCTGATTCTCATGTCCAGATGAGATACGTAGGCACGAGACGCGATGTCTTGTCGAGTTTTGACTAACAACTAACACCTATTCTCTTCTCTCGCCCTCGTTGCGATTGAGACTTTCTCTTCTCTCGCCCTTGTTGCGATTGAGACCTCCCTTTTCTCTTGCCCTAGTTGCAATCGAGACCCTTGCTTCCTGTGCAAGCCGTGTCTAGGATAGGTTGGCCCGTGTGCCATTTAACTAGAAACCTTAACTTAGGGTTGACTTTGCATGACAACATCTAGGCTCGAGTCGTAGTCTCCCTAGAGTTGTGTCTCCCTCTGTTATCTGGTTAGGCTAGACCTTTGTCCCTGCGTAGGGGAACTACATCGCCCTGATCTTCACACCAGATGAAGTATGTAGGCAGGAGATTGAGCTGATCTCTCCGGGCGCCTTTTTTCTTTTTTGTGTGTGTTTGGCAACTATTAGGCTCGAGCTCTGGTCTCCCTTTTAGTCTGTTTGTTCGCCCTTTTTCTTTTTTAACCCTTTGTGTCTTAACCACCCTCGTGTGTGTTCTGGTTGGAAGCCGATGTAAGTCCATCGAGTGGCATTTGGGTTCCAGTGTGTGTGCGTTTTGGTTCGGATGCTGATGTAAGTCCAGCGATTGGCATTCAGTCTCCATGTTTGCCTTTGTCTTGTTTGTTTGTGTGCGTGTCAGCCGAGCTACGAATGCTCTGATTCTTCTCTCGTCCGAGAAGATACGTATGCATAGGATGCGATATCCTAGCGAGCATGTGTCGTTTCCCCAGTCCGAACTACTTCGACTCTGATGTCTATGTCTGATAGACTAAGTAGGCCCAGGATACGATGTCCTGCCGAGTCAGTTTCAGTCAGTTTCTTTTGTCTCTTTTCAGCCAGTGTGTGTGAGTTTGAGCAGTGTTTAGCAACCAATTTTCCCTCCTTTTGTGCGTGGATCCCGTAGAGTACTACGGATGCGTAGGGTGCCTAACACCTTCCCTTCGCATAACCGACTCCCGAACCCATCCTCTTTGGTCGCGAGACCATGTTCTTTTCCTAGGTTTACTTCGAGCGTTTCCTTTCCCTCTTTTGGGATAAATAACGCACGGTGGCGGCTCTGTTGTTTCTTTCTTTTCCCGCCGGTTTTTCGCGTAATGCGACAGTTACTTGGATCAGTTTATTTCTGATCTAGGTAAGGAAGTGCATTAGCTTATGCACACTGTGGAGTCAAGAACAAGTGGCAGCAGTCTTGACATCATGGAAACAACCTTGCCTTAGGATGTGGAATCCTTGGTAGAGCTGAAGGGTTAGTTTCTAACTGGTCCTTCTGAAGACTCATACATCAGAGTGTCTGATGTCTTTGGAGAAGAAGCAGGGATTCATCAAGGTGTGAGCTTGGATGACTTAACTGCAAACCTGCAGGATGAAGGTTATTTACTCAAACTTGGTTCCAAAATCAAGTCTATGAGAACATTGAACTCTGTTCTGTGAAGGGAGGAAGTTCTTTCAAGTGGCAGAAGAAGGAGCTGAATTCAACAGCTAGATGTCAAAACACAATGTTGTGACATTTGGTTCAACATCAGATTCTTAGTTGGTGAAGTGGCACATCAACTTAAGATAGAAAGGTCTACAGGGTTGTAGATTGGATACTTCAAAAAGCTTGAAGTTCTAGTCTCACTTGGAAGGTCAGAATATCTTTGGGAGAAGTCTGATAAACTTGGGGAGGTCAAAAAGCAGCATTTGACCTTTTCATATGAGGATTCATGAAGGAGGTAATCAACCAGTGGCAATTGGTCTACTTCAGAAGTGAGTTCGAAGAATCAAGATAATCAACATATGGCAGCTGATTATTCTTGAGGAAAGTCTGAGACAAATTACTCTTGAGTAGAAAAGTAGTAAGTTGAAGACTAAAGGAGGTGCTTTCTATTCATCCCTTGGAGCTTGTGGTAAGAGTTCTGAGCTATCTATGGAAGATTATCTCTTGTAATGGGATGAAAATGTATATGTCCCAATGAATGTCTGGGTTCTTCTTGATCAACCCGATGACTCAGTGATATCTGAAGACTATCAGATGGTGTGCCTTATCTTGTTGTGAAGGATGTCCCAGCTGATGTTAGAACATCCAGTGAAGTGGTCTTCTGTTCTGGTTAGAAGAGAGATTGACACAGAGTGTGAATGTGTTCAGCTAAGAGGGTTGAACAGAGGGTGTGCTCTTGAAGACATGAAGATGCGTCTTGTGTTTTCCATTCATCAAGTGGTCTGGATTCTCTATGAATCAGGAAGTATGTGAAGGTCCAACTTTGGGATGTTGGATATGCCCATGTGTGATCTCCAATCTTCAAGAGGAGAGTGGGGTGTCCATGACAGGGGGAGTTCTGGCCTTGAAGCTGCAAGTAATCATCAAGCTTGTGGTCTATGTGTACTTAGATAACCAGGTATGGCACCTTGTCAGCTATCAGGATGTTGTGTCAAGGCTGAGTGAGCTGAAGAATGTCTGACCGAATGTCATGACATTGCCCTGGACAATGCTGCTAATTCCTTCTAAAACTTAAAGTCAATAGGAATTATGAAGGTGATGTGTCAAATTCTGGTAAATCAGAATAAGCCAGATGGCTACAGCTGTGTGGTACAGGGGGAGTAACCATCTGCTGAAGTGTGGGAATTTGACTGTATCAGTGCCAGATGTCAAGTCTCTACTGGAGGTATGACAGGAACCTTGGAAAATGTTGAATACTAGCAGAATGCAGGAAAAAGCCGCGTGAAATGTTAAGACATCGCGTGCAACGTGTCTGACTGCATATATGGAATAGTCTCCATGCACTGGAACGGCTGTTTTGGAAAAGAAACAGTCAAGAGCTATAAAAGGTATTCAAAGATAATCTGAGATTTTGTTGGTGATTCTCTGACTGTTTCTCAGCAAAAATAAATGCATCTTGACCAAGCATTTATTTCTACCGGAAATTCCTAAGCACGGGCTGGACTATTTAAAGGATGCAATAGCCCTCTTCCTCTCACAAGAAAAACACTACATCCTCAAATTCATGGGGTATGTTAAGGTTTGGGCAAGCTGCGCCTGGATCTGGTTTTGTGAAGGGTGCCTTTACAAATGTTTAGCTAAAAAGGGGGAGAGAAATATAGTCCTGGGGTTGAGAATGTACCAGAAGCAAGCCAACTGTGGATGTGGCAGCAAACAGAAGTTGGCATCAGGCACAAAATCCACCAACTGGGTTTACCATTTGTGTCTTGTGATCTGAGTTAAGAAGACAGTTGTGCCTTGTGATCTGAGTTACATTGTCTATGTACTCAGCATTACATATTCTTCAGGAAGCTCTCCAGTTGAGGGGAAGGGTTCTGGTACAACTGAGTCTTGTCCCTTTTCTTCCCCATGTACACCAACTTTGGTGTTTGTGGTGGTGGAGCCAATGACAGAGATGAAGAGCATTCCCAAATTGGGATGTTTTGTCCAGTGTATTGTTTATTTGTTTTAGCTAAAATTTGCCAAAGGGGGAGATTGTTAATTCCTTAGGATTGACATTAATTTTAGAAAACAAATAATGTAATCATCTCTGTTGTTTTAATATGTTGGGTTGAAGAAATTCAACATCTGGACCAACATGTCATGTACGATGTCACGACATCAGGTCTGTGACATCGCACATGTGTAGAAAACTGAATTAATTAATTCAGTATATATTCTGGGATCAGCAAGGATATCTGGTGAATATCCTAACTCCCATGTGGAGGTCTTGAAGACTCAATCAGAAGATATATAGGCTCAAAATATGGAGATATATATGGAGAGATTCTAGGATTGAAGACCTTGTTTATAGCAGAATTTTTCTGCTGAAGTTGTAACAGCAAAGAACAAGTCTGCTGCGATTTCTGAAGGCCCAAATCCAGTTGGGTGATTAGGTTATAAATAGCTGATTGTAACCTAGTATTTATAAGCCTCCTAGAATGAAAATTTAGGGGTGTGTGTGAGGTAAACCTCCCAATCTGTGGGAAGGTTACCATGTGTTTCTCAGTGGTAAAAGCTGAGAGTATTTGTAACTCAAAGCCTGTAGGCAAGAGTGATTTTGTTCTTGAATGAAGCTGTGAAGCAAGTTCAAGGTGTGGTAACATTACATTGTATTTGTAGTGATAGGAATGAAAATTGGAGGTTTCTATCTAGGAGTTCCTAGGTATAGATTGCATTGGGTAGGGATTAAGTGAAGAGTTGTAAACGGGTGAGTTTAACTCTGAATTAATACTGCTAATAGTGGATCTTCTTACTGGCTTGGTAACCCCCAGATGTAGGTCATGTTGGACTGAACTGGGTTAACAATTTCCTGTGTTTGTTTTCCTTCTGCATGTGTATTTATTACTGTCATAACTCAGTTGGTTTCCCAGTCAGGTTATCAAGATGATAACAGACCTGGTATATAACCTTCTGATTGAATGTCAATCAGAATGTTGTAACATTCATCAGTGACAGCGTATACTGAATAATAAGCATGTTAGTTTCAGTTCAGTATTTATTTAAGTATGTTCTTTTCAAGGATAACAGACCTGGCTGGAGGATCATTGTGAAACTGACAAACTGGACGTTTTGACAGTTGATACTGAAGGTTGATACTGAAGTAGAGACTAGTTGGTCTTTTACAGTACTGTAAACTTAGCACAGCACGTTTCCAGGAACATAACAGAATCAGCATATGTTCTGGATGTCGAACTGAATGTTGTGACATTCATTCCCAACAGCAGGTGCTAAAGTGTAGGATGATTGGTTTTTCTGGTTCAGTATTTTTCTCAGGCTATTCTTCAGGGATTCAATAGCTTAGAGAAAAACCAGGAAACCAACTACTAACCTACAATTAATGAACCTAACAAATAGCCTAGTTGTTAGCAATCTAATAAGTGGAAATTAGATTAACGTGTTCAACCTTTAATTCAGGAAATACAAGTAAAAGATATACACACTGGAACAGTGTAACAAATGATGTCCACAAACAACAGTAAGACATCATGCTGATAACTGTGGAAGAAAACAACAGAAGTGAGTGCTAGGTTTGATGTCTGTTGAGTCTTTCTTCCTGATGAACAGAACCAGGTGTTCATACATTCTAGGGTGACATAGAATGAGATGTCGTGACATCTGTGAACTTGTGCATATTAGTACAGTGGTTAATAACTATCTTGCTGTATTAGTTACAATGTTAGATCAGATGTCATGACGTAGAGTAGAACATCTGAATTCTGACTACACCAGAATTTCACCCTCAAATTAAGTATTAAGTTTATGCTTTCCAAGTTTTAACACTCATCAAGACTAGTATCGGATAATGTAGGTTTCGCCTACGCGAGGTGCATGTTCTATATTAGTAAGGTGCGATGGGATAATTGTAATATCCAACTGTTAAAACAATGGGTCAAACTTAACTAAACAAATTATGATAATATTATATATGTTTGTTTTCCAAGTTTTAGCACTCATCAAGACTAGTATCGGATAATGTAGGTTTCGCCTACGCGAGGTGCATTTTCTATATTGGTAAGGTGCGATGGGATAAGTGTAATATCCAACTGCTAAAACGATGGGTCAAACTTAATTATAATAATATTATATATGTCTAGAAGCAAGAGTTGGGAATGATCCATATGATGGATTGGAATAACAAGTTATTCACCCAACTAAAATTTTCGAGAGTTGTATGAGATACAATTGGAAGGAGTTCCTACCTAAATAACCTAGTTTTGTGTAATCCGCCTACGTGGACTTAGAATGAAGTGAAATATGGATCTCGACCCACTAGAAAATCTTCCAACGGGATTTTCCGAATCAAATGATGAGGGTCATTTGTTTTGAGTAAAATAGTGGGAGCATATTTAATTAAAGGCCTAATTAAATATGTCAATGATACTTATATTTTCATTAATCCTTATGTAGATTACCATGACAACAAACACCTCTAACAACATTTTGCGATCAATCCTTAATAAGGAAAAATTGTCTGGGACAAATTTTCTGGATTGGCACCGAAACCTGAGGATTATCCTCAAACATGATAAAAAGTTGTATGTCTTGGAGAAACCTGTTCCTGAAGAGGAACCTCCTAGTTCTGCACCTAAGGCAAAAAGAGATGCTTATAAGAAGCATGTCGATGATGCCAATGAAACTGCTTGTCTCATGCTAGCTACCATGAACGCAGAATTGCAAAAACAACATGAGAACATGGCAGCGTTCGATATGATCGAACACCTGAAGATGCTCTATCAAGAGCAAGCAAGGCATGAGAGGTTTGAAGTTTCAAAAGCCCTTTTTCAAGGCAAGTTAGCTGAGGGAGCCCCTGTAGGTCCCCATGTGCTCAAGATGATTGGGTATGTGGAAAACCTTGAGAGATTGGGTTTTCCCCTCGGAAAAGAACTTGCGACTGATTTGATCTTGCAATCGTTGCCAGATAGACTCAGTCAATTTGTCCTAAATTTCAATATGAATGATATGGACAAATCTCTTCCTGAACTGCTCGCCATGTTAAGGACTGCTGAGCAGAATCTGAAGTCAAAAGGGAAGTCCATTCTGATGATCGGAAATGGAAAGAGACAGAACAAAAGGCCCACCAAACAGGATGATAAAGGGAAAGGCAAGGAAGTTGCCAAACCCAAACCCACCGTTGCTGCTTTAAAGCCTAGTGGAGGCATAGCAAAAGAAGGCACCTGCTTCCATTGCGGTAAGACCGGACACTGGAAGAGAAACTGCCCAAAGTACCTGGAAGATAAGAAGAATGGAGTAGAGACTTCAACTTCAAGTATTTTTGTTATTAAAATTAATTTATCTACTTCTGCATCATGGGTATTAGATACTGGATGCGGTTCTCACATTTATACAAATGTGCAGGGGCTGAAAAGGAGTAGAGATTTGGCAAAAGGTGAAGTTGACCTACGAGTTGGCAATGGAGCAAAGGTTGCTGCTATTAACCGTAGGAACTTATGTATTGACTTTACCTAGTGGTTTAATAATTCAGTTAGAGAGTTGTTATTATGTACCTGCAATTAGCAGGAATATTATTTTCGTTTCTTGTTTGGACAAGTTTGGTTTTTCATTTATAATAAAGAACAATTGTTGCTCAATTTATTTGAATGATATATTCTATGCTACTGCACAAATGAACAATGGACTATATGTCATTGATCTTGAAATGCCTATTTATAACATTAATACTAAAAGGATGAAACCTTATGAGTTAAATCCAACTTACCTTTGGCATTGTCGATTAGGCCACATAAATGAGAAACGCATTTCCAAACTCCATAAAGATGGACTCTTGGACTCTTTTGATTATGAATCATATGAGACATGCAGATCTTGTTTAATTGGAAAGATGACAAAGTCTCCATTCACAAGAAAAGGTGAAAGAGCTAATGATCTTTTGGCCCTCATACATACTGATGTATGTGGACCACTGAACATACCAGCCATATGAGGTTTTCAATACTTCATCACATTTACCGATGATTTCAGTAGATATGGTTATGTGTATTTAATGAAACACAAATCAGAGTCCTTTGAAAAGTTCAAGGAATTCAAGAATGAAGTACAAAACCAACTAGGTAAGAATATTAAAACTCTTCGATCATGATCGAGGTGGTAAGTATTTAAGCCTAGAGTTTGATGACCATCTGAAAGAGTGTGGGATCCTATCCTAACTTACTCCCCCTAGAACACCCCAATGGAATGGTGTATCTGAGAGAAGAAATCGAACCCCGTTAGACATGGTCCGATCCATGATGAGTCACATCGATCTTCCAAACTCCTTTTGAGGACATGCACTATTGACATCAGCTTATACACTTAACCGTGTTCCATCCAAAAGGTTGAGAAGACACCATATGAGATATGGAGTGGTAAGAAACCATATATGTCTTACATGAAGATTTGGGGTTGTGAAGTTTATGTGAAACGACAAATTTCAACTAAGCTTGAGCCCAAATCTGACAAATGCTTATTTGTGGGGTATCCTAAAGAAACAATACAGTATTACTTCTACAATCCTTCTGAGGGCAAAGTGTTTGTTGCTCGAACTAGAGTTTTCCTAGAAAAGGATTTTATTTCCAAAGGAATCAGTGGGAGGAAAGTCGAGCTTGAAGAAATTCAAGAATCACAAAAGCATCGATACACCTATGGAGGAATTAGAGCAGGAAACACAAGTAGTTGTGTAAGAGCAACCTGCTCAAGTAGAACAAGACCAGTATAGGTCAGGCAGGATACGTCACCTACCTGAGAGATATGGATATCTCATAACTGATCAAGGTGATGTATCACTCATGGATCAAGAACGAACATGAGCCTTATGTCTACAAGAAGGTTAGTGGGAGCATGATCGTTTTCCTGGTATTAAATGTAGATGACATATTACTCATTGGAAACGATGTCCCTACCCTGCAACAAGTAAAGTCTTGGTTGGGGAAATGCTTTTCTATGAAAGACCTAAGTGAAGCAGCCTATATATATTAGGAATCAGAATCTATAGAGATAAATCACAAAACTGCTTGGCCTAAGTCAGAGTACATGCATAGACAAAGTGCTGAGACACTTTAATATGCATGATTCCAATGGTTATGTGTTTTTGCCTAAACGGTGGCGCTGTGAGCTAGAAAAGTTCAAAGCAAGATACAGTTGCTGATTCTACAACCGAGGTCGAGTATATTGCTACCTCAAGTGCAACAAAGGAAGCTGTTTTGATCAAAAAGTTCATTAGTGAACTTGACATAGTCCCTAGCATTGTGGATCCCATTGGTCTCTATTGTGATAACAATGGTGCTATCGCACAAGCTAAGGAGCCTAGATCTCACCAACGATCAAAACACATACTTAGGCGTTATCACCTCATTCAAGAGATAATAGATATAAGAGATGTGAAAATATGCAGAGTACCTACACTTGACAATATTGTTGACCCACTGACAAAGCCTCTTGCGCAGCAGAAGCATGATGGCCATACTAGATCTATAGGCATTAGAGGTATGCCTGATTGGCTCTAGTGCTAGTGGGAGATTGTTGGTGTAAGCCCTATAGGCCAATACTTTTGGTACTTGTATCGAATTATTTATTAATAATAAAAGGCTTTTTCTTTATTATGTTTGTTTAATAAAGTCCCTGGAATAGATAGTCCGTTTAATGTATCAAGTGTGACTTAATCATGAGAGCACATTAAACATAAGGACACTATTCTTAAAGTATCCGTAGTCGAGCTTTATTGTGAAGTGGGATAACATTAAAGCATGAAGACTATTATGTTTATAGACTGATGATCACATCTCATGGATCATGGATAAGGAGTTATCAAGTCTTAAACATAGGTATGAATATTAAGAGTAGCATTTATACCAGATTGACCCGCTATGAGAATACTGTATAGAAAGTTATGCAAAGTGTCATAAGTTATTCTCATGGTGATAATGGTGTATACCACTCTTCGACCTGAAACCACTATGGACCCTAGATGTAGAGTCAAGTGTTTTATTGCTGATCAAACATTGTCCGTAACTGGATGACCATAAAGACAGTTGATGGGTACTCCACGAAGCATGTTGAGGGACATGAGTGACCTAGATGGAATTTGCCCATCCTGTGTAATAGGATAAATGTCAATGGGCCCAATATTGAACTGGACAAGGATGACACGGTCTATGCCTTGTGTTCAATATAAACATAAGGGCAAAAGGGTAATTATACACATAATTATTATCACAAAAGGACTTGTCAGATCACATGACATTTTCGTGTCTTGGGTAGCAGTGATGTGTTGCTAGATACCGCTCACTGTTTATTATGTTAAATACGTGATTTAATATAATTGCCAACGCCGCGAAAACCTATAGGGTCACACACAAAGGACGGATTGATGAGAGATAGAGTAATTAAGGAATACTGTAATGTACGGTTTCCTTAAGTGAATTATAGAACATCGTAAGGTACGGTATACTTAAATAGAATACGAAATATGGTAAGGTACCAAATACTTACGTGATTTTGACATATTATAAGATATGAGCCATATAGACTTGAGTGGGCTTTTTAGCTTGCAGCCCACACAAGTGGTTATATAAATAGAACCTTTGTGTAGAAGCATTGTAACTTTTGCCTGCAATTTCATTTCTCTTTCTCTCTCTCTCTCACTCAAAGCCTTCATTCGTAACAGCTAGCACTGAGATTGAAGGAATCCGTTCGTGTGGACTGAGTAGAGACGTTGTCATCGTTCAACGTTCGCGATCACCATAAGAGGTAACGATTCTATCACTGATCATGCCCATTCGTAAGGATCACTAAATGGAGAAATTTTTAAATTCCGTTGCGCCATGGATGTCAATTCTCCTTCAAAGGGTTGGGTGAATTTTGGGGTATGACAATGCACACTCATCTTCATTCTTCCATTTTGTACCAAGCTACCATGAGTAGCTAAATCCACTTCTTGTTGGGATTGAATGTAGTTCACCGTAATAGTGTGTATGTTTATTGATCATGGTGTTATATACAATCTATTTATGAATTAATATTGATGTTATCTTTTTTCGATGTTTAAGTTTATAGATTGGAATTGATATTGAGAAATATGGTTCGAATCTTGATCTAAGATAAGTTTTAATGAAATTTTTTAACTTGTTATAAAATTAATGCGAGAAAGTGATTAGGTTTTGTGTGAATTCCTTACTTATCTCCCTGTTGATATTTAATGCATTATATGGATGGTAAAGTCGTTATATTTTCATGGCAAACTATGAAAACCATTGTACCTAATCCATTGGTGTACAACTCACTAACTTTTACTAGAGGTTTCCTATCCATATTCAACAGGCGTAATTGAAGTGAGGTGTTATTACAGTACGTTAATTCAAATTCCACTACTAAAGGTCTCATATCCCTATTAAACCGACGTAAATAGATTAATTGCCCCATGTCATGCTCATAGGCTTAAGGTCAGTAATCCATACTCGTATAAAATCATACAATCAATATGTCCATAAATAATAATCATTATGAACAAAATCAATTAAATAAAAATATAACTTCAATTATACATATAACATGAAATTAAACATATGAGCCATCAGGTTCAAAACAAGTTCATCAAACAAAACGTATTTTAGAGTAATTTAGCTACTTATAGTAATATAATAAAATATCAAGCAATCATATGAAGATAAAATGTGGAATCCTTGAATAATTTGGTCTCCAATGACTTCCAATGCTCTCAAAATCGTCCTCCAGACACCTTTTATGTCATTTTCAGTAAAACATGAAGAATCCTTGATTTTGTACCAGAAAAGCCTTTTTTTATAGCCAAACAATGCATCATAAAAAGTCCAACTTTTTAGCCCATCACGCCCATAATGCCCAGTATCACGCACACGATGTAACTTCATTGTGCCCACGGTGATGCGCGAGAAATCCAATAGCTTTCATCTTTTTGTGCCCCTATTTTTTTCTCAGTTTTTGTTATTTTCTCCTATTCTTTTCACTTGGTCAATCTTGGCTATTCCTTGACACTTTTGCTTCACTTTTACTTGATATTTCACCGAAATCACTCAAAATACTCATAAAAACATGTAATTCTAGAGTGTCATCAACTTATACTGACCAAGTTTGTAGTTAATCCTTCTACCAACAACACATCATAAAGTCTAAGAAGACATGGATATACCAGTTTATTTATGCCCTTGATTTTTCCTTTTGCTCCATCAGTAAATGTGAATTCCTCTTTTAGACCTACAATGTGTTAGCCAAGTTTTTTTTCCAGAAGTATAATGCTGATAGTTTTCTTTTATTTCTCTACTACCATGTATGCTTCCTTCTACTAAGTGAACAACAATTTGTATGTTTTAACTAACTCTTTATCGGTCATTTCTTAATCACTATAATCACTACCAGAATCATATTTTCGAATAAAAGCCATCATTTTGTTAGTTGTTTCTTCTTCACTCTCGTCATCATACTCATACCAAGTGATTAACATCCCCTTTTTCAGCTTCTTCAAAAAGGTGGGACATTCAGTTTTAATGTGACCAAAACCTTCACATTCAAAATAATGAATTCCTTTGCCTTTGATGGGTTTGTCTTCATATTTGCTTTTGGGATGGAGACCAATGCTCTTGAAGTTGTTTGGCACATTGTATTCAACATTTGTCCTCTGTTTTCTGTCCAATCTTTGTTAAACTTCCTACCAATGAGAGCTATGACATTTGATATAATCTCACATTGATCTTCATCTTCTTCATTGTTGAATACAAGGACAATACTCTTGTTTTTCTTTTCAATTGTATCATTTATTTTCACATTAAAGATTTGCAAAGATCCAATGAGTCCATTCACTTTGATGCTGCTTAAGTCTTGGGCTTCTTCAATAGTCATGACCTTCATATCAAACTTCTTAGGTAAAGATCTGAGGATTTTTCTGGCAAACTTTTCTTCATACATCTTCTCTCCCAAGGCAAAATAGGTGTTGGCAATGTCACATAGTTTAATGTTCAAGTCAGAGATGAATTCCTCTTCATTCATTCTAAAACTCTTAAACTTTATTGTGAGGATTTGCAACTTTGACGTACATACTTTTGAGGTGCCTTCATTGGCAGTTTTGAGAATCTCATGCCTCATTGGCTTCACTACATGTGTTGATCAATCTAAACATATTATTGTCCATACCATTGAAAATAACATTTAACGCGTTGAAGTTTTAAAGAGCTTCATTATCTTCAACATTTGTCCAATCAACTTTAGGCTGTAAGATTGATGTTCCATCTTCGGAGGTGGTCACAATGTGTTTCTAACCTTTTATAACAACCTTTTATGTTTTGTTGTACATGGACTTGAGGAAAGAAACCATTTTGACTTTCCAAAAATCATAATTGGTGTCATCTAAGGCATGTGGTCGATTGGCCGATCCTTCATCCTTAGTGTTGTCCATTTGAATAGAAAATGTCTTCCATGAAGCTTATCCGAACAGAGCAGGGTGCATGCTCTGATGCCATTTGAAATTTATTCTTAAGTCGAAGATGTTGGACCAAATGTCTATGCCAATGTGTTCAACATCTTATATCAGGGTCGATAGATAATATAAAATAAGATGATAAATCATAAAGCAAAATAAATAACACATGAGAATTTGTAACCTAGTTTGATGTAACATCACATACGTTTGAAAGGCTTCCAACCCAATAAAGGAAATTCACTCTCAATAAAATTAGTACAAAGCGTCTTAGATGAACAACCCTTGTTTAATGATCCTTTTCATAATTCTACCCATGTATTTATATTTAGGACTCCCCTAAAATATCAGACCCATATCACGTTCTCTCAATCAATAACCTTATTGATTAATACAATAATCAAAATATGTATTGTTGAATTATAACTCAGATATAGTGGTGCACAAACAAAAGACTCAAAGTATAAACTCTAACACAAAGATTCTTCAATGCTTGCACACATTTCAAACGTTAGGTTTGAGTTTCCTAAAATAGCAACGCAACTTCTAAGATTTTCTCTAATGAACATAAGATTTGATCACATAGATATTTGTAGAAGATTATGTTTTTATTTATTTTTCAAAGCCTTCAACAAGAAATTTTTATTTGTTTTTATTTAAATCTAACCCCCCAAATAATTAGATTTGATCTTATTCAGTTTGCCAAACAAATCTAATTAACACATTGCTAGAAGATAACAACAAGTCTGATTGAACACACAACTGTAATTTTCGCTTGGAACAACAATAACCATGACATGTTGACAAGGCCAAGTGTTGCACACATGCTGGAACATCGTGTCCCACACGTGTCCTTTATTCACCAAAATAACTCATACACTTCATGTTGTTTTGCATGATGCAACCAACAAAAAAGAGCAACAAAGAGTTAGTTGGGCTACTTGACGTGCAAGTAACCTATGCATAAATACTCCAACATTGTAATCACTTTGATTAGTGCAACTCATTCTCATTCCTCTTCCAATTTGCATTCTTCTCTCTCAATTCTCAACTGTTTAAATTGCATGTGAAAGTAAATGAAATCGACTTGAGCAAGCTTGTGTGTGTACATCACGAAAGAGATTGGTGTTTGGTTTAGGTCGAGCTTATTTGTTCGAACATCTGATATATATATATCTTAGATTTTGATTCCTGGTGGATCTTTACAATGACCTCTAATCCAAATGGCTACTTCCTTGTAAATCTTCAAATATTAAATGAAAGAATTATGATAATTGGTGGAAGAAAATGAAAATGGAATTTTGATATCAATATGTGTGAGATTTTATGAAGAATGAAGTGACAGAAATCAGTGATTATGCCACAAATGGTCAGAATAATGCTCACAAAGAATTAAAGAATAAGGATTATAAAGCTCTATTTATAATTCATCAATGTGTTAATCCAAATAATTTTGAAAATGTAGGAGATATTGAATCATAAAATGAGGCATGCGATATCTTAGAAAATTCATTTTATGGTGTAAAGAGGGAAGAATGAGGCAAAATTAATAGGGAAGTGAATTTGGAGATTTGAGTTAGATGTGTTGTCTTACAAATTTATATTAATGGATAAATTTTATAAGAATTTATGTATCATTATTGGAGATAAGGGATTAGTGAGATTGAAATGTGTGAAAAGTAGTTGGAAGTTGTATAATGACCTTGGTTGAAATAATGTTATTTATTATTTGCAAAGGTGATACGAAAAGATATCTAAAAGAAAAATTAGGGTTATATATAGTTATATGTAATTTTATGATTAAATATGTTTTAAACTTATATTAAATATAAAAAAATTGTTTAACAAGAATCCTTATTACTTTATACAATAGTTTTATTTTATTATTTTAGGTATGTTCTTTTAGTTTAAAAAAATGTTATATTTATGTGAATAATGCAATATTAAAATAAAATTTTATATTAAATTATTTGTATATACTACTTATCATTAATAATTAAACTCATAATGCATATAAGAGTATACTTCAGTTATTTTATTATTATTTAGTCTTTATTTTACAAAATCTGAAATATTTGAAATTATCAATGTCAAATATAAAAAACAAATTTAAATCATATATTTTTTAGATACTACTTAAAAAAAAAACTATATTACATCTTTATGAGAGCAAAATACCTAGAACTTTTACACAAAGATCACGTGCAGAACACAAGAAAAGTCCCTCTATGAGTTTTGAACGTGATCGGTGTAAAACCTTAAACCTAGTAAATAACGTCTACTTCGAGGGCTATTATCGTCTTTTCAAACGCCCTTCACAACAACGTCTCTCGATTTGCGTCCCAATTTCACACTAAACTAAACTCCCACCTTCAAATTTTAGGGTTTCTCATTTCCCCCTTTCTTCCCAATTTTCTTGATTCCATACCAATTCTCCAACTTCCACCTCAACTCAATCGTCGGAGTAATGGAGCTTCTCCACTCCGACGAAACCGTGTCGGAAGATGCCGATATTCCTGAAGACAACAACACCACGAACAATTCTCCGGACCCCGCCGCCGGGATCGAAGATGGCGCGACTCTCGATGTTTCAGGAAAGAACTTGGAGTTTCCGGCGCCGGAGAATTCTAAAGACGATGCCGTGGAGAGTTTATACATGTACAAGAACGTTTACAGTTTGATTCCGAAGTCGGTGGGTGGTCTCGTAAGGTTGAAGACGCTGAAATTCTTTGGAAATGAGATTAACTTGTTCGCACCAGAGTTTGGTAATATGACGAGGCTGGAGCGCTTGCAGATGAAGGTATCTTCACCTGGAATTGGTGGGTTGCCCTTGCATAAATTGAAGGGTTTGAAAGAGCTTGAGCTTTCTAAAGGTCCTTCAAGACCTTCTGCGTTTCCCATATTGACTGAGATTGCTGCTCTCAAGTGTTTGACCAAACTTTGCATTTGTCACTTCTCTATAAGGTTTGAGTTTTTTTTTTGGCCTCTTCTCGTATGATGTTATGTTTAACTTGTCTCAACTTAAGTTTGATTATTGCTTTCACTCTTTTGGAGGATTTTAATTTTGCAGTTAATAACTGTTATTGATGTTGTAAATTTTGTTGTAACTGATGTGTTTTCATTGAGAACTAGTTTGTGTGTAGTAACTATCTTACACTGTTTTCTGTTTTTAACTGTAGATACCTTCCTCCGGAAATTGGGTGCTTAAAGAATCTGGAGTATCTTGATCTTTCATTCAATAAGTTGAAGACATTGCCCTCAGAGATTAGTTCTTTGGAAGTATTAATAACCATGAAAGTTGCTAATAATAAGTTGGTAGAATTACCGCCGGCTATGACATCACTATCGAGGCTGGAGAATCTGGACCTGTCAAATAATAGGTTGACTTCGTTAGGATCCCTTGTACTTAGCTCAATGAATAGACTTCAGAACTTGAATCTTCAGGTACCTAGCCTTGATTTGTTAAATCCTACCAATTCTGCAATATGAATGTTTTTAAGTATCTGTTTTTTCTTTAGAAAGTGTTTTTTCAGTTTATTTTATGAGTTTGCTCTGTCTATGGGTTTTTATGCCTGTATATACAGATACATATACTGATGTTGCTTAAATACTCCCACTTGTATCATAGGATGAGGAGTATATATTGAAAACATGTACCCTTTTACAATTTTGTTGTAAAGAGGGAGAGGAATTAGAGAGGACTAGAGTACGGTAGGATTTGGGAGAGAAGGGAGATGAACTGAGACTATCTTGATTATGAAGACATTTCCCTCAAAGATTAGTTCTTTGAAAGTATTAATATCCATGAAAGTTATTAATAATAAGTTGGTGGAGTTACTGCCGGATGACCCGACTATCAATACTTGAGAGTTTGCACCTGTCAAAGAATAGGCTGACTTCATTAGGATCCCTTGAACTTGGCTTAATGAATAGTCTTTAGAACTTAAATCTTAAGGTTCCTAGCTCTGATTTGTTAAATCCGGCTAATTCTGCAATATTAATGTTTTTTTTGAAGTATCCACTTTCGTTTAGAAAGTGTTTTTGTGTATGGGTTTTTATGCCTGTATATACAGATACATATATTGGTGTTGCTTAAACTCTCCCACCTGTATCATAGGATGAGGCGTATATATTGACAACCCTAAACCTTAAAACCTAAAATATACGGATACAAATACATATAATGGTGTTGCTTAAACTCTCACACTCGTATCATAGGATGCGGAGTATATATTGACAACCTGTACCCTTTTACAACTTCGTTATAAAGAGGGAGGGGAATTAGAGGGGAGTAGAGTACAGTAGGATTTGGGAAGTAAGAGATAAACTACGATGTTTTACATAAAAAACTCAATTACATTAATATCCATCAGTTCAGGTTATTTACGAAGATCTTTTTGCCGCTTCTTCCTTATTGGTTTTCTCCATTAAATTGTATATATTTATGAAATTTTCTGCCTTTCTTATGCCACATGTCATACTATAACAACACCTTCGACCAGCAACGAATACTTCTGTTGAGAGAGACATTCATAATGTTGTTGTAATTGTAAAGCAAAATGGGAAAGTATAACTGGATTAAGTTCAAGAACCATACCAGCAACGAATACTTCTGTTGAGAGAGACATTCATAATGTTGTTGTAATTGTAAAGCAAAATGGGAAAGTATAACTGGATTAAGTTCAAGAACCATTTACAGAAGATGAATTAACATAAAAAGAGAATAAATCAAACCTAAATGAAATGTGACAAGTAAAAGCCAGGTTCTTGTGTTGATCATGCATACATGCAAAGAGAAGGCAATATGGTGACGCAACTATGAACACTAGGATTAGAGCAAATACAACTAAGATTTTCCTGTATATGGCACATTTCATAACTAGTACAGCTCTAAATCAGTGTTCACGCAGACATTCATTATGCCATCATATAAAGTGAAGTCAGGGGAGGGGGGCAATATCAAATCATTTGGGTAAATGAAGGGGTGACTAAAGTCATAGGGAAGTGAGAGAGTATTCTTACTTCTCTGATATCTTCTTTATTTGTGATTTTCATTATGCCATCATGTAAAGTGAAGTCAGGCCTGTCAGGGGAGGGGAGCAATATCAAATCCTTTGGGTAATGAAGGGGTGACTAAAGTCATAGGGAAGTGAGAGTATTCTTACTTCTCTGGTATCTTCTTTCTTTGTTATTTCCATTATACGCACCTTGAAACTTTTTTTACTGTGTTCCCTTCTATTCATGTAATGAAAAATACGTTCCTATCAGATTCATTTGTTAAATACATATAATAAAGCACGACCACCTCTAGAAGTAGGCGTGTCGCGGTGTTCCCTTCATAATATAACGGCTATCCCTTTATGTTCACGCAGACTTTCAGAAATTTTCCTAGATTTTAAAACATATAATATAATGACTTTCCTAATTTAACTCTCTAAATTTTCAATAAACTAACAGATTAAAGTGTAGCGAAACAGGTTCTAGCTGAGTGCAAATGATTAACTGAGTTGCGATGTCTCCTAAATCAATAGTAGTAAGCCAAACATATTGGCACCAATTTGGGGTTTGAGTGCAATGTCCCCTAAATCACACCATAAAATCTACAGAAGCATATTCTGAAATGACTGGCTTTGTTTGCTTGAATCTGATGTGCAACCTATGTCCTGTTTCCTTTACCTGAATATGTATTTAATATGTATTTAATTTGCTGACATCTGACAGTGTTTCACATGGAGGGACCGCATTGGAGGTGCCTTTGTGCATCCAAGGTATTGATTTAGTAGATGTAGCTTGCTTGTGTGAGATATGGTTAAACTATACTGATCATTGTTGCTTGCAGTAGTGCATATATTTATCTACTTGATGTTACTTCTGTGTGTTATTAGGTTCTAACTGCGTAATTTTTGTGATTTAATTTTTAATTATAATTTCCAATGATTTTCATATGTTAAACATGTCTAACATATTTGTTTACACATTTCAAGTACAACAAGCTGCCCAGCATTTTTCAAATTCCTTCATGGATATGCTGTACTATGGAAGGAAATGATGGAGATAGATGCAAAGACAATTATAGCAGCTCTTCTGTTGAAATGGATGTCTATGAAAGCAATTTACAGGAAAATGAGGAAACCTTTTCTCATGGTGAGGTGCCTTTCCATTTTTGTTTCCCCCCTCCTTTTTTGTGTATGTTCCCCCCTTTTGAATTATGGATAATTAGATTCATGTGTTTGGGAATTGGGATTGAATTTCACTCTCCTGTGATTTCGTTTGCAGGACCTCATGACACCTCATCTAGCTTATTAACAAACTCCTCATCTAACAGTAGATGTTTTTCAGCCTGGAAGTCGGGTAAACGGTGGAAGCGGCGACACTATAAACAGCAGAAAGCTCGTCAAGAACAGAAAGCTCGTCAAGAGCGGTTGAATATCAGCAGGAAATGGAAAGGTGTGGATCATGACCAGTTGTTAAGCAAGAAGATTCACAGAATTTCTGAACCAGAAAATCTGGATACTCTTGTCTCTGAAAATTGCACAGAAACTGTATCAGACAATAGGAGCTTGGATGACAATCATAAAAAAATATTCTCCGAAGAAGCTGTGCACGACAATTTAATTGGTAATGTTGACAATGATGAGGAAATTATTGAAAAGCAGTTTTCTCAAGAAGATTGCTGCACTGCGGATGGTAAAGATGAAATAGATGCTTCCTTATGCTCCTTAGACAATGGCCGAAGTGAACATGATGGAGCATCTTGTTCAGTTTTTCCGAAGAGTAGTTTTAAATCAAAGAGGCATTCAGATCGAGTTCTTGACAATCCTAAACCCTGCAAGTCTAGAAAACCGATTAGCGATGGCTCATTATTGTCTTCGAAATACAGTAAAATTTCATTTTGTGGCACCGAGGACCATCTATCAGATGGCTTTTATGATGCGGGACGTGATCGACCATTTATGCCTCTTGAGAGTTACGAGCAAAATCAGTGTCTTGCTTCTCGTGAAGTCATTCTGTTAGACAGGTATATTATTCCTACAACTGCTACTAATACTTCTCGTATATGTTAGTGATTTTGTTGGGGTACACTAATAATAGTAGTAGTAGTAGTTATAATATTATATATTGGTATCTTTTCTGTGATACATTTTTATAATATGATTGGATTATTTGTGTGTTTCAGACAAAGGGATGAAGAATTGGATGCCATTATTCTATCAGCTCAGGCATTGGTATCTAATTTAAAGCAATTAAATAGTTTAAACAAATCTGGGAGCCAGGATGAAGTTGATAACTTACAGACAGCGTCACTGCTTGCACTCTTCGTATCCGATCATTTTGGTGGAAGTGATAGAGGTGCTATTGTAGAAAGGACACGCAAATCTGTTTCTGGCTCAAACTATAATAAGCCTTTTGTCTGTACATGCTCTACAGGAAGCAGCACAAGTATAAATGCTGCAACTGAACCGGTTGTGAATCCCATTGAAAATATTGATCTTTCTAAAATCTCTGAAAAATCTCTTGATTCTATTAAAAAAAGGAGAAATTCAATCATTGTTCCAATTGGTTCTGTTCAGTATGGTGTTTGTAGGCATAGAGCTCTGCTTTTTAAGGTGAGCAGTTTTGCTATATTCATAATTAGTTTTGTTTATATGCATTTTAGGATGTAACTCTATCTTTTATGGCCTCTTATAGCGAGGACCTAATGCAAGTTATTTTTTGTTTATAGTATTTATGTGATCACATGGATCCACCTGTACCTTGTGAGCTTGTTAGGGGTTACCTGGATTTTTCACCACACGCTTGGAATATCATTCTGATGAAAAGGGGTGTTACATGGGTTCGAATGCTTGTTGATGCTTGCCGACCTCATGATATTAGAGAAGAGAAAGATCCAGAATATTTCTGCAGGTATTTGTCGCCTCTTAGTGAAAAGGGATGTACTACTCCTTTTTTTATTGTGAAGAGGCCGTTTTGCTTGCTATATCATATAATATTCCTTAAATTTGAATTGGTTATATAATATGGGACATGCTAACTTGTGCCCTTAGGGCACATGTTAAGGAACGTAATATATTAATGTTATCTTAAAAGACAAGCATTCTATTCTTTAAAAGTTCAAAATTTATTTTTTTAAATATGACTTTTATATTTTTATTGCTTGACTTGAGCACAAGTTAGCATGACCCATATAATATTGTTTTCATATTTAATATTTAATTTGCATGTTGATGTGCTGAAATATAGATCTTGTTATTAGTTATGTTTTGTTACTATTGGTATTAATTAATCAACAGTCATTTGGTGTTTTAGAACTTGGATTCGGTTTTGAATGTTGGATCTGATATCATGCTTTAGTATGCAAAGAGTATTGCTTAATCATTGAACACTGGTTCCATGTTGATGTTGGATACTTATCTATGCTATATTTGTTGTTCAAATATAGCATGTTATTAGTTCTGCACCTATTATTTTTAAGCAATTATCACTCATTGAGAAATTTAAAATTTGGATTTGTTCTCGAATATTACACCTCATATCCTAGTGTATTGTAGCATGTAGAGAATATTGCTTGTGCTGATGCTAAACCAATAATAGCACATTTGGCTTCCATTTAGTCAAAAGTATTTATAAAATCTAGCCTCATATATTAAGGTAAAAATATATTAGTGACTCTGAATATTGTGTTGCTTTCTCCACACTGTGGATGTAAAAAGGATAGGAGATTGAATCATAGCCCTAATATTTGTAGTGGAACAAGACATCTTTAATGTTATTAGTGCTTACGCACCTCACGATTGGTTAACGGAACATCTTAAAGTAAAATTTTGGGAGGAATTAGAAGGCTTGGTTCAAGATATACCCAAGAGGATTTTTTTAGGATGGGATCTTAATGGGGATGTAGGGAGCATATTGAGAGGCCGTGAGGGAGTGCATGGGGTAGGTATGACCCTGGGGAGGTAAATGCTTAGGATAAATTCTTCCTAGATTTTTCTTATTAGGAAATTATATAGGAAGATTTGTTTGGATTGTAAAGTTATACTGGGAGAGAGCTTGACTACCCAACATAGAGTATTGGCTATTGATGTAAGAGTCAAGAGGAGTGCGAAGAGAAGTAGCTACAAGGGGTTCAACGGATAAAGTGCTGGCATTTGAGGGTGAAAGAACAAGATTTTTCAACAGAAAATCTTTGAAGGAGGTTTTATGCAGCCACAAGGAAGTGCAAATGATATGTGGGACAAGATGAGGAAGATATTAGAAAAGTAACATCAGTGATGTTAAGAGAATCAAGAGGTTTTGGACCTAGGGGTAAATGATCATGGTGGTGGAAGCATAGTTATCAATCCCGGCCGCGATTGCCGCGGTCCGGCGGGGGCGGCCAACCACCGCGCGAGAAGAAGGGTACGGTTGCGCCAATGAAATCGCAGGCGATTTCTCCGCTAGAACGGACCGCGGGTCGCGGGTCAAAACCTGTGTGGAGCGGTTGGACTGGTTTTCTTTTTCTTTCTGACTTATTCTTCTGTGTATTAATGATTTTTTGATAAGAAGAAGATATACACTAACACTGTATCCGAAAAGAAAGAAGATGAAAAGGTAGAGGATAAAAGTCTGGATTCAGTTTTTACTAATAAAAAAGAGTCAAAGTCAAAAAGTAATTAAATTATTGAGTATCGTACCACAACATCAACATCTAGGTACAACTGTAAAAAAGCTGAATAGGTACTTTAATAGAAGGAATATTGCCAAAATGTATCCTTCTAGTAAATTATCTAGTGAGTAGGCACAACAATTATGTCTAGCTACATACATATTGAATATTGCCAAGTAACATACAGCCGTATATAATAACATTAATAATAAAAATAATAATAATATATATCACTTTAATCCATTATTATTTTATTAATTAGATTTTTATAAAACTTTTATGGGATTGTGTTATTTGTATAGATTATTCATATAGTTAGTCCAAAAATAGTCAATTTTAAAAAGTCAAAAAAAGTTATCCCGCTATCCGCTATCCCATTTTTGGGGCCAGCCACTCCGCTCCGCTATTCGAGATTAATAATTCTGGGTGGAAGGGAAGTGCTCGGAGTAAAGCTCTCGAGTCAAAAAGGAATGATTTAAAGATTGGTCTAGGTGTAAGAATGTCAAAACTTGGGAAAATTATAATAGAACTAAGAAAGAGACCAAGAAGACGGTGAATGAAGAAAGAACTCAATCTTTTGATGAAGTATACCAATCCTTAGGAACTAAGGAGGGAGAAAAATCTATATGTAAAAGCTTGTTAAGAGAAGAGAAAGAAAGACAAGAGACTTGGATCAAGTGAAGTGTGTTAAAGATGAAGAAGACAAAGTCTCTTGGTTAAGGAATATGATATAAATGATAGATTGAAGAAGTATATCCACAACTTATTTAATGAAGGATATATCTTACTAGACTCTCACATGCTAGGCATTAGAGAAGAAGATCAAAACTATAGCTACTATAGTCGGAGTCAAAACCACGAGGTAAAAGAAGCGTTGAAAATGATGAGTAATAGCAAGGCGGTTGAGCCAAACAACATGCCTATCAGAAAATTTCCCACTACTCAGTTTCCTGCAATGGAGAGAATGTTTTTATCCACCCCTACATTTCTTTCCACAACTAAATGATATTTTCGATATATTCCTCGTGTTTTCTTTTCATCTGAAACAATCATTGCATAACTTTTTTCTGCTTCCCGGAAACATTTGAAACTCTTTTGCTTTTATGGAATTATACAGGTTTATTTATAGTCTGATGTCTTGGTATTTCTAGGTACATACCTCTTCGTCGAACCCAAATTCCTCTTTCGACTAGCATTCGTCCTAGTCCTGATTATTCCTTTCCATCGCTCTCTAATTGTGATGAACTTGAGAAAAAAGCTTTAACTACATTAGTTCGCTGCAAATATGGATCAGTTGAGGCTGCGGTGAAGGTATTTAGTCATCCAT
Source organism: Lathyrus oleraceus (assembly GCF_024323335.1). Lineage (NCBI taxonomy): Eukaryota > Viridiplantae > Streptophyta > Magnoliopsida > Fabales > Fabaceae > Lathyrus > Lathyrus oleraceus. Next base: position 453,331,548 of record NC_066585.1, on the reverse strand, counting down.
GAATTGTAGTAATAGTCCTCTTAATTTTTTATTTTATTTTAATTGTTATACCCTATCTTCTGATTTTTTTGGATATCATGCAATTTAATGCATTTTATGCAACATCTTTTATGGTGTTATAGGTGCGTACTTTGGAAGTACAGGAGAGTTCAGCAGACAAAATAAAAAACTTCGAATATAATTCTTTGGGAGAAATCAGAATTCTTGGTGCTTTCAAACACCCTTGTATAGTGGAAATATACGGACACCAAATATCTTGCAAATGGACCATCTCAGCCGATGGTAATCCTGAGCATCGTGTGTTGAGATCTGCAATTTTTATGGAATATGTGGAAGGAGGCTCCTTAAAAGTAGGAATTTCTTTATCGTTTCTTTGTTATTAAGACATTTTTGGTTGTTTTATTAACTTAACACTTCATTTTCTCATAGACCTATCTCGAAGAGTTGTCAAAAGCTGGTGAGAAGCATGTTCCTGTGGAGTTAGCCTTGTATATTGCCAAAGATATCTCATGCGCTTTGTCGGAACTGCATTCAAAGCACATAATTCACCGTGACATAAAAAGCGAAAACATTCTGTTTGATTGTGATAGGAAGAAAGATGATGGAACTCCCACTGTGAAGCTCTGTGATTTTGATAGTGCAGTGCCACTAAGATCACCTTTACATGCATGCTGTATTGCTCATGTAGGATCTCCTCCTCCTTGTGTGTGTGTTGGAACACCTCGTTGGATGGCTCCAGAGGTCATGCGGACTATGTACGAAAAAAACACTTATGGATTGGTAAGACCCTCCAACTTATCAGCCATTTATTTGATCACTTTACATGGCATTAACTTAGTGTTTTTGTGTTTTTGTGTTTTCTTCGCTTAAATATAAGTATTATCAGGGTTTTATATAATTACTTGACTTCTAATGTTCAAAAGAATAATAGTCTGTGTCATTTGATTTTGGAGTTCTGAGGAATCGGGGAATACTGTTTGTGAATCTAATTTCAATGACAATTCTCGTGATTTTCCCGAAGCTTTATTTTAACAAAGACTTTCACTTCCTTTCATTTATCTTCTCACTTGTCTCTGAACACTTTTTTGGTTCTGATAAGAAATGTCGTTGAGTCTAATTCATCCTTGCAAAATCGGCTTGTAGGGTGAGGATTGCCCCCACCTATACGAACATGTTCAGGTCGTATATTGTCCGATGTGAGACTCTTCACACGCCTTCACGCCCAAGATTGAACATCTGGAGCGTGAAAATAAATGGTGGGTGACCCGATAACAGAAATCTGATAGCAGGTGGTCCATTAGATCTTAAACGAGACTCTGATACCATGTTGAGAAATGTGGTTGGACCTAACTTCATCCCTACAAAACCGACTGTAAGGTGAAGATTGCCCCCACCTATAAGGACATGTTCAGGACATATATTGTCCGATGTGTGACTCTTTAACTCTATTTTTTCCCCTATAAACTGTACCTAGTATGCCACAAGAGAATATATGTTGTATAAGTCTTGTTACATACATATACCACTGAAGTATAATTTGATGTATATTGTTTCTGCTTTATTGTTTTGGATATTATTATACTGGGAAGATTAGCGGAATCATGTTTGAAGGATTTTATCATTCTATGATGTCAGACATCAGATGTATAATGTGTACGGGGACAAGGTTCACATCTCTTATAGGATTTAGAAATAACCCGTTTATTCCAATTTCTGATTTTGTAGATCAGATTCTATATTCTCTGATTTCTCTTTTATTCGTGTATATCCCAATTACATAGTTTCGAATGTGTGATTTTGGACATCATATTGTACATAAAATGTAAGAGGTTATGAATCACTTTTCGACAAAGAGCTCAAGTAATAAAGCTTAATAATAATTCAATAATTTTACAAAGTGTGATCTTTATTGTGCTTCTTGCCATTTTTTGTCTTATATACCAAACTAGTATAAGTTTTCTGTTCCATCTCTCTTTTTTGTTTGTTTGTTTTTGTTTTTGTTTTGGTTAGAAGTATAAGTGCGCATATTGCTTATAGGTGTATCGTGAAATTAATTCTTGTTTGTTGTGACTAGACGTGTAGTATTGTCTTTGGTCCTAATTTTACTTCCTTCATTTTGCAACAGGAAGCTGATATTTGGTCATTTGGATGTTTACTTCTGGAGATGCTGACATTGCAAATTCCATATTTTGGAGTGCCTGATTCACACGTCCATGATAGGCTGCAGGTATGGTTGCATTTTCTTCTAGATGTATGTAGTTTTCTGAAAACTCTGAACAATGCTCGTTCATTGCAGCTCCTTGTTTTAATTTAATATTTCAACTATTATTGATACAGATGGGTAAACGGCCACGACTAACCGATGAGCTGGAGGGGTTGAGTTCAACAAATGAACCCACGATGATCCAATCTGGTCAAGAGCTGGAAAAATCAGATGCTGATACAGACACATTGGAGTTCCTTGTTGATTTGTTTCACAGGTGTGTCGAAGAAAATCCAAATGAACGACCTACTGCCGAAGAAATCCATGAAATGCTGCTTGAACACACAAGGCACATACGAGTTCAAAATGTTGGGGAGATTTAGGCAGAGGCTATTGTTGGAGTGTGTCCCTCTCCTGGTGAATTATATTATTAGAACAAAAAGATTTTCATTCTTTAGTAGCGTGTTACAGTTTAGTTTACCCAAGAATAATTGTTCTCACTAGGTTTTAGTCTTCAGTGAGTTGTGTTGTATTGTTTGTAATATTTGTAAGAGTTAGATCTATGCGGCTCTAATATTATTTGATTGAGATCTTTGTAGCTAGTTGAGATAATTATGTAGTTGAAACATTCTGCAAGTGGAACTTATTAATTTATTGACTTAAATTGTAAGCTGCTTCATAGCAGTATTTTTCACAAATTTTGTACTTTCAAGCAAGATATTGTCGAGCAAGATATGCATTTGGGTCTTGAAATAGTTTTGATGAATAAGTTTAAGAGAATGCATGGTTGTTTGTTTTCTCAGGGATTGATTCAGAGTTTTTGCAATTTTGTTTGAAATAATTTTTACAAGTATGAGATGCATGATTACTATTAAAATTGATCAATGATTGTTGCCTTGACATGAATATTTTCAATATTTTTGATCTGGTTTCACATGCTGCATTTGGTGTGTCATAATAACACCAAAAGATAAAGTTGGTGTCCTTTTCATCTAATCTAATTATTAACAATTAATGAAGGAGTTTTTTATTGGACACACCATTGAAGAATGACACCAAACTTAGTACAGATTGTAGTCTATTTAAATATTTAAATTTGGTTTATGGGTTTTCAGAGCTGCTATTGGAAGTTGATATGTGGTCTTTGGCTTAGCACTAGAGTGCATTCAGTAGCTACAACTTTGGACCACTCTACTCAACTCACATGATACTCCTACTTGTTTCTCTCTCACCTCTCAATATCTCCTATATCCTTAACAAGGGCCAGAATCTCTGCTTTTTCATTAAAAAAATCCACTTACCAATGTAGGGTTCTTAGAGTTTGGTTGGATAGAGGATTTTTGAAAGAGGGGGCAAGAGAAGGTTTATTTTTCTTTTTAAAAAAAGGAAGCTACAAACAATTTAAAAATAATATATTTTGAATTGAAATGTTATATGATGATATTAAATGATTGTTTCATTATTTTCCCTTTAAATTTCAGATTTATAGACTTAACCATACAAAACTATTTTTAAAATCCTCAATCTCAAATATTTTGGGAGTTGGATTTTAAAAGATTTGGGACGGTTAGATCTATATTTTAGTATAAATTTTATACTTTGTACAAATTTAAAAAATGATAAATTATTTCAATCATATTTTTTAAAACAATTTTATAGTTTCTATAAATTAATAAAAAAATAAACACTTCAGTAAAAGAAAATCACTCATAAATATCTTTTGCTAGTGAGTTGTAAATATTGAGTACAAAACAAACACCTATTTGAGTTGCGTGCAATCCAAATTTTGTGACTGCATTTATTGAATTAAGAATAAATAATGCTATTTTTAAAAAAAATTTAAAACAATTAAATTAAATTTTGAATGGTCCTATTTTTGATCGAGCAGTTTAATTTCGTGTGAGTGCTTGTATTCACTGTATATCCAATTTAAATCTAACAAACACACAGCAAAGTGATTTTTTAAACTCAAAAAATAAATTTTAAATCATTAATTTTTTTATAATCCGTAACCAAGACTCTTAACGCTAAAAAAGAACACTCCCCTAAAAATCCCTTTAAATTTCTCCATCCAAAACAAGTGAAAGTGCTTTTTAAGATGCTTACCTTATTCTTCAACATGCAACATAGAAGACTGAACACCAACCCTATTTTGAAATTTTCTTGTGATACTTATCTTATTGATGTTAATTTTCAATGTCACAATCACAACTAGGACTGAAAAAGGACTTGTAACAATATTTAGAACATTTTCCGAGTACACATGTGACAGAAAATTAAATGAAACTTAAAAAATGGAAAAATCTTTTTGGCTTTAGATGCTACAACAAGATCAATGTTTGCTTTACATGGGGTTGTGATGTTGCCTATTCCTTTTCCTTCTCTTGTCTCTATTTTTCTTTCTTCTGACTTGATTAACAGATTTGGCTACAATAGTATAACTAGAGATTGTGACCCTCTAATTAACCAAACCAAGCATGCTTTTTCCTTTGTCACATGTGGACCACTTGTTGGCTCTTGCCTCTGGTTTTGAGCCAACCTAGCTACTTGTTTTGTTGCAAGCGTGGGGCGTTTGTACATAGTGGACCATGATGCTCAGTGTTGCTGTTAACAGTAGTTTTTTCTATTATAGGCAACTATTACAATTTTGGCACAACAATCTTACATCGTACCATGGTTATTTACTAGGATAAATAGATCCTCATCCTTTCATGATAGAGAAGATCATCTATGTTAAATGATATTGTTCTTGTGCATCCACAAGACCCAAAACACCAAGACCTAATACATGTTACTTCAGGGTTTAAAAAAAATTATCGTCGATAAAATTACAGAGTTGAATCGCGGCTTACACCGCTCTCTTTGATACGTTTTACTATTTAAAATTATGCAAAACACTTACTCAATCACGACGCTTCCATGATAAAACAATCCCGTTCTATAACGTCCGATTACTACTTACATGATAGAAAATTAATATAGAAATACACTCTGATGACACTATGATCTGTTAAATATGGTATAAATATCGATCTTAGTATCTAATTTTTATGCCAGTCGTAAATGACGTGAAGAAGTCACTAGAAAATTAAATTATAGATAAAGCAAAGCGAGAGAGACAAGAAAGATTTCAGAATGCAAAAATTAGAGCGAAGAGAATGAGATGAGAAAATCTCTATTTATAAGCAAAATTCTGACTTGAATGGGAGAAAACATAGGGGAATGAAGCGTATCCGGCCAAAAACTAGCCGTTATGTAGCTTAGTCAACAAAGAAATATGGAAACGTGGAAGGCAAGTCAAAATCGATCAACAATGAAGGTTTCCGTCGGTGATATCACACAAATTAAGTAATTAATATACACTACACAAATTGATTATCAATTAATATTAAATATTTTTCACCATTTCGGATACCAAAAAATAATGAATAAGCCCAACCAAGCCAAAATCGAGCTGAGTCGACTGAATAAACGCAATAGTGCTGGGCGTGCACTTGTGATCGTTCATGGTGGTGCATCGCCACCCTTTCACAAAATTAGGTATCCCTTAGGGCACTAATGGCATGCTGTCACCGTACGTCGTTTAGCAAGAAAAAAATGGACAATTATGACAAGAAATGAGCAAGTTAGAGACAAAAGAGTGAAAAAAGCTTGAAAAAGCACTTTTGGATGAAGAAATGCACTTAGTGAGAAAATTGATGAAAAATGAACAAAAACACGCCGCTTTGCTTATGGAATTAACGTGCCCGCGTTGGATCCTAACACGAGTAAATTTTTGCAATGATTGTCCAACGCACACGCTCCCATGTCCAACGCGTCCGTGTTCGTACACTTGCTTGTCACGTGTTTTTAAAAGCTTTATAAGGAAAAGAAGAAAAAGAAAAAGTGGTTCGATTCCCTAGAGAGAAAACTGACGTATATGGGCAATTTTAGAGCTTTTGGAGGCGATTGTAGAGCTTTTTTTTTGGTGATTCTTCATGCTCTTCGATTATTATTCAACATGAGCAGAGCAACTAGATTTCCCCTATGATAGGTCTAATTTGATAATGAACCTGCTTTTACTTGATTGAGACATATTATCAGATGATGTTAATGTAATTGTTCTAACTCGTTGTTATTATTCCATTATTGATTGTGCTCATTGCCTTTTGTTTGTTATAGAATTCAAATTGATCTTGATAAGTAGGGACTACTGACCCTAGGGCTATTTATCTGACATACTTTAACTGTTGAATTCGCTAATTAACTAGGGATAATACGATTAGGAATTATGACTTATGGATTAACATGCCGTGTTGCCTGATTTAACAGTATAATTAACCTGGAGATCGCGGAACTATCGCTTAGGCTAGTGAGCTACATGCCAAGGGATTGAATGTAGTGGTAGAGTTAGTCTGTCGTGTAACTCTGTAGTTATTGCATGTCTATTAATGCACGTTTCATCAATATCGTAAAAACAGAGGATTCTGACAATAAGACCTGACCGTCTTTATTATAATTATTATTAAAAATTCTCTCTTTTGTTTTGAGTAAAATAATCTGAAATACCCTCATTTACTGTTTAATCATATTGCACAATGTACCTTGTTTTAATTTCACAATCCTTGTGGAGACGAATTTATTTTTATTACTTCAATTACAACGCTAGCACATTGCTAGTAAATTGTCCATCAGGAACACCCCAAGAGACCAACCTCCATATATAAGCACTACTAAAGTGTGGTATCCTTCCAATGTGAGACTTTAATGAAGTTTTCAAATTCACCTCTACACATACTAGCTCTTACTTGTGCTTATTTATTGCCAACATAAAGCTAATAATCCCTGCCATTTCCCCACTAATCCTTTGATTTTCAACAATCCCCCACTTGAATTTAAAAAAGTGATTTTACAAGTAATGTCAAATATTTCTAAAATTGTACATAAATAAAGGTGTCTATAACTTGAATCTTTGCTTAACAATTAGGATTCTGATTCAATAAGAGTAACACAATTGTCTTTAATTCTATCTTAGACATCATACCCTCACACAACCTTTTCTTAAGGTATATTATAACAAGCCCGTGCTTTAATGGCCATACACGTCTATCCTAGTTTAGTGAAGGCTCTATAAATTATGCCTCAAAATTCCATAGGAACTTGTCTAAGTTCCACAATCACACTTATGAGTCTATCAAAAGTACTCATATAGCTAGATCTTCACTCCTTAAAAGTATAAATCTCATTAAGAGGTTCTATTATCTCATTCTCTTATCTCTTTAGGATTCATGCTTCTCTAATTTATACTAACATGATCATATCATATTACTCATAGCTTGTTTTGCCCATTGAACATATTTCTTGGGACCTCTAGTCTATTAGGTCGGGTTACCATCATGAGCAAATCACTTCTCTATAGGAATTAGTCTCATATTCTTGGATATACTTTGAGCTTTCTCTCTAGCTAATCCTTTTGTCAAATGATTTGCTAAATTTTCATTAGCTCGTACATGATACACTCTTACAATCTCTAACAATGTTGTGCTTCCTTCATATTTGACGACTCTTACCATTATATTAACGATTCTCAATTTTTCGCAATAGCCGCGGTACTATCGCAAAAGTCCAACACAGTTGGCATATGTTTTCTCATAAAAAGATCAAATAACAATCATCTTAACCAACTTGCTTCTTCAGTAGCAGTAACTAATGATATCATTTTAGAATCCATCGTGAACTGACCCAAAATAGTGTGTTTCTTTGATTTCCAAGATACAACTCCTCTAGCTATATTGAATATATAACTGCTAATTGCTTTGGAATCATCTGATACGGTATTCCAATCCACATCATTGTATCCTTCAAGTATAATAGGAAATCTATGATAATATAAACTAAGTTTCATGTTCTTCTTAAGGTATCGCACAACTCTCTCAATGACTTGCCAATTCTCATTAATCGATCTACTTGTAAACCTACGCAACAGTCCTACGACATATGGCATGGTACAATCAATAGTATACCCGAGTCTACCAATGATGCTCGCATATTCAGTTTGTCTAACACTGTCACTAGTGTTCTTAAATAGTTTAACACTTGAATCATATGGTGCACAATCATGTTTACGTTCAAAGTAGTTATATTTCTTTAAGATCTTATCCATATAATGAGAACTAATCTAAAGAAATTCCTAGTTTGGATCTAGTGGTTACGCAAGAATGTTTACATTCAAAGTATCACAAACCATTTTGGTTGGTCCATATAGATTTATTCTTCTAAGTCACCATTTAAAAAAGCTGTTTTAACATCCATTTTGTGTACTTTTAAGTTATAAATAGTAGCAGTTGAAATTAATATCCTAATGGATGTAATTCTAGTGATTGGAGAAAAAGTATCCAAGAAATCTAGATTTTCTCTTTGCGTAAAACCTTTGACTACAAGGCAAGTCTTGTACTTATCAACAATTTCACTAGGTTTTAGTTTATTTTTCAAAAACCATTTAAAAACGATTGGTTCGCAACCAGGAGGCAAGTCTACTAAGTTTTAGGTCTTGTTAGATTCCAGAGAATCTATCTCATAGTTAATAATAACTTCTTGCCGAAAAACTGCATCCAGAGATGACAAGGCTTCTTGAAGATTTGTTGGATCTTCTTCTAATATATAGGCCACATAATCACTCCCATAAACTTTATAAACTCTTAATTCTTTACTTTGTCGAAGTTCCGTTTCTACTTCATCATTATTTTTTGTGCTTCTTATCACAAGAATGTGATTTGATTCAGTGTCCCAACTATTTCTCGATTTGAAAGAAAATTTATATTCATAGAATTCAACGTTGTTTGATTATATGATTACTTTATCATTTAGGTCATAATACTTATATGACTTACTATTTTCTACATACCCAATGAATACACATTCATAGGCTCTACTAGCGAGTTTAACTGGCTTCAGATCCATAATTCTAACATAAGCATGATAACCCCAAGTTCCAAAATAAGGAAAGTTTGGATGTATTTTCTTTAATATCACAAGGAGAGATCTTATATTTAGACTTGGGAGCTATATTCAGGACCTGGAAAATAATGAATAAAATTTACCCTACTAGTGAGATGCAACACTAAAATTCAATATAATAGCATTGACTAGTACAATAAGATTTTTATTCTTTCTTTCTGCTTTATAATTCATTTCAAGAGAATATGATGCATATTTTTCATGTTTAATTCCCGTTGTTTATAAAATTAAGGCTAAAATAGTTTGTTGGTCCCTGTAAGTTAGCGAGTTTTTGGTTTTGGTCTCTGAATTATTTTTTGTCTGAGTCCCTATATCTCACTTTTTGTGTTTGTTTTAATCCTTAAAGTCAAAATCCGTAGGTTTCCTGCAGATTTTCCTGCGGATTTTACCTTTAGGGACTAAAACCAACACAAAAGTGAGATATAGGGACTCATACAAAAAAAGAAGAAGATACAGGGACCAAAATTAAAAACCCGCTAACTTACAGGGACCAAAAGACTATTTAAGCCTAAAATTAATAAATAAGCTAGAACAATATTCGGTTTCCCTATCACTAAGAAACCTCTTAATCTTCTTACTAAATTGTTTTTCTAGTTTTTTTTAAACGTATTTTGCTTTTCCATTCTTTATACTCAAGTCTCTATTGGAGCACTGAATCAAGTTTAATTTAAAGAAATTTCTTGTTAGTCAGGTTCAATTTATCACTTTCATTACAATTTTTATACTATTTTAATTGTTTATCATGATTTCAATTTCAAAGATTGCTTTGATTGTGTTATCCATCGCCATGAGTGAGTAGTCCACTAGGGACTAGTAGGGACTATGGGTCATAAGGATTATCCCATAACTATTTGTATGATCCATCACAAGTTGATTATGAGAGTATTTGTTCATATTTATTTTAATACCTAAATTCGGACCATAGTCTGAAAGGATATGTATTGGTACTCGAGCACATGTTTTTAAACAATCGAGTCCAATACAACGAAAGTGCTTGGATGAGATTGAGAAATGTCCCATTTTTATATTAGTGCGAAAGTAACAAATCCTTGACAAATAATCCGGTTGTGTGAAAGTAGATGAATTATTCGTCATCGATAGGGCAACACGCTGACGAAAACAAGTGTTATCCATATTTATCTATTTTTTTTGTAAATTGTGTCAGAATTCTAGTAATAGAAGTGAATTGGATCATACAGTGATGTAAGAGTAAGAATTGTGACCTTAAGTTCAGTTTGTTTCATTATAATTCAAGTGATTTTTATTTAAGTTGTTTTTCTGAAAAGTGCTTTTTAAATAAGTTGTTTTACAAAACCTCAATTTTGGTCTCTCTATATATACGTCAATATAATGGAGTTAGGTATTCAATCCATTAGTCCTTGTAGTTCGATAGTATTTTACTACTTCACACACCCGTGCACTTGGGTGTGTCATATTTTTGACATTGTTGTCGGGGACCAATTGTGCTCAATATTGAATTATTATTTAATCACTGTATAGACTAGAGCTTTATTTTTTTCTTTTTATTTTGTTGTAGTCCTCACAACCCTTGTATGTGAAGAACTTGTTCTGTTGAGAACTAAGTCACACCTGTGAACAAAATCGAGCGTTTCTTAAGTGAGAGACGCCGAATTCTAAGACAGCGAGAGATGGATGATCAAGTAGTTAACACTAAGCCTACTAAGGATTATGCGGTTCCTATCAAAGAGGAAATACATTACAGTATTGTGTACCCTACGATTGCAGCAAATAATTTTGAACTCGAACCAGCTTTGATAGGTATGGTGCAACAAAACCAATTTTATGGGTTGCCTTATGAGAACCCAAACCTTTACTTATCTATCATTGATGAAAATTGTGACATTATAAATTCTAATGGCATTGACCAAAACTCCATGTTCCTCAGGTTATTCCCTTTATCTTTGGGAGATCGTGCGCAAGCTTGACTTCAATCCCTGCCCTCTAATTCAATAACTTCTTAGACTCAATAGAAAGCGACCTTCCTTGCGCGGTATTTTCCGCCAAGCAAAATGGCCTTAGTTGGGAATGAGATTAATAATTTTAGGAAGGAAGAGGGGGAATATTTGTTTGACACATGAGAGCGTTATAAGGACTTGTGGAGATTGTGCCCATTCCACGGGCTTGAAAAGTGGATGATTATTCATACTTTTTTATAATGGTCTCCTTTACTCCACAAGGATGACCTTAGATGCGACTCCTGCGGAGCCCTCATAAATAGACTCAAGATGTGGCATATAATTTAATAGAAGAGATTGCTAAGAACTACCACTCATGGGGGAACGTGTGACAAGTCGTCGCTAAATCTTCCCCTAAGACCAGTGGGCTTTATGAGGTAAATGCATTTGACCATACAAACACAAATGTGGATGCTCTCTACCAGAAAATTGGTAGTTTGAGCACCACACCTCCCGCACTTGTACCACCTACCCATGTTGATTATGTTACCCCGTTACTCTCTACTATGAGATATGCAGAATAAATGGCTACGCTGATAAAGATTGTCAAATGATCTTCGCTGGAGGATCCATCAAGGAAAATGCTAATTTTATGAATAACAACCAGCGGAATAATCCGTATTCTAACACTTATAACCTAGGGTGGTGAGACCATCCAAATTTCTTTTATAGGAAAAACCATCCTCAGAAAGCTATGAGACCACTGGGTTTTCAAAAAGTTATGCCAACCGACCCTAAGAAGTCTAACTTAGAAATTTTGATGGAAAACTTCATGATGACACACTCTGTCAAAACAATGACTTTAGAAATCATAACCTCCTCACCAATTAGGCACTTAGGCAGTTGACCACTAAAATTGACAATGTTGCCATCCATAATAAGATGTTGGAGACTCAAATCTCCCAAGTTGCACAATAATAAGCTTCTACTTCCATCCCTCTAGAATCGATTCCGGGGCAACCCAGGCAAAATTCTAAGCGGAACTTGATTGTTGTGATAATCCATAGTGGTAAACAAGTGGTTAGTTCTGATGATAGAGAAAAAGAGGTTGAGGATAGTGACCAAACACCACCTAAAAAGGAGGTTGTTGAATAGGTTGAGAATGAAGCACCATATGTTGCTCCTCATCTTTACAAACCAACCATCCCATTCTCTAAAGCCTTGTAAAAGATACAGTGGAGGCCCAGTTTAAAAGTTTGTGGAACTTCTTAAGAAGATGCACCTCAATGTGCCTTTTACCGAGGTAATGACTCAAATTCCCTCTTATGATAAATTGCTAAAAGAAATTCTTTCTAATAAAAGAAAATTAGAGGACCATGAAATTGTGGCTATGATTCTTGATAGTAGTATTGTGATTCAAAATATGGTGATCCCAAAGCTTAAAGATCCGACAAGTTTCTCTATCCCTTGTCAAATTGGCACGATGAACTTTGAGAGAGCAATTTGTGATTTATGGGCCATTGTTAGTCTGATGTTCCTACATGTATGGAAGAAGTTAGACATGGGTGAGATGAAACCGATAAATGTATCTCTGCAACTGGCAGATAAATCAGTCAAATACCTTGTAGGTGTGTTAGGGTATGTCCCGATGAGAGTAGGAGAGTATTATGTGCCTGTAGACTTTATCATAATGGACATCTACGAGGATTCCCAAATCAAGATACTTTTAGGTAGGCCATTCATAGATACGACAGGGGCCATCATTGATGTTAAGAGAGGGAAGTTGACTTTTGAGGTAGGATAAGAGAAAATTGAGTTTATATTGACAAGACTCATGAATTTTTTTTCATTAAGGGACTATTGTTGTTTATTGGATTTGATCACTGATTGTGTTCAAAAGAGCGCATCAAAGCCTCTTCCGACTAATAAGTTGGAAAAATATTTGTTTGATACTGCCAAGATTAATAAAGAAAACATCAAAACTAAGGTTTTTGGGGAAATATTGGACAAAGTCCCATCTCCACTAACTAAAGCTTTGAAGTGCTTGTAACATAATGGTGAGCCTAAAAACCAAAAACCCTGACTAGGGATGAAGCAAGGGAATCCTAATAAAAATAAAGGAGAAGGTCCATGAAAAACCGGAACTAAAATATGAGCCTTCTCATAAAAGGAGGAAGAATAAGGAGAAGGATCTATGGCATGAATAAATAGAATTAGTTGGGCCCTAAAATCATCTAAGGGAGATAATACAAACTCAAGTTTAAAGGAAGCACCCTCCTATGTTTAAGGGTCTAAGTGATCGAGATAAATGACCTTAAATAAAGCACTACGCGAGAAGGAACCCATGCTTTTCACTCTAATTTATTTTCTTGTTGTTTGATTTTTTTCCAGTTAATAAAAGGCTCACGACGAGGAAGCGAAACAAGTGATAAAAGTTGAGAAAAATTGATAAAGTAATTATGCCCGGAAAAATCTGACAAAAACACATGAAAACCGAATTCCCCATACAAAAACTAGGGAGCTACTACGGGTGACCGTACCACCTGCTATGGACCATAGAAGCACCCATATCCAAAACCCTAAAAACTCATCTAGCCATATAAAATCCAGGGACCTACTACAGAAGACCGTAGCAAGCCCATGCGCCCGAATGTCCACTCTTTTTTGAATTTTCAAACTTTTCCTTGGCCCCACCCACCTCTCTCTCTCTCTCTCTCTCTCTCTCTCTCTCTCTCTCTCTCTCTCTCTCTTCCCAATCATTCCAACTAACTCACCTTTAAACCTTCAAAATCTGATTTTCAATTCACTTAATCACCAAATCTCTCTCTCTCTCTCTCTCTCTCTCTCTCTCTCTAAACCTACCATCTTCATCTTTCTCTTCATATTCTCTCCAAAAGCCATCCAAACCTCCATTAAAACAAAAACAAAAGATTTAATATTTACCCCCTTCCACCATTAAATCCAAAACTACCTTTACAAAACCTTCATCAATCATCACCCCAATCACACTTCCGGGCATAATATTTCAAAAAGCTTATTCAATTTTGTGTGTGGCTTTTATCAACCATGGTACCAAAAAGGAGTGACAAGAGAAAGCAAGTCGCCGAATCATCAAGACTCAAAAAAAGAGGGAACACTAGGGCCTTGAATACTCACAACATCATTTTTGAGAGTAACGATCAAGCCAAATGATATTCCGCCTTGATCAAGTGGAAGCTCACACCAACAAGGTACATGTGTGAAATCACTCTTTCCACCGTTGGTTTAAAATACGAAATATATAGAATCTTTATTCCATTGATTTGTTAGAGTTCACACAAAGGGAAGCATAGACCTACGAGCGCATTACCCTTGAGCTTTTAAGTACGTTAGAGTTTAAATTGCTGAAAAAATGGATTGACGGTATGAGGTATTACTATGGTGCTCTCAAATTCCGTATCTTTAATCAAAACCATGAGTTGAATGTTGAAGAGTCGAGACATATTCTAATATTTCCTATCTATGGGCCCGGGGATGTCCCAAACGATTTTAATGTTAAGAACATCTGGAATGATATTATTTGCGATCACTTTTATACTACTGATGGGGAAAAAGCCTCCACCATTCAAAACCCTTACTTCTAGTACACCCAAAAGTCCCTTGGCCACACCTTGTTTGGGAGAGGTGATAGTACCAGAGTAGTCACCCAAAGAGATATTTTCTTTTTGTACTGCATGATTAACAATGATGTGGTTAATTCCGCCGCCTTTGCGACCAAATATATGGGGAAGGTTGCTCGCGTGGCCTCTAGAGGAATTTTGGCGAGGGATATGATTACCCAAATTACCGAGCACCTTGGGTTTGAATTTAATTTGGAAGAGTATCATCTTGTAGAGGGTAGAGGTAAGATTGACATGGATGCCCTTGTACACCAAGGCATGATTTTTGTTGATGGTAACACCTATACGGTGATAATCTGCAGCAAAGCTATTTTTGATTTGCCTAACCCTAGGAAAGTAAAGGATGATGTTGTGAATAATTGGCTCTATAATACGGGCGCCCCCACTCCGGATAATTCATCCGGGGGGAGGGTGACCTTGATTTGTCTAACCATGATGCAAGTACTGCTATGAAGGAGGACATTATCCCACCACCTACTCATCCGAACCAACATGAAGTCGAGACATGGTCTTGGATGATGTTTAGTTGATGTTGCAACAACTTATGTTTCACTTCCCACCTCCTGAGTGTGGTCTTTGTGAGTTCACTCCCTCTTGCTTGTGCTAAAACATTGAGGATAACGTTTGATTCAAGTTTGGGGAAATTTCTTTACTTTTCTTTCACTTTTTGTATCTTGTGTGTTTATGTTTTTTTTGCTCTTTTAGCTAATTCTGTTAATTTTAGTTGTTTCAGTTAATTCTTCTTTTAAAAAGACCACTTTTTAATTTTTTTCTTCGAATTAGGACGGTTCAAATCTCTTTCTTGAAAAGCTTTGGTCATGAGGAAACCGGAAAAGTATATAGAGTTAGAGGGATAAGAGGTTAAGACTAGGGACATCAGGAAAGCTTGACAACATAAGTATTACTCAAACTACCTAGGTTCCCCAAAGTAAGATGTGAGTCCACCGTATATATTTGTACATGTCATACCCCTAAATTTGGCTTACTTATTCTCATTTCATTTGGCTTATGACTCATAATCCATATGCATACCCTCACCCTAATCATCTATTGTAGGGTCATTCATCTGCACTTTCATTTACATGTAATATCATTGATTCAAATAAATCCTATTATTTATGATACAAGATATTGGATTATGCCAAATGTGTCATTAATTTTCATGGATTGGTGTTTTTATGGTGTGTACTTGAGAAGCAAGCCCGTGTGATCATTGTGCTACATTTTGACTTTTTGGGCACAACTAACTTTAGCGATGTTCACTTTTCTTGGCCTAAATCTTTGGAATCCCTAATTTTGGTCAAGACACTCTAATTATGAAGTTGGAAGCCCTTTGCAAGAGTTTGACTTTTGGTCAACAAAGTCAACCATGGAAGGTTGGCTTTTTGTCGACCAATTACTTATGAGGTTTTAAATGTTGGTTATTAATGGCTATTGTTATCTTGGTTAAGGCTTTACAAATCAAGGTTCAAAGGTATCAAAATTCAAACCTTCAAAATTTTGAAATTGGAGGGAAATTCATTTCTTGGGAAAGGAGTTACAAACTACATTCAAGGCCAAGTTTCATTTCAAACACTAATAAAATACATTACAAGGGTCATACTTGCAACAAGTTTGTAACAAGCCTTAAGATCTTGTCCTTCATTACACCAAGTTTGCAACAACCCTGCAAAGACTAATCCACATTAGCATCATATGACTACACACACTCAAGCATGTCATAAACACTATCCAATGCTGTAAGACCCCAATTTTGACCCTAAGATCCCTTATGCAATCTCATCATATGCATTAGCATTGGGATCATACCTTGGCATCCTCCTTACCCCTCTTTCATTCGGTTTGTTTTGGGAGAGATCACCAAGCACCATGTGATTGTATCACACTTGTATTTTATCATTTTACTAACCAAATATACCAAAAATATGCCTTTGCATTTGCCTAAATCTTTTGTAGGAAGGGCATGATCATCTTGATCTATCAAGTTCACATCTAGGGTTTAAGACCCTCATTGCTAAGAGCACAACCAAGGAATGATCCACAAGAGCTCTAAGCATTATATATGAGTCCCAATGATCTATACGTGTTACTTTGATCAAGTATTCTTCAAGAGTTTGAAATTGGTTTGCCTTGGAAACCCTAGTTCATCTAGGTATCTTGTGTAACTTCTTCAACAAACTTCCTCATAAATTGATCAAATTTCTCAAGGGACACTTCAAAATTCATCATATTATGCATATATGATCTACCATGAGCCTAAAAAGTCAAGAGAATTACAAGTTAGCAAGTTGGTTGATGGTGGTTGGCCAGATGAATTCATCTAATCAAAACTGGGTCTCCCTAGACCCTATCTCCTACAATTTTCATCATATGAAAATGATTCCAAGAGAAACATGACTCTAAATGATATTCCAAACAACTTTCATGTTGAGGTATAGAGCTAAGTTTGCTTGGAAAGTCATTTTCTATGTTGAAACATTATAGGCCATTTTGTATAAACCCTAATTTGAAAGTCAACTTCCCAAGGCCATAACTTACTCAATCTTTATGAGATGAAAAATTTAAAAGTTTCAAAATCAAATTCAAGGTGTCTAATTCAACTTTAATGTTTGGATTGAAAGCTAAACCAACGTTTATGAGCATGTGATATGAGGATACATTATAGGTCATTTTGGACCAATACCATTGAACAAGTGATTTTCCTCAACTTCAAAAATTCATAACTCACTCATTATAAATACAAATGATGTCAAATTGGTGACCATTTTTAAGGACTTTGAAAGAGATACAACTTTGATGGAGACACGTTTCTCATTTGGAGCTCACATAAAAAGTTAAGCAAGGTGGAATAATTGAATATGTGACTTGACACTTAGAAAATATTTTAACATGTTGAAACTTACAAACTTCCACCTCAAAATGAATCATGATACAAGTTCCAAATGGGAAAGTGTTCAACATAAGAGTTGTTCCTCTTGACTTAAGCTTTCCAAAGAGTCCCAATTCATTCATTTTGGACTAAGTTTGATAGGTATGCACATGGTGTAAACAGACCTGTATCAGTTGGAAAAATCAAAGCTTCAAATGTTCAAACAACTTTGCCTTGCCATTCAAGCTTCATGCAGACCTCATTTCAGTTGGTTATGGACCTAAATGGATTGCTTCATGGGCCTGCACACCCCTATGCAAGCATGTATATTGCATTACCAAATTTGGAGATTTTTTCAAGTGTGCAAATAACACTTCTAATGGCTCTAAATAGAGGTCCCATGCATCAATTCAAAGGACCTTGCGCGCCAGCTTTGCCCCCAACCTTCCAAACCCTCCCAATTCAAAGGAAAACCTGAGAAATTTCATTTAAAATTTGAGTTTGAATCTCACTGTTTGGATATTCAAAAACTCCAGGATCCAAAGCTTTGCATTGTTCTTAAGCCACTTCCACAAGCTCCATAAGCAAGATCAAGCACAAATTGAAGCAAGAAAGATCCATTTCTGCACAACATTGAAGGTAATTTTCTAGATTTTTCTTCTCTTCGATTCTCTCTCAATACTCATTAATTCTATTGGATCCTTGGTTGTCTGAACTCCTACCAATGTAGGCAAGAAGATTGAGTTGCTTTGAGGTCAAATCGAAGCAACTCAGTTGACACACCTCAAAATTCAACTTCACGTATCTCTATATATATTTGGAGTTAGTTAAAATTGAGGTGATATTTGTGATCTACGCCATTTTATCTTTAAGATCATGTCCTTTTTTTTCATTTATGATGTGGTGATGACTGAACCAGTCCGACCAGGGTCATTGGAGAAGATGACCGACCTTTGGCTCTGACGATGCGCTGGAAGCATTCCGAGCCATTAGATGAGTTTGAAATGTTTTAATCAGGAGCGTACATTGTGATTACCAAGCGTGTGGACGTTTGACTCAAGTGCATCATGGAACGCATGCACTCCACGACTTGATCTGCCACATCAATTAATGAGGCATATCAAGTGGTCCACGTTTTTTTGATTATCTGATTTTATTTTTTATTCCTTTGATTTTCATTAATTCATATTAATTTTAATATTGATCCAAAAAATATGAGAGTTTCACCAATTTTTTTAAATAAAATCCTCTTTCATTTTCTGATTTAAAATTATTTTTTAGATCATTATTAATATTTTTCATGATTTAATTAATTTTATGAATATTCTTAATTGTTTAAAAATACTTTTAAGTTTCCAAAAATTCTAAATTTTTTTCTCCAAGGTCCTTTGACCTTGTTTGACCTATGATAAATCTCATGGCCATTTATTTGGTGGTTTGATGAGGTTTTCGGAAATTGACCAACCATATTTAATTTAATGTATTATTTTTAATATTTTTTAATTGTTTAAATGCCAAATTAATTGTGTTGAGCCATTTTAATTGCCTTTGTGAGTTTGACTTGTGTTGTTGGGCCTTGGTCAAGGTTGATTTGACTTTGTTAGGTTAAGATCATTGGATTTAGGGAATTGATGGGATGTACATTCCATCTCCCAAAATGAATGAATGATCTTAACTTGATAAAAGTCCTTCTTTGTCCAATTTGTGTTTGATCCATTCCCCTTCATCTTTATCTCATTCCCCTTACTTATGCATTCATGTCATTGGACCTATGATATCTCAATATCCTTAGGCTAGTTGATTGCAAAATCAACATAAGTATGGATGAGATTAGGTTCCCCATTTTGCATATTCTTATTGTGTGTGGTATGTTTCATGAGCATAGTTCATCATACTATGTCTCTAACATGCATTAACACCAAAATTCTATTACCCGACCTCAAATAGTTGTGACTTCTAGATAAGTCCAATTACGATTGCTTAACATAGCGCTAAATTTGTGACACAAAAGGCATATCATTCTAGTTAGTGAGATTGTAAGTCTCCCCTCTTTCATGGTATTGTGTGGAAACTTGGCCTTTTTTCCTTCCTTTGGAAGATGTCTTGGTTCAAGGATCCATGCTTGTGATAAGTGGATTGAGTGTTCTCCAAAGAATGACTTAAAACAAAAAAGCAAGACAAAAGCAATACTAACTTCTAACTCATTAACAACTAACATTTAATTTCAAGTCCTTTACTTTCAATGCAATTAAATTTTTAAGCCTTATTCATTTGCCATTATTCATACCATTCTAATTGTTTATGTTAATGCCATTTTCACTTTGTCCACTTGGACCATATTTAGTGATATATTTTGTTTGTGTATACTTGTGTTTGTTTGTGTGGTCTTTGACCATTAATGTACATAATAAGAACAAAAAACCCTAAAATACATCTTGTGTGGATTGTTGGTTTAATCTGAGACAATTGGACTTAGAATTTAGGCAACACTCCTTATGTAAAGAACTTGTCCAATGTAACCTTTCATGTAACTAAGTGCTTAAGAATTGACACTTCATCTGATACATCATTAAAGATCCATTTGAGTTCATCTACAACATGATCATTATGAAGCTGTTATTTTGAACCTATGACTTAGTGCATTATGGAATTCATCTGCTACATGGGAAAATTTGAAGAAGATCATGGAGTTGCTAAGTTTGGATGTGGCTATCTTTATTTGATGCCTTGCTATTCAAGTTGATATATTGTGCATTGTTTATTGCTTGATTCTAATGTCCAAGGGAAATTTGGGTTTCTATATGACATTCTTGTCTATTGGATTGCAACCCATTGGTCAGATCTTTTCAACTCTCAACTTTTAAATTTGTGCTTAGGATTAGTCTCTTCATCTCTTCCCCACTTCTTTAATTTCAAAATCTCTCCTTCCTTTTAAAAGAACTTCTTTGCTTGTTCTTGTTTTCTAAACTTAGACCATATTGCAAATTAGAAACTTTGGCCTTATGCCATTGTATTTTCAAACTTCTTTTCTTAATCAAACTTGTAAGTAGACTTAACTATACTTGACTTCAAAATTTCAAAATCCAAAAAGAATGAACTCATTCAAACTATTTTTAGGCCTTTATGCCTTTCAAACTTGAAATTTTGTTAAAAGCAATGCATCCACTATGAAATTTATACCATGAACTACGAGGTTTTGATCCCTCATTTTATATTGGTACGTAGGCACAAGTCCGAAGGTCTTGTCAAACACAAAAATATAATTAATAAATTCTTTTCTCATCCCCCATTTTATTTGTTTGCAAACATCATTTGTACAAAAATACATATGCACACAAAAAAGGGCCCCCTAGGAGTACCTAGGACACTTTGGGTGCTAACACCTTCCCTCTGTGTAACCAACCCCCTTACCTGTAATCTCTGGTATTTTATTATTTTTTATTTGAAAACTTCTTATTTTTTTGGGTTTTGTTCTTACTTTTCCCTTTTCCCTTGGAAACTATAAAAGCGCGGTGGCGAATTTTGTTATTTGATGTCTTGCTTATCCATAGCTTGATGATCATAAATTTACCGCTACAGAAATTAAGTGGCGACTCTGCTGGGGAGTAGTCTCCAGTGGGTTTAGCCTACTGTTTTGTGTGTATATAATTGTATATTTGATGTATGTATATTTATTTGTATGATATAATCTGCTTGTTGTGCTTGGTGATCTCTGAGTGGTGAGATAAGTTCAAACCCTAACTTGAGTGCAATTAAGATAGTAGGATGGTATAGTCATGTTTGACTTGTGTGGAGTAGTCCTTAATAAGTTGGATTGATACCCATCTACTCAGTGGAGACCCTTTTGGATTTGGAAATGTCACACAAGTATTTATGGCTAGGCATTACTATCTCTGATTTGGGGTCCGAGAAGCTGAGGACCGTAGAACATTTAACCCTTCTTGGCCTATTTAGGACGTAGTGTGGAGACTGTTCAAATGTATACTTGATAACAGTTGTTACATGATACTATACTCCGACGAGTTTCTCTTGAGAATATTATGGGTTGATGAGTCAGTCATCCTAACCTGTAATATTCGATAGATGGAATTAAGACTCTGAGAACTTTTTAGAACATGACCTACAGGTTTTTATCCTTAGTTCACTCCTTAGGGATGGTTCTTACCCAGACTCCATGCTTGTGACTTACAACAAACCCTTGATTCTTGGTTGATCCAATCAAGTCTTGTCAATATCAATGGAACTTGGGTGTTGATAAGGTGAAAGCCATAATCCACCAAAATGGATGATTGATCTTGACAATGACTTGATTCATCCCTTGACCTTTGTTTGTTTGCCTTGTGTGTGATCTTTTATTTTTGATTGTTGCATTCATGCGCATCATAACATTCATCACACGAAAATTTCAAGGAACTGAGGTGTTATTTGCGAATATTTTCAGACCATGGATTGTGGACGAAGGAACACTAAGAAGTACAGTTTCAGATGTCCCGACTTGAAAGAGTTAAGGAAGCTATCATCTTTTGTATTAGATCCCTTGGACTTCAAACAACGCCATGGGAAGCTTCTGTCTATCTTGTCTGTTGATGTGGTCGAAGGACTCTTGAGTGTATTAGTGCAGTTCTATGATCCTCTCTACTGTTGCTTCACTTTTCCGGATTATCAGATTATGCCTACGTTGGAGGAGTATGCCCATCTTTTGGGAATACCTGTTTCTAACAAAGTGCCTTTTAGTGGATTGGAAGAGATTCCCAGATCTCATCTTATTGCTGAAGCTCTTCACTTGAAGAAGTCTGAGATAGAGGAGCATTGGGTGAAAAAAGGAGGATTGTTTGGATTGCCATCTGATTTCCTCATCACGGAAGCTACTGCCTTTGCTCAAGCCGGTAGTGTGGATGCTTTTTAAGCTATCTTTGTGTTGCTCATCTATAGATTAGCTTTGTTCCCTAACATTGACGGTTTTGTTGATGTTAACACCATTAGAATCTTCTTGATTGGGAATCCTGTGCCTGCTTTGTTGGGTGATATGTACTTCTCTTTGCATCTAAGGAATTCTAAGGTTGGTGGAACGATTGTCTGTTGCATTCCTCTTCTGTACAAGTGGTTTATTTCGCACTTGCCTCAGACACCCGCTTTTGTGGAGAACAAACAATGTCTACGGTGGTCTCAGAGACTTATGTCTCTCACTAATGATGATATAGTTTGGTATGATCCTTCTTTGAGCAGTTTGGAGATTATTGATAGTTGTGGTGAATTCTCTAATGTGCCTCTCATTGGTACACAAGGAGGAATTAACTATAACCCTGCTTTGGCTCGTCGTCAACTTGGGTTCCCCTTGAGAGACAAACCTAATAACACTTTGTTAGAAGGTATTTTCTATCAAGAGGGTAAAGATCCCCAACATTTGAAGCAGAAGATTGTGCATGCTTGGCATAATGTGCATAAGAAAGGAAGACCCGAGCTTGGTTCGCACAATTGTGTAGCTTTTGAAGCTTACACTCTTTGGGTGAAGAAGAGAGCTTTGGAATTGAAGATCCCTTATCCTTGTGAGAGACCTATGTCTATGATTGTGGTTGAGCCATTAACTATCCCTAACCAAGATGTAGAGGAGTTGGAAGACGCGCTCGCCAAGATAAAGCGAGAGAAGGATATGTGGGAAGAACGTTTCCACCCTTTGAGCAAAAAGCATGAGGAGTTGCAGCTTGAGTCTAAGGACAAAGATGCACTTATTGAGCTACTTGAGGATCGAGTGACAAAGAGACAGAGAGAGCCAGAGGTTTCATCTTCCTCTAGTATGCCTCAGCCTTCCGTCGCTTGGAAGAAGATTGTTAATCAGCTTATCCTCGAGAAGACTCAGATGAAGGCTTCTTTTGAGACCGAGATCCGACACATTCGAAGGAAGTACACGCCTATAGCCAGATCTTTTGACATTGTTGTTAGAGATCCTTAGGATGACTAGTGTCCTTTTCTCTTGTATTTTTATTTGGTTTCTGAAATTGTACTCAGTGTAATCCTTCCAATTATATAAATAAAAGAGATTTTTATGGTTATATCAAAGTGTTACAATATATATATATATATATATATATATATATATATATATATATATATATATATATATATATATATATATATATATATATATATATATATATATATATATATATATATATATATATATATATATATATATATATATATATATATATATATATAATAAGTTCCTTGAAAATAAAAACAATCAAGCATTGCATTTCATGCATCATTTACATAAACAGGTTTCTCCTTCGCCAGATGTCTCATTGGTGTTTCTTTTGTGCTTCAGCCAATCTGACTCATCAATACATTCCTCGCGCCAACCACTCCAGAATCATGGAACATCTTGAGCAAGAGAATAGAGACTTGAAAGAGGAGATCACCCGCAACTTCTCCTTCTCAGAGGACTGTCATTTCAGAGGTGGCTACCTCTACTGTTCCCGCGGCTGCTGCTCATTTTCACCGCATATGCTTGCCGGATTCTAGTGTGGAATGCCACCAAACTTTGTGCCCGAAGGCTTTGCGCCTACATTTGCATCTATGCCGACATCTAGCCCGATCATGTTTGTGCCGCCGCCTGTCGTGCATACCCTGCCTCGTGGGGAAGACATCATCTATCATTCTGAGCCGTCTGAGGACCCGGATGTGTATGATAAGATGGATGAGATGAAGGATCAATTTCTTGAGCTGCGCAAGGAGTTGAAAACCTTGAGGGGAAAGGACCTATTTGGAAAGAGTGCTGCTGATTTATGTTTGGTTCCCAATGTAAAGATTCCAGTAAAGTTCAAAGTGCCTGACTTTGAAAAATACAAGGGGAATACATGTCCACTCAGTCATTTGGTGATGTATGCCCGCAAGATGTCTACTCAAACGGATAATGTTCAGCTGCTGATCCATTACTTTCAAGACAGTCTATCCGGTGTCGCTCTGAGGTGGTACATGGGGTTGGATAGTGTGAGCATCCGCATGTTCAATGATTTGGGCGAAGCATTCGTGAACTAATATAAATATAACATTGATATGGCTCCCGATAGAGATAAGTTGAGGTCGTTGTCCCAGAAGGACAAGGAGACATTCAAGGAGTATGCGTAGAGGTGGAGAGAACTTGCTGCCAAGATTACCCCTCCTTTAGAAGAAAAGGAGATGACCAAGATTTTTCTGAAGACCCTGAGCTCATTTTATTATGAGTGGATGATTGCCAGTGCCCCAAGTGATTTCACCGAAATGGTAAACATGGGGATGAGGCTCAAAGAAGGTGTCCGAGAAGGACGATTGTCTAGAGAGGAGGTGTCGTCCAGCAAGAGGTACGACAACAACTTTAGCAAGAAGAAGGACAGTGAAGCTAATGCAGTTTCAGTTGGGAGGAAAAAGAGGCCTCAAATTAGAAGAAGTCAACCACCCCGTCAACATCACCATCAAGTATCTTTAGTTATTCCTGTATTTTCAGCAAATCAATTAACGCCAGTTCAATAACAACAACGTCAACAACAACCACAGCAACATACAAACACCTACAACAACAACAATACCAACAATCATTAACAACATAATTTTGAGAGGAAGAAGGTCTCTTTCGACCCTATTCCAATGACATATACAGAACTATATCTCTCGTTGGTTCTCAAGAACCTGCTACAACCAAGGAATCCTCCACAAATACCTGAACCACTTCCATGGTGGTACAAGCTGGAACTCCATTTTGCTTTTCATTAAGGAGCTCCCGGACATGACATTGAGAATTGCTGCCCCCTCAAGTATGAAGTTCAGAAGTTGGTAAAAAGTGGAATGATGTCCTTTGAGGACCGTGCACCCAATGTGAAAGCTAACCCATTATCTGCCCATGGAAATTCATCTGTTAATATGGTGGACGATTGTCCAGGGGAGTTCAAGGTATTCGATGCACGCTTCATTAGAAGGTCCTTGGTGATGATGCACAAGGATATTTGCTTAGTGAGCGATTGTGAGCATGACCATGATGGTTGTGCTATCTGCAGTGTCAACCCCTCACCCAAGGGGTTGTGTTGTTGTGAAGAGGGACATCCAACGGTTGATGATGAATGCTTGATTCAGATTGTTCAATCTCGTCACATAGATGATGATGCCAATGTAATAGTGCCAATATTCAAGACACCAGAGAGAATGGTGATTTCATTTGATAGCAGCAGTAGTAACATTATCGGCAAGAGATCGATATCGCCGTTGGTCATACGGTTGGCGGGTCCAGTCCCTTATTCATCCGATAAAGCTGTTCCTTATCAGTATAATGCAACTATGGTGAAAGATGGTCAAGAGGTTCCGTTACCTACAATCAGTTCTATCGTAAGCATTGCTGATGTTACTAAGGTGACCCGCAGTGGTCGTGTGTTTGAGCCGGTGTTCCCAAAGAATTTAGAAGTTTGTCCAGTTGGTAAGAAGGTGGAAGTACCCGCAGTAAATCCAGTTAGTGCTCCAAAGTGTTAGTCTGGTGAATCTAGTAATTTGAAGCCTAACGATGATGATGAGGTACTCAGGATAATAAAGAAAAGTGAGTTCAATGTGGTGGAGCAGCTGCTCCAAACCCCCTAAAAAATCTCAGTACTATCTCTATTAATGAATTCCGAAGTGCACAAAGAAGCACTGTAGAGAGTTCTAGAGTAAGCTTTCATGGAACATGATGTTACAGTGGATCAGTTTGATCATATTGTGGCTAACATCACTTCCTGTAATAATCTCAATTTCTGTGATGAAGAACTCCCCGAGGAGGGTAGGAACCATAACTTGGCTTTGCATATCTCCATGGACTACAAAGATGACGCTTTATCCAATGTGCTAGTTGACACCGGATCTTCATTGAATATGCTGCCAAAGTCAACATTGTTGAAGCTGTCATATCAATGAGCGCCCATGAGATATAGTGGCATAATCGTTAAGGCTTTTGACGGTTCGCGCAAGACAGTGATTGGTGAAGTGGACCTTCGAGTGAAGATAGGTCCGAGTGACTTCCAGATTACTTTTCAAGTAATGGATTTCCACCCGGCCGACAGTTGTCTGTTGGGAAGGCTATGGATCCACGAGGCAGGAGCTGTTACCTCCATGTTACATCTGAAGCTCAAGTTTGTTAAGAATTGGAAATTAGTCATTGTTGGCGGGGAGAAGGCACTGCTAGTTAGCCACTTGTCATCTTTCTCTTATGTTGAAGCTGAGGATGAGGTTGGAACTCCGTTCCAAGCCTTGTCTATTGCTATTGAGAAGAGAGTTGGGGCACCCATGTCCTTATTTAAAGATGCAAGGAAGATTGTTGAGGATTGGAATGTTGATCAGTGGGGGCAGATGGTAGAGGTCTTCGATAACAAGAATAGAATCGGTATGGGTTTTCAACAAGGTTCGACAACTACTAGATCAGATGATGTGCAACTTAGCTTCCGTAGCGGAAGGTTTATTCATGGCAATTAACAACACTTAGATGCTGTGCTAGAGGATGATGAAGAGGAAGACTGCATCAATTTTGTGACGCATGGAAAGACTTGCAACAATTGGACTACCGTTGATATTACTATTATTATGCATCAATCTAAGTAATTGCTTTTATTTGTTTTTTAAAAAATCCTTCTCCTATGCCTAAGGGAGAAGTGAATATTGTTTGGGCATTTCAATTTGATCATTAATAAAGTATAATTCTATTCATCCACATCTATGATGTTTTTTACTTTTTGCTTTATTCTGAAAGTGGTAATCACAAAAAACATAAGTAAATAATATAATTGTCCATCTACATAATATTTGGTCACAAATTCACTTCTCTAAAATCAAAATATCAAATCATTATACAGGTTGGTTTCTAAACCCATTGAATATAATGATCGTTCTCCTTCCCCAAATTTTGAATTCCCTGTGTTTGAGCTTAGGAGGAAAGTGATGAAGAAGTGAGTGATGAGTTGTCTCGTCTTCTTGAGCATGAAGGAAAAGCCATTCAGCCATTCGAAGAGCAGATTGAGTTAGTCAACTTGGGTTCCGAAGATGATGTGAAGAAAGTCAAGATTGGGTCTCGACTATGTCCAGATGTTAAGAAGGGGTTGATTGATCTTCTCTGAGAGTATTTAGATGTGTTTGCTTGGTCCTATCTGAAGGAGAATTTGCGACCTAAAGCGCAGCGGAAATTAAAATTTCTCCTTTAGAGATCCTTACGAATGGTCATGATCAGTGATAGAATATTTACCTCTTGTGACGATTGAAACCTTTGGTGCAGATCTCTTGTAACGATCAAAACCCTTTGATGCAGATCCACGAAACGATCACGAACGTTGAACGATGACGACGTCTCTACTCAGTCCACACGAACGGATTCCTTCAATCTCAGTGCTAGCTGGTATGAATGAAGGCTTTGAGTGAGAGAGAGAGAGAGAGAGTGATAGAAAACGAAAATAATGCAACCGCAAATTTTTGCTTCTGCACAAGGGTTCTATTTATAGAACCACTTGTGTGGGCTTCAAGCTAAAAGCCCACTTAAGTGTATTTTGGCCCATATCTTATAATATGCCCAAAATCACTTAAGCTCATGGTACCTTACCATATTTCGTATTCTATTCAAGTACATCGTACCTTACGATGCTTTATAACTCACTTAAGGGCACCGTACCTTACGGTATTCCTTAGTTACTCTATCTCTCATCAATCCGTCCTTTGTGTGTGACCCTGTAGGTTTTCGTGACGTTGGCAATTATATTAAATCACGCATTTAACATAATAAACAGTGAGCGGTATCTAGCAACACATCACTGCTACCCAAGACACGAAAATGTCATGTGATCTGACAATTCCTTCTGTGATAATAATTATGTGTATAATTACCCTTTTGCCCTTATGTCTATATTGAACACAAGGTATAGACCGTGTCATCCTTGTCCAGTTCAATATTGGGCCCATAGACATTTATCCTGTTACGCAGGATGGGCAAATTCCATCTAGGACACTCATGTCCCTCAGCATGCTTTGTGGAGTACCCATCAACTGTCTTTATGGTTATCCAGTTACGGACAACGTTTGATCAGCAATAAAGCACTCGACTCTACATCTAGGATCCATAGTGCTTTCAGGTCGAAGAGTGGAATACACTATTATCACCATGAGAATAACTTATGACACCTTGCATAACTTTCTATATAGTATTCTCATAGCGGGTCAATCCGGTATAAATATTACTCCTAATATTCATACCTATGTTTAAGACTTGATAACTCTTTATCCATGATCCATGAGATGTGATCATCAGTCTACAAACATAATAGTCTTAATGCTTTAATGTTATCCCACTTCACACTAAAGCTCGACTACAGATACTTTAAGAATAATGTCCTTATGTTTAATGTGTTCTCATGATTAAGTCACACTTAATACATTAAACGGACTATCTATTCCAGGGACTTTACTAAACAAACGTAATAAAGAAAAAGCCTTTTATTATTAATAAATAATTCGATACAAGTACCAAAAGTATTGGCCTCTAGGGCTTACACCAACAATCTCCCACTAGCACTAGAGCCAATCAGGCATACCCTTAATACCCATAGATCTAGTATGGCCATCATGCTTCTGCTGCGCAAGAGGCTTTGTCAGTGGGTCAGCAATATTGTCAAGTGTAGGTACTCTGCATATTTTCACATCTCCTCTATCTATTATCTCTCGAATGAGATGATAACGCCTAAGTATGTGTTTGGATCGTTGGTGAGATCTAGGCTCCTTGGCTTGTGCGATAGCACCATTGTTATCACAGTAGAGACCAATGGGATCCACAATGCTAGGAACTATGTCAAGTTCACTAATGAACTTTTTGATCCAAACAGCTTCCTTTGCTGCACTTGAGGCAGCAATATACTCGGCCTCGGTTGTAGAATCAGCAACTGTATCTTGCTTTGAACTTTTCCAGCTCACAGCGCCACCGTTTAAGCAAAATACATAACCAGATTGCGATCTAAAGTCATCCTTATCTGTCTGGAAGCTAGCATCGGTGTATCCAATTACAGCCAACTCTTCCTGACCTCCATATATCAAGAATGAGTCCTTAGTCCTTCTTAAATACTTAAGGATATTCTTGACAGCTACCCAGTGAGCATCACCAGGATCAGATTGGTACCTACTCGTTGCACTTAAAGCATACGAGACATTTGGTCGAGTACATAACATGGCATACATGATAGATCCTATTGCAGATGCATATGGAATCTTATTCATGCGATCCCTTTCTTCCTTAGTTAAAGGGGATTGTGTTTTTGATAGACACAGGCCATGTTGCATAGGTATGAATCCTTTCTTGGAATCATGCATATTAAAGCGTCTCAACACTTTGTCTATGTATGTACTCTGACTTAGGCCAAGCAGTTTTTGTGATCTATCTCTATAGATTCTGATTCCTAATATATAGGCTGCTTCACCTAGGTCCTTCATAGAAAAACATTTCCCCAACCAAGACTTTACTTGTTGTAGGGTAGGGATATCGTTTCCAATGAGTAATATGTCATCTACATATAATACCAGGAAAACGATCATGCTCCCACTAACCTTCTTGTAGACACAAGGCTCATCTTCGTTCTTGATGAATCCATATTGTTTTACTGTTTCATCAAAACGAAGATTCCGGCTTTTGGAAGCTTGCTTCAATCCATAGATTGATCTTTGTAACTTACATATCTTTTGGGATTCCTCTGGTATGTCAAATCCTTCAGGCTGTGTCATGTACACATCCTCAAGAAGATTCCCATTAAGGAAAGCAGTTTTGACATCCATCTGCCATATTTCATAATCATGATATGCAGCGATAGCAAGTAAAATCCGAACAGATTTAAGCATTGCAACTGGTGAAAAGGTTTCATCATAGTCAATCCCATGAATTTGTTTATATCCTTTTGCAACCAGTCTTGCCTTATAGGTATGTACCTTACCATCCATGTCAGTCTTCTTTTTGAAGACCCACTTGCATCCTATAGGGTTAACTCCTACAGGAGGCTCTACCAAGGTCCAAACTTGGTTTGTGTACATGGAATCCATTTCAGATTTCATGGCTTCTAGCCACTTCTCAGACTCGGGACCAGTTATGGCCTCTTGGTAGGTCACAGGCTCATCTTGATCCATGAGTAATACATCACCTTGATCAGTTATGAGATATCCATATCTCTCAGGTAGTTGACGTATCCTGCTTGACCTAGGCTGGTTTTGTTCTACTTGAGCAGGTTGCTCTTCCACAACTTCTTGTGTTTCCTGCTCTAATTCCTCCATAGGTGTATCTATGCTTTGTGATTCTTGAATTTCTTCAAGGTCTACTTTCCTCCCACTGGTTCCTTTGGAAATAAAATCCTTTTCTAGGAAAACTCCAGTTCGAGCGACAAACACTTTGCCCTCAGAAGGATTGTAGAAGTAATACCCTCTTGTTTCTTTAGGATACCCCACAAATAAGCATTTGTCAGATTTGGGCTCAAGCTTAGTTGAAATTTGTCGTTTCACATAAACCTCGCAACCCCAAATCTTCATGTAAGACATATGTGGTTTCTTACCACTCCATATCTCATATGGTGTCTTCTCAACCTTTTTGGATGGAACACGGTTAAGTGTGTAAGCTGCTGTCAATAGTGCATGTCCCCAAAAGGAGTTTGGAAGATCGGCGTGACTCATCATGGATCGGACCATGTCTAACAGGGTTCGATTTCTTCTCTCAGATACACCATTCCATTGGGGTGTTCCAGGAGGAGTGAGTTGGGATAGGATCCCACACTCTTTCAGATGGTCATCAAACTCTAGGCTTAAATACTCACCACCTCGATCTGATCGAAGAGTTTTAATATTCTTACCTAGTTGGTTTTAACCCGTTAGGTTTCACCCTTTTAGTATTAATGTTATTAGTAGGCATTTCGAGATCAAGGACATATAGTCCATTGCTCATTTGTGCAGTAGCATAGAATATATCATTCAAACAAATTGAGCAACAATTGTTCTTTATTATAAATGAAAAACCAAACTTGTCCAAACAAGAAATGGAAATAATATTCCTGCTAATAATAACAGTTCTCTAACTGAATTATAAAACCACTAGGTAAAGTCAATACATAAGATCCTACGGCTAAAGTAGCAACCTTTGCTTCATTGCCAACTCGTAGGTCAACTTCACCTTTTGCCAAATCTCTACTCCCTTTCAGCCCCTGCACATTTGTACAAATGTGAGAACCACATCCAGTATCTAATACCCATGATGCAGAAGTAGATAAGTTAATAACAAAAATACCTGAAGTTGAAGTCTCTACTCCATTCTTCTTATCTTCCAGGTACTTTGGGCAGTTCCTCTTCCAGTGTCCGGTCTTACCGCAATGGAAGCAGGTGCCTTCTTTTGCTATGCCTCCACTAGGCTTTAAAGCAGCAACGGTGGGTTTGAGTTTGGCAACTTCCTTGCCTTTCCCTTTATCACCCTGCTTGGTGGGCCTTTTGTTCTGTCTCTTTCCATTTCCGATCATCAGAATGGACTTCCCTTTTGACTTCATATTCTGCTCGGCAGTTCTTAACATGGCGAGCAGTTCAGGAAGAGATTTGTCCATATCAATCATATTGAAATTTAGGACAAATTGACTGAAACTATCTGGCAACGATTGCAAGATCAAATCAGTCGCAAGTTCCTTTTTGAGGGGAAAACCCAATCTCTCAAGGTTTTCCACATACCCAATCATCTTGAGTACATGGGGACCTACGGGGGCTCCCTCAGCTAACTTGCTTTGGAAAAGGGCTTTTGAAACTTCAAACCTCTCATGCCTTGCTTGCTCTTGATAGAGCAGCTTCAGGTGTTCGATCATATCGAACGCTGACATGTTCTCATGTTGCTTTTGCAATTCTGAGTTCATGGTAGCCAGCATGAGACAAGCAGTTTCATTGGCATCATCGACATGCTTCTTATAAGCATCTCTTTCTGCCTTAGGTGCAGAACTAGGAGGTTCCTCTTCAGGAACAGGTGTCTCCAAGACATACAACTTTTTATCATGTTTGAGGACAATCCTCAGGTTTCGGTGCCAATCCAGAAAATTTGTCCCAGACAATTTTTCTTTGTCAAGGATTGATCGCAAGATGTTGTTAGAGGTGTTTGCTGTCATGGTTATCTACATAAGGATTAAGAAAATATAAGTATCATTGACATATTTAATTAGGCCTTTAATCAAATATGCTCCCACTATTTTACTCAAAACAAATGACCCTCATCATTTGATTCGGAAAATCCCGTTGGAAGATTTTCTAGTGGGTCGAGATCCATATTTCACTTCGTTCTAAGTCCGCGTAGGCGGATTACACAAAACTAGGTTATTTAGGTAGGAACTCCTTCCAATTGTATCTCATACAACTCTCGAATATTTCAGTTGGGTGAATAACTCCTTATTCCAATCCATCATATGGATTATTCCCAACTCTTGCTTCTAAACATATATATAATCTTATTATAATTTGTTTAGTTAAGTTTGACCCATTGTTTTAACAGTTGGATATTACAATTATCCCATCGCACCTTACTAATATATAGATCATGCACCTCGCGTAGGCGAAACCTACATTATCCATTACTAGTCTTGATGAGTGTTAAAACTTGGAAAGCATAAACTTAATATTTAGTTTGAGGGAATTGCAATTGTTATGATCTCACCGGCTTGTTTATCATATAAATCGTCTCTCACATGCATCAACATACATTCACATGCATCAACATACATACAAACAAAATGAAACAGTTATGGCCCCTAGCGCAATTGTTCTCCCAAGCCAATGAGAGAACCTAAGCTAACCTACAACGATCTAAGCTTCTCCAAGCAAGATCTTCAAGGTTGTCCTCCTTTAATATTGAATTCTTCTCTAAGCTTCTCCAAGCAAGATCTTCAAGATTGTCCTCTTTTGATATTGAAATCTTCTCTTTCTTCATAACATTGTCTTCATCTCTTTATTCATAACATTACATTCCAGAAGAAACTCGTTTTACATACGAGGGTTTGAGATGAGAAAAGAATTTACATTAAGAGATCAAAAGGAGAGGCACGACACGCAGGTCGTATTTAAAAACCCAAAACAAAATAAAGGACAACTAAGGCCATAACTGATCACCACAAGGCAATAATAATAAACACATTGTTATTATTAAATTTTAATTCCTTTAATTAATTAAAACCAAATTAAATTTCGGCGACCGATCACACTATGCAGAGTTAGCCGGGGGTTCCGCTGCCCGGTCAGCGGACGGTGGTTCCGCTGACCGATCAGCGGACGGGGTCAAGGGGCAGCGCCCCTGTCCAAAATTTTAATGAACAATTCATTTGAAATGGACATTGTTTTTGCATCCACACAACTCTTGCGCAGGCACAAAACAGAGACCCCAAATTTTTTGACTCTGTGAGTGTGACGACCGTCACAGGTGTGTGACGACCGTCACAGGCCATGTGAGTGTGACGAGCGTCACAGGACACGTTACGACCGTCACAAGTCAAAAACAAAAAACGCGTCCTTGTTACGACCGTCATGGGCGTGTTACGACCGTCACACATCCAGTTTGTTACGCTTGTTACGCTCGTCACACGAGCTTCACGCGGCCAAAATAACAGACTTTGAAACAGTCAACACGCTCGTCACACGAGCTTCACGCAGCCAAAATAACAAACTTTGAAACAGTCAACAGACGTGTTCCAAAAGCCCTAAATTCACAACTCTTTGACGGCACAACCCTTGCGCCGTCACCAACCCTAATGCGCCAATTTCAGACCGTCAAACACACCTCGATTGTTGATTCAGTATGATTGATCGACAGGTCATTGCTTCACCATACTAATGTCGGATTCCGAAGCAAATGACCATTGATCGCTCAAAGGAAAACAATCATTTAGTGTTCGAATGAATGAAACAGAAACAGTATATCACATATACCGTACTTTGCATTAGGATTACTTATATCATATATAAGTTGATCGGTCTCAATTGCGTAACCTATGGACGATCGATGTATCGCTGCTTCATCATACTAATGTCGGATTCCGAAGCATAGTCAACATCAATCATCCAACTCGTACACTCATGATGCCAAATTTAATTACCCTTTTAATTAATCGATTCATTCTGTCTTTTATTCATATTAATACAGAAATTAAACAGCTATCCGATTCATGGTTTCGTAAGTGGCTCTGATACCACTGAAGGAGAATTTGCGACCCAAAGCGCAGCGGAAATTAAAATTTCTCCTTTAGAGATCCTTACGAATGGTCATGATCAGTGATATAATATTTATCTCTTGTGACGATTGAAACCTTTGGTGCAGATCTCTTGTAACGATCAAAACCCTTTGATGCAGATCCACGAAACGATCACGAACGTTGAACGATGACAACGTCTCTACTCAGTCCACACGAACGGATTCCTTCAATCTCAGTGCTAGCTGGTATGAATGAAGGCTTTGAGTGAGAGAGAGTGATAGAAAACGAAAATAATGCAACCGCAAATTTTTGCTTCTGCACAAGGGTTCTATTTATAGAACCACTTGTGTGGGCTTCAAGCTAAAAGCCCACTTAAGTGTATTTTGGCCCATATCTTATAATATGCCCAAAATCACTTAAGCTCATGGTACCTTACCATATTTCGTATTCTATTCAAGTACATCGTACCTTACGATGCTCTATAACTCACTTAAGGGCACCGTACCTTACGGTATTCCTTAGTTACTCTATCTCTCATCAATCCGTCCTTTGTGTGTGACCTTGTAGATTTTCGTGACGTTGGCAATTATATTAAATCACGCATTTAACATAATAAACAGTGAGCGGTATCTAGCAACACATCACTGCTACCCAAGACACGAAAATGTCATGTGATCTGACAATTCCTTCTGTGATAATAATTATGTGTATAATTACCCTTTTGCCCTTATGTCTATATTAAACATAAGGTATAGACCGTGTCATCCTTGTCCAGTTCAATATTGGGCCCATAGACATTTATCCTGTTACGCAGGATGGACAAATTCCATCTAGGACACTCATGTCCCTCAGCATGCTTTGTGGAGTACCCATCAACTGTCTTTATGGTTATCCAGTTACGGACAACGTTTGATCAGCAATAAAGCACTCGACTCTACATCTAGGATCCATAGTGGTTTCAGGTCGAAGAGTGGAATACACTATTATCACCATGAGAATAACTTATGACACCTTGCATAACTTTCTATATAGTATTCTCATAGCGGGTCAATCCGGTATAAATATTACTCCTAATATTCATACCTATGTTTAAGACTTGATAACTCTTTATCCATGATCCATGAGATGTGATCATCAGTCTACAAACATAATAGTCTTAATGCTTTAATGTTATCCCACTTCACACTAAAGCTCGACTACGGATACTTTAAGAATAATGTCCTTATGTTTAATGTGTTCTCATGATTAAGTCACACTTAATACATTAAACGGACTATCTATTCCAGGGACTTTACTAAACAAACGTAATAAAGAAAAAGCCTTTTATTATTAATAAATAATTCGATACAAGTACCAAAAGTATTGGCCTCTAGGGCTTACACCAACACTATCAAGACATGCCTGGTTTAAATTCTGAGATAGTGGAGCATAGATTACCGTTGAAGCCGGAATGCCCGCCAGTCAAGCAGAAGTTGAGAAGAACGCATCCCGATATGGCAGTGAAGATCAAAGAAGAAGTGCAGAAGCAGATTGATGCAGGTTTCCTTGTGATCGTTGAGTATCCGCAATGGGTGGCCAATATTGTGCATGTACCGAAGAAAGATGGAAAAATCCGCATATGTGTTGATTTCAAGTCCTTTACTTTCAATGCAATTTAATTTTTAAGCCTTATTCATTTGCCATTATTCATACCATTCTAATTGTTTATGTTAATGTCATTTTCCTTTGTCCACATGGACCATATTTAGTGATATATTTTGTTTGTGTATACTTGTGTTTGTTTGTGTGGTCTTTGGCCATTAATGTACATAATAAGAACAAAAAACCCTAAAAGACATCTTGTGTGGACTGTTGGTTTGATCTGAGACAATTGGACTTAGAATTTAAGCAACACTCCCTATGCAAAGGACTTATCCAATGCCAACTTTTATGTAACCAAGTGCTTGAGAATTGAAACTTCATCTGATACATCATTGAAGATCCATTTGAGTTCATCTGCAACATGATCATTGTGAAGCTGTTATTTTGAACCTATGACTTAGTGCATTGTGGAATTCATCTGCTACATGGGAAAGTTTGAAGAAGATCATGGAGTTGCTAAGTTTGGATGTGGCTATCTTTATTTGATGCCTTTCTCTTCAAGTTGATATATTGTGCATTATTTGTTGCTTGATTCTAATGTCCAAGGGAAATTTGGGTTTCTATATGACATTCTTGTCTATTGGATTGCAACCCATTAGTCAGATCTTTTCAACTCTCAACTTTCTAAATTTGTGCAACCCATTGGTCAGATCTTCCCCACTTCTTTAATTTCAAAATCTCTCCTTCCTTTTAAAAAAAGTTCTTTGCTTGTGCTTGTTTTCTAAACTTAGACCATATTGCAAATTAGAAACTTTGGCCTTATGCCATTGCATTTTCAAACTTCTTTTCTTAATCAAACTTGTAAATATACTTAACTATACTTGACTTCAAAATTTCAAAAGCCAAAAAGAATTAACTCATTCAAACTATTTTTAGGCCTTTATGCCTTTCAAACTTGAAATTTTGTTAAAAGCAATGCATCCACTTTGAAATTTATACCACAAACTACGAGGTTTTGATCCCTCATTTTATGTTGGTACGTAGGCACAAGTCCGAAGGTCTTGTCAAACACAAAAATATAATTAATGAATTCTTTTCTCATCCCCCTATTCTATTTGTTTGCAAACATCATTTGTACAAAAACACATATGGACACAAAAAAGGGCTCCTTAGTTGTACCTAGGACACGTTGGGTGCTAACACCTTCCCTCTATGTAACCAACCCCCTTACCTGTAATCTCTGGCATTTTGTTAGTTTTGATTTGAAAACTTCTTATTTTTTTGGGTTTTGTTCGTACTTTTCCCTTTTCCCTTGGAAACAATAAAAGCGTGGTGGCGACTCTTGTTATTTGATGTCTTGCTCATCCATAGCTTGATGATCATGAATTTACCGCTACAAATGCATGTACTGTCATATCTGTTTGGACAATGCACAATAGCAACACACATGTACACTCAAACATGCTATGACATGATACATTCTAGCAAATATACACATTGTAGCGATAAATTCGTGACCATCAAGCTATGGATAAACTTGACGTCAATAAAACCAGAGTCGCCACCGCGCTTTTATTATTTCCAAAGGAAAAGGGAGAAGTACGAACAAACCCAAGGATAAGAAGTTTTCAAATAAAAACTAATAAAATGCCAGAGATTACAAGTAAGGGGTTTGATTATACAAAAGGGAGGTGTTAGCACCCAAAGTGTCCTAGGTACTCCAAGGGAGCCCTTTTTGTGTGCATGTGTTTTTGGGTATAAATGATGTTTGAGAAAATATAGAGTGTGGTGATGAGAAAGGAATTCATTGATTATATTTTTGTGTTTGACAAAACCTTCGGTCTTGTGCCTACGTACTAGCATAAAAATGAGGGATCAAAACCTCGTAGTTTGTGGTAAAAATTTCAAATGAGTTGGTGAGTTGATTTTAACAAAAAAATTAAGAAAAGGGCACAAGAGGCCAAATTTTTGAATGAGGTTGTTAGCTCTTTTTGTCTTTTGAAATTTAAGTCAACATGGTTAAGTTTATTTACAAATTTGATTTAAAAAAAGTTTAAAAATTCAATGGCATAAGGACAAAGTTTCTAATCATTAAAATATGTCTAAGTTGAAATAAAAAACAAAGAAAGTTTTTGAAAAGAGGTATAGATTTTGAAATTTAAGAAGTGGGAGGAGATGAAGAGACTACCCTAAGCAAAAATTTAAATGTTAAGATTCGAAAAGATCTGACCAATGGGATGCAATCCAACAGATAAGAATGTCATATAGATACCTATTTTCCTTTGGACTTTGATCAAGCAACAAGCAACAAGCAATAAGCAATGAGCAATATCCAGACATCATAAGGATAAAGGCATCAAATAAAGATAACCACATCCAAGCAAGCATTGCAATAACTAGCAGTCTTCATTGTCTTCCAATGTAGCAGATGAAATATTCCTTGATCCAGTCAGAACAAAACATTAGACATGAACATAACAAAATAAAATTTAAGCACAGAGACATAATAGCAGATTAACCAAAGAGACCCAAAGTTTTGCATAAGATGAAAGTCATTATAAAAGATAACCCAGTCTCAGATGTTGGCATTGGCCAAGTCCTTTAGCACAAGTAAAGTTTCCTAATTCTAAGTCAAAAAGTTCAGATCAAATCCCAACAGTCCACCAAATGTTTTTTAGGGTCTTTGTTATTATTAGGTGTTTTAAGGTCCTAAGACCACAAACAAAATCAATACACAAACAAATAAATACAATCACAAGATATGACTCAAATGAGCAAAGTGAAAAGGACTGAAACATAAACAAGTTATATGAAATGTAAATGGCAATGAATGATAAATGACTGAAATTTAAATTGTATAAAGTAAATGACTTGAAAGTAAAAGCATAATGAATAAGAGTTAGTCAATAATTACTCAAATGTTAGTGTTGAGTTTTAATTCATTAAGTCATTCTTTGGAGAACACTTAACCATTCATTCACAAGTATGGATCCTTGAACCAAGACATCATCCATCAGGAGGGCTCCAACTTGGATAATTCAACAAGTATGCCACTAGCTCTCATGAAAGGAAAAAATGTCAAGTCTCCACACAATGCCATGAAGAATGAGAGACTTACAATCTCACTTACTAGAATGCTATGCCTTGAGGGTCAAAATTAGCTTTATGTTAAGCAATCGTAATTGGACTTATGTAGAAGTCACAACTATCTGAGGTCGGGCAATAAAAATATAGGTGTTAATGCATGTTAGAGATTTGGTACAAAGAACCAAACTCCTAAAACATACCACACACTAAAAAGAAAATGGGAGGGACCTATCTTAGTCATACTTGTATTGATTCATCTGACACAAGGTCATTGATGAATAAATTAACATTTAGACATTATAGATTTCATTGGTCCAATGAGGAAATGGGAAAGAATAGGGATGGAGATGAAGAGGGAGGGGGATATGAAAATACAAATTGATCATGATAGGAATTTCATCTGATTAAAACCATCCATTCATTTTGGGAGATGAAATGTACATTTCATCAATCACCTAAATCCAATGGTTTTGATCAAACAAAAATCAAATCAACCATGACCAAGGCCTAAACAGAAAGTCAAACATCACAAGACCATAAAAATGGCTCAACATAATTTTTAAACATTTAATCAATTAAAAATCGATTTAAAAATGAATTAAAATGCATTTTTATTTGGTCAAAACCTCGAATCCCTTCAAAACACCAAATAAATAGCCAAGAGATTTATCCTAGGTCAAACAAGGTCAAAGGACCTTAGACAAAAAATTTCATGATTTTTAAAAAGTCAGAAGTATTTTTAAACAATTAAAGATATGCACAAAAACACCTAATTAATGAAAAATATTTTTTTTTGGTGAAAGTCCCATACTTGTGAATGATATTTTTTTTTTGGTGAAAGTCCAATTAAAGATATGCACAAAAACACCTAATTAATTCAGAACATGGAAGAGAAAAATATTTTTTTTTGGTGAAAGTCCCATATTTTTTGGATTAAAAATGGATTTATTATGAATTAAGCAAAATAAAGCAATTAAATGGAAAATAAGAAAATATGAAAAATCAGGGGCCACCAGATCTCTCCCTCATTAATTGAGGTGGCAGATCTGATGGCCATGCGCACGCTATCCACGATGCACCTCAGTCAAAGCATCACACGCGTGGTAATCATAAAGGAAGGATGAGATTAAAACATTTCAAATGGATCAATAGGTTGAGAGAGTGCCAACGCACTACCGGAGCCCTAGCTCCGGTCTTCTCCTCCGGTGGACCTCACCGGACTGGTCCACCAGCAACCTTCACAAAAATAAAAAGTGTGGACATGGTTTTAAAGCTAAAATGCTCAGGAGCTCGAATATGGCCTCAATTTCTTCCAATGCCAAGTATATTGAAAGATACATGGATTTAAATTTTGAGGATCATGAACTGAGTTGCTTCAATTTGACCTCAAAGCAACTCAATCTTGTTGCCTACATTGGTAGGACTTCAGCAAACCAAAAATCAATCGAAATAGATG
This sequence comes from Lathyrus oleraceus, assembly GCF_024323335.1. NCBI lineage: Eukaryota > Viridiplantae > Streptophyta > Magnoliopsida > Fabales > Fabaceae > Lathyrus > Lathyrus oleraceus. The sequence continues at coordinate 453,290,574 of NC_066585.1, read as the reverse complement.
TGAAATGAGGAAGAATAGAAGAAGAGAAGTTTATGAAATTTCACCTTCGAGTAGCTTGAAGTCAGCTTGATCTTGCTTCCAATTTGGCTTGGCTTGACTCTAGAAGCTTGCATGAAGTGAAATTGATCAAAGATAGGCTTAGATTCTTGGAGTTTTAATCTCAAAATAGAAGGAGATTTGAAACTCGATTTCAAGTGAAATCTTCAAGTTTATCTTTTAATGGAGGTTAGGGAGGCAATGGTTCAAAGCTTGGGCAAGCAGGATCCTCATTCTGATCACCAAGGTCATGTATATATAGGGTATCAAGTTGCTTTTCACACACTTCCAATTTTTGCCAATTTTAGCAACTCTTGCTTGCATGGATGCATGGGCGTGTACAAGACCCAATTTATGATGCCAAATTATCCAATATTATGTGCTAACCAACTTGAAATGATGTCACATGGCCATGCATAATGGAAATGAATTTTGAACATAAATCTTACCAAGTGAAGCCTTGTGAAGAACCCATGCAGAAGTCCTTCAAATATTGTCCAAATGAGGTGATCTTGGACTTTTAGGAAAGGTGACATCAAGGGGAACAAATTTTGTGTTAAACACGTTTCCATTTGAAGCTTGGATCATGACAAGTTTTGAGGTGGAAGTTTGAGAAATCAAACATAATTGAAAATTTTCTAAGTACCAAGTCAAATATCCACTTCTTCCACCTTGAATAACTTTTACTATGAGCTTCAAATGAAAAAGGTTCCTTCATCAAAGTTGTAATGCTTTCAATCCTATTGAATTTGGGAATAAACTTGACCTCATTTGGATTTGTAATGAGGTAGTTATGCATTTTAGAAGTTGAGGAAAATTGCTTATTCAATGGTAATGGCCCAAAATGACCTATAATGTTTCCTCTTGGAACATGCCCTTGAAAGTTGATTTTGACATTTATCAAAGAATAAAAGTTGGAGAGGACATATTTAAATTGATCATGAAACTTGGATGGGATTCATCTCATAAAGTTTGAGAAATTTATGGTCCTTGGAATTTGACCTCCTAACTAGGGCATAGACAAAATGACCTATAATCTTTCACCATAAAAAATGACTTTCCATGCAAAACTAGATCTTGAGGTCAGCATGAAAGTTACTTGGAATGTCATAAGGGGTAACGTTTATCTTGGAATTATTTTCATATGACAAAAATGGTAGGAGATAAGGTCTAGGGAACCCCAGTTTTGACCAGTTGACTTTCTTTGGTCAACCTCTTTGAATCAACTTGCAAACTTGAAGTTATCTTGATCTTTTGGACTCATGGAGGATCATATATGCTTAATATGATGTATGGTGGAGTATCCGTTGATATATTGGACCAAATTTTGAAGAAACTTGTTGAGGAAGTCACACAAGATACCTAGATGAAGTAAGGTTTCCAAGGCAAACAAGCTTCAAATTCTTGATGATTTCTTGATCCAAATGATAAATGAAGAACACAGGGATCCATATATGATGTCTAAAACCATTGTGAGCCATCCCTTGATTGATCTCCTTGTATTGAGGGTCTCAAACCCTAGTTGTGAGCTTGATGAGGCTTTGGTGGATACACACACTACCTACAAAAGAAACAAAGCTATATATAGACATATTTTTGGTATTTTGGTTAGTAAACAAAGAAAAAAAGTATGATACAATCAAATGTGCTTGGTGATCTCTCCCAATGCAAACCTAATGAATAAGGGGTAATGAGGATACCAAGGTGTGATCCCAAAGCCAATGCATATGATGAGATAGCATGATGGATCTTAGGGTTAAAATTGGGGTCTTACAACTGCCCTTATTTAAGGAAATTCTAACTGAGGATGTGAAGGTTAAAATATTCATATCAACTCAGTAGAATGGACTTAAATAACAACATCTAGTAAAAAAATTTGGTCCCTAAGAGACCTCATGATGCACATGATATGTATGTAAAAATAATCTTTGCGGGACATATATTGACACAAAGGAAAAGAATCCGGAGAGACCGAAAGTCCAAAGGAGTGTAATGCATTCTATAAGGAAAACTCATTGAGGAGACAGAGACTCTAGGAGATAAAAGGCTATGCGTAGGCCAGACTACGACTTGAAAACTGCTGGAGACACAAGGGATTTTCCATGAAAATAAATCAACGGAAAGACTCGGCCTGGAGAAGGTTAACTGCAGGGGATGGTGATTTCACTGAGGAAATACGCGCCCAAACTCAACTGGGGAAGAATGTACTTCAAAACAGAAGTAAAAGAGAGGTATTATCTACTATCGGTTACTGGGTAAGAAGACCAATACACTCGGACAGAGGGACATCCGTTACCGGTTAGGGTAAACATATCAAGGATGACTCGCTGAGAAAAAAAAGGTATATTCCTTACCAGTTACTGGGTAAGAATAACCTACTAGGGAGAGAAAAATCAAATAGGATTTACAACTACCTGTTACTTGGCAGAATACCGAAGAAAGAGTATCCGTCACTAGTTAAAGTGAATATTCAAGGATAAACTCAAAGGAAGGATATCCGTCATAGGTTAGGATGAACATATCAAGGATAGAACACCTGGGGAAAGAGGAAGAATTTCCGCTACCTGTTAGGGTAAACATATCATGGATAAACTGCCAAGGCGAAATAGGAATTACAACTACCGGTTACTGGGTAGAAGACCAAAGATAGAGAATATCCGTCATCGGTTAGGATGAACATATCAAGGATAGACTCAGTAGAGGAAATGGGATTTACAACCATCGGTTACTGGGCAGAAGACCAAAAAACTAGAGAGAATTCGTTACTGGTTAGAGTGAACATATCAAGGATTAAATCTGAGGGGAAAAATAGGATTTATATCTACCATTTACTGGGTAGAAGACCACAAAGAGGAGAAAATATGTCACTGGTTAAAGTGAACAAATCAATGATTAACTCTCTAGGGAATAAAAGTAGGGATTATAACTACCTTTTTACTAGGTAGAAAACCAAAAAGGAAGAATATCCGTCACCGGTTAGGATGAACATATCAAGGATAGTTTTACCGGGGAAACGTGAAAATGAATCCGCTGGGGAAAATAAAGGAAGTAGATCACACTTTACCGGGTATTGGGCAAAAGTAATGCACTCAACTTCGAGACGAATATTACCGATTACTGGGTAATAGACTCTTGGAGACTAAAAGATCGATCTAGGTAAGAACTAGAAAGAAACGGTCAATCAAAGACTCATCCCAATAAGGATATAACTCAAGGGGAGTGGTTCCATCCAGATAATAAGCTGGGGAGGGAGCTGAAATATTAATCGTCCATGAGGAAATATTTTAGTGGGGAATAAGAAAGGATAAACTCTTTCTGCTTAAGGGGCTGGTACTCTACAATTGAAGGAGGGCAAACACACCAAATCTGCATGGGAAACTAATATCACCATAACAGAGGATCAGAAGAAAAATCAATGCGATGAAATGCATAATGAAATATCTGATGTTGTGTTTATGCGTGAATATGCATGTATATGATTATGATTATGCTGACAAAAACAACACAAAGGATACAAATATCAAGGATTTGAATCACCATTATAACCCTTGACTAATCTCAACAAGATGGAAACACCAACTGGAGAACATGCTAGAGATGAGAATAAATCGTCTAACTCCAAATAAATAAACTCTGGTTGGGGAAAGTCATGTAGGACATGCTTCCAATCAATCAAGGCAAACTCCACGGGGAGAAGAGAGCACTGTTGAAGGATGATCAACCAATCATGCCGAGGATAGAGAAGGATCTGCCGAGGATCCAAACAAATCAACACTACAGGGAATTTTAAGCCAACACCATGTCAAATGGGAGACAACCTTGCATGGGACAAAATTAAATACTGCTCAGAATCAAACACTGTTGGGAAAAAAGGAACTTCTATCTGAAGATGAACTTCGCTGGGGAATACGAGAGATAAAACTCTGAATGAGGAATCGAGCAACTGTTGGGGTGTTGTGACTTGTTGGAATAACCCAAAAACTGTCACACTCCTCAATAATCATCAAATTCTTCTTGGAGATTGCGAAATAAACCAATTCCAAGGCAAAGATAACCAGACCTGATTCACACAAAGGAGAAACTGTCGAGGTTATGCAACACAATCAAATGCAAATGGGGATCTGGAAACCAAATAAAGGTTTCAGAGTACCCAGGGTACAATCATTAAATCACAAACTAGGGAACACATAACATGAACATCTTAGCTGGGGAATATGAATTTGCAAAGGGGACCAATCATCAGCTCAACCGAGGATGAATGACGAACTATTGGGGAAGAAAATAGTTACCAGAATAACTGCTTTTGGAAGACCAACAATGCATCCCACTTCAAGACTTAACTGTTCTTAGATTGCTGTTGACATTCTTACTGAAATCGATTGTTCTTAAAGTGAATGCTTTTTATTATTTTAAGAAAAATAATTATTCATTAATTTATTCAAAATTATCATCATAAAAATTCAATTTTATTTAACAGAAGTAAATGAGAATAGAAATAATTGGATAAAAGCTCAACTTTATTTGATAGAATGGTAGTCCACAAATGGAGGGACTCCAGGGATCTTTACAAAGTGTGATAAATGGTAATTTACATGGAAAGGGGATACATTGAATATAATGGTCACTACTCTCCCTATCAACTTCGAAATCCGTTGTTCTTTTGTCTTTGGTTGAGAATGACGAATCAGAACCAAATGACTGTTCCAAACTGCTTCAAGGATCGGGACCATCCGGATGCAGTTACTTCCCATAACCCTTAATTTTTGCCTAGATTGCCCCAAAGTGGGGTACTCAATCTACCAGGATAAATTTCTATTTTACATCTCTAACTTTTTCCTGGACCGCCCTTTCGGGTTTTTGATCCACCGAGACGCTCATTTTTGCATAAGTCGCCCTTTCGGGTTTTCAACTTAGTGAGTTGTTCTTTTCTTTTTTAGGCGAAGTATTTCTTTACGGCATCGGCGTTCACAGGACGAGTGAACTCGTCACCATCCAGAGTTGTAAGAATCAAAGCATCGCCTGAAAAGGCTCTCTTCACAACATATGGGCCTTCATAATTAGGAGTCCATTTGCCCATAGCATCAGGTTTGAAAGATAAAATCTTCTTGAGCACGAGGTCACCTTCTCTGAACATACGAGGCTTGACTTTCTTATCAAATGCCTTCTTCATTCTTTGCTGATATAACTAACCATGACACATGGCAGTCAATCTCTTCTCTTAAATCAAATTCAGCTGGTCATATCTAGTCTGGCACCATTCAGCTTCAGTCAACTGGGCTTCCATCAAAACACACAATGATGGGATCTCAACCTCCATGGGGAGCACAACTTCCATGCCATAAACAAGAGAGAAAGGGGTTGCCCCTGTTGAAGTGAGGATGGATGTACGATACCCATGCAAAGCAAATGAGAGCATTTTATGCCAATCTTTATATGTTACAACCATCTTCTGAATGATCTTCTTGATGTTCTTATTTGCAGCTTCAACAACCCCATTCATCTTGGGTCTGTAGGGAGAAGAATTATGATGTGAAAGCTTCAAGTCTTTGCAAAGAGTTTCCACCATATTATTATTCAAGTTTGATCCATTATCAGTAATGACCTTGCTTGGCACACCATAATGGCATATAATATGATTCTTGATAAATTGGACCACCACCTGCTTGGTTACATTTGCATATGATGCCGTTTCAACCTACTTTGTGAAGTAATCAATAGCCACCAGAATGAAACTGAAATTTTGGTATCAGATATGAGATGTCAAAGGTAATGTCATGACACTAATATCTGAACAACAAGTGCAATATAAACAGGATAAAAACAGAGAAACAATTGAACAAGTGACACAAGCAATTGTTAACCCAGTTCGGTGCAAACTCACCTACGTCTGGGGGCTACCAAGTCAGGAAGGAAATCCACTAAACATAATTAGTTCAAAGACTCTCAGTAAACAACTTTAAGTTACAGTCTTTTCACTAAATCTCTACCCGTGTGACTTCTATCTAAGAACTCTTAGATATGAGACCCTACTCACCCCCCTCAATCACAACAGTGATATAATAACAAATACAAAAAGAAAGAAGACACACTTCAAGGACACATACTTGATCTTGCTTAAAAGCTTCAACCAAGTAAACAAATACACTCGTACTTCAAAGCTTAGAGTGGACAAATTACAACACAAAACTCAGTCCAATTCATACATCAACAATGTGAATGAATGGCTCACAATGCACAAGCTCACACAAGACTAAAACCCTAAAACTCTCTCACTTCTTCGTTCGTATATTGTGTGTCTAAAATAGGTTTTACATGGCCTTTAAATAGAAGCTTTTTGAATGGGCCTAGGCAACATGAAACCCTAATTCTATTTTACTTGCGTATCTCCTAAGAAACAGCAACTAATCATTCCTTTTTGTAAAATAGAACAATCTGATTTTAAATAGAATTACTCCTTGAATAGCGCATGCGATCTCCACATAAGCACACAAAGATTTGCATGAAAAACGCAACAACAAAACACATAACATTCAGACTGAATGTTCTGTGTGCACATGTCTTAACATCGGGCCTGACATCTTGACTAAATCCTGCACAACCATATTTAAACATCCTGCAGGAAGCTGATATCACATGTCAAGACAATACGCGTGACAACTTGTGATAACTCTAAGTTTTACCAAAATTGATGCCAACACATAGAAACAACAAACTCCCCCTTTGGAAAATTTTGGCTAAAACATACATCAGATCATACGTTCACAAGAAATCATATAAAGTATCAATTCAGCAGCAGAAGTAAACATACACACATTACTAGCAAAAATAGCAACTAGTAAACACACATGCGCTTGTGCTCAGAACACACCACCCCCCTTCAGCTAGTCCACACCAAGCACCAATTTGCTTCACACAGACATCATCTATATAGCTACTTCTCCCCTTTTTTAGCCAAAAGAGACCAAAGAGACAAAATAAATGTCTATTCATTCATAAACCAAATTGTCAAAAGTTAAGGGTTACAAAACCAAGTACATATTCAGCTGTAAGCAAGCTGAGATACAAACCAACAAAACAACAAAAAAGAATTGCCAAAATCAAGAAAATCTATCACATCAATAAAAACCATCACATCAATAGGGACCTAAGTCACAGGAGCTAATCAGAGGAGCTTGAGCTTGCAGCTTCATCAACACCAGAAACAGAATTGCCACTTGTCTCACCATTAATTGTAGACCTCTCACTAGAGGTGTGGGCTTCAACTTCCTTAGCATGTTCAATATTTCCACCTTCAGCTTGCTCCAAGCTTGCAATCAAGGCTTCCAACGATTGTTTCCTAGCTATCACTACCCTTATCCCTTCACCTAGCTCTTTACAAGTCTCCTTAATCTCAGCAATTGTTCCAACTTTTGAGGCTGGCTTTTTCATGGCAGATGTCATGACAATATCTTCGACATGACTGTCTTCAAACAGTTTATAGTGCACAGACAGAGCAGGTTTTCTTCTACTAGGTAAGTTATTAGAACTCAGAATACCAGGGTGTTGATTTAGGATAATCCCACAAATCATAGATGGAAAAGTAATAGGCAACTTAACTGCATTAGTAGATGCATGTTTGATGATTTATTCAAACATAAATCTACCATAGTCAAAATTCATTTTGGTTCCAACAACAAAAATAAATCTTCCAAGGGTATTAGCAATTGTGGAAATATGGTTGGTAGGTACCCAATTTGCAACTCTTATTTTATGCAATATAGCATACTTGACAGTCAACTTCCCAGCAGGAAGATGCTTTTTAATAGGCCACCCTTTCACCTGCCTAGCTGTAATGTCTCTACAGACCTCATTGTCTGTAGCTTCCAATTCACCTGCACCCTCAACTTTTCTTCCCAAAAAATTGTTAATAACAGTGGGAGAGAATGTGATACACTTACCTCTCACAAACACTTTGCAAAATTCCTTGTTGTTCTTATCAGCAATATCCTCAAGAATGTTGACAATGAATTCCTTAACTAAACCCTCATAGCATTGAGAGAACCCAACCACAATCTTCAACAACCCAGTAGCCTTTATCAGGTCCATGACCTCCTTGACTTCAACATCATCCTTTCCTAACTCCCTTTCCACAACCACCCTTCTTTGAATCACAAATTTCCATTTAGCAACTCCATCCTCAAGATGGAAAGAGATATTATCCAAATGCACAACAACAACTTTCACAGGAGGCTTCCTCACAGTGGTTTTCTTCACAGGAGAGATGTCAGGGACATCTTCCTCAACATCCTCTTCAGACTCAGAATCTTCTCTAACCTTCCTCTTCTTCACTTCAACCTTGCTCCAAGATTTTGAGGGACCAATACCAGCAACCTTCTTAGTTTCTGTAGCTGACATAAGTTCAGCCACAAATCTTCCTTTTCGGGTCTTCATACGTTTAGCCACACTTGGCTTTAAGTGATGAAGTAAGCTATCCTCTTGATCATCAAACCTATCATCCTCTAGGTCAATCACATCGTTTGCATCATCATGCTTCTCAGAGTGGGAAGCATTGGCAGTTTTAAATGCCCCTAATTTTCCTTTACCAGACACAGTTTGCCATAGAGAGCACAAACCTTCAGCAGCCATGTCCTTCTCAGAACTGGAGGAATCGTCATTCTTCTCACTATGTTGTTCAACCTCAGGAGAGGGGTACACTTTAGACAGGGGAGTAGAGACTCCCTTCACAGAATGTCCTTCATTAAGGATTCTAGTGACTAGGTTTCTTATGACACGATCAGTGTGGTGTATATCTTCCTTAGAGTTAGTGGCAGGAGTTGAGCCAGAAGAGATACTAGAGATGTTACCTTGTTTGGGGCATGCAGAAGCTGAGGCATCCATGGGATAGTTCAAATCAAGGGCCTCGCTGGGAATAACAGATAGAGGAACCACATCCAGAATCTCATCATCTGGAATGTCCATGGAAGGAGCACTAACCTTTTGAGTAGACTTAGTAGCAGGAGTATTTTGATGTTGTGACATTTTGAGTTTTTGTGAAAAAAACGCAGTTGCCCTAGCAGAGGTGTGTGAGGAAGGAGCAGGAAGATGGAAGAGTTGGAGTAGGTAGTGAGGTTGTGGGGGTAGCGTGTGAGGACGTAATAGATGATATTTCCAAAACTAGGTGATGATTTTATTTTAGCCACATAGACAATACTTTGCTTACTTTTCCCACTCCATATTAATTGCTACAAGTCTTCATAAATGAAAATCCCTAATTTTCCTCTCAGGACTTCAAACTGATTTGCATCCAAGGCCTTTGTAAAAATATCAGCTAACTGCATCTCAGTAGCAACATGCTCTAAGGCTACAATCTTATCCTCCATGAGTTCTCTAATAAAATGGTGACGGATATCAATATGTTTTGTCCTGCTGTGCTGAATAGGATTCTTTGAGATGTTTATAGCACTCAGGTTGTCACAGTACAATGTCATGACATCTTGCGTGACATTGATTTCAGTCAACATTTGTTTCATCCACCCCAGTTAAGAACAACTACTTCCAGCTGCTATGTATTCAGCTTCAGCAGTAGACAGAGAAACACAATTTTGCTTCTTACTAAACCATGATATTAAATTGGTCCCCAAGAAGAAGCATCCTCCTGATGTGCTTTTCCTATCATCAGCACTTCCAGCCTAATCAGCATCACAATATCCAGATAGCACAGATTCAGATCCATGAGTGTATAGCATCCCATAGTCACAAGTGCCATTGACATATTTCAGGATTCTTTTCACTTGGTTTATATGGCTCACCTTTAGTTCAGTTTGATATCTAGCACAAACACCTACAGCAAAGGCAATGTCAGGTATGCTAGCTGTAAGATATAGCAAACTTCCTATCATGCTTCTGTAGAGACTTTGATCCACACTGACACCACTTTCATCTTTAGAAAATTTCAGATGAGTAGGAGTAGGCGTCCTCTTGTGGCTTGCATTCTCCATGCCAAACTTCTTAACAATATTCTTGGCATATTTACTTTGAGAAAGAAAGATAGAATCTTCCATCTGCTTGACTTGCAGGCCAAGAAAATAGGTTAGTTCTCCAACAAGGCTCATTTCAAATTCAGACTGCATTTGCTCAACAAAATTTTGAACCATCTTACTTGACATCCCACCAAACACAATATCATCCACATAGATCTGAGCCACCATGAGCTTTCCTCCTTCATCTTTGACAAATAAAGTCTTATCAATGCCTCCCTTTCTGTATCCATTGTTAATGAGAAACACTGTGAGTCTCTAATACCAAGCTCTAGGAGCTTGTTTCAACCCATAGAGAGATTTCCTCAACTTATACACATGCTTTGGAAGATTTGGGTCTGTGAATCCCTTAGGTTATTCAACATATACTTTCTCATTCAAGTAGCCATTTAAAAAGGCACTTTTCACATCCATTTGGAACAGTTTAAACTTCATTATACATGCCACTCCTAGCAACAATCTAATGGACTCTAGGCGAGCTACATGGGCAAATGTTTCATCAAAGTCAACTCCTTCAACTTGAGTGTATCCTTGTGCTACTAATCTTGCCTTATTTTTAGTAACCACACCTTTTTCATCAGATTTATTCTTGTAAACCCACTTTGTTCCAATAACATTTATTCCTTCAGGTCTTGGAACCAATTCCCATACTTCATTTCTCTTGAATTGGCCTAACTCTTCCTGCATGGCATTGATCCAAAATTCATCAGTTAAGGCTTCTTTAACATTCTTAGGCTCCATCTTGGATACAAAACAGGCATGTGAGATCACTTCCCTAGATCTAGTGGTGACCCCTTTATTTGGGTCTCCTATAATGAGATCTTTAGGATGATCCTTTTGAATTCTGATAGAGGGTCCCTTATTAACTTTATCAGCTTCAGGTTCAGCTTAAGTGGACTCCCTCTCATTACTTTTGTCCCGGAGATCAGCTGGGGAATCATTCAGAAATGTTTGAACATCGTCTGTGACATCAGTCTCTTGATCATCAGCAACAACATTGATGGATTCGATCATAACTTTTGTTCTGGAATTAAAAACTCTAAAGGCTCTACTGCTTGTTGAGTAGCCCAGAAATATTCCTTCATCACTCTTGGGGTCCATTTTCCTTCTTTGTTCACGATTAACTAGGATATAACATTTACTACCAAACACATGGAAGTATTTGACAGTAGGTCTTCTTCCCTTCCAGACTTCATATAAAGTGGTTGAGGTCCCTTTCCTCAAGGTTACTCTGTTGTGAACATAATAGGCCGTGTTCATAGCTTCAGCCCAGAAGTGGTAAGGCAGCTTCTTAGCATGAATCATAGCTCTAGCCGATTCTTGGAGAGTTCTATTTTTCCTTTCCACCACACCATTTTGCTGAGGGGTAATGGGAGAAGAGAACTCATGACCAATCCCTTCAGATGAACAGAATTCAACAAATTTACTGTTCTCAAATTCTTTCCCATGATCACTTCTGATTCTGATAACATGACTCTCTCTTTCTCGTTGAAGTCTTTGGCAAAGATCTTTGAACACATCAAACACATCAGATTTTTCCCTTATAAATTTCACCCAGGTGTCGCATCGCGCGATAAACCGGCGGGAAAGGAAAGAAACAACAGAGCCGCCACCGTGCGTTATTTATCCCAAAAGAGGGAAAGGAAACGCTCAGAGTAAACCTAGGAAAGAACATGGTCTCGCGACCAAAGAGAATGGGTTCGGGAGTCGGTTATGCGAAGGGAAGGTATTAGCATCCCTACGCATCCGTAGTACTCTACGGGATCCACGCACACTAGAAAGGAAAATTGGTTGCTAAACACTGCTCAAATATTCACACACACTGGCTGAAAGAGACAAAAGAGACTGACTGAAACTGACTCGGCAGGATGTCGCATCCTGGGCCTACTTAGTCTATCAGGCATAGACATCAGAGTCCAAGTAGTTCGGACTGGGGAAACAACACATGCTCGCTAGGATGTCGCATCCTATGCATACGTATCTTCTCGGACGAGAGAAGAATCAGAGCATTCGTAGCTCGGCTGACACGCACGCAAACACAAACAAAACACAGGCAAACGTGGAGCCCGACTGCCAATCACTGGACTTATGTCAGCATCCGAACCTAAACACACACAAAGAGGCAAACATGGAGCCTGAATGCCAATAGCTGGGCTTACATCAGCATCCGAACCAAACACACGCACACTGGAACCTAACTGCCACTCGATGGACTTACATCAGCTTCCAAGCACACAACAACACAACAGGTTGATAGGGAGTCGGGGACTCAGCCTATAACTGTCAAACAAACACAAAAAGAGAAAAAGGGGCGCCCGGAGAGATCAGCTCAATCTCCTGCCTACATACTTCATCTGGTATGAAGATCAGGGCGATGTAGTTCCCCTACGCAGAGGGATAAGGATCTAGCCTAACCAGATAACAGAGGGAGACACAACTCTAGGGAGACTACGACTCGAGCCTAGATGTTGTCATGCAAAAGTCAACCCTAAGTTAAGGTTTCTAGCTAAATGGCACAAGGGCCAACCTATCCTAAGTATGGCTCACACAGGAAGCAAGCCACACACGCTTAACTTGCACAGGAAGCAAGCCAAGCAAAACCTAACTTGCACAGGAAGCAAGTCTAAACTAAACCTAACTTGCACAGGAAGCAAGTCAAACTATCCTAACTTGCACAGGAAGCAAGTCAAACTATCCTACAAGCACAGATAGCACACGCTATACACAAACAAGTGGCTCAAACAAGGGTTAGGTTTTAGTCAAGGGGTCATATCAACCTCGACAAACAAACCTCTGGAACTGGGTGAATGTTGCTCTTAACCTTGCCATTGAGGGGCTAAGGTGAAGCAGATGAAAGGATGAAGTGAGGATGAGACCTCACAGCTCTTATCCCTGGCCTGGGAGAGCTCAAGACAAGAATGTGTGGGTTCAGAAAGTGGGAACCCTTCTACACATTTAAGACTGACTCAACTGTACAGTTGTACAAGATCTTGGGTTTGTATCTGCAATGCATCAACACAGTGGTGTGAGCAAGGCAGATGACACACTGAATAGTGGGGGATAGATTGCATATCCCTACCTTCCACCAATTGCCTCTTCACTTAGGAGGTCTTTGACTCTATGCAGGGACAAAAGTAAACATCCACAAACATTGCCTCTTAAGGAGGACTTCAGACAGTTGCCTGGCCAAGTAACAGACCAGGTCTTCCAGACTACATGAAGTAAAGGAGGCATACCTCAATGCAAATTGCTTATACAAGCAAAGCAAAGCAAAAAGTTCACAAGGAACTAAGCAACTAAAGCACCTGAAACAGTCAAGCAGATGTTAGTATGCAACTTCAAACAAAACAAACAGAAACAGAAACCAACAGTCCATTAGAGGCACATGGATGTGCAAGGCACAAGGCTTAAGGCATGTGAGCCAAGCCACCTACAAAACAAACAAGTTAGACAATGATATTTAAGCAAGCTCAATCAAAAGAATTGGTCTCAATGGCCCTTTGATGGTCAACCTGAAATCACAGACTCAAAGGTGAGTAACAGGACCACTAGGGCAAGCCTAGGGTCAAGGATGGAAGAAAAAGTCAAGGCAGCAAGGATAAATCAACTCAAAGTCAAAGTCGAACAATTAGAAAGTAATCACAATTGGGCCCACAATCATATCATGCATCATTATCATTTCATGAACATTTGAAATCAAAGTAAGGCAAAGGAAAGCATACAAAAGTCAACAGAATGACTTGCATCAAAAGTCAACCTAAACAATCCCAAAAATCATCAAATAAATCACACTCAATCCTAACATCTAACATGGTAGACATGTAAAATTTCATGGCATTTGGATGAGAGGAAGGCAGTCAATGAAAATCAGAAAGTCAAAGCAATTTTGAACATGCTTAAGGAAGTCAACCAAACATGCATCAACTTAGAAAAATCATAAGTCAAGAATGGTGTATGATAAATGAATGGGATCAAAACCATGGCAAAGATGAGGATGTCTAGTCATCTCATGCCAAATTTCATGTCCACCCAATAAAGTATGAGAATTTCACAAATGAAATGGGAACATGTGTCACACAAAGTCAACATTTGACTAGGCAGAGAAAGAAAATCTCAAACAAATGGAAAATAGTTCGATTAAATCCCATAAAAATCACAAGTAAACTAGACATACAAGAGTAGGCTCATGCAAAATTTGGGGTCATTTGGATGTAAGGAAGTATGTGAACAAAAATTGTGAAAGTGTATGTTATCCATGTAGCAACAAATGTAACACATGACTTCAAAAAATCATAACTCTCAATCCACAAATGATAAATGCACAAACTTTATATGGAAATGAAGGTCAATGTGTCTAGTTTCACCACAAAAAATTTCAAGCTCATTGGATACAACATGACAATTTCACAAAAGGAATGGCTCCATGTATCATTTTAGCATACATGTTGGGAAATCATTTATCATTTAAAATCCAGGCCATGGAAAATTAATTAAAAATCATGATTAAATAAAAGACACATTCATGAACATGTGAAAAAAAATTCATAATTTTTGGAATAAAAATGAATGAGAAATTAAATGTGGAAGATGGATGAAATTATGGGTGAAGTATGAACAAACTACAAGGCAAAGGTGGTCAACGCAAGTCAACGGATGGCAATAGTATAAATATGCGCTTCATTTAGCAAAGCGCTGCGTTTCAAGGCCAAGTGATGAAATGTTCTGATTGGCTCCTAGCCAATAGAACAGTGGATATGCAGGAAATTCAATCAAAAACAAACATCAACCAAGTTCAACATTCTGGGCAATGGCTAAGGTTCATGACTCGACAGCATGCATTCAACATCATCAAACAATCATCATCAATCATCCAAACAATCATCAAGCAAGCAGCATGGTTTTAGCAGCCACATTATGTGTTCATCATTTGTAAAACAAACTTCCAGCAAAAAACATAACAACATGGCATTGATAAAGCAGTTCATGCATCAACATCATGCAGCATTAGGGTTTGGCTTCATGCAGCAACATGATTCAGCATCCAACATCATAAACATGGAATCCAATCAACATGAGATAAAAGGCATGGCACACAGTAAGTTCATGCAACACAATGCATCAATCAAGAGACCACAAACAAACATGACAAACACAAATCAATGTAGATTTTCTTGGATACTCAAAACAGCAGCAGGGCACTAAAACTTCATTGAGACTCATCACCAGTCTGCAGCATGGCTGACAGCATAGCAACAACAGTAGCATTCATCATCCACATGTTATCATCATGAACAAAAGCAAGCAAACAGTATGGTATTCAACATGGTATCACCAACACAAGATCACTTAGCATGGTACACAACAAGGTTCATGTAACTAGGGTTTGGCAATTGCAGCATGTATTCATGGTATCTTCATGCAACATAAAATTCGTCCAGCACACAACAACATAATATTGAAATGCATCATGCAACATTAAGATATCAACAAATGAAACACGAGCTCGTGGTATCCCGGGCAGAGTAGGGTTTCAAGATAACAGCAGGGTTTTAGCATTTGGTTCACCAACATCACCCTCAATTGAAATTCCAACAAATAAACAACTAATCATGGCAGCATTCAAACATGTTTTACATGGATTTCTAGGCATGGTCATGAGGTTTCAATGTAACAGCATGGCAACATACATTCATCATCATGTATCTCAAAATTTAATGTGTCCAGAAATTGCAATCCAAGGTACCAACAACATCATTAAACATCAGGTAACACAAAATATGGCAATGGTTTTCACTGAAGCAACAACAAACAAGCAAATCGAAGGAAACTAGGTTTGAGCATGCAAAGTGAAATCCAAATTTTTCATGATATGTGTAACCAATCAGCATGACTCAAGTTGCACAAGAACAAGCATGGAAAGACCTTTTAACAAACATAACATAGCAAGGCAAAAGAAAGGATCCAAAAGCTTACTTGGTTGTGAAGAAAAATGGATGCAGGGCTTTTTCATTTCTTTTGTCAATTTTCAACAAAGTTGGGATCTGCAGGATGCTGTCTTTTTGATGCTGCAGGATGTTGTCTTTTTGATGCTGTAGGATGTTGGTTGATGTTGGTGAGGTTTTTGATCATCCAAGGCCAAAAGGCTAAGTCCAATTTTTAGAGAGTGTATTGGTTTGCTAGGTTTTGTTATGACAGTAAATTGCAAATGGCAAGGTTTGGTTTTGGTTGGAATAACATGGTTGGTCCTGCTATGTGGCTGCTAGCAAGCTTTTGAAACATGGCTAAAATGCAGTTAGGTGGTTTTAGAAATTACAAGGTTTTGTTGGTTAGCAAGGCAAAATAGGGTTGGCTATGCTACTGGTTTGTTTTGACAGGGAAATTTGATGGAAGTGTGCTGTTGTGGTTTCCTTCTTAACAGAAAAATCTCTTTTCAAAACCTGCTATTAGCTGTTGTTTTTTTGGTGGCAAGGCAGGTTTTTGGATGCTGCAGGCAGTTGATTATTATGGCTAGCTGGGATTAATCTTGTTATGTTTTTTTGTTTTGACAGAAAGATTAAAATGCAAATCATCAAGGGTTTTGGTTGGTCATGATTCTTTGAGAAAAATGCAAAGCAAGATGATGCATCAAAAATGGTTTGTTTTCCTCCTGCTATTGGCAATACTCATGACAGAAAGAAAATGAAGGGTCTGCTGTCATGATCGCCTTTTGAAATTGGACAGCAAGTTATGCTGTTTTGTATTGTGCCAAAATCCTCTCCTCTTTGGAGTTTGACAGCTTGCTTGATAAAATGCCAAAGCCAAGTCAATCCAATCCTCTTCTGCTGTCCTGCTGCTGTAGGTTTTCTAAATGGCAGAAAAATGGTGGAATGGATGCAGGTTAGGTTACTAGGGGCTTGGACAGAAAAAAATGCAAGGTGGTGTGGTTGGAAAAATGAATGAGATTGGTTTTGGTTTTGTTTTTTGGTTTGGTTGTTGCTCATGACAGCAAGAGGGCAAGGTGTGTGCAGGTTTTTTTTTTGAATCCAAGTCAAAATGAAATGCTGTTGTTTTTGGTGTCATCCCCATGCTGCTACCAGTCACAGCACATTAAAGCCTTGGTCTGCTGTGAGCAGTACCAGACATGGCAAGGCCCATGCCTTTTGGGTGCTTTTGACAGCTCCTTTGGAAAAAAGAAAAGCCAAAGTGTTTTTTAGCTTCCCTCCATTTCTGTTGGTCTTGCTGCTAGTACTGTATCCAAACAATGACAGAAAGAATGCTGCTCCATTGCCACTAGATCTGCTGTTGCAAGTACAAGGTATGGTTCAACAATTGGATGTTTGAAACAATGTCCTTTTTTGCCAAAATTCAAGTGAGCAAGCATGGCT
The DNA here is from genome assembly GCF_024323335.1 of Lathyrus oleraceus. Classification (NCBI taxonomy): domain Eukaryota; kingdom Viridiplantae; phylum Streptophyta; class Magnoliopsida; order Fabales; family Fabaceae; genus Lathyrus; species Lathyrus oleraceus. The sequence goes on along the minus strand of NC_066585.1, from coordinate 453,273,158 downwards.
ATATGTACCATTGGAGTATGGCTGCACAATGAGGCTCATCATGACAGAAAAAATGATCAAGAATGCTGCATAATGGTGCTGGTACAAAGCATGGTTGTGGGAAGCAAGGACAAGCATGGTGCAATGGTACTTTTCTTGTATTTCAAGCAACCAAGCAAGATTCACATGTTCTGCATAATTTGGCTTTGCAAACACACTTAAAATGATATTTATGAGCTGTCCCAATTGGCCAAATGCTGAAAAAATGTCTGAGTCAAAAAGTCAACTCTTGGTCAAACTTCCATTTAAGTGAAAAAGGTCAAAATATGCCATTTTGATTGGTAAGGTTTTAGGTCATGAAATTTATATTTTTGGAAAGAGGATGAAAAATGTGACTTGTAGGAAAAAACCCCACCAAAATTGGCCAAACGGTTTGAGAGATATGGCCCTTGGAAGTTCAAGATTTTCTGAAATCGATTCGATCATAACTTGCCAACCACACATGGGAATTGAGAGTTCTAGGACTTTTTGGAAATGGGAGAACAAGATCTCCAACTTTCATGTTGGGCAAAAATTCATTTGAGGCTTGTATCATGATGTAAGTTTGAGGATCAAGACTTTCCATTTATGGCAGGTTTCAGTTACAGGCCCAGTTTCCATTTTTGGAAATTTCTGATCTGGCTTCAAATTCTTCCATGATGGTGTTTGGCATGATATATGATGACTATTTGGACATGAATGAACTCTCACAAACCAATTCCAATCATCCAATCACTGATTAAATGGACAGTTGACCAACAGTTGACTTTTAGGGTTTCTGACTGATTGTGCATTGACTGATGACTTCCAAACCCTAATTCCTTGAGAACTTGACTTCAAATGATGTCCCAAGTTGTATGAACTCTTGATTGTTGACCATGGTGCCCAAATTCCACAAGAATGACCACCATCCACTGCTTTGACTGACAGTTGACTCTTCTAGGGTTTTTGACTGTCTGGGCATGAACTGCTGACCTCTGAGCCTTCAACCCTTGACCAAAATTCTTCAAATAGACCTCCAAGCCATGTGAACTTGTTGGACAAACCCCAAGGCCTTGATTCAATGAGAAATTCCTTTGCTTGCTTGGTTGACTGATCAGGAGATTAGTTTGACCTAATTCTTGACTGTTTGCACTTGAGGCAAATGAGGAACAATGCAAATGCTATGCAATGGATCATGACATGCTATGACCTAATATGAAAATGTATGTATAATGATAGGTGCAAATTTGAGGTGCTACAGCTGCCCCTATTCAATCAGCTGGGAACCCGAACGGATGATAGCAACGGCTGTCAGACCTTCAGGGTAAACAGGGATTGAATACCAAAGAACCGTAGAATTTGCACAGACTGGATATAATACAAAAGAACCACGTCATTTACCGATGACAAACTGCATGACAGCTTCAGAAAAGCAAAACCATTTACCGAGGGTTAGAAACTGGAAATTTGATATTTACTGATATCAACTTCAGCACGACCATTTACCGATGGCGGCTGGGGAAAACAAACTTCTGAAAAACAAAACCAATTACCGATGGTTAGAATTGGGACCTTGATATTTACCGATATCAACTTCAGCACGACCATTTACCGATGGCTGCTGGGAAACAAATTTGATGTTGAAAGGAAGCAAGACCATTTACCGATGGCTTCAAAGAAATTTGACATTTACCGATGTCAAACTTAGCAAGGCCATTTACCGATGGCTTCAAAGAAATTTGACATTTACCGATGTCAAACTTAGCAAGACCATTTACCGATGGCTGCTGCAATTGGGAATTCGACATTTACCGATATCGAAGAAAAACGGGGCCATTTACCGATGGCATCTCCACTTGGGGAGGAATAAACTCTTTGTGGTGATACCAGACAAGACGTTTACCGACGACTTCTGGGGATCTTGATTTCACGACCAGACATTTACCGATGACTGGGATGAGACTCGGCGTTTACCGACATCGAAAGATGATGTTTACCGACATCAAAAGAATGACCAGACATTTACCGATGACTGGGATGGGACACGATGTTTACCGACATCGAAAGATGATGTTTACTGACATCAAAAGAATGACCAGACATTTACCGATGACTGGGATGGGACACGATGTTTACCGACGTCGAAAGATGATGTTTACCGACATCCAAAGAAACGACCAGACATTTACCGATGACTGGGAATGAGAAATTTATTGGGGAGATACAAATATTCGCAACTGGAAACCAGATGGGACATTTACAGATGACTCTACTGGGGATTTCTAGTTGGGGATTATCAGACATTTACCGATGACTGAAAGAAAGACTCGATGTTTACCGACACCGAAGCAATGGCGTTTACCGACACCATAAAAATGACCAGACATTTACCGATGACTGGGTGGAGACTCGATGTTTACAGACATCGAAAGATGATGTTTACCGACATCAAAAACGACCAGACATTTACCGATGACTGGAGTGAGACTCGATGTTTACAGACACCGAAACAATGGTGTTTACCGACACAAAAAATGACCAGACATTTACTGATGACTGGGTGAATACTTGATGTTTACCGACATCGAAAGATGATGTTTACCGACATCAAAAAAAGAGAAGACACACGCGGGTGTTGACATGACACTTACTGGTATCACAAAGAACAAAATCTGGGATGTGTTGAAGCAAGGCTGATCACTTGCTGGGGGTCTCACTGAGGAGAAACAAACTTGCTGTCACCATCGGGTGCGGAAATAAACCTCTGTGGGGAATAAATAATTCTGAGTGCTGTCAAGAGCAACTGTAGCAGTCTTGCTGTGCTGATGTTGAATGAAATGATCCGCCTCTGCCGGGGATACGGTCTGGTGAAGTTAACACATGAATGCATATGTTTGAATTTTCTATGGCGTAATGCTCCATATTGAATGGGAATGCTACGCAATTTTTGAGGATGCAATGATCACTACATGCAAAATGCAAATGAACCCTGGCTAGGGAGCCGAAATGATCAGATACTCTGACTCTGTGGGGAGACTCCTCTTAGGGAAATACTCTGCAGGGAACTCTGCTTGAGGAATGATAAAGCGACTTTACACTCATGTTGGAGAACAGTACTGCTACTGGGAAAAGGTAAACTCCGCTGGGGGATATCCTTCAGTCCACAGATGGGATAAATGCTAGAGATAAATTCAATGAACCTGCCTCACTCGGGGATGAAATGGAAAATACAGGCCTGTTGAGGATAGGTAATCCTTAGATCTGTTGGGGAATAGAAGGCACTATCCACAGATGTCTTCGCAGGGGAACATAGCTCTAATAGCTTCCAAACTTGCTTGGGAAAAAATCTGCTGAGGAAACGTCCTCACAGATGCCAACCTGAAAAAAACAGCACAACAAAATGCCCTCAGGGGACACATGGACAAAATACGCTCAAGTGTCCTCAACATTCAAAATGATTTTCAAATGTTTTGTCATCCTGCAAGCTATTGTGTAGCCTTCATGTTCTTATATGCAATGCTTATCAAAAATTCGAACATTTTTGCAAACAAAACAGTAAAAATAAAAACAAGAGAGCCATTTATCTGAATAAAGACTTTTATTGATTGAAAATGTGCCTGAAGAGGCAAATACATCGGGAAGCAATTCCTAGAAAGAGGTAATTGCGCATAAAAGGAAAAATCTATCCTAATGGCAATGTGAACACGGCATCCACTATTTCCTAATTCTGTTATAACTCACAGATCATCAGTTTCCCTCCCAACTCCTTGCTTTCTGAGAAGAATGACTGGACGGATCACATCTTTCGAGATGGCAGACGATAAAGCTTGATGAAGTACAGACAACTCAGACTGTAGTCTTCGCTTTAATCCCTAACTTTTGCCTGGATCGCCCTTTCGGGTTTTCAATCCACCGGGATACCCATTTTTGCCTAAGCCGCCCTTGCGGGTTTTCGACTTACCGGGTGTATACATTTTTTCGTTTTATCCCTAATTTTTGCCCGAACCTTTTCTTTCTGTTTTTTTTTTCGGTTCGCCGGGATGCCCATTTTTGCCTGGACTCTTTTTTTTGTCCAGCGGGTCAATTTATGCGAAGTATTTTTTGACTACATCTGAGTTGACAGGAGACGGAAAATCTTCACCATCCATAGTTGTAAGCATCAAGGCTCCGCCGGAGAATACCTTCTTCACAACATACGGACCTTCATAATTAGGAGTCCATTTGCCCCTGTTATCTGTACCGGGAGGGAGGATCCTCTTCAAAACTAGATCACCGACTTGATAGCTTCGAGGACGCACTTTCTGATCAAAGGCTCGCTTCATCCTTCTCTGATACAACTGTCCATGACATACAGCTGCTAGTCGTCTCTCCTCGATAAGGCTCAACTCGTTAAACCTTGTTCGAATCCACTCGGCTTCGTCCAGCTTGACATCCAACAAAACTCTCAGAGAAGGAATCTCCACTTCAACAGGTAGAACAGCTTCCATACCATACACAAGGGAGTAAGGGGTTGCCCCGGTCGACGTACGTACTGAGGTACGGTACCCATGCAAAGCGAAAGGCAGCACCTCATGCCAATCCTTGTACGTAACGACCATCTTCTGCACAATCTTCTTGATATTCTTGTTTGCCGCTTCTACAGCACCATTCATCTTCGGTCTGTAAGGAGAAGAGTTGTGATGTTCAATCTTGAAATCTTTACACAGCTCCTTCATCATCTTGTTATTGAGATTCGAACCATTGTCAGTGATGATTCTCTCAGGGACTCCATAACGACATATGATTTCTTTCTTGATGAACCGGGTAACCACTTGTTTGGTAACGTTAGCATAAGAAGCTGCTTCTACCCATTTGGTGAAATAGTCAATCGCAACCAGGATGAAGCGATGTCCATTCGAAGCAGTAGGCTCAATCTTCCCAATCATATCAATGCCCCACATGGCAAACGGCCAAGGCGAATTCATGATATTCAGAGGGCTTGGTGGTACGTGCACCTTATCAGCATAGATTTGACACTTATGGCATTTCCGAGCATACTTGAAACAATCGGATTCCATAGTCATCCAGTAATAACCCGCTCTCAACAATTTCTTAGCCATTGCATGTCCGCCGGCATGAGTACCGAAGGAACCTTCATGAACTTCTTGCATTAGCATGTCCGCTTCGTGTCTATCCACGCATCTGAGCAAGACCATGTCAAAGTTCCTTTTGTATAGCACATCATCCTGATTCAAATAGAAGCTTCCAGCTAGCCTCCTCAGGGTTTTCTTGTCGTTCTTTGACGCACCTTCAGGATACTCCTGAGTCTTGAGGAAGTTCTTGATGTCATAATACCACGGCTTCTCATCACCCACAACAGACTCGGCTGCAAACACATACGCAGGCCTCTCCAGTCGATTCACCGCAACATGTGGCACATGATTCCACCAATGAACTTTGATCATAGACGACAAAGTAGCCAAGGCATCAGCCATTTGATTCTCATCCCGGGGACATGATACAACTTCACTTTCTTGAAGAACGTTAATATTCTTCTGGTGTAATCTCTATACGGAATCAAATGCGGCTGATTCGTATTCCAATCTCCGTTGACTTGATTGACCACTAGAGCTGAATCTCCATAAATGTCAAGTGTTTTGATCCTCAGATCAATGGCTTCTTCTATCCCCATGATGCAAGCCTCATACTCAGCTTCGTTGTTGGTGACGTCAAACGTCAGTCTGGCAGAAAAAGGTATATGAGCACCTTTAGGATTGATCAATACTGCCCCAACGCCGTTACCATTCATATTCACAGCCCCATCAAACATCAGTGTCCACTTGTCATCTGGATCCGGTCCTTCCTCGACAAGAGGCTCTTCGCAATCTTTCATCTTCAGATACATGATGTCTTCATCAGGGAATTCAAACATCATAGGCTGATAATCTTCAATCGGTTGTTCGGCGAGATAGTCTGACAGAATACTACCTTTGATGGCCTTCTGAGACGTGTACTGAATGTCATACTCTGTTAAGATCATCTGCCAACGGGCAACACGTCCGGTGAGAGCTGGCTTCTCAAAGATGTATTTGACTGGATCCATCTTAGAAATCAATAAGGTAGTATGGTTCAACATATACTGTCTTAGTCGGCGAGCAGCCCAGGCCAAAGCACAGCAAGTTTTCTCGAGCAGTGAATATCTTGTTTCACAGTCGGTAAACTTTTTGCTAAGGTAGTATATGGTGTGCTCTTTTCGACCAGACTCGTCATGCTGTCCCAATACACACCCCATCGAGTTCTCAGTCACTGACAGGTACATTATCAAAGGTCTCCCTGGAACTGGAGGTATAAGGATTGGAGGTTTCTGTAAATACTCTTTAATCTTGTCAAAAGCTTTCTGACAGTCGTCGTTCCACTTGATCGCTTGATTCTTTCTAAGCAGTTTGAAGATTGGTTCACATGTAGCAGTTAGATGAGATATGAACCTTGCAATGTAATTCAATCTCCCTAAAAACCCACGGACTTGCTTCTCCGTTTTTGGCTCAGGCATCTCTTGAATAGCTTTGACTTTTGCTGGATCAACCTCAATCCCTTTCTCACTGACAATGAAGCCTAAGAGCTTCCCGGATCTCACTCCAAACGTGCACTTGTTCGGATTCAACCTCAGCTTGAACTTCCTCAACCGGTCAAACAGCTTCTGCAAATTTACCAGGTGCTCTTCTTCTGTCTGCGATTTCGCAATCATATCATCTACGTACACTTCAATTTCTTTGTGCATCATGTCATGAAAGAGAGTCGTCATTGCCCTCTGATAGGTAGCACCAGCGTTCTTTAGCCCAAATGGCATCACCTTATAGCAGAACGTGCCCTAAGGTGTAATGAATGTCGTCTTTTCCATATCCTCTGGCGCCATCTTGATCTGATTATATCCGGAGAAACCATCCATGAAAGAGAATACCGAGGATTGAGCCGTATTATCAACCAATACATCAATGTGAGGTAATGGGAAATCATCTTTCGGACTCGCCCTATTCAAATCCCGGTAATCGACACACATTCTGACTTTTCCATCCTTCTTCGGCACAGGAACGATGTTGGCCACCCACGGTGGATAACTGGCGACAGCCAGAAAACCTGCATCCCACTGCTTCTGAACCTCTTCCTTGATCTTAGTTGCCATGTCAGGACTCGTTCTACGAAGCTTTTGCTTAACCGAAGGACATCCTTCCCTAAGAGGTAATCGATGCATCACAATGTCTGTATCTAAACCAGGCATATCTTGGTATGACCAGGCGAACACTTCCACATATTCTCTCAGCATCTCGATCAGCCTCCTCTTGACAGAGTCCTCTAAAGCAGCCCCAATCTTGATCTCCTTTTTGTCGTCCTCAGTACCCAAGTTGATAGTTTCCAACTCCTCCTGATGAGGTTGGATGACCCTTTCCTCCTGCTTCAGCAATCTGGCTAATTCTGCAGGGAGTTCACAGTCTTCCTCACTCTCCTCTTCAGCTTGGTAGATGGGATTATCGAAATCATACTGAGCCCTAACAGAACTGTTCATAGTGAATGCCACAAGATCGCTTCTGCATGTTTGATGCTTTGTTTTAGAAAAAGAGTCCAATAAAGTCACAAAAACAAAAAACATTGCCATTTTTATTGTTTTGAAAAAAAGTGAAAACAGAAAACAGAAAGACAGGGATCACAAAATTTGTTCAAAAAATGTCCTTCATTAATGATAATCATTAAAACATGATGAGGCCCTACAAAAATGAATCACTACGCCTTGGGCAGAACGTAGGATTTTCATGCAAAATGACAAAACAACAGAAAATTACTCTGTCAGAAGAGTAACTTGAACCACTTCTTCAGCCGTCCAGTTGTTGATAGACCCCCCTGGTGCACACGGGCGAACCCAGTTGTCCAAATCACAATCACTGTCACAGTCTTCACTACCGGTTGCAGAAACGTCGCCATGATTCATCAGCCCAGCGCTGGTAAAGGTACTCGGACCCGCTTGACCATTCTGCTCTGCTCGGAGAGGCTCATAACCAACACCAAATTTGTCTTCTTTAACCGGCAAATCCACCATCTTGCCCCAGCCTTCAGTTCTGCCAGAATCAACAACCTCCTTAGCCTGCTTGTAAGAAGTAATCGAAACACCCGGCTTCTTCTGTTCAGCGTACGCCACTTTCTCAAGAGCCACAGTCTCAAATGCCTGGCATAATGTTTCGTGGATCTCGCCATCCACCTCAACATATTTGAACGAGGACAGATGACTCACCAGAATCTCTTCTTCACCGCACACAGTCACAATCTGACCGTTCCAGACATACTTGAGCTTTTGATGGAGTGTCGACGAGACTGCCCCTGCTGCATGAATCCACGGACGCCCCAACAAACAACTATAGGCGGGCTGGATGTCCATAACATAGAAGATGATATCGAATACCTCAGGACCTATCTTCACAGGCAAGGTAACTTCCCCACACACAGAACGCTTGGATCCGTCGAAAGCACGAACGATCAGGTCACTGGGATTAAGCTCAAACCCTTCCGCATCAATCTTCCTCAGAATCTGCTTAGGCAACACATTCAATGACGACCCGGTGTCTACCAATACGTGAGACAACACTGCCCCCTTGCACTCTATGGTGATGTGCAAGGCTTTGTTATGGTTTCGCCCTTCAGGCGGTAAGTCCAAGTTGGTGAAACCCACACCATGCCTGGTGCTCACATTGGCCATCACACCCTCCAGTTGATTGACAGAAATCTCTTGAGGTACGTAAGCCAGATTCAACATCTTCAGCAAGGCATTACGGTGTGCCTCAGAGCACATCAACAGTGAAAGTATAGAAATCTTGGACGGAGTTTGATTCAACTGGTCTACAATCTTGTAGTCACTTTTCTTGATTATCTTCATAAACTCCTCCACATCTTTCTCGAATGACCCCTCGGGCGCTTCCTTCTGGACAGGTTCTTCCTCAACCACAGCTTGCTTCCCTTTTGCTTTGGCGAGAGCTTCAGCATTATTGTCCCTCAAAGGCTGCGGTGCAAACAGACGACCGCTTCTGGTAAAACCTCCTGGACCCCCTACATTATCCACAGCCGGACCAATAGTTGCAGGAACTCTATTTGGTACACCAATCGTCACTGGAGTTTGACTCACTGGTCTTGTCTGACTTTCAGCCCTTCTGTAATTGCGATGAGCATTATCATACTTCCACGGCACGGCTCTACTATTTTCAACAGCCCTTCTTTCAGACGCCACGGTAGTAGTTGGAACATTGATGGTTACAGGCACAGGAATGGTAACTGGGGTACCGTTCGTTGCGGGTGCACTGACGATCCTTTGTCCACGTTCTTCAGACGGTTTAAAGTAGATGGTGATAGTTGACGCTGTTCCATGATCTTTTACAGCCCTACTGAATTGCAAACAACCCTCATCCATCATACCCTGGATACCGGCCCTTAACTGATCGCAACCATTCTCAGATTCTGCACAGCCCAAACAATTCTCATCACAGCCCGGGTAGACACCCCCTCTTAGCAGACGGCCTTTCACAACTAGCAGAGAAGTCTGAACATCATCAACATTAACAACCAGATCTTCAGCTTCTTTCCCTTCAATATTGTTCACTCTATGCCCACCATGCTGAGGCATAGGGTTGTTCACGACATTAGGCACTGGAGCGAAGTTGATTGCCTTGGCATCGATCAAATCTTGAACCTTGTGCTGGAGAGCTCGACACTTCTCAGTATGGTGGCCTGGTGCCCCAGAATGAAAGTCACATCTAACATTAGCATCATAGCCAGGAGGCAGCACTGTAGGCGGAGCCATTGTACGCAACTCAATCATCCCCAACTTGAGTAGTTCGGGTAATAACTCTGTGTAAGACATGGGCAGAGGATCAAATCTTCTATCAGCCTGCAATTTCTGTCTGGGCTGATAAGGACGTTGCTGTTGTTGTTGTTGTTGCGGTGGTTGAACTCTTGGTTGTTGTTGTTGACGAGGTTGAGGTGCCGGAATAGTCACTGCAGCCACTGGACGATATTGATCTCTGTTAGCATTTGTTCTGTACACACCCCCTCTGTGCTGTACAGCATTGGTCTCTCCTTCTCTACGGCGAGGTGCCCCAGAGAAGGGTTTCTTTAATGAAGACGAGGAACCAGCATCATGGATCCTACCAGCTTTGATTAGACTCTCAGTCCTCTCTCCACAAATGACAACATCAGAAAAACTACCGAATGGACAGCTCCCCATCCGGTCCATGAACACACCTTGAAGAGTACCGATAAACATATCTGTCAACTCCCTCTCCAGCATAGGGGGTTGAACTCTAGCAGCCAGTTCACGCCACCTCTGAGCATACTCCTTGAAGCTTTCATTGGATTTTTGACATAGACTCTGCAGCTGGGTCCGGCTAGGCGCCATGTCCATGTTGTGTTTGTACTGCCTCAAGAAGGCCTCACCCAGATCTCTCCAGCATCGGATCGAATCTCTCTTCAATTCCATGTACCAGTCCAAAGAAGCCCCAGATAGACTATCTTGGAAAAAATACATCCACATCTTTTCATCATCGGTATATGCAGAGATCTTTCGATAATAAGCCTGCACATGGGTGCGAGGGCAAGAAGTACCGTTGTATTTGTCGAAGGACGGTGCTTTGAACTTGTGAGGGATTCTCAAACCTTCAACCAACCCCATATTGGTAACATCAAAACCGAGAGAATTCTGACTTTCCATAGCACGGATCTTCTCAGCAAGAGCTTCAACTTTGCGGTCTCTCTCATTAACCCTTCCCAAAACGTCTTCGTCTTCACTGAGCAGAGAGAACATATCCTCTTGTCTGTCAACGACCGGAACAGGATTACGGGCCGGAGCACGGACTACTCTGGCATTAGCGGCATCTGGAACAATAGGTTGACCGTTGATTCGAATACCCCCCAACTCATCACCTACAGCATAGTTGTTGACGGGTACAGCAGCAGCAATATTGTTATCATCGACCGGGCCTCCCTCTGGCGGACCATGGTTGACCGGTGGATTTGCAGCCTCTTGTCTCTAAACCATAGCTCGAAGTTCTTCTTGACCTTGCGCAACCCCTTGCATCATATTCATAAACTGGGCCATGCTAGCCTTCATCTCAGCCAACTCTGCTTGAAATTGATCCATACTTCTCTGTTGATTCAGTCTTGTTGAGTAGCGGTGCGGACGTTGATCAGCTATCCTGCCTGAACAGGAACCAAGAGTGAGAAGTCACGATCAAGAACACCTGTTATGCAAAATGATATGAGTATGATGCAAATGATGCGTATGATGCACATGATATGCTCATTTCTCAGGCATTCAAAGAGCCTGACCCATTCTGAAAAGATGGCAACCTGCAGCAACAAGAGAACAAAACAGATACAAGGAAATGCTGACATCCTTATACATACATAAGGGTAAAAAAGCATACAACCAATGTCAACAGACCATCTGAATAAACGACGTACAAAGAAAAAGAATCCCATCCAACAAGCCTGGAGGTGATTCTCAACAAAAAGATCCAAGAGATGGCTTACACGCAAATGAATCCCATCCAACAAACCTGGAGGTGATTCTCAACAAAATACAATCAGAGATACAAACTAAGACAGACGGTCTTCCGGAATGAGGGTCTTCAGGTAATGGCACTGGTCGATCAACAGCGAACATTCTGAGCAATCTGGTAAAGGAGTGATCTTCTCTTTCAACTGTCTTCTCAGCTCCGAGACTTCTCCTCCAAGGTGGTCCTCTGACGCCTGTCTCAAGTCTACTTCCTTCTTCAACTGGATGTCTTTATCTCTGAGTTGCTTCTCCAAGTCTCTGATCTTCTTCTGATAACCGGCTTCTGCTCTCTGCAGCCTCAAGCGCTCCCGATGTTCTGCATCTAACATAGACTCTATCTCCCCGTAGGATCTCTTCTTGCTTCTCAGTCTGCTAGCATCCTCTCCTTGCACCTCCCTGAGTTGATGGGCCAAGTGCAGCTTATCAGCATGAGCTTTGTACAACTCCATCTGAGTGTCTTGCTCCTTCTCCCTCAACCGACGACTCTCCATCAAAGCTTGCTTATAGTGCTCAGCAGGCACACTATCAGCAAGGATCAAAGGTGGTTGCTCCTGCAACGGTTCCATCCTATCGTAGGGTAACAACAAAGTCTCTACTCTCTTCTTGACCCAATCAGTGTAATCGGGCATAGCAACGGCAAACTTCTTCCCTAAGACAGATCCATCCTTCACACCAATAGACTTCCAAGCTCTCCCTACCTGCTCCAATCTAACAGGGTCACTCTTCTTCTCAAAATACACACTCTCAGCTACTTCAGCCTCAAGTGGTCTTCCTTTCATCACAAACCCCAACTGGCGAAGAGAAAGAACCGGGTTGTAATTGATGCAACCCCTAGTCCCTATGAGTGGCACATTACGGAATCCTCCACAGCTCATAATGACGTTACGCACATCCATCCGGTAAGATTGCCACCTGATATCATAGGAGGTAAGAGACATAACCCTCTGAGTCCACTTCAGGGTGCTCTGAGTATCCACAAATGGTCCACTGGCTGGCAGAAGAGACATGAACCATTTGAACAGAAGAGGTAGACAACACCTGATAGCCCCACCCTTACCATGCCTACTGTGACTAGCATAGTAAGTGTCAGCCAATAGAGTAGGAACTGGATTTCCTCCAATGAAAATACTGACTACAGCATAGTCAACAAAATTCGGCATACTCGGAAACAAGACGATCCCATAGATCATGACGGCCAAATGAGCATGAAAGGCTTCCCAACTTCCCTTCTCTGCTTCTTCTCTAGCTACCCTCAACAGAAATTTCAAAGGCAATCCTACAACATCCCCACTGGACTTCCAACTCTTACTAACCTCCTCAACACTCAAACGGAGAGCTCTGGCAATCAATCTGAAGTCGACCTCCTTTGGAACGTCCAAGAAGGGAGTCTGATGCTGAATAGGGATACTCAACAGGATAGAATACTCCTCGAGAGTCGGTGCTAACTGGTAATCCTGGAAAGTGAAGCATCTGAGCTCTGGATCATAAAACTGTAGTAGCGTCTGCAGAGGCACTGGATCTACTACCGTCTTCAATACTGTCAAGATATCTCCATACCGCCCGACAAAACTCTTCAGTCGATCGTCTGTCACGAGGCTACCCAACTCAGCTAGCGGAGTCAACGGCTCACGGTGGAAACTGTAGGAACAGGTCTTCCGCTTCGGCTCGGGGACCGTTGCCATCTCTATCAGTAGACAAGCTCGGGAATGTACCTGAGAAATGATATGCATGCAGGGATTAGTTTTTTTCTTTTTTTTCTTTTTTTTTTTTTTTTTTTTTTTTTGGATTTTTTTTTGCGTTTCTTTTGAAAAATAAATATGCTATGATGCACATGATGCAGACTGGACTGGCTGGTTGTGCAATCTCTGATCACTAAGTCGAAGCTTCAGTCAAGATCGGAACATAAATCCCACTTAAGGTTAACTGAACACTGTCTGAACACAAAGTCACCATCAGAATCAAGTCACCAACAGAACCGAGTCACCAACGGTACCTGTAATAATGAATAACCCTTCCCCACTCACAGGTGTAGTCTAGGCCAGGGTAAAGCTTGAGAGAAACGCAGCATAAATAACCTTTCGCAGAATACTGTCATATACACACCCGAAGTATGTAACGACAGCATCCCACCAGGGTCTGAACTGCTCGTGATATCAATGTTCCGCTAAGTGGCGCCATACCACCCGCTTCTCATGAATCACTCTATTCCTAGGTATCCTAGATTTTCACTCATGGTCTGGGTATTGGACCTTTTACCTCAACTGACTCTCCCCCCCACACAGAGAGAAACAAACAACCAGCCAGGTGAACAGATGAATAAATGCAAACATTAATGCAAACATAAATGCGAACAATAGACAATGAATGCAAACAGTAAATAATGAATGCAATTAAATAAACACAGCACAAAGCAACCAAAACCCTAACCTAGAGAGCGCTAGGAGAGACTCGCTCAGGGAAGATGGACCAGCATAGGTCAACTTCTCTATAGTCCCCAGCAGAGTCGCCAGCTGTCGCATCGCGCGATAAACCGGCGGGAAAGGAAAGAAACAACAGAGCCGCCACCGTGCGTTATTTATCCCAAAAGAGGGAAAGGAAACGCTCAGAGTAAACCTAGGAAAGAACATGGTCTCGCGACCAAAGAGAATGGGTTCGGGAGTCGGTTATGCGAAGGGAAGGTATTAGCATCCCTACGCATCCGTAGTACTCTACGGGATCCACGCACACTAGAAAGGAAAATTGGTTGCTAAACACTGCTCAAATATTCACACACACTGGCTGAAAGAGACAAAAGAGACTGACTGAAACTGACTCGGCAGGATGTCGCATCCTGGGCCTACTTAGTCTATCAGGCATAGACATCAGAGTCCAAGTAGTTCGGACTGGGGAAACAACACATGCTCGCTAGGATGTCGCATCCTATGCATACGTATCTTCTCGGACGAGAGAAGAATCAGAGCATTCGTAGCTCGGCTGACACGCACGCAAACACAAACAAAACACAGGCAAACGTGGAGCCCGACTGCCAATCACTGGACTTATGTCAGCATCCGAACCTAAACACACACAAAGAGGCAAACATGGAGCCTGAATGCCAATAGCTGGGCTTACATCAGCATCCGAACCAAACACACGCACACTGGAACCTAACTGCCACTCGATGGACTTACATCAGCTTCCAAGCACACAACAACACAACAGGTTGATAGGGAGTCGGGGACTCAGCCTATAACTGTCAAACAAACACAAAAAGAGAAAAAGGGGCGCCCGGAGAGATCAGCTCAATCTCCTGCCTACATACTTCATCTGGTATGAAGATCAGGGCGATGTAGTTCCCCTACGCAGAGGGATAAGGATCTAGCCTAACCAGATAACAGAGGGAGACACAACTCTAGGGAGACTACGACTCGAGCCTAGATGTTGTCATGCAAAAGTCAACCCTAAGTTAAGGTTTCTAGCTAAATGGCACAAGGGCCAACCTATCCTAAGTATGGCTCACACAGGAAGCAAGCCACACACGCTTAACTTGCACAGGAAGCAAGCCAAGCAAAACCTAACTTGCACAGGAAGCAAGTCTAAACTAAACCTAACTTGCACAGGAAGCAAGTCAAACTATCCTAACTTGCACAGGAAGCAAGTCAAACTATCCTACAAGCACAGATAGCACACGCTATACACAAACAAGTGGCTCAAACAAGGGTTAGGTTTTAGTCAAGGGGTCATATCAACCTCGACAAACAAACCTCTGGAACTGGGTGAATGTTGCTCTTAACCTTGCCATTGAGGGGCTAAGGTGAAGCAGATGAAAGGATGAAGTGAGGATGAGACCTCACAGCTCTTATCCCTGGCCTGGGAGAGCTCAAGACAAAAATGTGTGGGTTCAGAAAGTGGGAACCCTTCTACACATTTAAGACTGACTCAACTGTACAGTTGTACAAGATCTTGGGTTTGTATCTGCAATGCATCAACACAGTGGTGTGAGCAAGGCAGATGACACACTGAATAGTGGGGGATAGATTGCATATCCCTACCTTCCACCAATTGCCTCTTCACTTAGGAGGTCTTTGACTCTATGCAGGGACAAAAGTAAACATCCACAAACATTGCCTCTTAAGGAGGACTTCAGACAGTTGCCTGGCCAAGTAACAGACCAGGTCTTCCAGACTACATGAAGTAAAGGAGGCATACCTCAATGCAAATTGCTTATACAAGCAAAGCAAAGCAAAAAGTTCACAAGGAACTAAGCAACTAAAGCACCTGAAACAGTCAAGCAGATGTTAGTATGCAACTTCAAACAAAACAAACAGAAACAGAAACCAACAGTCCATTAGAGGCACATGGATGTGCAAGGCACAAGGCTTAAGGCATGTGAGCCAAGCCACCTACAAAACAAACAAGTTAGACAATGATATTTAAGCAAGCTCAATCAAAAGAATTGGTCTCAATGGCCCTTTGATGGTCAACCTGAAATCACAGACTCAAAGGTGAGTAACAGGACCACTAGGGCAAGCCTAGGGTCAAGGATGGAAGAAAAAGTCAAGGCAGCAAGGATAAATCAACTCAAAGTCAAAGTCGAACAATTAGAAAGTAATCACAATTGGGCCCACAATCATATCATGCATCATTATCATTTCATGAACATTTGAAATCAAAGTAAGGCAAAGGAAAGCATACAAAAGTCAACAGAATGACTTGCATCAAAAGTCAACCTAAACAATCCCAAAAATCATCAAATAAATCACACTCAATCCTAACATCTAACATGGTAGACATGTAAAATTTCATGACATTTGGATGAGAGGAAGGCAGTCAATGAAAATCAGAAAGTCAAAGCAATTTTGAACATGCTTAAGGAAGTCAACCAAACATGCATCAACTTAGAAAAATCATAAGTCAAGAATGGTGTATGATAAATGAATGGGATCAAAACCATGGCAAAGATGAGGATGTCTAGTCATCTCATGCCAAATTTCATGTCCACCCAATAAAGTATGAGAATTTCACAAATGAAATGGGAACATGTGTCACACAAAGTCAACATTTGACTAGGCAGAGAAAGAAAATCTCAAACAAATGGAAAATAGTTCGATTAAATCCCATAAAAATCACAAGTAAACTAGACATACAAGAGTAGGCTCATGCAAAATTTGGGGTCATTTGGATGTAAGGAAGTATGTGAACAAAAATTGTGAAAGTGTATGTTATCCATGTAGCAACAAATGTAACACATGACTTCAAAAAATCATAACTCTCAATCCACAAATGATAAATGCACAAACTTTATATGGAAATGAAGGTCAATGTGTCTAGTTTCACCACAAAAAATTTCAAGCTCATTGGATACAACATGACAATTTCACAAAAGGAATGGCTCCATGTATCATTTTAGCATACATGTTGGGAAATCATTTATCATTTAAAATCCAGGCCATGGAAAATTAATTAAAAATCATGATTAAATAAAAGACACATTCATGAACATGTGAAAAAAAATTCATAATTTTTGGAATAAAAATGAATGAGAAATTAAATGTGGAAGATGGATGAAATTATGGGTGAAGTATGAACAAACTACAAGGCAAAGGTGGTCAACGCAAGTCAACGGATGGCAATAGTATAAATATGCGCTTCATTTAGCAAAGCGCTGCGTTTCAAGGCCAAGTGATGAAATGTTCTGATTGGCTCCTAGCCAATAGAACAGTGGATATGCAGGAAATTCAATCAAAAACAAACATCAACCAAGTTCAACATTCTGGGCAATGGCTAAGGTTCATGACTCGACAGCATGCATTCAACATCATCAAACAATCATCATCAATCATCCAAACAATCATCAAGCAAGCAGCATGGTTTTAGCAGCCACATTATGTGTTCATCATTTGTAAAACAAACTTCCAGCAAAAAACATAACAACATGGCATTGATAAAGCAGTTCATGCATCAACATCATGCAGCATTAGGGTTTGGCTTCATGCAGCAACATGATTCAGCATCCAACATCATAAACATGGAATCCAATCAACATGAGATAAAAGGCATGGCACACAGTAAGTTCATGCAACACAATGCATCAATCAAGAGACCACAAACAAACATGACAAACACAAATCAATGTAGATTTTCTTGGATACTCAAAACAGCAGCAGGGCACTAAAACTTCATTGAGACTCATCACCAGTCTGCAGCATGGCTGACAGCATAGCAACAACAGTAGCATTCATCATCCACATGTTATCATCATGAACAAAAGCAAGCAAACAGTATGGTATTCAACATGGTATCACCAACACAAGATCACTTAGCATGGTACACAACAAGGTTCATGTAACTAGGGTTTGGCAATTGCAGCATGTATTCATGGTATCTTCATGCAACATAAAATTCGTCCAGCACACAACAGCATAATATTGAAATGCATCATGCAACATTAAGATATCAACAAATGAAACACGAGCTCGTGGTATCCCGGGCAGAGTAGGGTTTCAAGATAACAGCAGGGTTTTAGCATTTGGTTCACCAACATCACCCTCAATTGAAATTCCAACAAATAAACAACTAATCATGGCAGCATTCAAACATGTTTTACATGGATTTCTAGGCATGGTCATGAGGTTTCAATGTAACAGCATGGCAACATACATTCATCATCATGTATCTCAAAATTTAATGTGTCCAGAAATTGCAATCCAAGGTACCAACAGCATCATTAAACATCAGGTAACACAAAATATGGCAATGGTTTTCACTGAAGCAACAACAAACAAGCAAATCGAAGGAAACTAGGTTTGAGCATGCAAAGTGAAATCCAAATTTTTCATGATATGTGTAACCAATCAGCATGACTCAAGTTGCACAAGAACAAGCATGGAAAGACCTTTTAACAAACATAACATAGCAAGGCAAAAGAAAGGATCCAAAAGCTTACTTGGTTGTGAAGAAAAATGGATGCAGGGCTTTTTCATTTCTTTTGTCAATTTTCAACAAAGTTGGGATCTGCAGGATGCTGTCTTTTTGATGCTGCAGGATGTTGTCTTTTTGATGCTGTAGGATGTTGGTTGATGTTGGTGAGGTTTTTGATCATCCAAGGCCAAAAGGCTAAGTCCAATTTTTAGAGAGTGTATTGGTTTGCTAGGTTTTGTTATGACAGTAAATTGCAAATGGCAAGGTTTGGTTTTGGTTGGAATAACATGGTTGGTCCTGCTATGTGGCTGCTAGCAAGCTTTTGAAACATGGCTAAAATGCAGTTAGGTGGTTTTAGAAATTACAAGGTTTTGTTGGTTAGCAAGGCAAAATAGGGTTGGCTATGCTACTGGTTTGTTTTGACAGGGAAATTTGATGGAAGTGTGCTGTTGTGGTTTCCTTCTTAACAGAAAAATCTCTTTTCAAAACCTGCTATTAGCTGTTGTTTTTTTGGTGGCAAGGCAGGTTTTTGGATGCTGCAGGCAGTTGATTATTATGGCTAGCTGGGATTAATCTTGTTATGTTTTTTTGTTTTGACAGAAAGATTAAAATGCAAATCATCAAGGGTTTTGGTTGGTCATGATTCTTTGAGAAAAATGCAAAGCAAGATGATGCATCAAAAATGGTTTGTTTTCCTCCTGCTATTGGCAATACTCATGACAGAAAGAAAATGAAGGGTCTGCTGTCATGATCGCCTTTTGAAATTGGACAGCAAGTTATGCTGTTTTGTATTGTGCCAAAATCCTCTCCTCTTTGGAGTTTGACAGCTTGCTTGATAAAATGCCAAAGCCAAGTCAATCCAATCCTCTTCTGCTGTCCTGCTGCTGTAGGTTTTCTAAATGGCAGAAAAATGGTGGAATGGATGCAGGTTAGGTTACTAGGGGCTTGGACAGAAAAAAATGCAAGGTGGTGTGGTTGGAAAAATGAATGAGATTGGTTTTGGTTTTGTTTTTTGGTTTGGTTGTTGCTCATGACAGCAAGAGGGCAAGGTGTGTGCAGGTTTTTTTTTTGAATCCAAGTCAAAATGAAATGCTGTTGTTTTTGGTGTCATCCCCATGCTGCTACCAGTCACAGCACATTAAAGCCTTGGTCTGCTGTGAGCAGTACCAGACATGGCAAGGCCCATGCCTTTTGGGTGCTTTTGACAGCTCCTTTGGAAAAAAGAAAAGCCAAAGTGTTTTTTAGCTTCCCTCCATTTCTGTTGGTCTTGCTGCTAGTACTGTATCCAAACAATGACAGAAAGAATGCTGCTCCATTGCCACTAGATCTGCTGTTGCAAGTACAAGGTATGGTTCAACAATTGGATGTTTGAAACAATGTCCTTTTTTGCCAAAATTCAAGTGAGCAAGCATGGCTATATGTACCATTGGAGTATGGCTGCACAATGAGGCTCATCATGACAGAAAAAATGATCAAGAATGCTGCATAATGGTGCTGGTACAAAGCATGGTTGTGGGAAGCAAGGACAAGCATGGTGCAATGGTACTTTTCTTGTATTTCAAGCAACCAAGCAAGATTCACATGTTCTGCATAATTTGGCTTTGCAAACACACTTAAAATGATATTTATGAGCTGTCCCAATTGGCCAAATGCTGAAAAAATGTCTGAGTCAAAAAGTCAACTCTTGGTCAAACTTCCATTTAAGTGAAAAAGGTCAAAATATGCCATTTTGATTGGTAAGGTTTTAGGTCATGAAATTTATATTTTTGGAAAGAGGATGAAAAATGTGACTTGTAGGAAAAAACCCCACCAAAATTGGCCAAACGGTTTGAGAGATATGGCCCTTGGAAGTTCAAGATTTTCTGAAATCGATTCGATCATAACTTGCCAACCACACATGGGAATTGAGAGTTCTAGGACTTTTTGGAAATGGGAGAACAAGATCTCCAACTTTCATGTTGGGCAAAAATTCATTTGAGGCTTGTATCATGATGTAAGTTTGAGGATCAAGACTTTCCATTTATGGCAGGTTTCAGTTACAGGCCCAGTTTCCATTTTTGGAAATTTCTGATCTGGCTTCAAATTCTTCCATGATGGTGTTTGGCATGATATATGATGACTATTTGGACATGAATGAACTCTCACAAACCAATTCCAATCATCCAATCACTGATTAAATGGACAGTTGACCAACAGTTGACTTTTAGGGTTTCTGACTGATTGTGCATTGACTGATGACTTCCAAACCCTAATTCCTTGAGAACTTGACTTCAAATGATGTCCCAAGTTGTATGAACTCTTGATTGTTGACCATGGTGCCCAAATTCCACAAGAATGACCACCATCCACTGCTTTGACTGACAGTTGACTCTTCTAGGGTTTTTGACTGTCTGGGCATGAACTGCTGACCTCTGAGCCTTCAACCCTTGACCAAAATTCTTCAAATAGACCTCCAAGCCATGTGAACTTGTTGGACAAACCCCAAGGCCTTGATTCAATGAGAAATTCCTTTGCTTGCTTGGTTGACTGATCAGGAGATTAGTTTGACCTAATTCTTGACTGTTTGCACTTGAGGCAAATGAGGAACAATGCAAATGCTATGCAATGGATCATGACATGCTATGACCTAATATGAAAATGTATGTATAATGATAGGTGCAAATTTGAGGTGCTACACCAGGTATATCTGGAGAAGTCGTCCATCATAACATAAGCAAACCTTTTCCCACCTAGACTTTCCACCTGCATAGGTCCCATCAAGTCCATGTGGAGAAGTTCCAGCACTTTAGATGTGGTATCATGTTTGATCTTCTGATGTGACATCTTCCTCTACTTTCCAATCTGACATTGACCATATGCTCTTCCTTCTTCAATCTTTAACTTTAGGATTCCTCTGACAGCTTCAACAAATATGATCCTCTTCATTCCTTTAAGATATTGATGCCATAGTTTCACTTCTTCTTCTTTAGCTAGAGCACATATTGATGAATAGCTAGTTTCTTGAGAAATCCACATATAGCAGTTGTCCTTAGATCTGACTCCTCTCATGATCACCTCATTTTTTGCATTAGTAATCAAGCATTCAGTTTTCGTGAAGTTCACATTTAGACCTTGATCACATAGTTGACTGATGATGATTAGGTTTGCAGTCAATCCTATAACAAGCAACACATTATCAAGGTTAGGAACTCCAGGGAAGTTCAACTTTCCAATCCCCTTGATTTCACCCTTTGCTCCATCACCAAAAGTTACATAGCTGGTGACATGGGATTAAAGGTCAACCAACAGGTTTTTGTTTCCAGTCATGTGTCTGGAGCATCCACTGTCAAAGTACCAATCTTCTTTGGTCGAGACTCTGAAGGAAGTGTGAGCTATCAAGTTAGTAGCACCAGCCCTAGGAACCCACTATTTTCTGTTAACAAGGATGTGTTGTTTGGGTCTAGGTTGATGAGTAGGACTAGGATAACCATACAACCTAAGGTAGAAAGTTTTTATGTGACCAAATTTCCCACAGTAATGACATCTCCATCTTTGGTGTTTTCCTTTATGTTGTTTTTCCTTGTGATATTGAGACACCTGATGTGATATCTTTGGTTTGCTACCAGTGGGACTACAGTCAGGAGAGGATTCATTGAACCCAAGGCCGGTCATGTCTCCTGCCATTTTTCCAGCCTGGAGGATTTTGTCTAAGGTGTCAGATCCACTGTTTAGCATTCTGACATACTTTGTCATCTCATCCAGTTTGGAATTCAGGAACACAACTTCAACCTTCAACTTAGAGATGGTTTCTAAGTGTTCTGTCCTCTCAGCCTCTAGCTGAGTTATCAGTTTCTTCTGATTCTCCACTTATTGACACACTTCTTCACTTCTGAAGCACAAATTCCTGTAAGAAGTAGCTAATTCATCAAAGGTTAATTCATCATCACTGAAGTCTTCATCAGGATCCCATCTCCAAGTCAAGGCAGTCACAAGATTGGCAGATTCTCCTTCTGTTTCACTTTCAGAATTATCATCAGACCAAGTAGCAGCAAGACTCTTCTGTTTCTTGAGATAGGTCCCACATTCAGCTCTAATGTGACCATACCCTTCACATTCGTGGCACTGAATTCCTTTGCCCTGTCTGGATTTTTCTTCAGATTTTGTTCTTCTTCCTTCATCATTGGGCCTATTGATGTCAAATGAGTTGTTCTTGACATTAGACTTTGACCTCATATCCATCCTCTTTAGGATTTTGTTTAATTATCTTCCAAGCAACGCTAAATCATTTTCCATATCTTCATCAGTATCCTGACTCTTTTCTTCCTTTTCATCTTTAGTGTTTGACACAAAGGCTATGCTTTTGACTTTCTTTTCAGATCCATCACTCATTCCCAACTCAAATGTTTGGAGGGATCCAATTAGCTCATCCACTCTCACCTTGCAGATATCTTGAGATTCTTCTATGGCTGTCACTTTCATGGCAAATATCTTGGGAAGTGATCTGAGAATTTTCCTCACAAGCTTTTCATCTGACATCTTCTTACCCAGGGCTCCTGAGGCATTAGCAATTTCAAGGATATTCATATGGAAGTCATGAATACTTTCATCTTCTTTCATTCTCAAATTCTCAAACTTTGTAGTAAGCAGCTGCAATCTAGACATCTTCACTCTAGAGGTACCTTCATGAGTGGTTTTGAGAATATTCCAAGCATCTTTAGCCACCTCACAATTGTTCACCAGTCTGAAGATGTTCTTATCCACCCCATTGAATATAGCATTCAATGCTTTAGAGTTTCCAAGAGATAGTTCATCCTCCTCCTTGGTCCATTCTTCCTCAGGCTTTTTATCAGTTGTAACCTCTCCTTCCTTCGAAGTGAAGGGATGTTCCCAGCCTATTAGAACAGCCTTCCAAGCCTTATTATCAAAAGATTTCAAGAAAGCTACCATTAGAGGTTTCCAGTAGTCATAGTTAGATCCATCCAAAATTGGTGGCCTATGTACAGATCCTCCGTCTCTATCCATAGTACCAGAAAGTAACGTCACAAGATCTCACCCAAAACCAGAGCAGGGCGCCTGCTCTGATACCAATTGAAATTCTGGTATCAGATATGAGATGTCGAAGGTAATGTCACGACACTAATATCTGAACAACAAGTGTAATATAAATAGGATAAAAATAGAGAAACAATTGAACAAGTGACACAAGCAATTGTTAACCCAGTTTGGTGCAAACTCACCTACGTCTGGGCGCTACCAAGCCAGAAAGGAAATCCACTAAACAAAATTAGTTCAAAGACTCTCAGTAAACAACTTCAAGTTACAGTCTTTTCACCTAATCTCTACCCGTGTGACTTTTATCTAAGAACACTTAAATATGAGACCCTACTCACTCCCCCTCAATCACAGCAGTGATATAATAACAAATACAAAAAGAAAGAAGACACACTTCAAGGACACATACTTGATCTTGCTTAAAAGCTTCAACCAAGTAAACAAATACACTCGTACTTCAAAGCTTAGAGTGGACAAATTACAACACAAAACTCAATCCAATTCATACATCAACAATATGAATGAATGACTCACAATACACAAGCTCACACAAGACTAAAACCCTAAAACTCTCTCACTTCTTCGTTCGTATCTTGTGTGTCTAAAACAGGTTTTACATGGCCTTTAAATAAAAGCTTTTTGAATGGGCCTGGGCAACATGAAACCCTAATTCTATTTTACTTGCGTATCTCCTAAGAAACATTAGCTAATCATTCATTTTTTTAAAATATAACAATCTGGTTTTAAATAGAGTTACTCCTTGAATAGCGCATGCAATCTCCACATAAGCACACAAAGATTTGCATGAAAAACGCAACAACAAAACACATAACATTCAGACTGAATATTCTGTGTGCACATGTCTTAACATCGGGTCTGACATCTTGACTAAATCCTACATAACCATATTAAACATCCTGCAGGAAGCTGATATCACATGTCAAGACAACACACGTGACAACTTGTGATAACTCTAAGTTTTACCAAAATTGATGCCAACACATAGAACCAACAGAAATGATGTCCGTTTGAAGCTCTTGGCTCAATCATGCCATTCATATCAATTCCCCACATGGAGAAGGTCCATGGATAGGAAATGACATTCAATAGTGTCGGAGGAACATGAATCTTATCTGTATAAATTTGACATTTGTGGCATTTCTTCACAAACTTGCAACAATCATATTCCATTGTCAGCCAATAGTAACCTGCTCTCAACATCTTTGCCATAGTATGTCCATTGGAATGAGTACCAAAGGAACCTTCATGGACTTCAGTCATCAATAGGTATGCTTCGTGTCTATCCACGCATCTGAGAAGAACCATATCAAAATTTCTCTTGTAAAGCACATCACCATTCAAGTAGAAGTTGCCAGCTAATCTTCTCAAAGTCTTCTTATCTTTCAAAGATGCCCCGGGCGGGTAGATCTGACTTTGGAGGAAACATTTGATATCAAAATACCAAGGCTTTTCATCTTTGACTTTTTCAATAACAAATACATGAGCTGGCCTATCAAGATGCATCACACTTAAATTAGGAACTTCATTCCAAAAATTTACCATAATCATTGAAGCCAACATTGCAAGAGCATCTGCCATCCTGTTTTCATCTCGACGGATATAATGAAACTCAACCTTTGTAAAGAAAGTTAAAATCCTCCTCACATAGTCTCTATATGGTATCAAATCGGGTTGATTCATCTCCCAGTCACCTTTGATCAAATATACAACCAAAGCTGAATCTCTATAGACGTCAAGATATTTGATTATGAGATTGATGGCTTCTTCAAAACCCATAATGAAAGCTGTATACTCTGCCATGTTATTTGTAAACTTGAAGGTCAATCTAGATGTAAATGGAAAATGCGTTCCTTGAGGAGTAATAATCACTGCCCCAATGCCATTACCATATGAACTAACAACTCCATCAAATACCATGCCCCAACGGGAATCAGGCTCTGGCCCTTTTTCAAGCAATGGTTCATCATAATCTTTCATCTTCAAGTACAAAATCTCTTCGTTAGGAAAATCATACTGTACTGACTGATAATCTTCAATTGGTTGGTGATCCAAATGGTCAACCAAGACACTACCTTTAATAGCCTTTTGAGATCGGTATTCAATATCATACTCAGATAAAAACATCTGCCAATGGGCAATCCTCCTAGTTAAAGCAGGCTTCTCAAAAATATACTTGATTGGATCCATTTTGGATATCAACCAAGTAGTATGATTTAACATATACTGACACAGACGCTTAGCAGCCCAAGCCAATGCACAACATGTCTTCTCAAGCATGGAATACCGAGTCTCACAGTCGGTGAATTTCTTACTGAGGTAGTAAATTGCATATTCTTTCTTTCCAGATTCATCTTGCTGACCAAGAATACATCCCATACTCTTTTCAAGCACAGTCAAATACATGATCAACGATCTCCCTTCAACAGGCGGAGACATAATCGGAGGCTCAAGTAAATATTCTTTCATACTATTAAAAGCTTTATGGCAATCTTCGGTCCAATCACAAGACTGATCTTTACGAAGAAGCTTGAAAATAAGTGCACACGTGGCAGTCATATGCGATATAAATCTTGAGATATAGTTCAAGTGGCCGAGAAAACCTCTGACTTGCTTCTCAGTTTTGGGTGCAGGCATCTCTTGTATTACTTTGACCTTGGCAGGATCAACTTCAATACCCTTCTCACTGACAATGAAACCCAAAACTTACCAGAGCGAACACCAAAATTACACTTATTGGGTTTCAAACGGAGTTTATATTTCCTCAAACGCTGGAACAACTTCAATAAATGCTCAAAATGTTCTTCTTCATCACTTGATTTAGCAATCATATGATCAACATAAATTTCAATATCTTTATGCATCATATCATGAAAAAGAGTGGTCATAGCTCTCTGGTATGTTGCACCAGCATTCTTTAAACCGAAATGCATCACTCTATAACAAAATATTCCCTAGGGTGTAATGAATGTGGCCTTCTCCATATCTTCAGGTTCCATCTTGATTTGATTATAACCGGAAAATCTATCCATAAACGAAAAGACTTTGAATTTATCTATATTGTATACCAATATATCAATGTTTGGTAGAGGAAAATTATCATTTGGACTAGCTTTATTCAAATCTCTGTAATAAACACACATACATACTTTTCCATCTTTCTTCGAAACAGGCACAATATTGGCCACCCATTATGGATATTCAGAGGTAACAAGAAAACTAACATCAATCTGTTTCTGCACTTCCTCTTTGATCTTTACTGCCATATCAGGATGAGTTCTTTGCAACTTCGGTTTGGACGGCATGCATTCTGGTTTCAACTGCAATCTATGCTCCACAATCTCAGAATCCAAACCAGGCATGTCTTAATGGGACCAAGCAAACATATCAGAATAATCTCGAAGAAGATCAATCAACCCCTTCTTAGCTTCTGGACATAGTTGAGACCCAATCTTGACTTCTTTCACATCATCCTCGGAGCCAAGTTGACCAATTCAATCTGCTTCTCAAACGACTGAATGGCTTTTCCCTCGTGCTCAAGCAAACATGATAACTCATCAGATACTTCTTCATCATCATTCTCTTCCTCAACTTCAAACACAGGGAAATCAAAGTTTGGAGAGGGAGTAGGATCATTGTATTCAATGGGTTTGAGAACCAAGCTGCATAATGATTTGATATTTTGATTTTAGAGGAGTGAAGTGCGAACAAATATTATGCAGATGGAAGATTATTATTTATTTATGTTTTTTGTGATTACCATTTTCAGAAAAAGCAAAAATTTAAAAATAGAACATCATAGATGTGGATGAATAAAATTGTATTTCATTGATGATAATAAAGAAAATGCCCAACAATGTTCACTTCTCCCTTAGGCATATGAGAATGATTTTTCTTAAAATAAATGGAAACAAATTACTTAGAATGGTGAATAACGGTAAGAACATCAACAACAACCCAATTGTTGCAAGTCTGGCCATACGTCACAAAATTGGCAAGCTTCGTCTTCATCACCATTGTCCTCAATAATGGCAGCTGAATGTTGATCATTCTCATGAATGAATCCTCCACCGTGGAATAATGGTTGCATAAATTTGACATTGGCGTTGAATGGACCTGGTTGAAATCTTAGCCCTGTCCTGTTCTTGTTCTCAACGACCTCCACAACACGACCCCACTTATCAATACTGCCAGCCTGAATAGCCTCTTATGCATATTTTAAAGAAGACATGGG
Source organism: Lathyrus oleraceus (assembly GCF_024323335.1). Lineage (NCBI taxonomy): Eukaryota > Viridiplantae > Streptophyta > Magnoliopsida > Fabales > Fabaceae > Lathyrus > Lathyrus oleraceus. The sequence goes on along the minus strand of NC_066585.1, from coordinate 453,245,406 downwards.
TGTCCCAACTTTCTTCAACTCATTAGCAATGGACAAAGCTTGGAACGGTGCTCCAACTTCCTCCTCAGTATCAACGTATGTGAAAGATGACAAATGGCTCATAAATAACGCCTTCTCTCCACCAACAACGACAAACTTGCCGTTCTTCACAAATTTCAGCTTTTGGTGAAGAGTAGACGTCACAGGTCCGGCTTCATGAATCCATGGCCTTCCCAACAAGAATCTATAGGCCGGGTGGATATCCATTACCTGGAAAGTAATTTGGAAATTACTCAGACCTATCTTTACCGGAAGGTCTACTTCTTCAATGATAGTTTTACGAGAACCATCAAACACTTTAACAACTACGCCGCTGTACCTCATCGTGGCGCCTTTGTAGGAGAGTCTTGACCAAGTTGACTTTAGAAATACATTTAATGATGACCCAATGTCAACCAACACATTGGACAAAGCTCCCTCCTTGCAGTTCATCAAAATATGTAATGCCAAATTGTGATTCCTACCTTCCTCAGGAAGCTCTTCATCGCAAAAGCTCAAATTGTCACAAGAAGTGATGTTGGCCACTATGTGGTCAAATTGATCCACAATAGCGTCATGTTCAACATAGGCATGTTCCAACACTCTCTGCAATGCTTCTCTGTGCGCTTCAGAATTCATCAACAATGATAGCATCAAGATCTTTGACGGTGTCTAGAGCAACTGCTCCACAACATTGAATTCACTTCTTTTAATTAATCTCAACACCTCATCATCACCGTTAGTCTTCAATTTGCTGGATTCACCAGACTGACACATTGGAGTACTAATCGGATTCACTGCATGAATCTCCGCCTTCTTACTTACTGACACATCTTCTACAACCTTCGGAAACACTAGACTGAACACACGACCACTATGGGTCACCTTTGCTATATCTGCAATATCCACCACTGAGTCTGCAACTGGTAAAGGAACCTCTTGACCATTCTTTATCATAGTGGCATTATAATGATATGGTATAGCTTTATCGGATGCATAGGGGACAGGGCCCGCTAACCGTATAACCAACAACGATACTGATCTATTTACATTATTGCTGTTGCTGCTATCAAACTGAATGACTACCCACTCAGGGGTCTTGAACACCAGTACAATGACATTCACATCATCTCCCATATCTCTCGACTGTTGAATCTGGGTTACATTCTCATCCGTCATATTCTGGATATCTCTCTTGACGATCGTACACCCACGAGGGTTCACACTGCAAATGACACAACCATCATGGTCATGTTCGCAATCACTAATCAAACACAAAGTTCTATGCATTTCCACCAGAGATCTCCAAATATGCCTCACGTCAAAAACTCTAAAATTCCTTGGACATCCGTCCACCATATTGACAAAAGCATTACCATGAGCAGGAAACAAATTGGCTTTTACATTAGGCGCTTTGCCTCAAAGGATGCCATACCACTTTTCACAAGCTTTTGAACTTCGTACTTCAATGGATAGTAGTTTTCTATATCATGACCAGGGGCTCCCTGGTGAAAAGCACAACGAAGATCAGACTTGAACAACCATGGTAGTGGCTCAGGAATTTGCGGAGGGTTTCTCGGTTGGATTAGATTCTTGAGTACCAAAGACGGGTGCAACTCTACATATGTCATAGGAATAGAGTCAAAGGAGACCTTCTTCCTCTCAAAAGTTTGCTGATGATGATTGTTGTTGTTGTAGTTGGTTCTTTGTTGTGGTTGTTGCTGATGTTGCTGTTGCTGAATTGGAACTAATTGATTGTTGGAATTGTTGGAAAAAACTAGAATTACTGAAGAAACTTGGTGCTGATGTTGACGGGGTTGGGAACCTTTCCTAACATGAGGCTTCCTCTGCCTCCCCACTGACACTGAATTAGCTTCTCCCTCCTTCCTCTTAGAGAAACTCCCACCATACTTCTTGCTAACTGACGCCTCTTCTTTAGACAACCGTCCTTCACTGACTCCTTCTTCTAGCCTCATCCCCATGTTTACCATTTCGGTAAAATCATTAGGGGCACTTGCAATCATACGTTCGTAATAAAATGAACTCAGCATTTTCAAGAAGATCTTAGTCATCTCCTTCTCTTCAAGAGGTGGACTTATCTGAGCAGCCAATTCTCTCCATCTCTGAGCATATTCTTTAAATATCTCCTTATCCTTCTGAGAAATTGACCTCAACTGGTCTATATCAGGCGCCATATCCACGTTGTACTTATACTGCTTGACAAAGGCCTCACCCAAGTCTTTGAAAGTACGAATGCTAGCACTATCCAGGCCCATATACCATCTTAGGGCAGCTCCAGTTAAGCTGTCCTGAAAATAGTGAATCAACAGTTGATTATTATCAGTTTGAGTAGACATTTTCCTGGCATACTGTCATACCCCAAAATTTGCCTGTTAATACTTTCAACAGATTCAAAAGAGGTCTAGTCATTTTTCAAAACATTAATCTCAAAGGAACAAAGATCCAGCGCACAGGCCACCAAAACCAGAAGATGACCTGAACTGGCATGCTCGCTAGGCGAGCAAAACCTTCGCTAGGCGAAGCCCACGCTCCCTCCTTCGCCCCATCGAACCTTGTTGATTTTGCTACTGGAATGCTCGCTACCTGCTCGCTAACTGCTCGCCTAGCAAGGAAGTGCTAGCTATGCTTTTATTCAAGTCTGAGAGTGTTCGCCAGAGCCTCGCTGAGGGCTCGCCTAGCGAGCCCTTCGCTACTTCACTCGCCTAGCGAGCCTACGGATATACCAGAATATTTTGGGCCCGAATTTCCTCCACTCTGAGCCCACCAAGACACAAAAAATCAGCTATAAATTCCAAAACTTCATTTGAAAAAGAGAGATCAGAAAAAGAACGGGGGAAAACCCTAGAAGCTAATTCAGAGAACTCATCTGCACAAAGGTTACCTCCACCAACCTTAACAGGCATAAACCCTAAGATTGCTCTGCAAACCCAACGGTGCAACTCAACTTCGTCCGATCCCCCCCAATCAGGTTTGCCCTATTCCCACTACTCTATGCTCCCAATTTGAAATTTCTAAATGTATGAGGCATTATGATTGAATTGGGAAAGGCGAATATCGTTAGGTTTTGCATGTGGGTTTATATGTGCATAAATGTGTAAAACAATACTTTGAATATTCGATCACGTAATTTCTGTAATGGATGCCATAGGGTTTGGGGTTTCTGAAATCGTACTGTTATCAAAGAAGAACCCAGAACCCGCAGTCGTTCGCTAGAACCTCGCTAAGCGAACATGTAGCGAGGGTTCGCCAGGCCTTCGCTAGGCGAGGCAGTAGCGAACATGACAGTAATTGATTTTTTCTGTTTGCATTCTGATCTATTATGTACTTGTTTGACATGTTTTCTATTGCATTTGCACGCTGTTTGCCTGACACTATTATGGCTATGATTCTTTTGTTCGGTGCAACTCTTGATTGCACCCCACCCCGTTATTCTAACATGTTTGCTGAGTTCTTGTAAGGGCTCCCGGACTCTTGAAGAGATAGCTTGGCATTCCACTTTATTTGTGGGATATCATCGTGGAGATTTATTCTGATTACTTGACTAATTACATTGCCTTCGAATACGTGATCTTATCCCTCTCTTTGTTGCCTTAGATACTACGGTCATGTCCCGCGAATGTGGGGATACCCTTAGCAAAGACCCTTTCGATTAAATCATCATCATCCCTAAACAGATAAGTCATAGTCCCTTCGATCAAAAGGTCAATGTCCCTACAAGATAAATCATAGTCCCTCGAACGTTGCCTTTGAATATATGACCTTGTTCCTCGAACGTTGCCTTCGAATATATGACTTTGTCCCTCGATGACCCTTCGTTGTAGCCTACGATTAAATGGTGATCGTCCCTTCGAATGCTAAAGTATCCTTACAAATGTTGCCTTCAATGACCAATCGACGACCCCACGATGTCCCTTTACATCCAAAGGATAAGACTACTTACTTCTCAATAGTAAGGACGGTTTTACCCTCATAAGGATAGGAAATACCTATAAAGACCTTGGTTAGGTATAACTCTTAAATGCTTGCTCACAGCTTAAAATACTTTTCACACCTCACACTTTTCAAAACATCTTTTAGAAAATCACCACTTGGTATACATTCACAGCAGAATCATCGCCGAGTTATATTTTTCTAAACATCTTTCAAAATCAAAACACTTTGTATACATTCGTACAAGAATCATTACAAAGTTAAACTCTCCTTTCAAAATATTTTCTAAACACACCACATTTCTCAAACACATTCTCAAACAAGGAAAACATACGTGAGTTAAGCAATTAAGAGCCCATGGATAACCATGGATACAAAGGGTGCTAACACCTTCCCTTTGTATAATGCACCTCCCGAACTCAAAATCTAATCAAGGTCTTTCCTGTTCTTTTCCGCCTTTCCTTATTGGATAAAATAAAAGTAGGTGGCGACTCTTGCTATCCGCAACATTGCTTTTCAAAGCAAAAACACAAAGTCAGTTCACCGTATCACAGAACTGGCGACTCTGCTGGGGAATCTTAAAAAGAGAGGTTACCTTAAAGATAAGATCACTTATGTTTTCGAATTGTTTCTTTGTCTGATTTACTTTTAAGGGATTATTTGGGTATTCTATGCTTGAGTGAAAGATCCTACACCCGGATCTAGTGTACCTTAGGTAAGTAGCAAGATATCATCGCGACTGTCCGGTGTATATTGGAATGGTTAAAATGATGGCTACGGTTAATGTGACACTTTGGATGTCCTGATGTTCCTCATGTTTACTTGAGGAAAAATTTGGCGTCTGCGTGGTGTCATCAAAGCATTAACCAGACCTTTAGAACCCTAATTGACTCATCCTAGCCATTAGAAAGTAGTGAGATAACTGACTTCGGTTCCGATCGGGGTTGGTTGATACTCGATACTACACTCTTTGAGATTGGACTTTAAGGAAATTTTGGTCAACCGCTTGGTGTTGCACTGAAGTGGACTTAAGGAAAGGTCAATGATTTGAGATCTTTCTAGAACCCGGTTACTATTCTAGGACAGGTTGAACCAACCAAACTTCAGTGGGGAGGGTACTTACCTATGGAACTCTTGCAACCCTTAAAACCTAGGAATAATTGCGGTGTGACTTGTTTGTGCTTGTTACTCACCTAACATCATAACATCATAACATCATAACATCGTAACATCATAACATCATGACATCATGACATCATGGCATTGTACTAACCATCTCAAAACTTCAAATCAGACAAGACAGGCCAAGAAGGCAGTTTACCAAGATCAATATGACTTTAGCACAAGCACTGCAGGGTATGCTAAAAAGCAAATTTAATTACCCTCAGAGATCCTCTTGCAAATCCCAACACCACTTCTCCTCGTTATAATCCCAATGCCAGGTGTGCATATCACTCCGATAGCCCCGGGCATGATACAAAAGATTGTTGGTTGTTGAAGAATAAGATTCAGGATATGATCGACGCTGGAGAGATTGATTTCGATCCTCCGGAGACTCCTAATGTCATCACTGCTCCTCTGCCTAATCATGACAAGACTGTTAATGCTGTAGAAGATGCCGATAGCGATTGCAACTTGGATAGCTGGATTTTCCCAACAATTGGTGACAGACTCAATAATTGGAAGGCGGAAGACACTATCCCGATTTCCTTTAGTCAGCAGTAATTGTTATTGCTACTTTAGTGTTTCAAATTTTGTAATTTTTTTAAGGCATTGTGTCTATACCCGGGGCACAATAGCTGATTTTTCAAGGGTTTTGTCATTTTCATAAGCATATTCACATTCAATAAATCAATGGACCTTTTGCATTCAAATATTGCGCTCTTTATCTTTCCTGTCATCTTTCAAATAAGCTATGATTTCTTACACACACTCACATAATCGATTGCAGATCCATATCCTCTCTGGATCCTGTGGATAATAATTCTGCTACTGTTAATTATGGCTTTGAAAATCTGATCTACCAAGCCGAGGATGGAAGTGAGGAAGATTGCGAAGCACCTGGAGAGCTTGCCAGACTGTTACTGCAAGAAGAAAAGACTATTCAGCCGCATGAGGAATCAATTGAAATTGTAAACCTGGGTACTGAAGTAGACAAGAAAGAAGTCAGAGGTTTCTTGGGACGCTTGAATTACATTGCCCGATTTATCTCCCATTTGCCTGCTACTTGCAAACCCATCTTCAAATTACTGAGAAAAAATCAAGAGATAATATGGAATGATGAATGTCAAGAAGCTTTGACAAAATCAATAAGTATCTCCAAGAACCTCCCATTCTGATACCACCAGTTGAAGGAAGACCTCTAATCATGTATTTGACCGTGTTAGAAAATTCAATGGGGTGTGTGCCGGGGCAACATGACGAGTCTGGTCGAAAAGAGCATGCAATATACCACCTTAGAAAAAGTTTACCGACTGTGAAACAAAATACTCACTACTCGAGAAAACTTGCTGTGCTTTGGCTTGGGCTGCTCGCCGACTAAGACAGTATATGTTGAATCATACCACTTTATTGATTTCTAAGATGGATCCTATCAAATATATATTTGAGAAATCTGCTCTCTCCGGAAAGAGTTATCAATGATAATGGTACTAATTTGAACAACAAGATGATTACTGAACTCTGCACGCAGTTCAAAATAAAACACCATAACTCTTCTCCGTACCGGCCAAAGATGAATGGCGCCATAGAAGCTGCTAATAAGAATATTAAGAAGATTATACAGAAGATGACAGTAACATACAAAGACTGGCATGAGATGTTACCATTTGCTCTTCATGGTTATCGCACTTCAGTACGCACTTCGACAGGGGCAACTCCTTTCTCTTTAGTCTACGGAATGGAAGCCGTTTTACCAGTGGAAATTCAGATTCCCTCTCTAAGAATTATGAAAGATGCATGCTTAGATGAAGATGAATGGATTCAGATTCGACTCGATCAGATAAATTTGATTGATGAAAAGAGACTTGCGGCTGTTTGTCATGGGCAGATATATCAGAAGCGCATGACCCAAGCATTTAATAAAAAAGTCAAGAGACAGGTGTATCAAATTGGCGACTTGGTGATAAAGCGTATCATTCTACCACAAGGTGATCCTAGAGGCAAATGGCCTCCCACATACGAAGGGCCATTTGTAGTTAAGAAGGTATTCTCTGGTGGAGCCATGATGCTTGCTACAAAGGATGGCGAAGATTTCCCACATCCCGTGAACGCGGACATAGTTAAAAAATACTACGCATAAAAGAGACCCGCTAGGTCGACGTATCTAGGCAAAAGTAAGGGCATCCCGGCAAACCAAAAGGGTTCAGGCAAAAATTAGGGATAAACATATAAAAATGTACACCCGGCAAGTCGAAAACCTGAAAAGGCAGCTTGGGCAAAAAAGGGTATCCTGGTGGACTGAAAACCTGAAAGGGCAGTCCAGGCAAAAATTAGGGATTAAAGCGTATGACTATGTCCCGTTCTCGGCCAGCTTCACCAAAGTCAAAGGGACTGAGCAAGCCAATCGCTTCTATCCGACAGCAAGGGATGAGATGCTTGAAGACATAATAGCAGTAGCAGAATTTAAATCCATATGACTTTTTCTCATAGCTGTTTTCTTTTATTTGCTTTCTTGACAATTTCCTCTTACTAGGATTTCTGTCTCCCTGTATTAGAATTGCCTGTTTATAGGCCCTCTTTCAAAATCAATTCAATTTTACTTGCTCCGTTTTGTTTGCATAAAAGTCCATTGATTTAATTCGAATTAACATATGCATTTGAATATGATGGATGTTTACCAAAAATACATGCATAAAATAGAAATAGCAATTACTAAAGGACTTTTGGATCAAGGATAAGGTTTAACCATGCTTTCCAACAAATCCGACTGCAAATCCTGTTCCCCAGCAAAACCAGTCATTCCCAGAAGAAATTGGCACTACTAGACAGACTGGTCATCTTTGTTATCCCCAATCAGGCTCTGTTGAATATTTCTACCAGCAGACAGAGATCAAATATCCCCAGCCAGGAAAGGGTCATCAATACAGATGTCTCCAACCAGAATATCGGGATTTATTTTTCCAGGGAATTTTTTTTTTCAGATGCATAACTTTTTCATACATCATTTCACAGCATATGTATGCATGCAATGTTCGCATTTATTTTCAAGAGCATAAAACATCTCATGCATCATAACATGGCATGAGGCTAACTCTTTTTTCAGGTTAATTATCCTCCTAATACAGTCAAAATAAAGATTCATTCAGACGGATCTTTATCAATTACATTCAAGATTCAGATACATCTTTCAGATATAATCCATATGAATATTCATTCTGATAAGCATTCTGATATCCTCCTAATGATGACATCTTTAAGCCCATCCCAGACATTTACTGCAAATACAACATATACAAATATTATCAGATATAGCCTAACGTACGACTCATTCTGATTCAGCCTAGCGTATGGCTCTTTCAATTGTTCCAATACGATCTAGCGTACGACCCATTTGGATATTCATCCCCTCAGATACTGCCTAACGTACGGTACATTCTGAAATGTAGTCTAGCGTATGACTACCCCTTTTATCAGCAGATACAGCCTAACGGATGACTCATTCTACTACTCAGATACGATCTAGCGTACGATCCATTCTGATCTTTTTTATCCCAGATACAGCCTAACGGGCGGCTCATTCTGCTACTTAGATGCTACCTAGCGTACGGTACATTCTGAAATGTAGTCTAGCGTACGACTACTTTTTATCGTCAGATACAGCCTAACTGACGACTCATTCTGCTACTCAGATACGATCTAGCGTACGATCTATTCTGATCTTTATTTCTCCAGATACAGCCTAACGGACGGCTCATTCTGCAACTCAGATACGATCTAGTGTACGATCCATTCTGATCCTTATTTCTCCAGATACAGCCTAACGGACGACTCATTCTGCAACTCAGATACGATCTAGCGTATGATCTATTCTGATCTTTATTTCTCCAGATACAGCCTAACGGACGGCTCATTCTGCAACTCAGACACGATCTAGCGTACGATCCATTCTGATCCTTATTTCTCCAGATACAGCCTAACGGACGGCTCATTCTGCAAGTCAGATACGATCTAGCGTATGATCCATTCTGATCTTTCATCCCCAGTGAAATCGCCAACCTAACGGATGACTCATTCTGCAACTTAGATATGATCTAGCATATGATCCATTCTGATCTTTTATCCCCAGTAGCGTACGACCCATTCTGATCCGTACCTCCTCAGGTTCAGCTTACCCTAATATCACCTAATACAGTTTAGCGTACGACTCAGTGTGACACCCATATCTTCAGATATAGTCTAATATACGACGCACTCTGAAGCTCTCATCATCAGACTTTCTGGATGGCATCTTTAAGCTCATCTCCATCAAGGCTATCTTTTAATTAACAAGTGCAAATTCTCGGGGCATTCTAAGTGTTCAATAATCTTCCACCTCCAGATCACGAATGGCGTATATACCATTCTAATCCTCTCGGTTTAAGAATATTGAACAGGGGCAGCTGTCATACCCCAAAATTTGCCTGTTAATACTTTCAACAAATTCAAAAGAGGTCTAGTCATTTTTCAAGACATTAATCTCAAAGGAACAAAGATCCAGCGCACAGGCCACCAAATCCAGAAGATGACCTGAACTGGCATGCTCGCTAGGCGAGCAAAACCTTCGCTAGGCGAAGCCCACGCTCCCTCCTTCGCCCTAGAGAACCTTGTTGATTTTGCTATTGGAATGCTCGCTACCTGCTCGCTAACTGCTCGCCTAGCGAGTAAGTGCTAGCTATGCTTTTATTCAAGTCTGGGAGTGTTCGCCAGAGCCTCGCTGAGGGCTCGCCTAGCGAACCCTTCGCTACTTCACTCGCCTAGCGAGCCTACGGATATACCAGAATATTTTGGGCCCGAATTGCCTCCACTCTGAGCCCACCAAGACACAAAAAATCAGCTATAAATTCCAAAACTTCATTTGAAAAAGAGAGATCAGAAAAAGAACGGGGGAAAACCCTAGAAGCTAATTCAGAGAACTCATCTGCACAAAGGTTACCTCCACCAACCCTATCAGGCATAAACCCTAAGATTGCTCTGCAAACCCAACGGTGCAACTCAACTTCGTCCGATCCCCCCAATCAAGTTTGCCCTATTTCCACTACTCTATGCTCCCAATTTGAAATTTCTAAATGCATGAGGCATTATGATTGAATTGGGAAAGGCGAATATCGTTAGGTTTTGCATGTGGGTTTATATGTGCATAAATGTGTAAAACAATACTTTGAATATTCGATCACGTAATTTCTGTAATGGATGCCATAGGGTTTGGGGTTTCTGAAATCGTACTGTTATCAAAGAAGAACCCAGAACCCGCAGTCGTTCGCTAGAACCTCGCTAAGCGAACATGTAGCGAGGGTTCGCCAGGCCTTCGCTAGGCGAGGCAGTAGCGAACGTGACAGTAATTGATTTTTTCTGTTTGCATTCTGATCTGTTTTGTACTTGTTTGACATGTTTTCTATTGCATTTGCACGCTGTTTGCCTGACACTATTATGGCTATGATTCTTTTGTTCGGTGCAACTCTTGATTGCACCCCACCCCGTTATTCTAACATGTTTGCTGAGTTTTTGTAAGGGCTCCCGACTCTTGAAGAGATAGCTTGGCATTCCACTTTATTTGTGGGATATCATCGTGGAGATTTATTCTGATTACTTGACTAATTACATTGCCTTCAAATACGTGATCTTATCCCTCTCTTTGTTGCCTTACGATACTACGGTCATGTCCCGCGAATGTGGGGATACCCTTAGCAAAGACCCTTTCGATTAAATCATCATCATCCCTAAACAGATAAGTCATAGTCCCTTCGATCAAAAGGTCAATGTCCCTACAAGATAAATCATAGTCCCTCGAACGTTGCCTTCGAATATATGACCTTGTCCCTCGAACATTGCCTTCGAATATATGACTTTGTCCCTCGATGACCCTTCGTTGTAGCCTACGATTAAATGATGATCGTCCCTTCAAATGCTAAGGTATCCTTACAAATGTTGCCTTCAATGACCAATCGACGACCCCACGATGTCCCTTTACATCCAAAGGATAAGACTACTTACTTCTCAATAGTAAGGACAGTTTTACCCTCCTAAGGATAGGAAATACCTATAAAGACCTTGGTTAGGTATAACTCTTAAATGCTTGCTCACAGCTTAAAATACTTTTCACACCTCACACTTTTCAAAACATCTTCTAGAAAATCACCACTTGGTATACATTCACAGCAGAATCATCGCCGAGTTATATTTTTCTAAACATCTTTCAAAATCAAACGAGATAAACACTTTGTATACATTCGTACAAGAATCATTACAAAGTTAAACTCTCCTTTCAAAATATTTTCTAAACACACCACATTTCTCAAACACATTCTCAAACAAGGAAAACATACGTGAGTTAAGCAATTAAGAGCCCATGGATAACCATGGATACAAAGGGTGCTAACACCTTCCCTTTGTATAATGTACCTCCCGAACTCAAAATCTAATCAAGGTCTTTCCTGTTCTTTTCCGCCTTTCCTTATTGGATAAAAGAAAAGTCGGTGGCGACTCTTGCTATCCGCAACATTGCTTTTCAAAGCAAAAACACAAAGTCAGTTCACCGTATCACACATACATAACAATATGGCTCAGCGGGAAAGTATTCCCCTTGTACTTTTCAAAGTCTGGGACCTTGAATTTCATCGGGATCTTAATGTTGGGAACCAAACAAAGTTCAATAACACTCTTTCCAAACAAGTCTTTCCCTCTCAAAGTCTTTATCTGTTTGTGAAACTCAAGGAATTAATCTTTCATCTCATCCATCTTTTCATAAACATCTGGACCTTCAAACGACTCAGAGTGGTATATGGTCTCCTCAAGCCAAGGCATAGTATGAACGATGGGAGGAGGCACTGACATGACCGGGCTAGATGTCGACAGAGAAATAAATGTGGGCGCATAACCTTCTGGCACGAAGTCTGGTGAAATTCCTCAAGGGAATCCAACCGGCATAGCAAGAATGGGATGGCTGGAAGTAGCAACAGGAACAATTGAGGAAGTAATCTCATAAAATAACAGTCATCTGAGGAGAAGGAATTGCAGGAGATGGTGACAGATGATTCTGTGCAGCAATCACAGATTCCATTAGCGCCATAAGTCTGGCGATCTCATCCTTCAACTCTCTATTTTCTTGCTATAGATGCTCCATTCTCTTTGGTTGATTAGCACGAATGTTATAGCGGTAAGTCAGCTTAGCTGATGCACAAAAGAGGAATTGATAAGACATCTAGCAGAAGAAAACCTGTTATGCAGATGATGCATGAAATGCAATGTTTTTGATTATTTTTAATTTCAAGGAACATATGAAGTCCTATTTGCAAATATATATTCAAATAATAACAATAATAACAATTTGATTGACCAAAAAATCTCTTTTTATTCATAAAATTGGAATGATTACACTGAGTACATTTTCAGAAACCAAAGTACAAATACAAGAGAAAAGGAAGACATCGTCCTAAGGATCCCTAGCAATTGCATCAGATAATCTGGCTATGGGTGCATACTTCCTTCAGATGCATCGAATCTCAAACTCAAAGGATGTCTTCATCTGAGCCTTCTCGAGGACAAGCTGATCAACAGTCTTCTTCCAAGCACCAGAAGGCTGAGGCATGCTAGAGGAAGATAAACCCTCTGATCCTCTCTGTCTCTTCACTGCACGATCTTCAAGAATTTCAATAAGTGCATCCTTGTCTTTCGACTCAAGCTACAACTCTTCATGCTTTCGGCTCAAAGCATGGAACCGCTCTTCCCACATATCTCTCTCTTACTTCATCTTGGCGAGTGCATCTTCCAACTCCTCTACATCTTGGTTAGGGAGAGTTGATGGCTCAGCCACAACCAAAGACATGGGTCTTTCACAAGCATATGACATCTTCATTTCCAAAGCTCTCTTCTTCACCCAAGTAGAGCTTCCAAAGCTACACTGTTGCATGGACCAAGCTCAGATGTTCCTTTCCTATGCACACTATGCCAAGTATGTATCATCCTTTTCTTCAAAAGTTGGGGATCTTTACCCTCTTGATAAAATATACCTTCTAACTGAGTGTTATTAGGTTTATCTCTCAAGGGGAACCCAAGTTGACGACGGGCCAATGCTGGGTTGTAGTTGATTCCTCCTTGCGTACCAATGAGAGGCATATTAGAGAACTCAAAAAATACTATCAATAATATCCAAGCTACTTAGTGCAGAATCATACCAAAAAATATCATCATTAGTGAGAGACATAAGTCTCTAGGACCACCGTAGACATTGTCGGTTCTCTACGAAAGCAAGCGTCTGAGGCAAGTGAGAAATAAACCACTTATGCAGAAGAGGAACACAACACACAATAGTCCCACCACCTTTAGAATTTCTCAAATGCAAAGAGAAATACATGTCACCCAACAGAGTCGGAATAGGATTCCCAATCAAGAAAATTCTAATGGGATTAACATCAACGAAACCGTCAATGTTAGGGAACAAAGCCAAGCCATAAATGAGCAATACCAAGATTGCTTTAAAAGAATCCATGCTACCGGCTTGAGCAAAAACAGTAGCTCTAGCAATGAGAAACTCAGAAGTCAACCCAAGAATTCCTCTTTTCTTCACCAAATGAGCATCAATCTCAGGCTTCTTCAGATGAAGAGCTTCAACTATGACATGAGATCTCAGGATCTCCTCCAATCCACTAAAAGGTACTTTGTCAGATACGGGTATACCCAAAAGATGAGCATACTCCTCCAACGTGGGCACAAGCTGATAATCTGAAAAAGTGAAACACCGGTAGAAAGGGTCATAGAACTAAACCAAAACACTCAAAAGTCCTTCAACCACATCAGTAGATAACACATGCAAGAGCTCCCATGGCGTTGCTTGAAGTTCAAGGGATCTAGTACAAAGGATGACAACTTCCTTAGCTCTTTCAAATCAGGACATCTGAAATTGTACTTCTTAGTGTTCCTTCGTCCATAATCCATGGTCTGAAAATATTTGCAAATAAGACCTTAGTTTCCTTGAAATTTATTTATGTGATGAATGTTATGATGCGCATGTATGCATGAATGCAACAATCACACACAAGGCAAACACAAACAAAGGTCAAGGGATGGATCAAACCATCATCAAGATTAATCATCCATTTTGGTGGATTATGGTTTTCACCCTATCAACACCCAAGTTCCATTGATATTGACAAGACTTGATCGGAGCAACCGAGAATCAAAGGGTTTGTTGTGAGTCATGAGCATGGAGTCGGGTTAAGAACTATCCCAAAGGAGTGTGCTAGGAGTAAAAATCTATAGATCATATTCTATAAAAGTGCCCAGAGTCTTAATCCCATCTATCAGATATTATAGGTTAGGATGACTGACTCATCAACCCATAATATTCTCAAGAGAAACTCGTCTGAGTGTAGTATCGCGTAATAACTATTATCAAGTCTACACTTGAACAGTCTTCGCACTACGTCCTAAATAGGCCAAGTTGGGTTAAAGTTCTACGGCCCTCAACTTCTCAGACCCTAGATTTAGAGAAAGTAATGCCTATCCACAAATAACTTGTGTGACATCAGTAACTCCAAAGAGGTCTCCATTGGGTAGATGGATCTTAAGCCAACTTATTAAGGACTACTCCACACAAGTTGAACATGACTATACCATCCTCCTATATTAATTACACTCAAGTTCAGGTTAGAACTTATCTCACCAGTCAGAGACCACCAAGCACAACAAACATATTATATCACACAAAAACAAAATAAGCAAACATCAAATATACAAATATATACACATAAAAAGTAGGCTAAACCCATTGTGGAATACTCCCCAGCAGAGTCGCCACTTAATTTTTGTAGCGGTGAATTCGTGACCATCAAGCTATGGATAAACTTGATGTCAATAAAACCAGAGTCACCACCTCGCTTTTATTATTTCCAAAGGAAAAGGGAAAAGTACGAAAAAAACCCCAAGGATAAGAAGTTTTCAAATCAAAACTAATAAAATTCCAGAGACTATAGGTAAGGGGTTGGTTACACAAAGGGAAGGTGCTAGCACCCAAAGTGTCATAGGTACTCCTAGGGAGCCCTTTTTGTGTGCATATGTTTTTGGGTATAAATGATGTTTGAGAAAATATAGAGTCCGGGATTGAGAAAGGAATTCATTGATTATATTGTTGTGTTTGAAAAAACCTTCGGTCTTGTGCCTACGTACCAAGATAAAAATGAGGGATCAAATTCGTGGTAAAAATTTCAAATGAGTCGGTGAGTTGATTTTAACAAAAAAATTAAGAAAAGGACACAAGAGGCCAAATTTTTGAATGAGGTTGTTAGCTCTTTTTGTCTTTTGAAATTTAAGTCAATATGGTTAAGTTTATTTAGAAATTTGATTTGAGAAAAATTTTAAAAATTCAATGGCATAAGGCCAAAGTTTCTAATCATTAAAACATGTCTAAGTTGAAATCACAAACAAAGAAAGTTTTTTAAAAGAGGGAGAGATTTTGAAATTTAAGAAGTGGGAGGAGATGAAGAGACTACCCTAAGTAAAAATTTAAAAGTTAAGAGTTGAAAAGATCTGATCAATGGGATGCAATTCAACAAACAAGAATGTCATATAGAAACCCATTTCCTTTGGACTTTGATCAAGCAATAAGAAACAAGCAATGATCAATATCCATACATAATAAGAATAAAGGCATCAAATAAAGATAGCCACATCCAAGCAAGCATTCCAATAGCTAGAAGTCTTCATTGTCTTCCAATGTAGAAGATGAAATATTCCTTAATCCACTCAGAATAAAACATCACACATCAACATAACAAAATAACATTTAAGCACAGAGACAGAGTAGTAGATGAATCAAAGAGACCCAAAGTCTTGCATCAGATGAAATTCACTGTCAAAGATAGCTCAGCCTCAGATGTTAGTATTGGCCAAGTCCTTTAGCACAGGGAGAGTTGCCTAATTCTAAGTCCAAAAGTTCAAATCAAATCCCAACAGTCCACCAAATGTTTTTTAGGGTTTTTGTTATTATTAGGTGTTTTAAGGTCCTAAGACCACAAACAAAATCAATACACAAACAAATATATACAATAACAAGATATGGCTCAAATGAGCAAAGTGGAAAGGACTGAAACATAAACAAGTTATATGAAATGTAAATGGAAATGAATGATAAATGACTGAAATTTAAATTGCATAAAGTAAATGACTTGAAAGTAAAATCATAATGAATAAGAGTTAGTCAATAGTTAGTCAAATCTTAGTGTTGAGTTTTAGTTGATTAAGTCATTCTTTGGAGAACACTTAACCATTCATTGACAAGTATGGATCCTTGAACCAAGACATCATCCATGAGAAGGGCTCCAACTTGGATAATTCAACAAGTATGCCACTAGATCTCATGAAAGGAAAAAATGTCAAGTCTCCACACAATACCATGAAGAATGGGAGACTTACAATCTCACTTACTAGAATGTTAAGCCTTTAGGGTCAAATTTAGCTCTATGTTAAGCAATCATAATTGGACTTATATAGAAGTCACAACTATCTGAGGTCGGGCAATGAAAATATAGGTGCTAATGCACGTTAGATATTTGGTACAAAGAACTAAACTCCTAAAACATACCACACACTAAAAAGAAAATGGGAGTAACCTATCTCAGTCATACTTGTATTGATTTATCTGACACAAGTTCATTGATGAATCAATTAACATTTAGACATTAGAGATTTCATTGTCCAATGAGGGAATGAGAAAGAATAGGGATGGAGATGAAGAGGGAGGGGGAGACGGAAATACAAATTGATCATGAGAGGAATTTCATCTGATCAAAACCATCCATTCATTTTGGGAGATGAAATGTACATTTCATCAATCACCTAAGTCCAATGGTTTTGATCAAACAAAAATCAAATCAACCATGACCAAGGCCCAAACAGAAAGTCAAACATCACAAGACCATAAAAATGGCTCAACATAATTTTTAAACATTTAATCAATTAAAAATCAATTTAAAAATGAATTAAAATGCATTTTTATTTGGTCAAAACCTCAAATCCCGTCAAAACACCAAATAAATGGCCAAGGGATATATCCTAGCTCAAACAAGGTCAAAGGGCCTTAGACAAAAAATTTAATGATTTTTAAAAAGTCAGAAGTATTTTTAAACAATTAAAAATATGCACAAAAACACATAATTCATGAAAAATACCAAATTTAATCCAAAAATAATTTTAATTCAGAACATGGAAGAGAAATTTTTTTTTTTTGGTGAAAGTCCCATTTTTTTGTATTAAAAATGAATTTATTATGAATTAAACAAAATAAAGAAATTAAATGGAAAATCAGAAAATATGAAAAATCAGGGGCCATCAGATGTTCCTCATTAATTGAGGTGGCATATCTGATGGCCACGCATGCGCTATCCCCGATGCGCTTCAGTCAAAGCATCACACACATGGTAATTACAAAGGAAGGTTGGGATTAAAACATTTCAAATGGATCAAAAGGTTGAGAGAGTGCCAACGCACTACCAGAGCCCTAGCTCCGGTCTTCTTCTCCGGTGGACCTCACCGGACTGCTCCACAACTAACCTTCACCAAAATAAAAGGCGTGGACATGGTTTTAAAGGAAAAATGCTCAGGAGCTCGAACCTGTCCTCAATTTCTTCCAATTCCAAGTATATTGAAAGATACATGGATTTGAATTTTGAGGATCATGAACTGAGTTACTTTGATTTGACCTAAAAGCAACTTAATCTTGTTGCCTACATTGGTAGGACTTCAGCAAACCAAAAATCAATCAAAATAGATGAGAAATGAGGGAGAATCGAAGATGAGAAGTTTATGAAATTTCACCTTCGGGTAGCTTCAAGTCTGTAAGACCCCAATTTTGTCCCTAAGATCCCTCATGGCATCATATCATTGCATTGCATAGCCTCAAGGATCATTGAGCATCTTGGCTTCCTTTCCCTTTGGGTAGGGATCTCTTGTGAGTGGTTTGAGATCACCAGGAATGCTTGAATTGTATATCATTGCTTTTCTCATTTTGTTCACTAACCAAAAGCACAAAAATATGTCATTAACATTTGTTGTTTGTAGCTTAAGCAATCACCAGGTCAAAGAGCTTCCAGAAGATCCTTTGTGCAAGAGATGAGGTATTTTCTTGGGATGAGGATCACATGATTATTATAAGGAGCTTATATGAGCTAGGGTTTCATTTTGAAGCAATTTCACCAAGTGGTAGAAGCTCAAGCTAATCAGAACATGTCAAGGTCATCTGAGGACCAAAAAGTCAACTGTGCAGTCAACTGAGGGCTATGAGGTGGGGAAATGAGTTGAGACACCTCAATCATGTTCAAATAGGGCCTATTAATCATTCTAAACATCCATCTTGAAGATTCAAACGTCATGGCAAAAGTTACTAAAAATGGAAAGTGACCTGTAATTCAAAGTTTCCAAATTTGGCAAGTTTTTGGTTCACATTCAACTTGACTTTTCAACATCAAAGAAGTTTCAAATGGATTTTTGTTGAACATGAAAGTTGAAGATCTTTGTCTCCCCTTTCTAAAAAGTCCTAATTTATGTCCATATGATGAATGGTTGAGAAGTTATGGTCATTTTATCACAAAGTGTACATGGAAATTCAAAATGGCATAACTTTTGATGCAATGCTCCAAATTGGTCCATTCCTTTTGCAAAATGTTTCTCTTGATCAAGACATCTCAAAATAGCCTTTGCCATGCATGGGAAAAGTGTGTATGCTCATCATTTCTCATGTGTTCATTTTGGAGGGAATTTCCATAATTCAAATTTGGCTTATGATACAAGCAAAATACCAATTCCATCATGACCATTGGATGGTTTTAAGTGAATTCCAAGCCTTACATGAGGATTTGCACGTGCATCATGGCCTTGGTAGCTTCATTTGCATTTTTGCAAGTCACTCCATATCTCCTTAATCTTGATTAACAAATGGAAAGTGTGATTAGCAACATCATTAACATGAAGTATATAAGCCAAACCCTAATCCTAACCACCATAACAACACCAATTCAGATCTGAAATTTCAAAATTTCCTCCAAATTCTCTCTCTTCGAATTTCCAATTTCTCCACACAAACACCAAATATTTTTGTAGATTCATGATCCTCATGCAATTTTGAGCAAGAATCAACCATTGTTTTGATCAATTGAGCCAGAATTCGAGCAGTTCATGTACATGAGCATGTTGATGGAAGTTGGAAATTGAGGTAGATCCAAGTGGTTTCATCCGTTTCTTTGTGCATAAAGCTTCAAGGCAAGAGCAATATAGTAGATCTGGAGCTTTTGAGAGCTTGAGCACGCGTGAACAGCAGCCTGCATTTCCAGGTGATCCAAATTCGATCCTCTTATTTTGCTGTTTTATGTACATAGATGTATAGATCTTGCTTCGTGGAGTATGTGCATGTGTTTAGATTTTGAAATGGTTGAGAATTGAGCATGTATGGTTGACTGGAAGTTTTGATCTCAATAATGTTTTGCTTCGATCTGGAAAATATAGGATGAATTAGGATAAATTGATTGCATATCTGAAACCTATATGGAAGGACGGTTCGAATGGTACCGGTTTTGTTGGATTCTGGAAATTTTGTGGTTGAACTCACCGGAACTTGGTCGGAGAAGACGACCGGAGACTGTAGCTCCGGCGTCTGGTTATTTTAGGGTTTATTCTATGTGTGCTCCATGTGTACGCTTGCGTGTGGGAATGATTGGTTAGGAATGCTTTGACCATGCCATGTGTGTCTTGACCTGCTGAGTGTGCTGATGATGTAGATTAATGAAACGCATCATTTCATTTAGCTTGCATATTGCCATGTATGCGCCTGCTTGTATGGATGATTGGATACCATTTGTTTGACTTGCCATGCGTGTGCGTTTGACTGCTGATGTGGTCTGCTGACTGATAAATGAAGTGATGCGTTTTGATATTTGAATGTGGACCGTGGATGTGATTTTCGCGCCTCATCGTGTGGTTGATGTTATTTCTGGATTTAATTTCAAATAATGCTTTTCCCTCCATATTTTCATGTTTTTCCAATTATTTTGTTCATCTTAGAAATTCATTAAAAATAGAAAAATGATCCAATTTAATCCCAATTTTTTTTCATAGTTTTGTTTTAATGTCTAGTTTTTTATGGTATTAATTTCCTGATTTGTTGATGTCTGGATTTTCATGTGGATATTTTTGATTGAATATTGTGCTAAATTGGTATGTTGCCTTCAATGCTTTGTGAAATCTTCATCTTTGATCCAATTGATCCCATTTTTTTGTGTGCTTGATATTCATACATGATGTGAATTTTTGATCACTGGTTTGGAATTTTTCTCATATGCTATCTTTGTTTTTGACACATGAAGATATAGTGTGACAATTTGTGTCACATTTTTGGCATTGCATTGTTGCATTTTTGTTCACATATCATTTGAACCTTTCTGGATTTGATTTTTTGCATGATGATTATCCATGACATGAGAAACTCACATAAAAAATATCAAAGTCTTTGCATGCATTTCTAATTTGATTTGAATTTTCTAAGTTGCAAGCTCATTTTGGTGCTTATTCTTGGTCATTGCTTTACATGAGCCATTTGAGGCATTTGCTTTTTGATTTGATGCTGGTCCTTTTGAGGACATTTTGTGACATGTTTGAATGTGCATTGTGTGAAAGATTGGGTTCTGTTTTGATCATTTGACTTAGTTTTGAATCTAGTCTTTGTACTAGTGTATTGTACATGAACTAACCTTGCTTGTTGTTTCAGGTTTGGACACTTAGCATTGATGGTTGATTTGTTCTCACTTTGTGAGATGAAAATGATTTGAGTTCTAACTTGTGTTTTTTTTGTAGGATCTTAAGTGATGTGCTTGAGCTCATGAGTTCATTTGAATGCTTGGGCATTGTTCATCGGATTGTGTAATTGTTGAAAGGTTTCACTGTTTGTCTGTTGGTTTTATAACTGAAATATTAACTGTTTAGTCTTTGTACAGGTACCTTAGTTGATTGCTTGCTTTTGCTTTTGCTTAAGTTTTGGATTGTGGTTGACACACCACTTAGGTAGTTATCTTCTTACTTCATGTAGTCTGGAAGTCCTGTCACCTTTTTGGCAGGCATTTGGCTGGCAAGTCCTCCTTCAGAGGCTCTGTTTGTGTTTGTTTACAATTGTGCCAAAGACCTCCAAGATGAGGCATGTGATACTTGATAAGACCTCCAAGAGTTGAGGCAATTGACAGATAAAAGGGATTAGTAGCCAATACCCCGTTATTCAGTGAGTCGTTCTTTATACTCGCACTACGTGCTGATGCTTCTGAACATGTACCCAAGATCTTTGTCCAGTGTCTGTCAAGTGGAATAGGATCTCACTTTCTAGATCCCCACACTTTCTTTGTCATGAGCTCACCCAGGCCAGGGTTAAGAGCATGAGGTCTCATCCTCATTTCCATTTTGATCAGCTTCACCCTAACTCTCAATGTTAGTGGTTAAGAGCTCCAGATTACCCATTACAGTTTGGCTTGTTTGTCGAGGTTGATATGACCCCTCTTGACTAAAGCCCACCCATTTGTTTGAGCCTCTTGTATGTATATAGATTGTGATGTTTGCTTTTGATGTGTTTGCTTTTGATGTTTGTTTGTTATGGTTGGGAGTCGGATATAAGTCGATGTATTGACATTCTGTTTCCTTTTGTGTGGTTGGGAGTCGGATATAAGTCCATGTATTGGCATTCTGTTTCCTTTTTGTGGTTGGGAGTCGGATATAAGTCCATGTATTGGCATTCTGTTTCCTTTTTGTTGTTAGGAGTCGGGTGTAAGTCCATGTATTGGCATTCTGTTTCCTTTTATTGAGGATCTCTTATGAGACTTGTGTGTTTGCTTATGCCTTGTGTGGTTGCTTATTCCAAAGGATGGGATTCTACTTGGATCATCTATATGATCTCAAGAGAGGAACTCCTGGTGTGGTTTCATTTCTTAACCCTCACCTTTTTGTTCTCTTTAGGACTTAGCCTCCTTCTTCATCTTTCCACCCTAACCAAAACCTTTTGTGCAAACATTTGACTATTGTTTTCAACATTAGAAACCTAAGCCTTAGGCTTTTGATTTTCAAACTTTCTTTTCATAACACTCATTTTGAATTGAATCTTTAAGTCAACTTTGACCATCTTTTGTATATACTTCTAATTGGTAAATATAACCCATTCAAATTTCTTTTGTGGTTCCAATGTCCACTTCTTAATCAAACTTTTCATAACCTTTAGCTATTAGGTTTGAGTTATCTTTGTGGTAGATATAATACTCACCTTTGTCCTTAGTGATGGACAATGAGCCTTCCATGCTTATTATAGGGTTAACCCCTCACTAGCATGTTGAAGCTATCCTCACATGGTGGACTTGTGGTTTTTCAGGTTGAGTTTTCTCCCTTTGACAACAAAAGACCTTAAGGCTTTTGGACCAATCAATCCACTCATTTGTTTTTGATTTTTTTTACTTGAACTATGAGGTTTTGATCCTAATCTTTTCATAAGAGGGTACGTAGGCAATGGGTTTATCCATCCAAACATAAAATGTAAATAAACTTGTATATTCTTTTCTCATCTCTTCAATCATGTTTGCACAAATAAATTTTTTCACAAAAACAATAACCTTTGCAACAAGTATGAAAAGGGCTCCCTAGGCGTACCTAGGATGTTTTGGGTGCCTAACACCTTCCCATTGCATAACCAACCCCCTTACCCAGATCTCTGTTTCTTTTACTAGTTTTGTTTGTAAAACTTTTAGGTTTTTGTTCGCTTTCTAACCATTCCTGTGGATAAATAGAAGTGCGGTGGCGACTCGACTTTGTATGATTTACCTTGGATTTAGTCAATATTTCCAATGGTAACGAATACACCGCTACAAAGTCAGCTTGATCTTGCTTCCAATTTGGCTTGGCTTGACTCTAGAAGCTTGCAGGAAGTGAAATTGATCAAAGAGAGGCTTGGATTCTTGGAGTTTCAATCTCAAAACAGAAGGAGATTTGAAACTCGATTTCAAGTGAAATATTCAAGTTTATCCTTTAATGGAGGTTAGGGAAGCAATGGTTCAAAGCTTGGGCAAACAAGATCTTCATTCTGATCACCAAGGTAATGTATATATAGGGTATCAAGTTGCTTTTCATACTTCTAATTTTTTCCAATTTTAGCAACTCTTGCTTGCATGGATGCATGGGCGTGTACAAGACCCAATTCATGATGCCAAATGATCCAATATTCAGTGCTAATAAACCTGAAATAATGTTACATCGCCATGTATAATGGAAATGAATTTTGAACATAAATCTTACCAAATGAATCCTTGTGAAGAACCCTTGCGTAAGTCCTTCAAATCTTGTCCAGATGAGGTGATCTTGGATTTTTTGGAAAGGTGACATCAAGGGGAACGACTTTCATGTTGAACACTTTGCCATTTGAAGCTTGGATAAGGACAAATTTTGAGGTGGAACTTTGAGAAATCAAACATAATTGAAATTTTTCTAAGTACCAAGTCAAATATCCATTTCTTCCACCTTGAATAACTTTTGCTATGAGCTTAAAATGAAAAGGTTACTTCAGAAAAGTTGTATCTCTTTCAATCCTATTCAATTTGGGCACAATATTTACCTCATTTGGATTTTGAATGAGTGAGTTATTCATTTTAGAAGTTGAGGAAAATTGCTTGTTCAATGGTAATGGCCCAAAATGACCTATAACGTTTCCTCTTGGAAAATGACCTTGCAAGTTGATTTTGACATTTATAAAATAATCAAATTTGGAGAGGATATCTTGAAATTGATCATGAAACTTGGATGGCCTTCATCACATAAAAATTAAGCAAGTTATGGTCCTTGGAAGTTGACCTCCTAACTAGGGCACATACAAAATGACCTATAATCTTTCACCATAAAAAATGACTTTCCAAGAAAAACTAGCTCTTTATTTCAACATGAAAGTTGTTTTTAATTTCATAAGGAGTAACTTTAATCTTAGAATAATTTTCATATGATAAAAATGATAGGAGATAGGGTCTAGGGAACCCTAGTTTTGACCAGTTGACTGTCTCTGGTCAACCTCATTGAATCAATTTGCAAACTTGAAGTTCTGTTGATACTTTGGACTTATGGAGGATCATATATGCTTAAGATGATGTATGGTGAAGTATACATTGATATATTGGACCAAATGTTGAAGAAACTTATTGAGGAAGTCACACAAGATACCCAGATGATCTAGGGTTTCCAAGGGAAACAAGCTTCAAATTCTTGATGATTTCTTGATCCAAATGATAAATGAATAAAATGGGGATCCATATATGATGTATAAAACCATTGGAACCGTCCCTTGATTGATCTCCTTATACTGAGGGTCTCAAACCCTAGTTGTGAGCTTGATGAGGCTTTGGTGGATACACACACAACCTACAAAAGAAACAAAGCTATATATAGACACATTTTTGGTATTTTGGTTAGTAAACAAAAAAAAAACAAAGTATGATACAATTAAATGTGCTTGGTGATCTCTCCCAATGCAAACCCAATGTATGAGGGGTAAGGAGGATGCCAAAATGTGATCCCAAAGCCAATGCATATGATGAGATAGCATGAGGAATCTTAGGGTCAAAATTGGGGATTTACACATTCCTAACTACAAATCAAGCCATAATAACCCATGCATAAATACACACATAATGAAAATTCATAAAAAAAACATATCCAAATTATCATCCAACATCTATCCAAACAATTACTTAGAAAATTTCTAACAATCATTGCCCAACTGTCATGACCTTTAATCATTCTCAAATTGACATCTACCACTAAGAACTAACCTCCAAGCCATCTTAACACAGTTTCTAACACTCATCAACAAACTAAAATTAAGTCAAAATCATCAAAGTAATACATAAAAGCCAACATATTCACAATCGAGTTCACATTCTCAAATCAACCTTTACAAGGAAAATGCATCCAAACAGTTTCAAGTAGAATGTCATACATACTAACTCATACATGTTGTCATACCCTCAAATTTACCCTACTCCCACATCACCTTCTTGAACCCTAATTCATGAGCATACATCCCATATATGTCATCGCATATGCACTTGTACATAATGATCCACAAGAATCCACAAACTCAAGGCATGGGATTCATCTGTGAAGCTTCAAGATCGTCTAGCCATGTTGAGGTGTGCCTAAGCCACCTTAACCCTAATTTCATCCTCAAGCATCCAACAAAGCTTGGAGGATCATTCAAATCATCTCACTCACTCTCCAAACCCAATTTGGATGGTGAGTCCCCTTTGAAGACACCTTAAGAGTCATTTGGTCACCCAAGGACCCTAACCCTAGATCTTGACCCTCATTTGGCTTGTACAAGTCATGATTCACCATGGATATTGACGATGTCATTGAGTACCCCTAAAATCCAAAGTTTGTTCATGCCCCACACCTTTGAAACATATCACTATGACCCTTACATCACCAAAACCTAAGTCATATGACCTTGGTTCTTGACAAAACTTATGGCTCAAGAAACCCTAATTTGGGCATCCGTTGATCATTGTCGTTGCTTCATTTTAACAATACAATCACCCCACCACTCATTCAACATCAATTCATGCCCATTACAATTAAATTCCATCATTTGAACATCCGTCCAATCAATGTTACAAGTACTTGGGTTGGTCTTGGTTTTTCAACTTTCAATACATTTGATCCACCCATGAACTTGACCTAAAATTATCCCACAAAGCTCCAAATCTCATTTCCCATCATGGTATTATCATATTATCTTAAAACATCCACCATTGTGCCTTGGAAATCAAGAAATCACAAAATCACATGTTTAGGTCATGTTGGTTGGTCACATTTTGGCAAGAATGGCCTATGGGAAGTTACAAAGACCATAACTTTCTCATTTCACAATATTTTTGAAATCCAATTCAATCCAAATGTCCTAAATAAGTTTATCTTCAACTTTATTTCAAGGTCGAAGACGTAATTCATTGAGGAAAGACCTCAATTTTTGTATTGGCCAAGCTGGTCCAACATGCCTACCATGCCCTAAAACATGACCAAGACCACTACTTTACCACATTTCCATTTCCAAACCACAACTCCTTTTGACCTAGTTCTTTTTTAATTCAATCAAGGACATGGCAAGGAACATTATGCATAAGGTTTAGACAAAATTCATGAGCCAATTTCATTTGGCCTTGGTTCAAACGTTGATGATCATCCTGATTAGCAAAACCAGACATGTAAAGTCAGAATTTGCATCTCCATTCACCAAGCCCCCAAAACACTTTGATCTGACCCCAATGGTCCACAAACACATTGCATATGGTATTATGGTGTATTTGGAAGTCAACTTGGATGCCCAAACCTCCCCAATTGCAAAACCCGATCCCATATGTAAAATCAGATTTTGCCAAAAATGGCAAAAAATGGAATCCATAGCAGGACATCCTAAGCCCTTTGTCTGTTCCAAATCGATGCTAAGGACCAAAGCAAAGTGATCTGAGGTGTAAGCAAGGTCAGAATGCAGCCACACCTGTCTCCCCAAGTCTAACCTTGAGCATGCTTCGAGCTCCACACCATTCTGAAGAAAACCTCCACAATCTTCCCTCTAATCCATCCAAACACCTTACCTATAAATAAGGGAAGGTATCCCCTTCATTGGACAAGCTTTCCAAGCCAAAGAAGTTTTGCTGCATTCCAAGCTACACCCCCAAAAACAGAGATTCGTGTTTTAAGTTTCAAACCATTTCAACTCCAAACAACCACCCAGAATCAATCACTCACCTCCACTCAAACTTTCCCAAGTCCTAACTCACCTTTCTCGAGCCTCACCTGAGATGAGCTAACTCATTGGAACTTCACTCTGAGATCGATTCCGATCAGGTAGTTCCCTTCACCCCCATCATCCAAACAAGTTACCTTTCGACTCGAAATTCCCTTATGATCATTAACCCTAAACTTTTAGCTTTGATTAACCCATTTTCACCATTTATGTTTTAGATTAGGTTAAGTTTTTCTTCTGGTTTGTGGCAAAATACTCCAAACTCAGAGCCAATCAGTGGCTCATGAATGTGGAAGTTAGTTTGTTTATGTGTTTGCAAGACGAATCCATGAATTTTTTTGGTTAAAAACACACATTTTCAAGTTTTGATTTATGAGGTTGGAGGTTAAAGACAACCATTTGGGCGTCATTTTCGAAATTGTGTCGTGTCTTATTCTGGTTGGCTGGTT
Source organism: Lathyrus oleraceus (assembly GCF_024323335.1). Lineage (NCBI taxonomy): Eukaryota > Viridiplantae > Streptophyta > Magnoliopsida > Fabales > Fabaceae > Lathyrus > Lathyrus oleraceus. The sequence goes on along the minus strand of NC_066585.1, from coordinate 453,217,992 downwards.
TGTGCGCGCTTCCATTTTAATTATTGTTTTTAATATTTATTTTGTTTAGCGTGTCGGTTGACACAACTGGGAGCTTGGACTAATGGGATAGGGGGTTGATTCCCCCCATGACCCCAAGGTCAAGGGTTCAACCTCCAACGTATGCATTTCCATTATTTTTTGTTCTTTCCATTTTCATTTTATTTATTTTTACCCTATTTTATTTCCAACTTTGGTTTATTTTTTAACTCACTTATTTTATTTATTATGAAAATATGTTCAACATAGACCCCTATTATTTTTGTCTTGTTTCAAGTCATTTGGATATTTTCTGATGGACTTATGAGGTCTTGAACCTTAGGGCTAATGAAGTATACATTTGTCATGATATTGATTTTATTAGGGTGGTTTGAACCTTCCATACTTCAAACCTACTAATGAATGATCAAGTGATTATTCATGGTACTTTGAAGCATGTATAGGTTACCCCTACATCAATCAACTTGGGTCATTGGACATGTAGATGAAGCCTTGTTTATACATATGCTAACTTATAATTTCATATGATACATTGTCATTTCTTTTGGTTTATACTAACCCACTAACCCTTTATACTTGCTTGTCTATATTATACACTAACCCTTATTATCTTGTTAATATTTTATATTGATCTTATACTTTATTTAACTTAATAACTCTATCAATCATCAAACTTTCAACCTTGAGTTAGCATAGTCTTCTTTTTGCCAATCTATTAATAGATGGACTTAGGGTAGCATAATTTTTATTGTTACAAATCTATTGTAAGTTGATCCTTTGATCATCTTTAATACTTTGCATCAGTGATAAGTTATCCCCTGATACGCCATATTTTGAATCTATTGACCTAATGATAGATAATCATCAAGTGTTGGTCCATTGTTCATAATACTAACCTAACTTAACTTTACTAACTTTGATCAACACTAACCATTTGTTATTGTTATTATCATTGTTATTTTGTTATTTACTTTTATGTAATTTACATTTGAGTTCTCATCATTATCATATCCATTGTATAAACTCACCATGCATATTTATTATTGTCATTTATCTTTATTGTTATCATACATTTAAAAATTACAAAAACATGATAAAATGGTAAGACCAAAAATAATACATTGCACTTAATCAATTTGGACTTAGAGGATATCATCCTAGGACCTTTGCTTAGAGGCCTTTTACATTTACTTTGTGATACTTTTGTTAACTTTGGATTTCATTTGTAACTTACATATCGATTGTAAGAATGGCATCATGGCACCATCTTAGGGGGACATGTTTGTAAGACCATTATCCTTTGTTTAGCTTAGGTCACTTTTGCACACACAAGGCTTTCTCTTGGGCTACCTTACAATGAGACCCTTTACTTTCTTGTTGATTATTTATTATACCTGTTGCACTGGATTACCAAATTTCATAATCAAATAAACAAACCCTTGATCCAACATCAAACGGAATTTTCATAATCAAATTCAAAATACAATAAAAATACGATTTGTATTGTGCGCCACGAGCCTTAAGTGGTGGTGAATGAGTAAGAATGAAGCATTCCTACCCTTACTCTGATCATTTTGGATGTGAGACACTTGGCTTGTTATCTAGAATATTCACCTCCGCCCCTAGACTTTAGTGCAATATAATTAAAAACTCTTTTCATAAACCCTTATTCAAGGTAAAATCAACTCAACCCATCAAACCTTATTTTTTGTGCCTTAGGGAACCCCTATGAAAACCCTTTTCTCAAAGGTAAAATCAACCAACACACAAACATTTTCTACTCCGAACTATGGAGCTCTGATTCCTCATCCTTGATGAGTGATACGTAGGCACAAGGGCCACAATCCTTGGTGAGCACCATAATAAAAAAACCAGAGTCCCTTCACTCCTTTTACACACTTTTGAACTAAACCATCCATACATAGATACATCATAAACATATCCAGTCCAACATTGCATAACTCGAATTCAAATAGTTCACACCAGTTCTAAAAGCATTTATCACAATGAAAACTAACTTCCAATTAACATTAGCATAACCATTAACTTCTACTTCTAACTATCATTAACATCTTCTTTTTTAATTCACTAGTCATTTAACTAATAGTCAAGCAAGCTAACTAATTACCAATTATCAATTCAAGCTAACTTCTACTTAATCCCTAACTATTTTTCCAATTACTAATTTCTAATACCATTCAACTAACCTTTGAGTTCTAACTATTATAACAGTTTGTTAACACTTTTTCATTACCAAAATTAACCACCAATTATTAACCGATCAACTGACCTAACTAACTAATTCTTAACTTCTAAACTCAAACTAACAGTGTTATCATACTAACTGATTTTGTTCATTCTTAAACTAACTTTAAATAACTCTAACATCCAAAATCTCACAACTGCCCTAACTGCTAACCGACCCTGCTATAAAGCTACATGAGTTAGTTGCATTTCCCCTCTAATTCAATCTTCAAACTACATTATTTAACAAACCTTCCTCAACAATCATCATTTGCAATCACCATTCACTCACACTTCAACCTCAATTCTCTGCAACTCTCTCTAATCACCCTTCTAAACTCCATTAAAGCTCTATTGATATACTCATCAGAGCTTTACATTGAAGCTCTGAAAGATTATAGCTTGACCTCATATCTCTCAATTCCTACACTAATTAATCTACAACAAATCCTAAAGACTAAGTCCAATTTTATAATCTCATAAGAAGAAGAAGAAGAAAGGAAGAACAATTGTAAGAAGCCGAGGTGCAAGGCTCACCTTATTATGTCTATAGTATTCTTGACTCCATCTTCATCTTCAAGCGCTCCAATGAATTCCTGAACCATTCTCTACTCTATAGGTAGGTCGTTCTTGAAGCACCTTATTCTTCATGCACTCTTGATACCATGATATAGTCTTCTTGCTTAGGAACCATAACCCTAAGGTATTCAAAGAAAATTATGAGTCTAGGTTGTTTAATTTCAAGTAGAGTTTTTAGGGTTCGTGAAGATTGGTTTTGATTTGGGACTCTGGGATGATATTTAGGTGAATTTTTTGGGAGAAATAGAAATAGAATGAGAATATAGTTTCGACGGGAGTGTGGCTTTGTGCATTTTTGGGCTCCGCCGCAATTTCCGACCACCTGAGGTCTTGAAGAGTGAGAGAAGAGATGCGTCTGAGTGAGTAAGGAATGAATGAGGTGAGAATGGAATCTCTCTTCCCCTTTTCCCTCACATGTTGGGCTTCAAACTCAAGTCTATTCGGTCTTACTTCAATACGCCCTCAATGACTTTAAAGGACAAATTTGCATGCTTCCTTAGGATTTACATTCAACTGAGTGACCATATGTCCCTTGATCACTTAATTGAATTAGATCTTTAAACTTGCATCCACCCTTGATCCATTAAGTCAATTCTAATCCATTGCCCACTCAAAACCCTAGGAATAGGTAAACATCAAGACATGATCATACTAAACTTCATCCCATTCTTTCAAACAAATCTTGTCTTATTCCAACAAAACAAAAACTTCTTTTCTTATTCAACTTCAAAACCGTTAACCCTTCTGATGCGAATTGTGTGCCATGATCCTTAAGAAGTGGAGAAGGAATGAGAGAGAGTATTCCTATCCTTATCATGAATACCTTTGGAAATGGGATGCTTAACCCAGATGTTCAAAGTAGTCACCTCCACTCATAAACTTTAGTGTAGTTCAAATCAAAACGACTTTCAGCATTCGTTCTCAGCCCAATTCAACAATCAATAACAAAACACCTCTTTTTAGGTTAATAACCTTCTCATGTTTTCTTTGTTAGTCCCAGTGCTTAGGTAAATCCTTTTCATGCATGTTTGCCTTGTCATTCCCAGTGCTTAGGCAAACCGTTTTTATGCATGTTTGCCTTGTCAATCCCAGTGCTTAGGAAAACCCTGTTCAACTATGTTTGCTTTGTCAGCCCCAATGCTTAGGTAAACCCTTTTCATGCATGTTTTCCTTGTCAGTCCTGGTGTTTAGGCAAACCCTTTTCATGCATGTTTTCCTTATCAGTCTCGATGTTTAGACAAACCTTTTTCATGCATGTGTTCCTTGTCAGTCCAAATGCTTATGCAAACCCCCCTTTCATGCATGTTTGCCTTATCAATCCTAGTGCTCCGGCAAACCCTTTTCATGCATGTTTTCCTTGTCAGTCCCCGTGCTTAGGTAAACCCTTTTCATGCATGTTTGCCTTGTCAGTCCCAGTGCTTAGGAAAACACTTTTCATGCATGTTCCCCTTGTTAGTCCCAGTGCTTAGACAAACACTTTTCATGCATGTTCCCCTTGTTAGTCCCAGTGCTTAGGCAAATCCTTTTCATGGATGTTTTCCTTGTGAGTCCTACAGCTTAGGCAAACCCCTCTTGCATGCTTGCCTTGTAAATCCCATGGTTTAGAAAACCCCCCGTTGTAGGCCTTGATCCCCGAGTCTAGGCGAACCCCTACATAACTTTTATTTCTTGCTCTTTGTTCAGATACCACTTGTATTTCTTGTTCTTGGTTCAGACACCACTTTTATTTCTTGTTTATTGTTTTAACACCTTATTTTCATGTCTTTGTCCAAACAAAAATTTCTTTTCATAAAAGAAATATTATAATACATTCCTTAGCAGTCAGACTAAAAACTTAAAGCATCCGAACTAGGATTGAACCAGCTAACGTCAAAGCACTTCCAGGATACAATTATAACACTGTTCCTTAAAAACAACCAACAAATACATAGTTTTCTACCACGAACTACAAAGCTCTGATTTTTCATTGCACCATGAGAATACATAGGCACGAGGGTTTGAATCCTTGGCGAGCACATTAATTAATATATTATTTCCCCTTTCATTAAAATGAATTGCAGTAGGATTTAGATAATAACACCCATTCCCGCAAAGAATAATCAAAATGGTTCCTGGTTAGTACAACAAATGTGAGAGATGCTAATACTTTTCCCTTGCATAACCAACTTGCTTACCCTTTTTCTCTTCTCCTTGAGTTTAATTGATATTTTCCCTTTCTCTTAGAATAAATAAAATTCAATGGCGACTCTGTTGTATTTCGAGCATGCGATTCGCTTGGGTATTTTTCACGGCGCGATAATATTATAGTACTAAGTTTCTAAAAGATACTCCCTAATTAGTTTATAATGATAGTATGGCATAATTTAGACTCGCATGCATGTATGATTTTTTTGAAATAAATAGTTTTAGCACCAAAAGGATGAAAAGACGGTAGAAGGAAACTACACCTTTTAAGTTGGGTAACCCTCACCCGTTTATTTAGATTAACGATGGTTAAACCTTAAACGTCATCCCAAAGTGGACAAATAAATAAACACGCAAAAGTGTGTAATTTCATCGGTAAATAGAGAAGGAAATTGTTGCTTATCTAATGTTTAAACAAAAATTCTCGACCACTCTTGTGCATGTGATGATAATAATAATTCCAAAATTTGTTAATTTGATTATCTGAATGAAAAGGGAAGAAAAAAAAAGAAAAAAAATACTTAAGTACAAAGCATAGTTGGAGAGGTGTTTGAAAGGGAGACCTAGGTCTGTAGTCTCACTACAATTAATGTTCTTATAAATACCTTTGGTGTCGAGTGATTACCGAGAGAACTAAATATTAGCCGATCTGAACGAAAACTCACGTATGAGTACCACTGGCTTCATTTTTGTAAGCTTTTTCATTAAGTGAATCGCTTAATCTGAAAACTTGCATAAGCAAGCTTTTTTTTCTTGTGGACAAACAACCGTCTAAGTTTGTGGGAGTTTGATAAGTGGTTTCACATCATTTTTATTATTGTTTTACTTTGTTATTTTCCTTTTTTTTTTCCGATTTACTTTTTTTATCATGTTTTATGCTTTGATAGCGTGTTTTAGTTGTTTTTAGGTTTTAATAATTATTCGTGGCGAAAGAGGAAAAAAATGAGAAAAACACGAGAAAAAGGAAAATGTTGGAAAATTTCAGTACAAAATCCAGAGGGTTGCTACGGGCGACCGTAGCACCTGCTATCAGGGCCGACCCTGTGCAAGTGCAGCATGTGCTGCAGCACAGGGCCCCAAATATTAGAGGGCCCAAACTTTTGAAATTTTCAATTTTTTTATAAATATTAATAAAAATAAATAAAATATTATTAAAAAAACTCAATAATTGAAAGAAATGTTACGATAAAAACTCAATACATACAAAAATCAAGATTGATCAAAACTCAAAATAATTATAAATAAATTTATTTTTAATTAATACATAATAGTATTTTGATATATATATTTTTAATTATTATAATTGTATTTTAAAAAAATTTGGGCCCATTTTTTAAATTAGAATGGGGCCTCCGATATGATTGGGCCGGTCTGTCTGCTATGAGTCATAGCAGCCAACCATAGCTCTCCCCATCTTTTGAAGCGTCCAATACAACTTTCTAGGTACCTACTACGACCATCGGTAGCAAGAAGACGCGTTTTCTCCAAATTTGTTTCCTCTTTAGACTCGATTACTACTATTTTTGGACTTGTAATCTTTGGATCTAAATATTTTCCGATGTAATTGACATTGATCACATAGATTTAGTCAAATAATGGAGTTTTCTATAAAACTCATAAGTAGTCTTAAGTTAAAAAGAATCCAGTTTTTATTATAGATATTTTACGTATTTTGCTTTTCCATTCTCTGTACTCACGTCTCCATTGGAGCACTGGATCAAATTTAATTTAAAGTAATTTCTTGTCAGTCAGGTTTTATTTATCTCTTTCATTACAATTGTTCTACTATTTCAGTTGTTATCATGATTTAGATCTCGAATATTACTCTGATTGTGTTATCCCTCACCATGAGTGAGTAGTCCATTAGGGACTAAGGGTCATGGGGCTTATCTCATGACTATTTGTATGATCTGTCACAGGTTGATTATGAGAGTATTTGTTCATATTTGTTTTAATACCCGAATTCTGTCATTCCAACCCTTGTACAAAAGTAAAGAGTTCTCACGCACCGATCATAGTCTGAAAGGATATGTATCGGTACCCGAACATAGGTTTTTAAACAACCGAGTCCATTGAAAGTGATGGGATGAGATTGAAAAACGTTCCATTTTTATAGCCATTCAAAAGTAACAAATCCTTGATGAATAATTCGGCCATGCGAAAGCATACAAATTATTAATCACCGATATAGAAACAAGCTAGCGATAGCAGGTGTTGTCCATATTTATCTATTTTCTATAAATCGTGTAAGAACTCTCGTAATAGAAGTGAATTGGATCATACGGAGATTTCAGAGTAAGAATTGTGACCCTAAGTTTTGTTTGTTTCATTATAACTCAAGTGATGTTTATTTAAGCTGTTTTTCTGAAAAGTTCCTTTTAAAAATAAGTTGTTTAACAACACCTCAATTTTGATGTCTCTAGATATACATCGATAGAACCAATTTTGGTATTCAATCCATTGGTCCTTATGGTTCGATAATCTTTTACTACTTTGCACAACGGTGCACTGATAAGTGTTTTTCACATCATTTTTATTAGTCGATTTGCTTTGTTATTTCCCGTTTTTATATGATTTACTTTAGTTTACCATATTTTATGCTTTAGTAGTGTGTTTTTGATGTTTTCAGGCTTTGATAAGTATCTCGGATGAAAAAGGAGCCAAAATGCATATAGCACAGAAAAAGGAGAAAACGAAATTTCTCCCATACAAAAACTAGAGGCTTGCTACAGCCACCCGTAATAGATGCTATGGGTCGTAGCATGCATGTGAATTTCCATCATTTTCTTTCCCTTTACATCGTTTTCTATTTTTGTTTTGGGATCTATGCACTTCCTGATTCAGAATGTTCCATCTTGATGGGAATTGATCAGATTTTGTTCCATAATTAGATTTTTCCTGTAAAATCTCATAGCCTGTAATAGTTTAGAAATCTCTTATTTTAGTTTTTAGGATCAAGTTTTATTTTCTCCTAGTTTCTACTTATTTTATTTTCTCTATACTCAAGTCTTCACTGTAGCACTGGATCAAAGCTTAATCAATTAGGTCTTATTTATCATTTTCATCGTAATTGCTATTCTATTTGAATTGTTTACTATGATTTCAATTATGAATATTGCTTTGATTGTGTTATCCCTCACCATGAGTGAGTAGTCCACTAGGGACTAAGGGTCATGGGGTTTATCCCATGACTATTTGTATGATTCGTCACAAATGGATTACGAGAGTCTTTTGTCTGTATTTTTTTAATACATGTGTCCATGCATAAAGAGTTCTTAGATACTGATTATACGTTGAAAGGATATGTATCAGTACTAGAGCACAAGTTTTTAAACAAACGAGTCCAATACAACAGAAGTTCTTGGATGAGGTTGAGAAAATTTCCAATTTTTAGAGTTATGAAAAATTAACGAATCCTTGACGAATAATTTCGCCCTGCAAAAATCAACGAATTATTCATCATCGATAGGGCAACACGCTGGAGAAAGCAGGTGTTGACCATATTGATCTATTTTCTATAAATTGTGCCATAACTCTCGTAATAGAAGTGAGTATGATCGTACAAATATGTCAGAATGAGGATCGTGACCTCAAATCATGTTTGTTTAATCATAATTTAGGCGGTTTTAATTTAAGTTGTTTTTCTAATAAGTATTTTTAAAATGAACTGTTTTACAAAATCTTACTTTTTGATCTCTCTAGATATACATTGATAGAACATAATTTGGTATTCAATCCATTGATCCTTGTGGTTCGACAATCTTTTACTACTTTGCACAACTGTGCACTTGTAGTGTGTAAACCTGATTTTCCACAGTTAAAGCAAGTGAAAACAGAAGCATCATTTCTTTGAGGTGATGGATGCTGCCTAGCAATTGGACACATGTTAAACATTGCGGTTCAGATTCTTAAATGGTTTGAGAAATGGCTTTAGAACCACATTGAATTTCTTTTTATTGTTAAAAAAAACCAATAATTCATCTTTCTGATATTGTATCTAAGATTCTTTTTCAATTTGAAGGGGAGTAACCAAACTCTCAATTGAAAATTCTATTTTTTGGTGGCGAAATAAGTTTTTAAAATCTTTCCAACTAGGGGGCAACTTGTCTATTATAACAACAATTTGAAATTGTTCATCTAGGATTAGGGGTGGCAAAATGGGCCCGGCCCGCGGGCCATGCATGTTTTACCCGTCATTTTTGGCGGGCCGGGCCAAGGATTTAGGCCCTCACCCTCAAATGTGTCCGCCCCGCCCCGCCCCGTTTTTTTCGCGGGCTTTTGCGGGCACGTGTATTTACATAAATTTTTGTATTTTTAGGCTTAAAGAGTGCAGTGCCCGCGGGCTTTCCCCGCCCCGCCCTCACTTTTTTGCGGGGCGGGTCTAAGTTTTAGGCCCACATCCTCAACTATGACCGCCCCGCCCCGCCACGTTTTTTTGCGGGCTTTTGCGGGGCGGGCCTAAACGGGGCGGGCATGCCCGTTTGCCACCCCTATCTAGGATGCATACCTTAAATGATGATCTTGTGAGCTATATTTTGAAGTTCATGACACTAATCTTCCACAAACCTTTCATTTATCGTATGAGACTTCAAGTAGCGACTAAAAACATACTTCTTTTTATGAGTTTCCCAAACTTGTTTTATAGTCTAACAATTACTGTAATAGTCATATAAATCATAAGTGAGTCCATTCAGAATGAGATTTTTGCAGAGATAGTCATTATCTTGCCATAAGGTGATTTCTTTCCTGAGTTGTAAATCATTCACTTTAGCCCGTGTAGTAGCAAAATCTAATTCAGTTGAATTAATAGTTCCACCTGAATCCATAGATTTCCTTCCGTTAGTTTGTCCGATTGATCCAAAAGGAGCAATGAGAATGTCATAGGTTAGAATGTTGTCCTCATTTTTTAGGTTTAATAAAACATTTTTTCCGACTTTGCATCTTTGTCCGATTGATCCTTAACAAACATATTTTCCTTTATTATTTTGATTTGGCATCCACAAACCAGTGGGTCTGAACACACTTCTTTGGCCGGTTTCTCGAAGCGCCAGTGACACAGTCAAACTCCTTATAAAAAGCTACCAACTAATTCCTCAAATACAATTCCTCTGGGACAAATATTCTTCCTTGTAAGCATACAACCAATACTTATGGAAGATGTTCGAACAAATAGAGGAAATACCATATTCCAAGTGACAGATCTTTGCATGCGCTTCCTTCGTAAGAGGAGAAACCAAGAAAAAAATATCATCAAAATCCTTCATGCAAACAGAATAAGCTATAAAGTACTGGATATGCTGCCTCAAGGAGAGAAAAACATAAAAGTTTTCATAATTGGAGCTATTTTCAACCTTAAAAAGATGTAACATTAGTGTCACTATCAACTTACCTCCTTCATACTTACACTAGTGCTGTAAGACTTTAATTGATGCCTAGCTCACTAGACACAATTTTGAAGGGGCGATCAACAAGTGATTCATTATGCTGACCTTAATTTTGTAGAAAGAAAGAGTTAGCCTATGATGAAGAGCATTCATTCATGGAAAATGATAACTCATCCAACATATCTGTTGCATATCCTATTATCTTTGTCTGAGGAAAACACACCTTATTGATTGCAGGACCCACATCTACCAAAGCTTGATAAAATAAACCTTTACAAACAAAGGAGGAAATAATCCCTAGTACAATGGGGTCAACCCAATTATATGAAATATCCCTAACAACCCTCTTGGCAGAAGTTACTATTATAACCATGTTTAAAATATATTGTCAATAGAACTGATGCATGTACAATGATGTAAGGAAGTTTGAATGATCCCTATCTCAGAAGCCTCAATAAAGGGGAACAAGAGAAAAAGAAAACATGGACTTCAAGCTCATAAAAAGGACCAATCCATCATGGAAAACCAATGTCTACGAACAAGATTGTTTGTGTTTGATTCAACTTCAGAACAAAAGAGTCCCAAGAAAGAATGATAAGGAAAACATAAAACACCCTATTCGTTGATCGCTAACAACAAAAAAGGAAAAGTAACGCTTCAAAGACCCTTTATACTCCCTTCAGGAACCAAGAAACGTACGTTCCACCCTGCACAACCAACAATTAATATTTTCTCAAAAACAATTCGGAAGCACTCAAGCATTATAAAGAAGGAGAAACATCATTACTAGATTATGAATAAAGGTGTGTCAATCACTCCCAATGTTACATTACGACTTCCAAAAGAGGAATTTAATGCTCTTATTCCTTAGAATTAAGAAATTTCATCTAGGACTTCCATCATCTCTAATTCTAATAGACATTTCATCTAGGACTCCCACCCTAACAGACTATGAACCTAGTCATCCCGATAATCTCTAGTTCCAATAGAGAATACCAATAATATATTATACACGATTTTTGAATGGTAAATGGAATTTTCTTAAGAACAAAAAATTTAATTTTTGAAGTGTTATGAATTTCATTAATCAAATTTGCAGAAACTAAAAAAAAAATTAAAGGTTACAAAAGAAGACATTCAAGTTTATATTAATTCACTTATTGACCACTCAAGTGACCTAACCTACTCATCTCAAAATGTGTAAGAGAATTACTTTCATATTCACTATAATTATTTGATTGTATCATTACATCCATCAACCCTTTGAGTTCTATTTATTCTAACCCTGTATGAATAAATGCCTTCAATTTCAATTGAATCTCAAAATTCTTCTAAATTTAGTCCTTGATTTTCACCTTACATATGATCAAGTACAATCTTACAGTATTCATCTTGAACCTTAAAAATCTTAAAGGAATTGACTTCTTTCGTACCATGAACAGTCAAAACCTTAAATCCTAAATTTCTGATTTAGGTGAAAGAGTTTTGTTTCTTTTCCTTCAACTCTTAACAAGACTGAACAATCTTCAATCTCTTTATCTCTTGACAAGATTGAAAATTATTCAAACTTTTTCTGGTAACATTCATCTATCCTATCTAAGCCTTTAAGAATACCATTCAATACTTAGGATTAAAGAAAAGTTTTTAACATGGTTTTTGTAATGTTGAATTTTAGAGAGAAATGAACATTCAACTATTAATATGAGAGTGCATTATGTTTTTATATGAATAGTTATGAGTAACAATAAGATGATTGGGTCTAGAAACATAATTTTTAACATGGAAAATTCTTAAAGGTATAGGAATTTAGTGACTCACCAAACTCTTTAAAAAAAATTATGAGGTCAAGGTAAATGCCGGATGAATGGAGAAGAAACACGTTAGTTCTAATCTATAAGAACAAGGGGATATATAAAACTGTACAGATAATAGGGGGATTAAAATTATGAGTCATACCATGAAGTTATTGATCACACTGAATCACACCGTGTTTTTGACTCGGATTTCACATGTTTATTAGGACTTTATTATCATTTTGTTTGTATTATGCTCTCTTTTATGTTGTTATTAGATATTTAGCTCTTTCGGGACCCTTTTAGAAGAAACGAAGCAAAAAGACCTAAAATTAGGGTTTTTCGACGAATATTGTACACATGGCGTTACACATGGCGGCCGCTATAGGAGAAGCCATGACTCATCAGCCCTCAACCAGGAGGCAACCGCCATGTTCCCATGATCATTCCCATTTCCACACATGGCGGGCGCCATGAAGGGATGGCGGGTGCCACCTTTGCAAATCACGTTCCCACTAAGGAAAAGTTGAGGGGCACCATGGTCTTTGCAAGCTGCTGAAATCCTTTATAAATAGTTCGTTCCATTTCATTTTCAAATCATCCAACTTAGTTTACAACACTAAGACTATATTCATCATCTGTAAAAGCGGTAATCCATCACATCGGGGGGGTTATCGCACCTTAGTGAGATTGAGTTGGTTCACTTCGAGTTGCTATCGTCTTTATCTTTAGAGTCGGAGGTTTATTTTCCTTGTACCAGATTTAAAGCCTCCATTTGGAGCAGGTTCTTATTTATCGCTTTTATTTAATTTCTGTCTCGATTTACTTTATTTAATTTCTGTCTCGCTTTACTTTATTTAATTTCTGTCCACGCTTTATTTTATTTAATTTCTGTCTACGCTTTACTTTATTTAATTTCTGTCTACGCTTTACTTTATTTAATTTCTGTCCACGATTTATTTTATTTAATTTCTGTCTACGCTTTACTTTATTTAATTTCTGTCCACGCTTTATTTTATTTAATTTACACGCTTTACTCGTTCTCTACGTCGCACATTCTAAAACAACTTTTCATCATGATCAATATCATTGTGTTTGTTGGTATTACCATGTCTGGCGAAATCTTTTAAAGGTTAGAATGTAAGGATCGCGGTTAAAGAGATGTTTCACATATTGAATCTGTAGAAATACTTTAAAGGCTGTTTTGATTTTTAACTTGAGTTTTCTGAAAAAAACTTGGCTAGTTTTAACTATTCAAGAAGTGCGAAAGCACCCTGGCTTAGTTAACTAGGAATTTTTCTCACTTTAAGGAAAAACGATTTTTGAAACTGTTTTCGGACGCGTTGATAGATTTAAAATCAGGAAACTCCTTGGATAAAACTTTCCAAATCAAAATCACTTTTCAACTAAGTTTATGAGTTTTATTTCTTAAAAATAAGTTTACTACTTTAGCGTTCTGCGCACCTTTTATAAGTGACAATAAAAGGCCTTAATTTAAGGGTAAACTCGGTTCTGAATACGCGAAAGCAACAGTTCCTGTTAAATGGATTCTTTTCAAGAGTAGAAATTATTGCCTCATAAGTAGTTCTATTTAGACAATCGAAACATCACTTAACTGACATGATATACATTCAAACCTGTCTTTATCTGCACTGCATTTATTATTTACCGTTATTTTGCAACATCAATATCTCTTTTATAGCGCCTTAGATAAACATAGTAACGATAGTAATCGATAGATTGACGATCTGGGGTCTGTGGGATCAATATTCTTTTATATTACTCTGACGTGATTCATGCACTTGCGAATATAGTGATCAAGTTTTTGGCGCCGTTGTCGGGGACCAACTTCGTCAAATTTCGTACCCTGTTGTTACACCGTCTAGACTAAGGCATTATTATCCGGTAAATGCAAAGAACCCGTAGTACCAGAAATTTAGTAGATCCTTTAGCGGAACACGAACGTTACACTCGTACACGCCTCTTACTCATCCGAATTAAGAAAGCTATGGCCGAGAATCGCGACCGGAGAACTCTTAAGGAATTCGCCCAACCCTCGGACGAGGAACCTAGTTCGAGTATAGTAAAACCCCTTTATTCCTGCCAACAATTTCGAACTAAAACCGTCTTTGTTGGAATTAGTGCAACAAAACCAATTCGCGGGTCTCGCTACTGAGAACCCAAATCAACATTTAAAAGTTTTTATCCAACTGACCGACCCTTTTAAATCCAACGATGCTTCACTTGATGCGATCCGTTTGAGATGATTTCCTTTCTCCCTTAGGGATAGAGCACGTTCATGGTTAGATTCACTTCCAGCTAATTCAATAACTACCTGGGAAGACCTTAGGAGAGTATTCCTTGCTAGATATTTTCCCCCTAGTAAGACTGTTGTTCTTCGAAACCAAATAAGTAGATTTACTCAAAACCAAGGAGAATCGCTTTTTGAAGCTTGGGAGAGATATAAAGAGCTATTAAGAGTCTGTCCACACCATGGCCTAGAACAATGGTTGATCGTTCATACCTTCTACAATGGACTCCATTATAACAATAAGATGAACATCGACGCTGCCGTAGGTGGCGCGCTGATGAACAAACCTTACCCTGAAGCTTGTGACCTAATTGAGGATATGGCCCAAAACCATTACCAATGGGGAACTGAACGAGCATCAATAGAGAAAAAGAAGACCCAAGGTGGAATACATGAAATAAGCTCTCTGGACATGATGCAGGAGAAAATGGACGCTTTAGCCCTTAAGATCGAACATATGTCTACAAACACTAACACCGCAATGCTAGTCCACACAAAGTGCGAACTTTATGGATCTAAAGGACACGAATTGGCGGAGTGTAACCTTTTGAACGACCTGAACACCGACCAAGTGAGTTACGCCCAAAGTAACCCATTTTCAAACACTTACAACCATGGATGGAAGAATCATCCGAATTTTTCCTATAAAAACCAGAACCCTATCCAAAATTATGCACCTCAAAGACCACAAGGTTATCAAGCCCAAAAACCAAATCGACCTATGCAAGATGTGCCTCAGAAGTCTAACCTTGAGAAGATCATGGAGAGCTTTATATCAGGCCAGACTTAGTAAAATAAAGAATTCCTAAACCAGAACATTCACATAAACAAACTGATAACGCAATTAGGAACCAAGGTTGATTAGATAATCACTCACAACAAAATGCTTGAAACCCATATCTCACAGGTAGCACAAAACCAAGCCCCACAGACTACACCTAGAGGCCAATTCCCTGGACAACCTCAACCAAACCCTCGAGGGCAAGCTAACGCTATCTCATTAAGAAGTGGGACCTCTTACAAAGGTCCTCATAACCCAGCAATGAGTAAGTCAAAAACTTCTAAAGAAAATATACCTACCAACGAAGAAGAGGAACCGGTAGAACACGAAAAACAAACCGACCAAGAAGGAGAAGCCAAGGATAAAACTTACAAACCACCACCCCCGTACAAACCACCAATCCCATATCCGCAAAGACTTAAACAAACCAAAATCAATAACCAATACCAAAAATTTATAGAAGTGATAGAGAAACTTCATGTAGAGATTCCTTTCATCGAAGCTATCACCCAAATTCCGTCTTACGCCAAATTTCTCAAAGACATCTTAACCAACAAGCGTAGGCTTGATGATCCAAAACCCTTGGAATGCAACTTTATTTCCGAGGATAAACTCGCTAAGAAGGAGAAAGACCCTGGTAGTTTTTCTATACCTTGCATTTTAGGGAGTCATGTGATCGACAAATCTTTCCTAGACTTAGGCACTAGTGTGAGTTTAATGCCCTTAGATATGTGTAAAAGGTTAAACTTAGGAGAATTACAACCAACTAAGATGTCCCTCCAATTACCCGATAGGTCTGTTAAGTATCCTGTAGGCATTTTAGAAGACATCCCAGTTAGGACCGGTCAACTTTATATCCCAACAGACTTTGTGGTCATGGATATCAAAGAAGACGAAGATATCCCTATCCTTTTAGGTAGACCATTCTTATCAACAGCCGGAGCTATAATAGATGTTAAAAGAGGAAAATTAACCTTCGAAGTAGGGGATGAAAAGATCGAGTTCATTCTTTCAAAATTCCTGATGGCATCAATTCTAGGAAACACATGTTATGCGATCGATATCATAGATGAGTGCATAAGGGAATTTGATCAAGAAGAACCCGGGATCGAATCATTTTCAAACCCGAATGAAAAGGATGACGAGCTAGAGGAAACAAAACCTCACACTAATGAATGTTTGGATCTTACTCCAGACCTTTCACCAAATTCTCAAAAACCATCTCAAGAACTTAAGGAATTGCCCAAAAACCTAAGATATGAGTTTTTGGATAAAGAAATGAATCGCCCAGTAATAGTTAGTGCCACCTTAAACCAAGACGAGACGAATCGACTCTTGAATGTTTTAAGAAGATACCCCTCTGCCTTAGGGTACAACATCTCTGATTTAAAAGGTATAAGCCCATCCGTGTGTATGCACAGGATCTCGCTAGAGGAGGATTCAAAACCTTCCAGAGAATATCAGAGACGAATCAACCTTGTAATGAGTGAGGTGGTAAAGAAGGAAGTCCTTAAACTGTTAGAGACTGGTATAATCTATGAAATCTCCGATAGTAAATGGGTAAGTCCTGTACATGTGGTACCCAAAAAGGGAGGCATCACAATCGTGCAGAACGAGAAGGGCGAGCATGTAGCTAAACGTATAGAAGGCGGATGGCGTATGTGCATAGATTATAGGAAGCTCAATAAGGCAACTAGGAAATACCATTTCCTCCTTCCATTCATAGATCAAATGCTGGAGCGTCTTGCCAGACACTCTTACTTTTGTTATCTGGATGGATATTCTGGATTTTTCCAAATATCCATACACCCCGAGGATCAAGAGAAAACAACCTTTACCTGTCCTTACGGAATGTTTGCTTACAGACGAATGCCGTTTGGACTCTGTAATGCGCCAGCTACTTTCCAACGTTGTATGATGTCAATCTTCACAGATTATCTCGACGGAATTATGGAAGTATTCATGGACGATTTCTCGGTGTGTGGGTTTGACTTTGAGAATTGCCCTATTAACCTTGAGAAAATCCTAGAGAGATGCGTAGAAGTTAACCTTGTGTTAAACAGGGAGAAATGCCACTTTATGGTCAAAGAATGCATAGTGTTAGGATATATAATATCTGAAAGAGACATTGAGGTCGAAAAAGCAAAGATAGAAGTCATAGAGAACCTTAACCCTCCTAAGACAGTTAGATAAGTCCGTAGTTTTCTTGGACACGCCGGTTTCTACCGACGTTTCATCAAAGATTTCTCTAAAATAACAAAACCCCTGACCGGCCTTCTGATGAAAGACATTGAATTCATTTTCGATGAAAAATGTATCGAAGCCTTTAACCGTTTAAAACAAGCATTAATTTTAGCACCCATTCTACAAACTCCGGATTGGACTAAACCCTTCGAAATAATGTGTGATGCTAGGGATTTCGCTATAGGAGCTGTTTTAGGGCAAAGAAGAGATAAGAAACTACATGTAATATATTACACTAGTAGAACCCTAGATGTCGCTCAATTAAATTATACAACAACAGAGAAGGAACTCCTAGCTATAGTTTTCGCAATCGATAAATTTAGGTCTTATCTTGTAGGATCTAAGATTATAGTCTATACAGACCATGTAGCTATCCGTTACCTTCTAAGCAAAAAGGATGCGAAACCTAGATTACTCAGATGGATCCTTTTGCTACAAGAATTCGACTTAGATATTAGAGGCAAAAAAGGAACAGAAAACGTAGTTGTTGACCATCTTTCCAGACTAGAGCATTTGAAGCCAGTCCATTTACCTATAAATGATGATTTCACCTATGACAGATTGATAGCTAAGTTAGATACCGTTCCCCTTGAACCTGATAGAGACAACCTTGGGACAGTTTCAGAAATTAGCAGAGTACCGTGGTACGCTGATTTTGTGAACTATCTAGCCGCTGATATCATACCACCTGACCTCAACTATCAACAGAAGAAGAACTTCTTTAAAGATATAAGACATTTCTATTGGGACGAACCACTCCTTTTCAAAAGAGGAACAAATAACATATTTCGACGTTGCGTTCCGGAAGAAGAAGTCAGAAATATCATAGAACATCGTCACTCTTCACCCTATGGTGGACATTCAAGCACATCCAAGACATACGCTAAGATCCTTCAAGCTGGTCTTTATTGGCCAACATTACAGCGTGATGTCCATACTTATATTGTCCAATGTGACCGGTGCCAGCGCATTGGAAACATCTCAAGACGTGACGAAATGCCTTTGAAGAACATCCAAGAAGTAGAACTATTTGACGTTTGGGGTATTGATTTCATGGGACCTTTTCCATCTTCGATGGGAAACAAGTACATTTTGGTAGCCGTTGACTATGTGTCCAAATGGATAGAAGCTATGGCCGCACCCACCAACGACACAAGAGTAGTCATCAAGATTTTCAAGAATAATATTTCCCCCAGATTTAGAGTACCACGACTTGTCATAAGCTGATGATGGATCACATTTTATATCCAGGATATTTGATAAACTCTTAAGAAAATATGGAGTAAAACACAAAGTAGCAACACCATATCATCCCCAGACTAATGGTCAAGTGGAAGTATCTAACAGAGAGATTAAGAAGATCTTGGAGAAAACTGTTTCAATATCCAGAAAAGATTGGTCTGAAAAGCTAACAGAAGCACTGTGGGCTTACAGAACTGCTTATAAAACCCCTATTGGAACTACACCATACCAGTTGGTCTACGGGAAGTCATGCCACTTACCTTTTGAACTCAAGCACAAGGCATATTGGGCCATAAAGACCCTGAATTTGGATTACCTAGCATCTGGCAAGAAGCAAATCCTTGATATCCACAAATTGGAGGAACTCCGCCAGAACGCTTACGAGAATGCCATTATATACAAAGAAAGAACCAAAGCTTGGCATGACAAAAGGATTGTGAAAAAGGAATTTAATATAGGCGACTCTATTCTCCTCTTCAATTCGAGATTACGACTTTTTCCAGGTAAGCTGCGTTCGAGATGGACAGGCCCCTTTGAGGTTTCCAAAATCCTAAAATCAGGAGCAGTTGAAATCCGGAATAATTCCTGTAATCCGTTTGTGGTAAATGGACAAAGACTGAAGCAATATCAAGGAGGTGACATCCCCACATAATGCCCTGACCAAAATCTGATCGACCCTCCAGTTCCTACCTCTAACATAGAAAGTTCGAATCGTCAAGCTAACGACGTTAAACAAGCGCTGCATGGGAGGAAACCCATGATTTCTTTTCCTTTGCTTTACTTTTACTATTTCAATTTGTATTTTTATTTGTTTTATATATATATGTATATCTATGTGTAGACTAACAATTATAATATTTGGGATTTCAAGTGTCCTCTATTTCTAACCTAACTTTTCAGGATGGAAAATTGTGACACTATGCCAGTAATCTTTCGTGACCCAGTTCAGGAGCAGCGCTACGCCATGCTTTCCTAGCGTCCAATGCTACCCACTAGATATCCTGACTCGAGCTGCATGGAGGCATTAGGCATTGAGCCTAGTGTCAGGCATTTGTGCAATCAGTTGCAATGGGATGAATATACTGATGCGATGCATGTGACTTACAGGAACCTGACTTTGGAGTTCTTGAGCTCGCTGACCTACGAGCCCTATGTTGGTCACGCTAGTGATGGTGGCTACATTAATTTCAGGTTGTTTGGGACATAATACACCTTCAACCACAAGCGTTTCGGTGACTTGCTTGGATTTCAGACTACTTATGATGCTTCATCTGAGCTCCCCATGAGCTATTTCCTAAGCAGAGAAGTTGAGAAGTTTTGGAGTGACATTACATGTGGAGGTAGCCCTGACCCTTCCACCCAAATCTCTAACAAGATCCATAATCTTGTTTTCAGATGATCATTGCCTACACATTCCTAGGGAAGAGTGACCCTGATACGCATGTAAGTGCTGAAGAGATCTTCTTCATGTACTGTACCACTCAGTCACACCCAGTAGATTGCGGAGCTTTCCTGATCGAGAGTCTATATCTTAATGCTCGCTCCGCTGTGAGCCTTATACATGTTGGAAGCACAGTGACTCATATAGCCTCCGCCCTAGGACTTGATAGAAGACTATTTCACCTGACATCTTACTGCAACTACACCTTGATGGATATTGACTTCTGTCTGGACCGCGGCCTCATGAGGAGATCTTTCTTCCAACCGGATCAATACAGGCTCTTGATCGAGGGTGAGACTATTCACTACTTCACTTTACCGGACCCTCAGGTAACTTGTGTTATTGATCAGGCCAACTGGGCCTACACCAAAGAAGGGCAGGGAGAGACAGTAGACGAGCCGAAAATCGCACCTATCAGAATCAAACTCCGCACCAATAATCCAAATCTCCAGAGTCCAAGCATGCAGTCTGAACTTTTTTAAGCTTCGTATGGAGATAACCCAGCTTTGCTAGGAGCTTGTTGACGTTGCTTTGCAGGTCGAAGTATCAGTCGCCACACATGACACTGAAACCGATATACTGAATGATGAGATCGCCGACCTCCGACGCCAGATCGTAGAGCTTCGAGGATACGAAGTCGAGGAGACTCCACTATACCCTCAGCATTGATGCTATCACCAACCGAGAGATGCCGTTTGATTTTCCTATTTCCCGTCATTTGTTATTTATGCTTATTTTTATTGTTTCCTTTGACATTATGCTTGCTTTTTCTTTCCTAGGATCTCTGGACCCGTGACTTATTATTAACTCTTCACACACACACACACACACACATATATATATATATATATATATATATATATATATATATATGCATTATTATTATTATGTTTTTATGTCCATTTTATTTTATTTTATTTATTCTCATTTTACTATTTTATTTTGTTTTATTTTATTTTGTTTTGTCAAGCTTAAATAAAAAAAACAGCATACCATAAAAACCTATGTGCACCCCCCTTTTTGCAAAAATGAAGACAAAAAGATGTGGCCCGAGAAGCAATCCGGCCCAACCAATTCCGAAGACATGGCAGGCACCATAAGCCTCGAGGCGGGCGCCATGATGTCTGAACCTTTAACGGGACAGAATGCCTAATTTCACCATTTTCACCTTCTTCAACCTCTCCAAACCCATTTTCTCCTTCCCCCAACTCCACCAAAGTTCACGAAAAATCCCAACTTTCTCATTTTAAATCCAAGCCATTACCATTTCCAAACTTCACTAAACCATCTCTCCACCAAAAGCCGACTAAAACTCCATTTTTCACTTCCTTTCCACAAACATTTTCCTCTTCAATCACCATTAATGGCCGGAATGGAGTTCAACAACATCATTCTTCGCGGAGGAAAACCTGGAGAGCGACAAAACAAGATTTTACAAAAATTACAATCTCGGGAGATCCTCGCTACCAGGTATGTATGTGACTTCCTTTGAAGGAATTTTAGCTTCTAATATTCATAACCCAACCATACGTATTTTTCGATACCTTTTGGCATGTACTATATTTGGTCGGGAGAATTCTAATAAAGTAAATGCCCGAGAGTTGCTATTTTTACAGGGTTGCCTCACTAATAGAAGGATCAATCTTGTTCCTTTTATGTTGGCACATATGTCTGCCTTTCTTAAAAAGGGAGGAACCATCTCTTTCGGTGGTTTGATTACTTCCATTGCTAGAGCGTTAAATCTCAATGCTGAGTTAGCCACCTTGGAACCACTCCCTCACCGCACCATTAACTTAAATTTTTTGAAAGATATGAAATTATGCAAGGTGCGGCGAGCAGGTGGTTTTCACCTCACGATCCATGGTGTAGCTATACCCAGTGTTGTTTTACCTTGCTCTCAGCGTACAAATGTGTGACATGCAAGGAACTGGATGTATGATCTTGATGCTCCACCCTTTACCGGTCCTTTGCCACCTAACGTTCCTATGAACGATGAGCAAGGGACCGATGATGAGTATGACCGGCGCGACCAGTCACCTGCTCATGATATTCCTACTACATCACCTCCACATACTACACCTTCTTCCTCTGACCATTTTGCAAGTACCACTCATGGTTTTTACATCACCGAGGAGATGTGGCGCGAGCACTTGGCTCGTGAGGAAAGGCGTGACACCCTTCTGAATACCATAAACCAACAACTGACAGATAATATGAGTTTTATGATAGCCTCCCAGCAGCGTAATGAGCAAGCACATCAGACTATCACTGAGTCCTTATTTGCGATCACTAATGAGCAACATCGCCAGCGATAGGCTAATGAGCGTTACTTCGCACTTATTGAGGCCACCCAAGGGTGTCTCTTAGGTCGCTCTCAGTAGCTGCAGGAAGAACTTAGTACTCGTAGAAAACGTCGTCGACCCAGGCATCCTGACCAGGGCGGTGACGGTACCGGTGATCACCCATAGTTCTCTCTCTCTCTCTCTCTCTCTCTCTCTCTCTCTCTCTCTCTCTCTCTCTCTCTCTCTCTCTCTCTTCCAGGTTACTCCTACCCCATCTCATATCGAAACATTGAAGACAATGTTCGACTTAAGTGTGGAAGGAGATTTTTATCGCTTTCCTTTATTTTTAGTATGTTTTGTGTGTTTTAGTTGTTTGTTTTTCCTTTCAATAAAATAACACGTATTTGACGAGTCATTTGTGTAGTGTATCCATATTTCTCCCATTTCTTTAACCTTACCAAAAAAATTTGTTGGCAAAGAAAACAGTGCATCTTGAATATTCAGGCTATAAGATAAGGTTTATGACGGGATGTAAAAGACTTGGAAAAACCTTTTCTAAAAATCGATATTGTCTTAACACCTTAGGAGTCGATCCCGATACCCCATATGTTGTGGCCCCAATTTTTGTTCCAAACAAGTCCTTAAGTAGTTTATCCTTGCAGTCAGCTCCGGCTTAAGCTTGCTCTACGTAGGGGACCGATGAAAATAAGTGAATGATCATAAAAATTCCTGCTTTGTTCTCAAGTCATATGAAAATCCGGGCTAGGTGACTCTCACACGGTCATTAAACCCAGCAAAATAAAGACATATGCGAAACATGCAGAAGAAAAATAAAAAAGTATATATATATATATATATATATATATATATATACATATATATATATATATATATATATATATATATATATGCCTATTATTGGTTAGTTCAGAGGTATCTAGTGCTGAACTTGGTAGGGTGGATTACGATCCAATCCCCCACAACCGCAAATCGGGTTAAGTAAAGGGGGTTATACCAACTTATGTACTAGAGCCCCATGCTTAGAATATATATATATATATATATATATATATATATATATATATATATATATATATATATATATATATATATATATATATATAAGAATATGCCTATTGTTGGTTGGTTCAGAGGTACCTGGTGCTGAACTTGGTAGGGTGGATCACGATCCAATCCCCCACAACTGCAAATCGGGTTAAATAAAGGGGTTACACCAACTTATGTACCAGAGCCCCATGCTTAAGATCATAATCACTAACCAGTCACTTTACTATTAGTATGTACGGATAACGGGCTTAATGTGATTGCACCTGAATGAAAAGGACTTGAAGAAAATGAAAAGAAGGCCTAGGTATGGTGGGATAATGTGGATTGATTTGTATAGGAACGAAGCCTACGACCGTATTTGCGGGAAATGTCACTACAATATCCTTAGTTCGATTCGTTAGTACCTTTCGATACATTCCTTGAATGAACTTATAAGTCTCTTTTCCTTGAATTAACTCTAGTTGATACTGTTTTTCTTGCATGAACTATAAAGAGTTTTTTGCTTGAGGACAAGCAAAGGTTTAAGTGTGGGAGAATTTGATCACACTGAATCACACCGTGTTTTTGACTCGAATTTCACATGTTTATTAGGACTTTATTATCATTTTGTTTGTATTATGCTCTCTTTTATGTTGTTTTCAGATATTTAGCTCTTTCGGGACCCTTTTAGAAGAAACGAAGCAAAAGACCTAAAATTAGGGTTTTTCGGCGAATATTGTACCCATGGCGTTGCACATGGCGACCGCTATAGGAGAAGCCATGACTCATCAACCCTCAACTAGGAGGTAACCGCCACGTTCCCATGATCTTTCCCATTTCCATACATGGCGGGCGCCATGAAGGGATGGCGGGTGCCACCTTTGCAAATTACATTCCCACTAAGGAGAGGTTGAGGGGCACCATGGTCTTTGCAAGCTGCTGAAATCCTCTATAAATAGTTCGTTCCATTTCATTTTCAAATCATCCAACTTAGTTTACAACACTAAGACTATATTCATCATCTGTAAAAGCGGTAATCCATCACATCGGGGGGGGGGGGGGGGGGTTATCGCACCTTAGTGAGATTGAGTTGGGTCACTTCGAGTTGCTGCCGTCTTTATCTTCAGAGTCAGAGGTTTATTTTCCTTGTACCAGATTTAAAGCCTCCGTTTGGAGCAGGTTCTTATTTATCGCTTTTATTTAATTTCTGTCTCACTTTACTTTATTTAATTTATGTCTCGCTTTACTTTATTTAATTTCTGTCCACGCTTTATTTTATTTAATTTCTGTCTATGCTTTACTTTATTTAATTTCTGTCTACGCCTTACTTTATTTAATTTCTGTCCACGCGTTATTTAATTTAATTTTTGTCTACGCTTTACTTTATTTAATTTCTGTCCACGCTTTATTTTATTTAACTTACACGCTTTACTCGTTCTTTACGCTGCACATTCTAAAACAACTTTCCATCATGATCAATATCGTTGTGTTTGTTGGTATTACCATGTCTGGCTAAATCTTTTAAATGTTAGAATGTAAGGATCGCGGTTAAAGAGATGTTTCACATATTGAATTTGTAGAAATACTTTAAAGGCTGTTTTGATTTTTAACTTGAGTTTTCTGAAACACACTTGGTTAGTTTTAACTATTCAAGGAGTGCGAAAGCACCCTGGCTTAGTTAACTAGGAATTTTTCCCACTTTAAGGAAAAACGATTTTTGAAACTGTTTTCGGACGCGTTGATAGATTTAAAATCAGGAAACTCCTTGCGTAAAACTTTCCAAATCAAAATCACTTTTCAACTAAGTTTATGAGTCTTATTTCTTAAAAATAAGTTTACTACTTTAGCATTCTGCACACCTTTTATAAGTGACAATAAAAGGCCTTAATTTAAGGGTAAACTCGGTTCTGAATACGCGAAAGCGACAATTTCTGTTAAATGGATTCATTTCAAGAGTAGAAAATATTGCCTCATAAGTAGTTTTATTTGGACAATCGAAACATCACTTAACTAACATGATATACATTCAAACCTGTCTTTATCTGCACTGCATTTATTATTTACCGTTGTTTTGCAACATTAATATCTCTTTTATACCGCCTTAGATAAACATCGTAACGATAGTAATCGATAGATTGACGATTTGGTCTTTGGGGGATCGATATTCTTTTATATTTGTTTGACGCGATTCGTGCACTTACGAATATAGCGATCAGTTATGGAAAAAAATTATTGAACTAAGACTAAGAAAAGAGACTCAAGTCATTGAAAATCAATTTAGTTTTATGCTTGGAAGACCGTCAATGGAAGCGATCTGTCTACTACGACGTGTGATGGAGAAGTATTGGATATACCAACAAGACTTGTAATTATATTATACTGATTGAGAGAAGGCGTATGATAGAGTGAGTAAAGAGATTTTTTTCGGAAATCCCTAGAGAAGAAAGGGGTCATGATTGCATATATTCTAGCTATTCAAGATATGTATAAAGTGGTGTCGACTAGTGTGAAAATACATGGTGGGAGACAAAAAATTTCCCCATTATAATAGGTTTGCATCAAGGTTCATCCCCAAGCCTCCTACCTTTTTACCTTAATATTGGATGTACTCACATAACACATTCAAGAGATAACACCAACATGCATATTTTTTTGTAGATGTTATACTCCTACTTGGAAAGTCGAAATGAGATTTAAATCAGGGGTTGAAGACTTGGAAACAATCTTTATAAACACATGGTTTTAGCCTAAGCACAAGTAAAATGAAATGTATGGAATGTAATTTCAACAAAAGAAGAAGCGTTTCTAACCTATAGGTGAACGTTGGAGACCATATCATCCCTCAAGTCACACCGTTTAAATATATCATATTCGTAATACAAAATGATGGAGATATAAAAAGAGATGTAAACTGTCGAATTCAAGCCGAGTGGTTAAAATAGAAGAGTTTCAGGGATTTTATGTGACGATAAGGTACCTCTCATTCTAAAGGGAAAATTTCATCGGACTATGGAAAGACTTGCGATGTTGTATAAGACAAAATGTTGGTTGACTAAGAATCAACACAAAAATACAGTGAATGTAGCAGAGATGTGAATGTTGCTTTGGATGTGTGGCATGACTAGACAAGATAAGATTAGTAATGAAAATGTTTGAGAGGGTGTTAGGCTAACACCTATAGTAGAGAAGATGCTGGAAAATAACTTAAGTGGTTTGGGCATGTAGAGAGAAGACCTATAGATTTTGTGCTAAGAAAAATAGATAAGATGGAGAGAAGTCTAACAACTAGAGAAATACTAAGATCTAGAAAGACTATAAGAGAAGTTATTAAGAAAGATCTCGAGAGTAACAATTTGTATAGAAACATGGTCTTGGATATTATGGTAAAAGTTGATCAATGTAGTTGATCCCATTTAGTGGGATAAGACTTGGTTGTTGTTGTAGTTATGAGAAAATAATTCTAATGTATTAGAAAATGAAAAATTACATGTATGACTTGAATTACATTAGTGATGATTGAAATAAATATTTTTACCAAGTTGATTTGAATCACATTAATATGTTAATTTGAATTATTGCTCTTTGATTGACATTTGAGATCTCAAAATTCTTAGGTGATTCAAGTCATATAGCAATAAGATTAACCACTTCATTATGTTTGACATCCTAGAACACCAAAAATGTGCATGACTCAAAAATCATTTTTCTTTGATCTTAAGATATTTAAGATTATGGAGGAAACTTATATACATCATATCTAATCTAAAGGTTAGGGTGACAACACTAAAAATATACGAAGTCTAGATGTAGAACATTGGTCTTTAAAATGGCATGTGCAATTTAAACAGACATACCATAAAAAAAATAATGGAAAAAGTTAAATAACATAGAAACCAAATTTTAACGTGAAAAATGTCTCTCAAAATAAGAGAATAAAAACCACAAGATCTAGTACAATAAAACCTTGCACTGTATAATAATGATGGATACACAAAAAGATTTCCTAACAATATTTTAAAATCCAGACCGATCATCGATCTGATCAATTTATTGAGTCGATGGGTTAAAGATCGGACCAATGAATCGATGGTCGGACCACATAACTTCTAATTCTGTTTATACAAATAAAAAAATCATGAAATAAAATTCTTGACATAATTTCATAACTATAAAATCTACAAAAGAAAATTCTATGAATTTATCTATATAAATAACTTGAATAACAATTTTAAATAAAATTCCAACATCAAAACATAACAATTTGTTGATGCTCATAAATTATCAAAAATTGAAAAAGTAATTATTTAATATAGTAATATCATAAACTAGTAAACTAATTTAGAGCATAAACAAATATTAAGCTCTATATAAATAATTAATAATTAAAGATAGAGTAAAAAAAATCTGTAAATAAAAAAGTTAGTAATAATAATGTGACTTTTACTTAAAAATGATAATGAGATTTATAATGAAAATAATGTGAAAATTTAATTTCATCTTTCTTTCATAAGATAATTTTTTTTTTCAAATAATGAGACCATATTAAAAATAATGTAAAAGTATAATTTCTTTTTTTTGGGTAACATGATTTGTTTTTCAAAACTTTTGTTAAATTATAGTATTATTATATGACATAATTGATTTTCTAACTTTTTAAATTTATTATATTGTTATATTGTATGATTAATAATAAATAAGTTTAATGAGAGTGCATTAGAGAGAAATGTTATAGTTATAGAATATATAATTCTTTTCATTTTGAACAAATTAAACTTCAAAGAAATTCATGGTGGAGTTGATAAAACTACAATTCTAATAATTTTAAAAGGCTACATGTTTGATTTTAAAATTTGACAAAATTTTATATTTGTAATTTTAATATTATTTAATTATTCTAAATAATTAATATAATTATAAATATTAATAAAACGGATTTTAAAACCGGACCACCAAAACATAGGAAAAATGAAAATAGGGGATAACAATTATAATTAAGCTAAAAAATAAACATAAAAAGATCAATCCTCCGGATCAAGAAATCCACCGGTTCACTGATCTGACCAATGAATCAGACGGGTCACATCGATTTTACCATGTCAATTGCAATTATGGTATGATGATCTTAGTGAATTGCTCTATCCTCCCGTTAACGATCTAACCGATCTGACCAAACGCAACGATCCGAGTTTTAAAATATTGTTTCCTAATAACACTAGAAAGTAATAACTTTCACCAATAAAAAATAAAGGTGGAAAGCACACAACAAAATAATATTTTCTTAAAAATGAGTATATAAGAATAGTTTTAAGAGAAACTTAAACTACTTAACATATGCGTAAATATTATAAGCTAATTGATAGAAACAACATAATGAAATTGTAGCAACACATGGGTCAATTTTCCCTATTCTTCTATCTTAAATGTATCCTTTATTTTATTTTACTTAATATTAATTTTCCTTACCTCGTATGTTATTTAGATAATAAGGATTAAACCCTATTGGTTGCAACACATGGGTTTGACATACTAAAAAAACATTTTTGTTTTATTATTTTATTTCTTTTTTTCTTCATTTTTTTTAAATAAACAGTGGGTCCAAAATTTAAGAGTTATCCCACCCAAAAAAATATTCTGCAACTAATCATCTTTGTCACAAACAAAGTCGTTGTCATCGTATCTTAACCATTCTTGTTACTAAGAATCTTCTTAAGTGAAAATTACTCCATCTCCAACGTCTCTCGTATCTAATGATACCATATCTCAATATGTTTTGATATGGAATAAAATACCGAGTTCTTACCAAGATGAATTGCACTCTGACCGTCTTAGACCAACACAAACTTCTCTTTCTCAACACCCAACTCTTATAATAATTTCTTCATCTAAAAATGTTATTTAGACACTTCAGTCTTTATAATCTACTCTAATTTGATAGTATACAAAACAACACACTTTTGCAGCCTGATTTATAAGACACCACCCCCATGCAAAATTCATCATGTATTTAGAAGTAGACTTTTTAGAATCTAGATCACCAACTATATATGCATAAATGTATCCATATAACAAATGTTTACCACTCCCAAAGTATACCACTCCCAAAGTATAAGAATAATCTGTAAGTACCTCTAAGATACCTAGAAATCCACTTCAGGATTAAAAATAAATCAATTAACAGCACTAGCATGAGCAATTTCTTCAAATATTCTTTGTCCTTTTCACATATAGGACATTATTTAGAATTAAATTCGAAATGAGTAGCAAGTAAGGCACTCAAAATTTTAAAATGTCCCATGTTAAACTTCTATAACACATGCTCAATGTAATTGCGTTGAGACAATCATAATTTGCTATTATTTTGTCACAAGAAATTCTCATGCCAAGCCTTTCACCCTTCCCGAGTCACCCTTTTATTAGTGATATAATTGAGAAAGACATTAAGAGTCGGGCGAGTGACATGCACCTAAGCCTTTCGCCCTTCCCAAATCGCCTTTTTATTAGTTCGAGCGCTCTTTGTAACACCCCGAATTCAATTAAATTATTTAATTGAATTTAGTTTTGTTCAACTTAATTATTTAAATTAATTTTTATGCTTTTATTTGGATAATTTATGAGTATATGTGTCTTGGTGGGTATTAGAGAGAGTTAAGGGAATGATAGAAATTAATTGGATTAATTTTAATTAATTTGAGAGAAATGATTAAAAATAATACTATTGGGAAGAATTTAGATTTAAAATAATAAAATAGTTGTAGAAAAATAAAAGAAATTAGAGTTAGTAAGAAGAGTAAGGTAATATAGAGATTTAATGAGAGTTTTGATTATTTTAAATAATTAAAATAATAAAAAAAATAAGAAGTTGGAGAGTTTGGGTAGAAATTGAGAATAATGAACTAATATGATAAAGTCGTGAGAGATTAAGGAATTGTTGAGCCTAAGTGTAATAATTAAAAGATAAATTAAGTTAATATAAATTTTAAGAGAAATAGTGGAAAGTATGTTTTTAGTTTTACAGTACATGAAAATTAGAGTTTTGGAGAAAAAAGCATTTAGAAGAGAAGAGTAACAAGAGTTTTGAGGAAGAAGAATAGCCAAAGTTTAGAGATTGCTGGAAAATCAAGTGAAATGGGAGATTAATCTACTATAGATATATATTGTATGAAGGATAAAGAGGGACCCTTACCATCCTCTAGGTTTTCCTTTAATTCTACAATTGACGATGTTTATATGTATTCTTGTTGAAAGTTGTGTAGATTATGTCTAATTGTTATGATTGATTGATTAATTGGTGTGGTATGATATGATTTCAAATTTATGAAATTTATATATGGTATTAAATTCATTATATGATGTGGTTAAGTATTGAGATATGAATTGGTATGACGTATGAGGGTTAGGGGTTGAAGAAGATGAAGTTAAATGTAATTTCAAAATATGTGAGTAATTGAAGAATTAAACTATTAATTGGTGGGATTAACATGTTCAATATAATATAACTATTGTGTTTTGAATTCTGCGTGTTTAGCTTTTAACGAAATCGAAACCAGAGGTCTAAAAGGCATGCAATAGTGAAAAATTAGAAGAAAAATATTGCAGAGTGATTTGATTCGAATCATGGGGTTACACTGTAAAATTTGATTCAAATCATAGCCTATGGTGATCCCTGTTTTAATTTGATTTCAATCACAAATTACACATGATTCGAATCATGACGGCAAATTTTGTTTGAAATACTAATTTTAGCATAACTTGAGTTTTGTGAATCCATTTGGGACGCAATTTAAAGCAATAGAAATATGACGCTAATGGCTACCCCATATTGATGTATTAAGAGGCTAGATGGGTACTGAAATATGAGAAGTTTAATTGTTTTACTTATTACATAATGGTTGACGGTAAAGAACGAACGATTAATCATTGTAAATGAATGAATTAATGATGAAGCGATGATAAGATGAATTGATACGATCGAATGCTATGTTGATGTTTATTCGGTGTGTGAATATATGCTTTGAAGTGAAAGTATAATTATGTGAAGTATTGTAAATACCTGCTGATGATTGTTGATATTCGTTGTTCGGAGTGCGAACTACCATTGATGCATTTAAATGCATGATTGTTTACAATCAGATGTGGGGATGTAATCATTGTTGTGTCGTTGTCGTTGTATTATCATATGCCATCTATCATATGTTATTATTGTTGGGAAAGAGGCGAGTCACAAGTTCAGATGAGAGGACGAGTGACTTGTTCGGAGCTTAGATGTGGGGGCTCGGGGTTCAGATGTTGGGAACCAGTTCCTATGAAGAACCACTGTTGAGTTGGTACCACGTGCATATAAAATCGAGGTGTTGTCATATTGAATACAAGTTTGCATTTGTGAATTGATGATTTTCATGTGAATACATTACCCGCTGATGATTGTTAATGTTGTTGTTCATGCTATCCTTCATGATATTTTGCACTACTAACATATTTGAGTGTATTCTCACCCCTTTATTGTTTTGTTTGTATGTTGATGTACGACTTGTAAAAATACTCAGGAACAAGAGTAGTAGCTGCTGTGAGTTGGAAGATGGCCTTGAAGCTTATCTTCATTTACTTTATCGTTTATCGCTTTTAGTCGGTTAAATTCTATGATTCGTAACATCGGGGACGAGACATTTTGTTATGTTTTGAGTTGGTGTCAAATTGTGATGTTAAAGTTTGATACTTTATTTGAGAAGTTCAATTTGAAGTAATTTTTATGTTAATTTATGTTGCATATTGTTAAATGTTTTCGAATGTTTTGTTGGTTTCTTGTCAAAGTGACACCTTAAATTATCGAGTAATTCTTTTAATACATGTTTAGGGGTGTATGGTGTTACATAGTGGTATTAGAGCAAGTTGATCCATCTAGCCATGTGTGTGAAACACTATCAGTGCTTGTTTGTTTTCTAATCCCTTTCCAGCAGGAACGGAATTCAAACAAGTGGGGGAGAAGCTTCTGAAATTCTTTGAGATGTTTCAGATGTAGAGGGTTGGTTCAGCGCGTCACTGATTGCATGAGTGCATGTGTTGTTGAGGTTGCGTTGTTTCTTGAACCCGAAGAGAGTGTGAATCCAAGATTTATGTACAACGAATAGGTTGGGATGTCTTTGAGGGAGAATTACCAGGTGCTCGTGATGTCCGCTTCCTTGAGAACGGAGAACAATGTGGCGAATAGTGATATTCCGATGGTGTGTGAATTTCCTGATATTTTCCCTAAAGATATTTGTGATTTGCCTCCGTAACATGAAGTTGAGTTCACCATAGATTTAGTACCTGGTACTAGACTTGTGTTGATTGCTCCTTATAGAATGTCTACATCAGAGTTGGGAGATATGAAGAAATAGTTAAAAGATCTGCTTGAGAAGAATTTTTTTAGACCCAATGAGTCGCCGTGGGGAGCACCGATGTTATTGGTATAGAAGAAAGATGGTAACATGAGGTTATGGGTTGACTATCGACAACTGAATAAGGTCACAACTAATAACGAGTATCCTCTTCTGAGAATTGATAACCTTTTGGATGAGTTGGTAGGTGTTTGTGTTTTCAGCAAGATTGATTTGAGATCAGGTTATCAATAGGTTCGAGTGTAGGCTGAAGATATTCCAAAGACTGCTTTTAAAACCCGATATGGTCACTATGAGTACTCAGTGGAATAGTTCGGCGTGTCTACTGCATGAAGTGTATTTATAGAGTATATGAATAGGATCTTCCAACCTTACTTGTATTAGTTTATGGTTGTATTCATCGATGATAGATTGGTGTATTTGAAGTCAGATGAAGAGCATATAAAGCATCTGAGATTTGTGTTTCAGACATTGCAAGAGAAGAAGTTACATGCAAAGTTTTCCAAGTGTGAGTTATGGTTGCATGAAGTGAGCTTCCTTGGACACATGATTTCCTGATGGGGTATAGTGGTCGATTCGACTAAGGTAGACGCAATGTTGCAGTGGGAGACTCATAAGTCTATTACTGAGATCAGAAGTTTTCTTGGTTTAGATGGTTATTACAGGACATTTATAGAAGGATTTTCGAGGTTAGATTTGTCGTAGACTCTATTGACTCGAAAAGGAGAAGCTTATGCGTGGGATGCTCAATGTAAGGAAATCTTTCAAGAGTTGAAGAAAAGGTTGATGAAAGGAACAATTTTGGTTCTATCAGATGCTAGTGAATCCTTTGTTGTATATTGTGATGCTTCCATGTTGGGATTGTGTGGCGTGCTTATGCATAAGAGTAACACGGTAGCTTATTCTTCGAGGCAAATCAAGGTTCATGAGAGGAATTATCCTACCCATGACTTAGAGTTGGCGGTTGTTGTGTTTGTAATTAAGGTTCGGAGGAACTATCTGTATGGTTAGAGATTTATATTTTTTGGTGATCATAAAAGTTTGAAATATCTATTTGATAAAAAAGAGTTGAACATGAGACAAAGAAGGTGGCTTGAGTTCTTAAAATACTACCACTTCGAGTTGAGTTACCATCCGAGTAAAACCGATGTGATGGTATATGCTTTGAGTAGGAAGTCTTTGCATATGTCAATGCTCATGGCTTGATAATTGGAGTTAATCGAGCAATTTAGAGATCTGAGTCGGTTGTGTGAAAGCACTCATAACAGTGTGGAGTGGGGTATATTGAAGCTGACTAATGATATTCTCAAAGAAATCAAAGAAGGTAAGAAATTGGATTTGGATTGATTGACCAAATAGTGTTAATTAATCAAGGTAAATGATGTGATTTCAAAATGGATGAGAATGGTGGTATGGGTTTACGTGACAAATCTTGTGTGCCTGGCGTGTTAGAACTTAAGAAGAGTATTCTTGAAGAAGGTCACAAAAGTAGTATGACTATTTATCCCGATGCTACTAAAATGTATTAATACTTGAAGAAAATGTTTTGGTGGCCAAGAATGAAGAAGGATATAGCCAAGTTCGCTTATGTGTTTTTGACTTTCCATAAGTCAAAGATTGAACATCAGAAACTGTTGGGTTTGATGAAACCATTGGATATTCATGAATGGATGTGGGATGGTATTTCCATGGATTTTGTGATGAGTTTGCCTAAGACTTATAAAGGGAATGATTCAGTTTGGGATATAGTGGATAGATTGACTAAATCGACACATTTCATTCCGATTAAGATCAGTTATTTATCGTAGAAGTTGAATCAAATGTATACGTAAAAGGTTAATAGCCTGCATGGTATTCCTTTGAGTATGTTTCTGATAGAGATCCAAGATTCACATCGAGGTTCTAGGGGAGTTTGCAGGAAGCCATGGGTACTAAGTTGAAGTTGAGTTCTGCTTATCATCTGCATACGGACAGTCAGACAAAAAAGATTATCCAATTTTTGGAGGATTTGCTAAGAGCTTGTGTTTTGGAGTAGGGAGGTAACTGGGACAATTACTTACCATTGATTGAGTTCACTTACAATAATATTTTCCATTCTAGTATTGGAATGAAACCATTTAAGGCTTTGTATGGTTGAAGGTGTAAGACACATTTGTGTTTGTATGATTATGGTGAAAGTGTGTTGCTTGGACATGATATTATTTAGCAGACTACCGAGAAGATCAAGATGATCCAATAGAAAATGAAAGCTTTGCAGAGTTCACAGAAGAGTTATCATGATAAGAGGAGTAAGAAACACTTGATTTCTAAGAGGGAGGTCATGTATTTCTGCGGGTCACTCCGGTGACAAGTGTTAGTCGTGTTTTGAAATCTCGAAAGCTCACACCGCATTTCATTGGTCCTTATCAGACTATGAAATGGGTATGAGAAGTGGCCTATAAAGTTGCTTTACCACCGTCTCTTTCGAATATTCACAACGTGTTTCATGTGTCTCAACTTCAGAAGTATATTTTGGATCCATCTCATGTGGTTAAAATGGATGATGTGCAAGTGAGAGATAACTTGATTATGGAGGCATCACCTATGAGAATCGATGACCGAAAAGTGACACGTATGAGAGGTAAAGAGACCGCCTTGGTGAAGGTTGTTTGGGAAGGACCTGCTGGTGGAAGCATGACGTGGGAGCTGAAGAGTCAGATGAAAGAGTCCAATTCAGAGCTATTTCATTAAGGTAACTTTCGAGGGCAAAAATTCTATACGTGAGGGAGAGTTGTAACATCCCGAATTTGATTAAATTATTTAATTAAATTATTTAATTAAATTTAGTTTTATTCTATTTAATTATTTAAATTAATTTATATACTTTTATTTGGATAATTGGTGAGTATACATGTCTTGGTGGGTATTGGAGAGAGTTAAGAGAATGATAAAAATTAATTGGATTAATTTTAATTAATTTAAGAGGAATAATTAAAATAATGTTATTGGTAAGAATTTTTAGATTTAAAATAAAAATAAGATAACCGTAGAAAAATAAAAGAAATTAGAGTTAGTAAGAGGAGTAAGGGTAATATAGAGGAATAATTAAAATAATATTATTGGTAAGAATTTTTAGATTTAAAATAAAAATAAGATAACCGTAGAAAAATAAAAGAAATTAGAGTTAGTAAGAGGAGTAAGGGTAATATAGAGAATTAATGAGAATTTAGGTTATTTTAAATAATTAAAATAATAAAGAAAATAGAAAGTTGAAAAGTCTAGGTAGAAATTGAGAATAATGAATTAATATGGTAAAGTTGTGAGAGATTAAAGAGATGTTGGGTCTAAGTGTAATAATTAAAAGATAAATTAGGTTAATATAAATTTTAATAAAAATAGTGGAAATTAGATTTTTAGTTTGATAGTACGTGAAAATTAGAGTTTTGGAGAAAAGAGCATTTGAGAGAGAAGAACAACAAGGGGTTTGAGGAAGAAGAATAACCAAAGTTTAGAGATTGTTGGAAAATCAGGTAGGGATGAAAGTTGTGTGGATTTTACCCAATTGTTGTGATTGATTGATTAATCAGTGTGGTATGATATTTTTTCAATTTTATGAAATTGATATATGCTGTTAAATTCATGATATAATGTGTTTAGGTGTTGGGATATGAATTGGTATGGTGTATGAGGGTTAGGGACTGGAGAAGATGAAGTTAACGTGATTTTGAAATTTGTGAGTAATTGACGAATTAAGCTGTTAATTGGTGTGAAATCGACATGTTCAATATGATATAATTGTTGTGTGTAGAACTATGAGCGTTTTCCGTTTTATGGAATTGAAATCAACGGTCCGTAAGGCCTCTAGTGTTGAAAAATTAGCCGAAAAATGCTACAGACTGATTTGATTCGAATGATGGGGTTACACTGTAAATTTTTATTCGAATCATAGCCTACTGGTGGCCTCTTTCTGATTTGATTCAAATCATAGATTACACATGATTCGAATCATGAATGCATATTTTGTTTAAAATAATGTTTTTGTCATAACCTGTGTTTCGTGAATCTGTGTGGGATGCGGTTTGAAGCTTTGGAAAGATGACACATATGGATACCCCATAGTCATGTATTAAAAGGATAGATTGGTACTTAAATATGTGGTTTTTTTTTACTTATTACGTAATGATTAACAGTAAAGAACGAACAGTTAATTAGTGTAAATGAATGAATTAATGATGAATTGGAAAGATGATAAGATGAATTGATATGATTGAGTGTTATGTGGATGTTAATTAGATGTGTGAATATATGTTGGTAAGGGAAAATATAATTATGTGAAGTGTTTTAAATACTTTTTGATGCTTGTTGAGACACATAGTTCGAATTAAAACTACTGTTGAGACACATAGTTCGAAGTAAAACCATTATTGAGTTGGTACCACATGCATATAAAGTCGAGGTATTGTTACATTGCATACAAGTTTGCATTTATCAATTTATGATTATCGTGTGAATACATTCCCTATCGATGATTTTTGTTGTTGTTTCTCATGCTACCCTTCTTGATCTTTTGCACCACTAACATATTTGAGCGTATTCTCACCACTTTGTTGTTTTGTTTGTATGTTGATGTATAATGCATACATATACTCAGGAACATGAGTAGTAGCTGTTGTGAGTTGGAAGATGGCCTTTGAGCTCATCTTTATTTACTTTATCATTTATTGCTTTTAGTCGGTTAAATGCTCTGATCTGTAACATCGGGGACGAGATGTTTTTATTATGTTTTGAGTTGGTGTCAAATTATGATGTTAAAGTTTGATACTTTGTTTGAGATTTTCAATTTGAAGTCGTTATTTTGTTAATTTTTGTTGTATGTTGTTAAATGTTTTTGAAAGTTTTGTTGGTTGGTTATCGAAGTGACACCTTAAATTAACAAGTAATTCTTTTAGTATAAGTTTCGGGGTTTAGGGTGTTACACCACTCCTTCGATTCGAGCGCCCCTTGTACATATAATTCACACGAGCCTTCGATTTCTCCATCCATGACGAGTGATCATTTGGAGCACACAACGAGTCAACAATCGTTACATAGAAAGACTTGTGACTTAACTCTACCTCTTAGATTTACAGGAAATAACCATACATTCCTGATTTTGTTACTATATTCTAGGGATACTCAATTTAGACCCATGGGCTATAAAGACATCAATATCCTCCTATTGAAGGGACCTAACCAATAACACCAAGAAATACACATATACATAAGATTTTCACCACATGTGAGCTAGCTTTCAATACCCTAACAAGCTTAAATCCTCTAACAACCTTTACCCACTAGGGGTTATTAAGCATTTGTAATTTTTTCAAGTAAATTTGGCAACCACGATGAGCACACGATAAAACTAACCTAAGCCACACACATCATTTATTTACAATTACTTTCACCATCTTCTCACGAGGATGTTCAAGAAAAATTCCAAGAAGGAAACTAACACAATTGTTTGAGGTATATCCAGGGGGAGGGGGGGGGGGGGTCTAGCTCCTTTTGGAGAAGATATGCCTGCTAGTGTTAACAACAAACTCCACACTCATAAAGGACCTGAAAGTATTTGATAGGGACTAGGATTTAAGAATCTCCTTTTCGAGAGAGGATGATATCAGCATATCCCCCCCCCCCCCCCCGTCCCCGCCCACGATAATACTATGATCATGATTCACCATGCCTATTGGGATGTGAAACAAGAGTTAATCGACCCTGACAACTATACATATATCATGTTATGGTGTACCTTCCAAGGGCTCTAGATGGATCCCCATAACATTGGATCTTTCCAAGGGCCACTAATAAGTTTTTTGGGTGAACATGTACAAGTCAACAAATACATCTCCTTTGAAACACCATTTGGCTCAAAGGCGAGCTCCGGGACCATAGAAGTAAATTATCTCGTGGTAGACGCCACATCCCCTTATAACATCATTCTAGGAAGGCTAACTCTTAAACTACTTAGGGAGGTCCTCTCCACTCTCCATTTAAGCTTAAAATATACACTACCTGATTCGCGTGTGGGTATAGTCATAGGGATTGGGACGACTTCTCGAGAGTGTTACCTAAACAACTTGGAAGTAACGAGGGAGCCCTTCATCATGGCTTCCATCTCTCTCCCTAAAATGAATGACACTGACACTGCAAGTTGAGACCCATGAATAGGAGGAAGAAAGTAAAAGTATTACCCCAACCAAAGATTTGAAAGAGGTCCAGATCGAACCCATGCACCCCCAGGTCACTAAGCTGGGCACCTCGTTGACTGAATATGAAGAGGAAGATTTGATCGCTCTACTCAGAAAGAACATTGACCTGCTCGCCTTAATGCCTTGGGATACGCCTGGCATATATACCAGAGTGGTTTGTCATCGCATCATCGTAGATCCTTTAGTTAAGCTATTATCTCATAGAAAATGCAAGGTTGGTGATAAAAAATAGAACAAACATTAAGGAGAAAGTTCTGAAGCTGACAAATTTCAGTTTCATAATAGAGATTAAATACCTTTATGGCAGGCTAATATGATTTTGGTGAGGAAGGTGACAAACAAGTGGCGTATGTGCGTTTATTTCACTGACCTCAACGCTGCATGCCCCAAAGATCAATATCTCCTCTTTAACATAGATCGCTTGATTGATGAATCTTAAGTTTACAAGTTGCCGAGCTTCATGGACCCCTATTAAAAGTACAACGAGATTAAATGGATCCCATAGACGTTTCCAAGACGAAGTGCATGTCCAACCATGGTAATTATTATTATAACATCATGATTTATGGGCTCAATAACGTTGGTGCCACCTATGTGAGACTTATGGACACAATTTTCTCAAAGAAGATAGGACACAACCTGGAGGCATGCATTGATGTAATGATCGTAAAAACATCAGAAGAAGGAACCCATGCAAGAGACTTATAAGATATCATATAATTAGTAAGGAATTACAACATGTGCTTGAATATGTCCAAGTGCTCATTCAACGTACAAGTGAGAAAGTTGCCAGGTTTCATGCTTATCAAACACGACATAAAGGAAAACCCCGAGAAATGCCTAGCCTATTGAACACGTGACTTCCCGAAAAAGAGAGGGGGGGGGGGGAATTATGCACTTCAGAAAACTTGGTTTTGAATTTTTTCTGGATTATGATTAGAGTTTAAAATCATTTTTAAAAATAGTTTAAATATTAAGCAGCAGAAAAATAAATTGTAGAATATTAATTGCGAAAAATAAAGAGTTAAGGAAAATAGAGGAACACCAAGAATTATACAAGCTCAGTCAAGAAATGACTTATACATGTCCCCAAGAATTAATCTTGAGAGTATTCAATAAACTATGAGAGCTTTTACCATGTAATACTCATGAACCCCCTTATACAAGGAAAATTGGTTGACTTCCAACCAAAAAATAAGACTTGGAATTGAATAGTTGAGTATTCTCTTCCAAATGGTGGATTGAAGCAGTTAGTCATCTTTTCACAATTTTAGATTGAAGCGGTTAGTCTTCTTTCCACGAGAATCTTTGAGTGATTAGACTTCAAGCTTCTAAACAAACTTTGTACATTTTGAACACATGTTAAGCTTCAAACATTTAATACTGGGCTAATCTCGAACCTTATCCAAGATTTTATCACAAGCTAAGATTTAACCTAACCTTTACGACGAGCTAACCAAGAACCTATGAGATTTTACCACGGGCTGATCTCGAACCTAAACAAGGGCTTGATCACATAATCCCCAAACCAAAAGATTTTTCGGATTTAGAGTTTAAGTCAAGTAATCCCTAGATGAATAATATTTAACCAAGGTGTAAACAAAAATTCTCTTGGTGGATTTTACAACTCTATCCTTCTAGAATTACAACTTATCCTTACTCATAGAAGAACTTTCTCGCAGAAGCACTTTGGCTAAAATATTAGTGAGAAAAAGTAAAAGTAAAAGTTTAGAGAGAGTGAGAGAGAGTGAGAAGTGTCAACACACGATTTTGGTTAGTTTGAAATGAGGGGAAATACCTATATTTATAGGCTAGAGGTAGGCTAAAAAAGGATATTAATTTTAATGCTTTTTAAGACAAGCTAATCGATTATCACCTAATGCTTATCGATTAGAAACTTCGAAGGTAATCGATTACCAGTTCAAAAAAGGAAATAAAAGATATCTACCTGTTGCACATTATTAAGATGCAATCGTAATAACTTAAATCTTAATGTTAAATTGATCTAATCGATTATATAAATGTTCCAATCGATTAGAAAAGACAAAACTTTGCCCACAATAATTTTGACAACTCTCAATTCATCTAACATAACTTGAAGACATTTTTGAAGATAGTTTCTTGAGAAAAATCAGTTTGAAAATATGTTTTAGTGTGTGTGATTTAGCCATGCATTTTACAGAATTCCCTTTTTCTTTACAAATTATTCACTCATACTATTTAAGGTAGAGTTTTCTTGTACTTCAAGACTTTGTCAGATACTTTCTTTTGTAGGCACTTGCTTGAGTTCACTTGAGATGAGTCTTGAGCTTATATTCCATTTTGGTTGTCATCATCAAATAACTAAGTCCATCAAACCTTAATACTTAAATTTTCATCTTTATCCTCTTAATCACTCATGTTTTACTTGTCAAAAGACATTAGAGTCATCGTTAGTTGTTATCATCAAAAGTTGTTGTCCTTTTTAACAACATATGACCCGCAAAACAAGGTTCCACATTCTCCCCCTTTTTGGTGATGACAACACATCTCTCACGAAGGTGGTAAAAGAAAATAGCACATATATGTTTGGAGTAATTAAACTCCCTCTGAGTTAAATAGAGAGTATACTATACTCTCCCTTAGAGTATACTTTTCCCCCTTTGTCAAAATCAAAAAGGCGGGTAAAGATGCATTGCATAAATTTAAATATGAAAAAATGAGCAATTAAGAGATATAAATAAGAAGAAAAAACCACTCATATTATTTCTAAGGAGTCAAATTATAGATGGGAAATTTGCGGAATTGAAAGTACAAAAATTGAAATTGCTTAATTCAAAATGCGAAAAGCAGGAAATTACAAGAAATTTAAACACAATGGTGAGACTATTATTTAACAAGATCATTATAGAAAAATAGGCCATTTGGTAGTTGATTTTAGTCTGGAATGAATTGTCGGACTATGAAGTCGATCTTGCAATTGACTACATCTATCTTTCCACTTATGATTTTGAGTATGTCTTTGCTTGTGGATAGTTGAGGAATGGAGTTATCGGGATTATTTATCTCTATGGGTATTTCTTGACTCTTGAATTTTATTTTTTTCTCATTTGATGGAGTATTTTCAGTTACTCTTCCATTTATGATCTCCAACTTCAAATTCTCCATCTCCAAAGTTGTATCATGTTTCTTCCAGAATCTTTGTGATTAGCTTCCCATATAGAAGACATGTTTCTTATTTCTTGTTCTCCAACATGTAGTTGATTAATTATTATGTCCAATTTATATTGACTTTGTTTTCTATTAGCCATATTGTTTCCACATCAGGTTGGGTTATGAGGCCGAAGTTACTTTTTTTTGGGAAAAGTATGTGATTAATCACATAACGAGGATACGATTTTTAGGGTAGATTTATCCAACAGTGAAGTGACGGGGAATGGATGATGATGGTTCCTTCATAATAGAGGATGTAATGATTATGTAGTTGTATTTGCTTACTTTGTCTTCAAGTTCGATGATTTCATCTTCATGAGGAAAACTTAGCATCTCTCCAAATTCTTCCATTGAAAGGTTTATCCTATGCCTTCTTTTACTTCACTTCTAAGTATTCCATAAGTGGTATGAAGATTTTAGAAGAACATCTTTACCAATGGTGGATATATTCCTTTTGAGAGCATACAAATAAAGGTGGATAAGTTGAGTTCTTCGAAGGTCTTAAAAAATTTGTATTCTTTGAAGTCTTGTGAATCTAGGGTGCAAATTCTTACAAGAGATCGGTTGGAAAAATTGAAATAATCTCACTTCTTCTTTTTTGGTAGTGAATATTTTAGAGAATTGACTGGAAAAACTTAGTCTTTTAGGGTTCATGATGATTTTGTAAGAACAATCTTATACTCACAAGTTTGAATAAAAATATGCAATGCTAGAGAGCGAAGGAGCATACTTATTTATAGCATGCCATCTCAAGATTTGACAGTGTATTCCTAGAAAGATTTTTATGTAGATTGTGCTGATTGAAAATAAAATCAAAATCTTTCTAGATTAAGAGTGCTAATTGATTAGCTAAGGATTCTAATCGATTAGTTAGTCAGATTTTTCAGAATTTTGTGCGATCTTCATTAAAGATGGGATTATATTTGCTTGAGGCACAAGTTTGACTTAGATTTGATTTGAATCTATTCTTATCGGTTGTCATAACGTACTAACCAATTGAGCCTATGTGGTTCGGCCTCTTTGGTGCAGGTTGGGCCTTATGCTGAATTTTTACTCTTTTTTGCACCCTAGTTTATCATTATTTGCACCCCTTTGCTATAAAATATTAGAATACTCATCTTTTAGGTCAGATAATAATTTATTGAGATGAGTAAAAAATTAAATTCATTATTTTAAGGGGTTAGTCAGAGTTTTTTTTTTTGTTTTTTTGAACCTTAAAATAATGTATACCTCTTTTATCAAGAAATCTTGATAAAGACTTCCCTAAAAAGGGAAAAAACCAAATATAATATGGTGTATCCCTCACTCAGACTATTTAAGGTAGGAAACTCTTGTACTTCAAGACTTTGTTAGATACTTTCTTTTGTAGATACTTATTTGAGTTCACATGAGATGAGGCTTGAGCTTATATTCCATTTTGGTTGCCATCATCAGATAGTCAAGTCCATAAAACCTTAATACTTAGGTTTGCATATTTATCCTCTTAATCACTTATGCTTTATGTCAGAAGACATTGAAGTCATCATTAGATGTCATTGTCAAAAGTTGTTATCCTTTTTAACAACATATCACCTGCAAAACAAAGTTCCATGTATCCATCATAAACATGATAAGCCCCTCTAATTTCAAGGAGGTTTAACAACTAACTTGGCACTTAGCCTCTGTATCTTGTTTTCTTTCTTGTTCAGGTGGCAAGGATTTCCACTTCTTTTCCAAATTAAAGAAAAAGAAGAGGTTTGAGTGGACAAACGAATGTGAGCAGACATTCTCGAAGATGGAGGCATTCTTAGCATCATCGCCCATTATG
This sequence comes from Lathyrus oleraceus, assembly GCF_024323335.1. NCBI lineage: Eukaryota > Viridiplantae > Streptophyta > Magnoliopsida > Fabales > Fabaceae > Lathyrus > Lathyrus oleraceus. Next base: position 453,173,842 of record NC_066585.1, on the reverse strand, counting down.
ACACGTTCAATAATAGGTTCACTGTTGTATCTTTACTTTTTTATTACTGACCAAGCATTAAGCTCAGTGCTTTCTAAGAAACAAATAAGGTCGACCGACTTGTCTATTCTGTGATCAAAGTGTTTAAAGGCGAGGAGGCTCGATACCAAAAGAGAAAAAGGCTCGCATTGACCGCAAGAAAGCTTAGGCCTTATTTCCATGTAAACCAGATATTTGTAAAAACATATTATCTCATATGCCAGGTTATTAAGAAGCCAGACTTGGTTGGAAAAATGATGTCTTGGACAATCGAGTTATATGAATATAATATACATTACATTCCCAGAGGAAGCATAAACTCACAGGTCTTAATAGATTTTTTAGTGAAATTCAGCATGCCCATAGGCTATGAGGTCTCCCCCGCCTGAATCTTTTCCATGGACAGAGCCTCTAACGTCAAAGGAAGCGACTACGAGATAGTCCTAGAAGGAACAAATTAATTACTAATCGAGCAGTCAAGATATTTTAATTTAAGGTTAGTAACAATCAGGTCAAATATGAAGTCCTCATCGTCGATAACGACCCTTATCTTAGAAGTGAGCTCGCCGACCCTACAAGAAAATAACGAATCTCAATTGGTAGGGAAATAAGTCTCTAGAGAGTACAAGGATAAGGAACCATAACTCATAGGATACTTAAAAAATTACGTGATTTGTGCAAGCATTCAAAAAGTTTGAGATAACACATGTTCCCAATGAGTATAATTTTAGGGCGGACTTGCTGTCCATACTAGCCAGTCCAAAGAAACCAGATTTCAATCGCACTGTAATACGAAAAAGCTCGCCATCCCTAGAATAATGGTCGTAGAGGCGAATGCAACTGATATCTTTTTGACTTACAACTGGATGGCACCCATAGCCCACTATCTACAGTTAGGCGAGTTACCACAAGATGAGTTAGAAGCAAAGAAAATCCGCAAGCGTACAAAGAAATACATCCTTATGTCAGGAAACCCTCTAGAAGATGGGAATAACCACTTATATATGTAGATGTTTGGGGGAATATGAGATCACCCTGGTCTTAGTTGAGGTTTATCAAGGGGCTTGCGACAACCATATTGGTGGGTGAGCCTTGGCTCACAAGCTCTTGAGAGTAAGTTACCATTGGCTCTCATTAATGAGAGACTACATAAATTTCTTCAAGAAGTCAGACAAATGCTAGAGGCATTCCAATCTACACCATGCGTCAGCCGAACTTCTCCATATTGTATTAACTCCTTCGCCCATTTATCAGTGGGGTGTTAACATTCTAGGACTTTTTCCTATAACTACCGGCCAACTAAAACTCCTAATCATAGAAGTAGATTACTTCAAATAGTGGATAGAGACAAAAATTATGCCCAAGATAACGGGAGAGAGAGTTTATGACTTATATCGACATAAGATCATGTGCAGGTTCATTTTACCAGGAATCATTGCTTCAGATAATGGAACTTAATTCGCCAGTGCCATGGTAATCAATTTCTACAAGGAAATTGAAGTGCCAATGAAATTTGTATTTTTTGTTCACCCACATGCTAACAATCAATCAGAGTAAGATAACAAGGTAATACTAAAAGGGGTCAAGAAGAAGTTGGATGAGGCCAAAGGTTTGTGGGCCGAAAAAATGCATGAAGTGTTGTGGCCATACCATACTGCCCCTCATTCCATGACCAAAGAAACCCATTACCAAAATGGAGCCTACAAGCTACACGAATTGGACGGACACCTCATTGCCAAAACGTGGAACTCAAATAAAGAAATATAATATTGTAGCTAAGTAGTAGGAGAGTGAATCGTCTATTTACAAAAATTCTTGTAACATATTATGGCTTTTGCAATAAGTCATTATGGTTTGACTAAAAAATTATATTGTTGGACTTCCATAAGAAGATCCTTTCCTCCCTACAAGGTGATCATATTTTTAGACTTCCGTAAGAAGATCATTTCCACCCTACAAGGTAATTATATTGATAGACTTCCACATGAAGATCCTTGCCTCCCTGCAAAGTTATTATATTACTAACCTTCCATAGGAAGATCCTTGTCGCCCTACGAGGGTAATTATATTTTTGGACTTCCATAGGAAGATCCTTGCCACTCTACAGGGTAATTATATTAATGGACTTTCATAGGAAGATCCTTTCTATCCTACAAGGTAATTATAGTGCTAGACTTCTATTGGAAGATCCTGGCCACTCCACGAGGTGATTAAATCAGTGAACCAAAGTAGAATAACCCTTGACACCTCATTAAGCCATTCCCTCGACCAAAATACTATGAATAACAGAAAGGACATCACGTTGAGAATGGCATAAGAAAATTGATGAATGGATGAACATAACCTTAAAGAAAAGGCCCCTAAAAATGTGGGTACAAAATATCCTGCAAATGGCGAGAAAACAAAAAATGTACTGAATACAAAGGATTGAACCCGTCCCAAGAAATGCTTGAGGAAATCGTCCTCCGAGGGACTTAATTAAAGTCTTTCATGAGGGATTAACCTAAAGTCTCCCTAGAGGGAGTCAACTGATGTCTCACCTGAAAGGCTTAACTAAAGTTTCACCTGAGGGACTCAATTATAATCTCGCTGGAGGGACTTAACTAAATTCTATCCTGCAAGACTAAAACTAAAGTCTCGCTTTAGGGACTTAACTAAAATCTTGCTTGAGAGACTCAACTAAAGTCTTGCAGGGAAGACTTAACTAAATTCTCGCATGAGGGACTCAACTAAAATCTCTCCCAAGGGGCTCAGCTAAAGTCTCACATGAGGGACTCAACTAAAGTCTTGCATGAGGAATTAAATTAAATCTTGATATGGGAGTTTTGGCCAAATCCTCACCCAGAACGATAATATAAAACTTCGAGATCAGAAGGTAGGAACAAATTCCCGACAAGGCTTCTAATGAAAGTCAAAAGATGAGTAAGGGGTTAAAACACATTGGTCTATTCGAGCCTTCGTGCTTGAGGGACTATGTAGTAATATAATTGAGATAGACTTTAGGAGAAGGGGTAGTGACATGCACCTAAGTCTTTCTTCCTTCCCGAGTCACCCTTTCATCAGCTCGAGCCCCATTCCTTCAGTTAGAGTGCCCCTTGTACTGATAAGTTGCATGAACCTCCTATTTCTTCGTCCATGACGCGCGATAGTATGGAACACATAACAAGTCTACAATCGTTACATAAAAAGACGTGTGATTTAACTCCACCTCCTAGATTTTCGAGAATCAACCATTCGTTCACAAGATTTTCGCTATATTCTAGGGAGATTCAATTCAGACTCCTGGATTATAAATACGCCAGTATCCTCCAATTGAAGGGACCTAACCAATAACACCAAGAAACTCACATATAAAGAAGCTTATCACCTCACATGAGCTATCTCTCAATACCCTAACAACCTTAAAGCTTATGAAAACTCTTATCCACAAGGGGTTGTCAAGCATTTGTTTTTGTTGTTGCGATTACAACTATCATATAGAAATTCTTCTAATCAACCGTAGGTTTTGAAATTGCTCTATCAACAACATTGTAATTTTATATGTTTTGATGTTTAATCATATTTTTATATATCATCATTTAATTGTATTTTATGTTACTCACAATTATCCCAAATTCTCTCTTAGGTGAAATAACTCACAATGCTTTTAAAATTGAGCATTTGGCTAAAGTCGTTGCTATGTGGCTTGAATCACAAGTTAGAGACTTGAAACAACATTTGCATACAAGCATTGAGTCACATATATGCTTGACTCAAATCACTACTAAGACAAAAGTTTAGATTTTAACGCTAAATAGCTTGATTCGATTCAAGGTATTGCCTAACTCGAATCAAATAACACTTTGATTCGATTCATAATTTTGTTTGACTCGAATCATGAATGAATTCTTATTTTGGAATTCCATTCAGGATATGTGACTCGAGTCATGAATTAGATTGACTAAAATTTCATAATTCAATCCATGACTCAAATCAAACAAGCTAAATTCTTATTTTTCTCATCTTTATTCAAGCCTCTCTCTAACTCGACTCAAATCATCATTTTGAATTTCGACTAGAATCAAATTGTTTTTTTATACCTATTTTGTATTGTATCTCTAGCATATATATAAATCAATTTCCTTCTCCCTCTCTCTAAAAAATGAAGTTAACAACTTTTCTTAATCTTTGAAAAGTCAAGAGTCTTTTATCGATCACAAATTGAAACACTCATTCTGAAATGGAGAATATCGTCCCACAATGAGTGACCCATTTAGAATAAAAAGATATCATAAAATAAATGATCATTATAATTTTTAATGCACCTTTTATTAATATTATTTTCATCATTCTCAATATTTTACTAAAATAATTTAATAAAACTATTATTCTCTTTTTTTATTTATTACTTTTTCTTAATATATATGAAATGGTCAACATAATAACTAATGTAAATAATAGTTTAGTTTTAAGAAGAAAAAAATCACTTTATTAAATGTTAATTGTATTTGAAATAATATTTGAAACAATCATGAGGGTTATTATGCTAGCCTAAAGTTAGGTTAGATGAATTGCTCATTGAAACATTGACACGTAGGAAGGTGTTTTCTATGGAGTGCATTACCAACATTCCTTTAGTGAACCAATAAGTGGTGAACACTAAAACAATGGACCCAACAAATTAGAATACGATCCAAGCATTTGTATATAATTAATTCATGTACCTAGCTAGAAAGTCTATCAATGATATTGATTATAAAATTGCTTCATGCATCATTTCTCAACTTGATTAACCGTTTGTTTAAGCATTAAACATAACAACATTAAAAATAATTCTTACAACCGGCCTATATATAGCCTCTAATTAACTCACTTCTCCTTTCTCAAAAGCATCAAAAGGCTTTTCTACATGATTTATGTGACTTTTTCCCATCATGTTGTATTACACCTACACACCCTACACATATGTAATTAACTAAGTGATATATCCCTTACTTGACCTTAGAAGAAAAAATAGTGAGTGAAAAGTATCTAGGTGTCATTCATAATAACACTTATAAAAGAGACTATTAAAACCATTATCAATTTATTTAGTGTAGATTATGAAAATCGTTAGATGAAGATCAAAGACTAAAATGGAGGGAAACTCATGCTTTTGTGATGTGTGTAAGAGTAAGAATGAGAGTTTATGTAGATAAATAAATGTAGAGATTAATTCTTCCAATTTGAAAGGCAGCAAAATAAAATAAGTGATTAATTATAACTCTATCAATTTAATTTGAATCATAAATGAAAAGGATGGAATGGAAGTTGACATATAACAATCAGATGAAGTTCATTTGAAAAAGTGTCATTCCTTTATAAAATTTTAAATGATGGAAAAGTATCATTTGTAAACGTGATTCTCTCTTCTTTTTCATTTACAAATATTCTCTTGTAAACGCTTTGGCCTCTCACCTTTAGGCCAACACATATTTCACAAAAATTACAGCCGCCACCTCCACCACATTTTAAAGTACTCATATAAAAAGCCTAATCCAAATTAAATACGATTAATTATTCCGTAAGTATATTGTAACAACTTAAGAATGTTTATTAATTGTTAGACTTTTTTTTAGCGCATTAATTATTAGACTTGGTTTAGAATTTGAAAAAGAAAATTTTGATGAAGATAATGTTGTGAGATAAATATGTGTACCAAATTAAGCATTAAAAATCCTAGATTCAACCAAAGATTTTTGAAATCATTGCAATGATAGACACAAGGAAGGAATGACCCATCTTCTAAGCCACAACGACTAAACTCATGTTATGATGAAGCAACATAGATAGAGCTGAGAACGAGCTATGACAAGTGTGTCAAAATAAGAACTTAATTTTTTTTATAAGAGGTAAAACTTGGAAATCCAAGACCAAGAGTGAAGGATTGTTGTGTTATGATTCTCGATACTCTTTTTATTATTTAGAAGTCATAAGTAACCACTCTTAGTAGAGTAAGTGTCATTAATATTACTAGATCTAACAAAGACATTTTTAATATGAGCGTTGAAACTTGGGTTTTGGGTTCAGAGAGAGTGTTCATCTCAAGGTTTTCAAAATTATAACATTATTTTTCTATAAACTCCAAGATTATCCCCTTAGCTTGCCGTCTCTCTGATTAATGGTGGATTGTTTAGCAAGGAAGAAGACTGTTGTTAGTGACTAGGAGGCAGGAAGAAGACATATCTATCTTAGGATTTTGAGACTGCGAGAAAGTGATGGAGCTGATAATGTGATGCTTCTACTAGTCGAAAATGCTACTATAGAAAATCACTCAGTGTTAGGGATCCTTATCGACTATGGGAGTTCTTATGACATTATGTACATCAACTTTTTCACGAGGTTAGGATTATGTGAGTGGGCTCTCACAACGTGTGAAGGCGGGAACCTTCTAGATTTCAATGGCTCCTCTACTCACCCATGTGGGGTTGTATAATTACTAGTTTCTCTCAGAGAAGGAAATAGTGAGAGGACCATGAACATATGTTTCTTGGAAATTCCATGTGAAAACGTATACAATACCTTCTTAGGGAGATCGTTCCTCGCTACACTAGATGCATTGGCTTCTACAATCCATTTGAAGATGAGGTATCACAATAATTTTGGAAAACCAATTTTCGATTCAATGGATCTACATAGAGATCGTCTAATACATGGAAACATACGAAAGGACCTCTTAGCAACCACCGTCACCTCTGAGAATAAAAGGAAGAAGATTCGTAAGACTATCGTCCGCACAATTAACCTCAACGCACGAGAAGATGAAACCCTACGAGATGATGAGCTCGGATCTCCGTTGGGGGTCAAAGTAAAAACCTTGAGGATAATTTGAATTTTTTTCAAGGTTGTACAAATCGATGATAATCTAGTGAGATCGATATGTATAGAAGATGATTTTCCATCTATGGGGATTAAAGGGCTCATTGAGTGGTTTAAAGCTAATGTTGACCTCTTTGCAGTTTCTACCGATGAGATGCTCGACATAAACCCTAGTGTGGCTTGTCACCAATTGAAAATTGACAACTTCACATATTATGTGGCCTAACAGAGAAGACATCAATACCCTAAAAAGTCTGAAGCAATCATGAGTATTGTCCAGGGTCTACTAGACACCAAATGCTTTTCTGAAGTAAGATACAACGAATGTCTATCCAATGTTTTATTATTCAATAAATTATCAGGGAAATGGAGAATATGAATTGACTACACTGAACTCAACCAAGCTTTCTCGAAAGATTCATATTCACTCCCAAACATTGTCAGGCTAGTGGATAACTCAACCAGTTACAAAATCTTGTCATTCATGGATACATATCTATCTATAACCAGATGCCCATGTCAAGGCATACAGGGATACAACAACCTTCAAGACTGAGCAGGCTAAGTATCATTACAACGACATACCCTGTGGTTTGAAGATTGCATAAGCAACATACTAGAAGATGATAAACAAAGAAAGATGGTAACATGAGGTTATGTGTTGCCTATTGATAGCTGAACAAGGTTACTATAAAGAGTAAGTATCCTCTATCGAGAATTGATGATCTGATGGATCACTTGGTTGGTGCTTACGTGTTTAGCAAGACTGAATTACATTTGGGTTATCATCGGATTCATATGAAGTCAGACGATATTCTGAAGACTGTGTTCACAACGAGATATGGTCACTATGAGTAATATATGATGTCGTTTGGTGTGTCTAATGCACCAATTGTGTTTATGGAATATATGAATAATATTTTCCATCCATATCTATATCAGTTTATGGTTGTGTTCATTGAAGATATTTTGATATATTCTAAGTCTGATGAAGAGCATGCAAAGTATCTTAAAGTTGTATTACAGACCTTGGAAGAAAATAAGTTGTATGCAAAGTTATCTAAGTGTGATTTTGGGTTGAAAAAAGTGAGTTTCCTTGGTCATGTAATTTTTACTGGTGGTATTTCTATTGATATATCGAAGGTTGATGTTCTGTTGCAGTGGGAGACTCCGAAGTCTGTTACTGAAATCAGAAGTTTTCTGGGTTTAGTTGGTTATTACAAAAGGTTTATTGAAGGATTTTTGAAGTAGAAATTACCTTTGACTCAGTTGACTTGAAAATGCCAAGCTTATGTATGGAGTGTTTAGTGTGAAAAGAGTTTTCAAGAATTCAAGAAGAAACTAACATCAACTCTAGTTTTGATTTTTCAAGTCCAAGTGAATCCTTTGTTGTGTATTGCAATGCTTTAAAGACGAGTCTAGGTGGTGTATTGATGAAGAATGGTCAGGTTTTTCGCAACCTGAATGCGAAACGAAACAACCGGCGAAAAAAGAAATGATAGAAGAGTCGCCACCGTGCGTTATTTATCCCAAAGGAGGGAAAGGAAACGCTCGAAGTAAACCTGGAAAAAGGAAAGGAAAAGACAAGGTCTCGCAACCAAATCTTGGGTTCGGGAGTCGATTATGCGAAGGGAAGGTATTAGCACCCCTACGCGTCCGTAGTACTCTACGGGATCCACTCTTGTTGTTCTTGTCTAAAGGGTGTGGGTTTATCTAATGTACTATTTATTAAAAGAGGGGTCAAAAGAAAATGACTCGCACGAATGTCGCATCCACTGCATATGTATCTCATCTGGATATGAGAATCAGAGTCTTCGTAGCTCGGCTACCTATTGGTTAAAGAGGAGTGTGCTCGCTAAGACATCGCGTCTTATGCCTACGTATCTCATCTGGAATGAGAATCAGAGCAAGCCGTAGTTCGGCTAGCCTATTTGTTTGTTTTGTGTTTTTTAGATGAACGACGTTACTACGCAATCTACCGGATGCTCGACCTTTGGAGACTTACTCTCCTGTAGTAGAAGGAGTTAACGTGTTCTTAGGAGAAGAAAAATCAACGAGTTTGTTTGTGTTTTAGGAATGCTCATGCAAAAAGGAAGCCCTAGACGAAGGAACCGTGCTACCTTAATTGACATGCAAACGAGAGACTATATGAAGCCTAGCAATCCTATGGGGAGACGATCACACCATACAAAACATGCATAAAGTAAAATGCCAACAAGGGGGCTCAAGCATATATGGGTAGGGCTTTAGTCAAGAGGGGTCATATCAACCTCGACAAACAAGCCATGAAAGGGTAATCAAATGGGCTCTTAACCACTGACATTGAACGTCAGGGTGAGCATATCAAAAGGGTAATGAGGATAAGACCTCATAACTCTTAACCCTGGACAGGGTGAGCTCATGACAAAAAGTGGGGATTCAGAAAGGTGGAACCCTCTCCACTGACTGATCGGACAAAAGATCTTGGGCTTTTGTTCTGAAGCATCGACATGTAGTGTGAGCTTAAAGAACGACAACTGAATAATGGGGGATTGACTACTAATCCCTTTCATCCGTCAATTGCCTCTTCATGGAGGTCTTTAGCACTGATGCCTCTTCTTGGAGGTCTTTGGGCACAAAAGTAAACACACAAAAAACATCGCCTCCTATCGAGGTCTTCCAGCTAAGAAAGCGGTAAAATGCGGGAAAGATAAAGGGATCAAGAGATCTACCACACGGATAAAAATCCGAAGTAACAGCAACTAAAGAAATAAGAAACCCGGAGATCTCTCAAGCTAGCACCATCAAAGAAAGCAAGTCAACAAAGCAATCAGAATAAATCTCCCAATGGTATCCCACAAATAAAGTGGAATACCAAGCAAGCTATCTCTTCAAGAGTCATGTGAGCCCTCACAAAAAACTCAACAAACAGGTTAGAGAAACAAGATAGGGCGCAATCAAGATGTAACCACATGAATCATGCCATTAGAGTTCACAGAAATTCACAAAAACACCCAAGGATAGGAGGCCTAAGCTTCTTGTCAAACAAATGCCTCAAAAGGGTATCAAAACTCAAAGTCATGGGGCATGGATCCACACATCAAGACATGAAATACATACCAAAACATGGGCCCGGACGTACTAGAAAGCATGTCATAGTGAACACAAAACAGATTGGAGAGCAAATAGAAAAAACAGCTACTGTCGCGATCGCTACAGCTTCGCTTATCAAAGGCTTAGCGAAGCCTCGCTACAGGCTCGCCTAGCGATGGTGCTAGCGAATGCCTGCGGGTTCTGGATTTTCCATTGATAACAGTACGACTTCAGGAGCCCCAAACCCTATGGTATCCGTTTCAGAAACGAAGTGATTAAACATTCAAGGCATTATTCTACACATTCATGCACATCTAAACCCGCATGCAAAACCTAACGATACCCACTCTTCCAAATTCTATACATTCAGAAATTTCAAATTAAAAGCATAAAGTAATGGGAATAAGGCAAACCTGACTGGAGAGATCGAATGAAATTGAATTGCACCCTTGGGTTCGCAGAACAATCTTAGGGTTTATATGAGAGGGAATTGGTTCTTTGCAGATGAGTTCCCTTCAGTCTCTAGAGGCTGCTCTGAATTCTGTTAGCTCTTCTCTTCTGCCAGCTCTGTTCTTTCTCTCCCTTTCTCTCCAGGGTTTTGTTTCAATGAAATTTTAGAATTTATAACCTGATTTTCGTGACTTTGTGGGCTCAAATGAGAGAGGTCCAAGTCCAAGATTTTTCTGTTATTTTTTAAAACGCGTGCGCTTCGCCTAGCAAAGAATTTGCTCGCCTAGCGAGCATGACAATTCAGATTCGCTAAACGAACCACGCTGCTCGCCTAGCGAGCATGACAGCTCAGTCATAGACTTTTGCTCCTTCAAGATTAGCGTTTTGAATGATGAATAGACCCCATTTGAACATGTTGGGAGTATCTCAAACCATTTCCTTGCGTTGACTGATCACCCAGATAGAACCCACAAAGTGTCTTGGATGATATTCAAGTTTCTTGGATCTAATTATGATTGATATGATGAAATGCAATGTGAAATGTTAAATGACCTAAAAATGAATGCATGAATGAGGGGGGCAAATTTGAGGTGCTACAAGGTTGTGGCTTATGCTTCTAAAAAAGTGAATGTTCATGAGAGGAATTATCCTACGCATTATCTAGAGTTAGAAGTCGTGGTGTCTGTGTTAAAAATTTGGAGGCATTATCTGTTTGGTTCCAGATTTGAAGTGTTCAGTGACCACAAGAGTTTGAAGTACTTGATCGATAAGAAAGAGTTGAATATGAGGAAGAGAAGATGGCTCGAATTTCTGAAGGATTCTGATTTTGGCTTGAGTTAACATCTGGGTAAAGCCAATGTTGTAGCTGATGCATTAAGTAGGAAATAGTTACATATGTCGAGGCTTATGGTTAGAGAATTGGAGTTAATCGAGTAATTCAAAGACATGAGTTTGGTGTGTGAAAAGACTCATAATAGTGTGAAGTTGTGTATGTTAAAGCTGACTAATGGTATCCTTGAAGAAATCAGAGAAGGTTAGAAAATCGACTTGGGATTGATCGACCAATTGGTGTTAATCAATCAAGGAAAAAGAGGTGATTTCAGAATAACGAGAATGGTTAGATGAGATTCATAGATATGGTTTCTATACCAGATGTATGAGAACTTAAGAATAGTATCCTTTAGTAAGTTCATAGAAGTGGTATGAGTATTCATCCCGGTGCCAATAAGATGTATCAAGACTTGAAGAAAATATTTTGGTGGCTAGGAATGAAGAAGGAAGTAGTTGAGTTTGTTTATGCCTGCTTGACTTTTCAAAAGTCGAAGATTGAACATCAAAATTTATTGGGTATGATGCAATCGTTGAGAATTCCTGAGTGGAAATAGAACAACATTTCCATAAATTTTGTGACGTGTTTTTCGAAGACGACGAAAGGATATGAATCCATATGGGTTATCATTGATAGACTGACTAAATCGACTAATTTCATTCTGACTAAGATCAATTATTCTTTGTAGAAGTTAGATGAGTTGTATATTGAGAAGGTTGTTAGCTTGCATGGTATTCATTCGAGTATTGTTTCTGATAGAGATATGAGATTCACATTGAGGTTCTAAGGGAGTTTGCAGGAAGCCATGGGTACTAAGCCGAAGTTGAGTTCTACTTATCATCCACAAACGAACGGTCAAACAGAAAGGACTATCCAATCCTTGGAAGATCTATTGAGGGCTTATGTGCTAGAACAAGGAGGTGCTTGGGATAACTACTTGTCGTTGATTTAGTTCACTTACAACAACAATTTCCATTCTAGTATTGGAATGACGCCATCTGAGGATTTGTATGGTAGAAAGTGTAGGATACCTTTGTGTTGGTATGAATCTGGAGAAAGTATTGTGCTTGGACCTGAGATTATTCAGCAAACCTATGAGAAGGTCAAAATTATACAAGAGAAGATGAAAGCTTCGTAGAGACACCATAAAAGTTACCATGATAAAAGGAGGAGAACATTTGAATTCCTAGAGGGAGATCATGTGTTTTTGCGAGTTACTTCAGTAACTGGTGTTGGTGCAACTTTGAAGTTTCGAAAGCTCACGCCACGATTCATTGGTCTGTACTAGATTATGAAGCGAGTATGATAAGTGGCATATAGAGTTGCTTTATCACCATTTCTTTTGAATCTCCATGATGTCTTTCATGTGTTTCAGTTGAGGAAGTATATTCCTGATCCATCTCATGTGATTCAAGTGGATGATGTGCAAGTTAGAGAGAACTTGACCATTGAGACATCTCTCTTGAGAGTAAAAGATCGCGATGTGAAGCACTTGCAAGGTAAGGAGATTGCACTGGTAAAGGTGGTGTGAGTAGGACCATTTTGTGGAAGTATGACGTAAGAGATGGAGAGTTAGATGAGAGAGTCGTATCAGACTTTGTTTCCTACAGGTAATTTTTTAGGGCAAAAATTCTTTAAGTAGGGGAGAGTTATAACACCCCAAAAATGGATTAATTTATTTAATCAAATTATTCCTGTTTAATTTTATTTATTAGTATGTGGTTCACTTTTAATTAAATATATTATGAGTTTTATGTATATGTGGGGTATAGTGGGGTGTAGTGAGAATATTGGTCGATTGATAGAATGATTACAATAATTAAAAATAATTATAATTAATAGTTGTTTTCAATTAATTAAAGTAAATAAAAATATAAGTTTGGGTGGGAAAATAGAAACTAAGAAGAAATAAAGGAAATGATGAGAATTGTAAGAGGAGTTAGGCCAACGTGTAATTGGTAAAAGATTAAATTATGTTATTAGAGATAAAAGGGATTAATTGAGCTTTTGAGGAGAGATTACGTAAAGTTAGAGTTTTTGGAGAAAAGAACGATATGGCTTGAAGAGGGAAGAACTCAAACCACCAACCCTAATCAGATTTAAGATTTCTGCCAGGAATATGAGGTAAGGGAGGAACTATTTCGTATATTGGTGTAATTTATGAAGGGCGTTAAGGACTCATTAATCCTCTAGGTTTTCTCTTATTTTGTCATTGTTGTTTGTGTATAAATGATTGATTATGAATACATGTATATTCTGTTTTGATTGATGTTGTGGTGTGAAATTCATGTACTGTATTGTGTTAAATTGATGCATGATGAAAACATGTGAAACCTGCAAATTGTTGTTGTTAATTGATGTGTTTGAGTTTTCAAGAGTACGAACTTAATTCATGATAAATTGATGAAATTAATTGTGACTTGATGTAAATTTAATACGTCTATGTGTTATAATTGCTATATGGTTCACTTCTCGTCGAATTGAGTGTTCTCGGTGCAAAATTGGAGCTTTGATGGGGGCTTAAACGGTTGAAAAATCATATCTTTCAAGTTATGTCTGAGTGAACTTGCTCAGCGATGATAAGCTTCGCTTAACGAGCTACGGTGTTTTCTTAGCGAGAGTGACAAAGTGAGCGTTTTAGTTTTCTATGAGTCGCGCTTAGCGAGCGACTCGTCACCTAATGAGCAATGTCTCACTTAGCGAAATATGCAAAGTGTGGAATTTTTGGTTTCTGAGACGCTTGCCTAGTGAGGGAAGATATTGCCTAGCAATGGCTCACCCAACGAGTCGTAGGTTGTCCAACGAGGGTGACAATGTATAATTGAATCATTTCAAATTAATTTGTGTGACAATGTGATGTTTTGGCGAGTAATGGATGTTGTCATGTACTGTTTGGGATTATATGAAGTGTTATAATTAATTGCATAATTATGAGAGGTAGATTATGATCATGTCTATGAGTTGTTGTGTTGTGAATATAATTATGTGTTGCGAATGTAATTGTATGCGTTATATGGTGATGCATAGTTTAGAGGGAGATTTACTGTTGATGTGTTTAAATGGATAATTATTTATAGTCAGATGGGGGTTATAATCATTGTTGTGTTGTTGTTGTTGCATTGATTTGTATAGATATGCATTATTGTGTCATATCATTGAAAGAGGCATGCACACTAGTTTAGAAGGGGGTATCACATCTAGAAAAATACTACCTCGCGAAGTGCATCGCACATTTGCGGATGGACTAACAGAGTCCCCGCCCTTATTTATTTATTCCTAAGGAAAGGGAAAATGAAGATAAAACTCTATGGGAAGGAAATGGATAAGATGGTCATCGCAACCAAATTAGGGTTCAGGAGTCGATTACGCGAGGGAAAGGTATAACATCCCTCACATTCGTTGTACTCAACGAGAACCTCCTAAAGTTCTAAGGTTGATTGTTTATTTAAGGGAATGTTTGTTTTATTCTTATTCTTATTTATTGAGTCATTTTTATTCAAGTATTTAAAAAAAGAAGTCATTTATAAAAGAAAAGAGAAAAAAAAGTAAAATTTTAATTATTTAGCTCGTAAAGGATTTAAACCTTCATGCCCACCTATTCTCATCGTGCAATGAGAAAATCAGAGCACCATAGATCATAAAAAATGTCTGTGGGTTGGTTGATTTTAGAGAATAGTGTTAAGTCACATTTTAGCGATTAAACGTATATCCGTATGCTCACATGATGAAGGCTCAGACGTTGTTTGTATTCACATTTAAACGAACAAAACTATTCTTTTATGAAGAGGTTTGAATTGAGAGAGCAAGGGTACAAAAGAAAGTTTAATGTGTTTGAGTTGATTTTAAATTGTTTGGATTTTAAGTAATCGATCAGTTCGGCGAACGCTAATCGATAACCTACTTAGGGACATGGTGGATGTGTATCCACCTCCCATTTTTTGCAAAAAGAACCTTGGATTTAATTTGATTGAAAAAAGTAAATTTATAATGACAATAATTTGATTATGAAAGTTTTGATTATAAAATAAATAAATAAATAAATAAATTAATAAATATATAAAAGATATTAATGATTTCAATGTTCATATTAATGATACTTAAAAAGATAATTTATTAATTATTTTAAAAGAATTTTTTGCATTATTTTTTTTTTATCATTATTATATTTTTTTTTTCAAAAAAACTTACACATTTTTTTACTTGTAAAAAAGATTTTAAAAAACTTTGAAACCAAAAGAAGACCAAATAAATGGTCTCCTTGTGACCCATGTGCAAAATAGTAAAAAAAAGTAACAAAAACAACAATTAGATAATACATTATAAACTAAAAAGAATTAAAATCCCTAAATACCTAAATTGGTTCACGTTGAAAAATAGGAAAGGGGGACGTTCCCCTCTTGCTGAGAATCACGCATACTGATAACTAAAGGTTACTTTTTTCTCCATCTTTAAAATTGTAAAGAAATATGGAAAAAAGACCAGTCCTCTTTTTTAATCGGAAGCCCAGGGTTTGCAATAGTGGGTGGACGATTTCGATCGAGAAAGAGGCATATGTGCAATTGTTAATAAAAAATGGAGGGCGAAAACAGTGGCGCACAACTCGGTCATGTGGTTGTCGATGAGTTTTAGGTCAAGGAAGAGGCACACAGATGTGTGGAGAGGCAGCAGAATCGCGATTGCAGGTGCGGGTGAGTGTAAGACCCCAATTTTGATCCTAAGATCCCTCATGATATCTCATCATATGCATTAGCATTGAGATCACACCTTGACATCCTCCTTACCCCTCATTCATTAGGTTTGTATTGGGAGAGATCACCAAGCACATTTTAATTGTATGATAATTTGTTTTTGATTATTTACTAACCAAAATACCAAAAATATGTCAATGTATAGTTTGTTCCTTTTGTAGGTAGTGTGTGAATTCACCCAAGCTATATCAAGCTCACATCTAGGGTTTAAGACCCTCAATGCAAAGAGTTCAATCAAGAAATGGTTTACATTGACTCTAGGAATCATATATGGGCCCCCCATTATCTTCACATATCATTTTGATCAAGAATTCATCAAGAGTTTGAAGCTTGTTTGTCTTGGAAACCCTAATTCATCTTGGTATCTTGTGTGACTTCTTTAACAAGTTTCTTCATCCATTGATCAAATATTTCAAGGGATACTTCATATTACATCATATACGGCATATATGATCCTCCATGAGCCCTAAATATCAAGATAATGTCAAGCTAGTAAGATGGTTCGTGGTGGTTGATCAGAGAAAGTCAACTGGTCAAAACTGGGGTTCCCTAGACCCTATCACCTACAATTTTTGTCATATTGTAACACCTCAAAATTTGCCCTCCTCTCTTGGGACTAGCTTAACATATTGCATATCATTTTTTTTAGGTCATTAGGCATAGCATATTGCATATCATGTGGTTACATTATGCAAGTCATCCTCATAGGTCTTGATCAGGAGATGAAGAGGTCATGATGCAAGCTAGGCTTTCATTCATTGCGTGGACTGATCATTAACCATCTGAAGGTTGGTGTGTCAAATTAGGGTTTTGATTCTCAAGGAGATTGATCTTCATCTTGGTTGAAAGGATACATCATCATCATCATGGTTTTGTTATCATCCAGAAGATTCAAGAGATTGATCAGGTACCTTGAGATTAGGGTTTTGACCACTGGTCAACCCTAATCAGTTGCATTGGGCCAATCAGGGCATGGCATGGAGATGGGGTCTACACTGGATATGGGGATCTTCACATGATTACATTGAGCTTATGGAGGCTAGGGTTTCATCATTGAGCCATTTCATCAGAGGATTGAGGCTCAACTTGATCAGTGCATTGCCAAATTCATCTATCAGTTGAAAATGTCAACTGTGGTCAATTGTGCTTGATTTTATGGATTTGGAGGGGGGAGAGAGTTGGATACACTTCATTCATGTTGAAACAAGTTTCATTTGACATTTCAAACATTAAGAATGAAGAAAATAAAGGCAGGAGAAAAGTTGCCAAAAATAGAAAGTGACTTGTAATGAAAGTTTCCAAAAATGGAAAGTTTTTCACCACAAAATTACATGTCCAAAAAAGCTTCAAATGGATTTTTGTTCAACATGAAAGTTGTAGATCTTGCTCTCACCTTTCCAAAAAGTCCAAGAACTTGAATTTCTCATGTATGGTTGGCAAGATATGATCCAATCATTTTCCAAAAATGCCTATAATCAAAGGGGCATAACTTTCACATGGAATGGCCAATTTGGGTGATCTTTTTGTGAGCAAACCCCATTTCACATGTACTTTCATGTTGCATAATCAAAATTCATCAAAAATGGTCAAGGCAAAAAGTCAAATTTCAAGTGGACTTTGTAGCATTTTTGGTGTGAGATAGTGAATTTGAGCATTACTTGGATTTTTCACACAAGACCAATTCCAACACACTCCAAATGCCAAATATGACTTGTGTGAGCTGTCATTTGCTGTCATAGTGCATAATTTGGAAAGGTCATTTTGGACATCTCACTTAAAATCACATTTTCACTAATCATTTGATTTTTGCTAATTTGGATTAAGGAAATGGATTAAGGAGTGAGTATAAGTTGCTAATCATAACAGAATCATAATCACAATTGCACATTCCAAGAATTGTAACTGTTTTTCCCTCCAATTCTCTCAAATTCTCAAAAACTTCATCAATCATTTTTCAACATTTCTTCACCAAATCTTCATCAATTTGCATCATTCTTCTTGGATCCATGCTCTAGAAGTGATTGTGAGGAACTGTTTCATTGAATTCGTGGCCAAAACTTCAAGAATCGTGACTGTCCTAAGCTTGCTCATCCATGGAGTTTTGATAATTCTCGCATCTGGAGTGTGCTGGAGCTGAGTTAATCATTTCAACCAATTGCTACAGCTTGGAACTGCTTCTGTTTTGGTGATTGGAACCTTGAAGCTTGCAAATCAACATCTGCCATTTCCACAAGGTGCATTTTCGAAAATCTCCATTGCTCAAATCATGATATGCGTTTTGTAGATCTTTCATTGTAGATTAACATGATGCTTGTAGTTTTTAATTTGATTGAGTATTGGATGAGAAATCTGAGTTTGAATGTTTGGATGTGATTCTTTTTTCACTCGATCCCGTCGCTATGCTTAGAGTTAGGTTAAATCAATGCCATATCCTTAATCCTTGTTGGAAGACGGTCACGATGATGTGTGGTTTATAGCGTTTGGTTGAGTTTTGTTCTTGGCCAATTTCTGGAGATTCATGAGTGTTCTTGCTCAAGAACACGCTGAAGTGTGTGTTTGATTCGAATTTTCCATGGCTTGATTTGAATTCATGTTACCCGCGCCTTTGGACCAATGAGCGCTTGCCAACACATTAATGCCAACGACCGCGTTTTGGTCTGTGGCTCAGGAATTACGCTTTTGCCATTTTCCTTTTAATTCATTTCATTTTTCTTTCATTTCAATTCCATATTTGATGCTTGAACTTAGAAAATTCATAGATTCTTCATTATTTGTCCAAAATTTGTGAGGTTTTTTTCACCATGCTCCTTGTGATGTGTAGAATTTAGTGATGATTTTTATTATTTTTGTGCACATGTGGAAAATTAAAATGCTTAGGGATTGATTCAATGTGTTCATTTTGTACATGCCATGCCATATCTTTCATAAAATGATGATGCTTTCAAAGAAATGGATGAAATGTTTTGTGCATATTCTGGACACTTTGATGGTGATTTTGATGTAGAGTTTGTGATTTTTTGATCCCTGGTTGATGAGATATGAATTTTTGAATAGAGGTGTGACAATTTGTGTCACACCAAGCATGTTGAGCTTCATGATTTTATTTTCCTTGCCTAGGAACCTTGAGTTGAGCCAAAATTTTGCATGAATGATCATATGTATGTTGAGATAGCATGTGAATTTCTCTGGAATTTTTGATGGCATTTCCTAATTGATTGGAATTTTTCCCTCTGTTTGCTCATTTTGTGACATTTTGTGACACATGATTGTATTTTGCTTGTGAAATTCTGATCATTAATTGGATGAGTGTGAAATTTGGTATGAGCATTGTAGACACATTATAGGTCATTGTGGTTTTGACCCCATTCATTTATCATGTATTGTCACTGATTTATGATTTTTGGAAGTTGATGTTTGTTTGGATACCATGTGTTGGCTTGCTTGATCTTGTCTGAACTTTATGAATTTAATTTCCATACTTCCATTGATCCAAATGAGCTGAAAATTGATATGCTACTCATTGAATGTGTCCTGTTTAGGTTGGAATTTTTGTGGAATTTATTGATTTGTTTTGATATTGATTTGATTGAGATCTTTCTGTTTGGTCATTTGCAGTTGCAAATTGCATGTTGGATGCTATTTTGTGCATAAAATGATAATGGTGATTGAGATGAGCATGGGACCAATTGCATTTGCTTCTAAATTGTTTGAATGTGATTTTGGATAATTTTCACTTGCTGTTTTGATTTTTTCATCCCCTTTGGACCCTAGGCTTGGCCTAGTGGTCTTGTTTCTCATGGTTGGTTTGGATTTTCAGGTTGAGATGCAAATGCCTTAAGGAGAAAAGTGCAAGTTGATTAAATTGAGTTTGTTTGATGTTGTAAACTAACTTGTTTTGTGTTGTAGGGTTTGATGCTTGAGTTTGAGCTCATGGCTTGCACTTATGTGCATTAACTTGTGTTGACTGTACAAATTGACTGTTTGACTTTTGCTGTTTACTGTTGGTTTGTCTGAGTACTGATGATACTTGATTGATTTCAGGTACATTTAGTCGCTTTAGTTCTTTAAGAACTCGCTGTGCTGCTGCTTGGTTGTGTAAACCAGTTGAGGTAGACTCTCTTGTCTCCATGTAGTCTGGAAGACCTGGCCTGTTACTTGGCCAGGCAACTGTCTGAAGTCCTCCTTAAGAGGCGATGTTTGTGATTGTTTACTTTTGTGCCAAGCAGGTAAAGACCTCTATGAGGCAATTGGCGGAACCCAAGGGATATGCAATCTATCCCCCGCTATTCTGTTGAGTCGTCCCTCTGCTCACACCACTGTGTTGATGCATTGGGACATTAACCCCAGATCTTGTGCTGTTGCACAGTCGAGTCAGAGTCTTGAGCGTAGAAGGGTCCCTCCATTCTGGACCCACGCTCCTTTGTCTGAAGCTCTCCCTGGCCAGGGATAAGAGCTGTGAAGTCTAATCTTCACTCACCTTTCATCTGCTTCACCCTGACTCTCAATGTCAGGGTTAAGAGCGAACACTACCCTGTACAGATGACTTGCCTCGGCAGTCGAACCCTTTGTTTGAGCCCACTTGACTGGATGTAGTGTGTGTTATGTGAAATGTTTGTTTTATTTTGATTGATGCTTGCATGCTTGTTTTTCCTGGTTAGGATTAGCTTGCTGTTGTGCAAGTAGATAGAAACCACAACATAGGGCAATGATGCATGATAACACTAGGCTCGAGTACAGCTCCCTAGTAGTGTGTCTCCCCTTGGTTTCTGGCTAGAATTTCTTTCCCGTTCAGGGGAACTACGTCGCCCTGATCCTCATACCAGATGAGGTACGTAGGCAGGAGACCGTGCGAGGTCTCTCCGGGCATTTTTTTTCTTTTTTGTGTGCGTTTGCTTGTTGTTTGTTTCTTCTTGTGTGTCAGGATATGGATGTAAGCCCAACGATTGGCTGTCCGTATCCTGATTGTGTTTGTTTGGTTCGGAAGCCGATGTAAGTCCAGCGATTGGCGTTCGGGTTCCAGGTTTGCCTGTGTTTGTGTGTGTCTTGTTTGGCGTGCGTGAGCCGAACTACGGCAGCTCTGATTCTCATTCCAGACGAGATACGTAGGCATAGGATGCGATATCCTAGCGAGCCCTCTCCTCCTTTACCCACCTGTGTCGTCTTCGGTGTGTGTGTGTGATGTTTGTTTTAGCAACCTTTTCTTTCTTTTAGAGCGTGGATCCCGTCGAGTACGACAGACGTGAGGGGTGCTAATACCTTCCCCTTGCGTAACCGACTCCCTTACCCTTTCTCTTTGGTCGCGAGACCATGCTTTTTCCAGGTTTACTCTGAGCGTTTCCTTTCCCTCTTTGGGATAAATAACGCACAGTGGCGGCTCTGTGTTGTTTTTGTTTCAGCCCGCCGGTTATTTTTCGCGGATGCGACAGCTGGCGACTCTGCTGGGGACTCTTGATTGGGTGTTGACCTGTGCTGGTCCATCTTCCCTAAGCGAGTCTCTCCTAGCGTTCTAGGATAGTTTAGGTTGCTTGTGCCGCTTTATTTATTGCATTTATTATTCTGACCATGTTTATTTGCATAAATACTTGCATGCATCATACTGTCATGTTGCCGTCCTCTGTGCAGGTGGTTCCTTTGTGTTGGGGTGGGTGTTCTGAGTGGGGCTAAAACCCAGGCCCGAGTATACACCTAGGATTAGTGTGGTCTCATGTTGCTGAAGGAGAATGGCCATCCAAGGCGCAGCGGAATATAAAAATTTCTCCTTTAATGATCCTTACGAATGAGCATGATCAGTGATAGAATCGTTACCTCTTGTGGAGATTCAAACCTTTGGTGCAGATCTCTGACAATGATCAACCTTTGATACAGATCCACGGGGCGATCACGAACGTTGAACGATGACAACGTCTCTACTCAGTCCACACGAACAGATTCCTTCAATCGCAGTGCTAGCTGTTTGTGAGTGAAGGCTTTGAGTGAGAGAGAGAGAGATACGAAATTCCAACTCTTCAGTTGTGTTGTCTGGAGTGTGAATGCTTCTACCCAAGGGGTTCTATTTATAGAACCACTTGTGTGGGCTTCAAGCCAAAAGGCCCACTTAAGTGCATTTTGGCCCATATCTCAGAATATGCCAAAATCACTTAAGTATTTGGTACTTTACCATATTTCGTATTCTTCTTAAGTACACCGTACCTTACGATGTTCCTTAATTATTCTATCTCTCATCAATCCGTCCTTTGTGTGTGACCCTATAGGTTTTCGCGGCGTTGGCAATTATATTAAATCATGCATTTAACATAATAAACAGTGAGCGGTATCTAGCAACACATCACTGCTACCCAAGTCACGAAAATGTCATGTGATCTGACAAAACCTCCTGTGATAATAATTATGTGTATAATTACCCCTTTGCCCTTATGTCTATATTGAACACAAGGTATAGACCATGTCACCCTTGTCCAGTTCAATATTGGGCCCATAGACATTTATCCTGTTAAGCAGGATTGGCAAATTCCATCTAGGACACTCATGTCCCTCAGCATGCTTCGTGGAGTACCTATCAACTGCCTTTATGGTTATCCAGTTACGGACAACGTTGGATCAGCAATAAAGCACTCGACTCTACATCTAGGATCCATAGTGGTTTCAGGTCGAAGAGTGGTATACACTATTATCACCATGAGAATAACTTATGACACTTTGCATAACTTTCTATATAGTATTCTCATAGCGGGTCAATCCAGTATGAATATTACTCTTAATATTCATACCTATGTTTAAGACTTGATAACTCTTTATCCATGATCCATGAGACGTGATCATCAGTCTACAAACATAATAGTCTCCATGCTTTAATGTTATCCCACTTCACATTTAAAGCTCGACTACGGATACTTTAAGAATAGTGTCCTTATGTTTAATGTGTTCTCATGATTAAGTCACACTTAATACATTAAACGGACTATCTATTCTAGGGACTTTATTAATCAACCATAATAAAGAAAATGCCTTTTATTATTAATAAATAATTCGATACAAGTACCAAAAGTATTGGCCTCTAGGGCTTACACCAACAATCTCCCACTAGCACTAGAGCCAATCAGACATACCCCGTATGCCCATTGATCTAGTATGGCCATCATGCTTCTGCTGCGCAAGAGGCTTTCTCAGTGGGTTAGCAACATTGTCAAGTGTAGGTACTTTACATATTTTCACACAACGCCTAAGTATGTGTTTGGATCGTTGGTGAGATCTAGGCTCCTTAGTTTGTGCGATAACACCATTGTTATCATAATAGAGACCAATGGGATCCACAATGCTAGGGACTATGCCAAGTTTATTGATCCAAACAGCTTCCTTTGCTGCACTCAAGGCAGCAATATACTCGGCCTTAGTTGTAGAATCAGCAACTGCATCTTGCGTTGAACTTTTCAAGCTCACAATGCCACCATTTAAGCAAAACACATAACCAGATTGGATTCATATTAAAGCGTCTCAGCACTTTGTCTATGTACTCTGACTTAGGCCAAGCATTTCATAATCTGTCTCTATAGATTCTGATAGGCTGCTTCACCCAGGTCCTTCATAGAAAAGCATTTCCCCAACCAAGACTTTACTTGTTGCAGGGTAGGGATATCGATTCCAATGAGTAATATGTCATCTACATATAATACCAGGAATACGATCATGCTCCCACTAACCTTCTTGTAGACACAAGGCTCATCTTCCTTCTTGATGAATCCATATTGTTTTACCGTTTCATCAAAATGAAGATTCCAGCTTCTGGAAGCTTGCTTCAATCCATAGATTGATCTTTGTAGCTTACATATCTTATGGGCTTCTTCTGGTATGTCAAATCCTTCAGGCTGTGTCATGTACACATCCTCAAGAAGATTCCCATTAAGGAAAGCAGTTTTGACATCCATTTGCCATATTTCATAATCATGATATGCAGCGATAGCAAGTAAAATTCGAATAGATTTAAGCATTGCAACTGGTGAAAAGGTTTCATCATAGTCAACACCATGAATTTGTTTATATCCTTTTGCAACCAGTCTTGCCTTATAGGTATGTACCTTACCATCCATGTCAGTCTTCCTTTTTGAAGACCCACTTGCATCCTATAGGATTAACTCCTACAGGAGGCTCTACCAAGTTCCAAACTTGGTTCGTGTACATGGAATCTATTTCGGATTTCATGGCCTCTAGCCACTTCTCAGACTCGGGACCAGTTATGGCCTCTTGGTAGGTCACAGGCTCATCTTGATCCATGAGTAATACATCACCTTGATCTGTTATGAGATATCCATATCTTTCAGGTAGGTGACGTATCCTGCTTGACCTACGCTGGTCTTGTTCTACTTGAGCAGGTTGTTCTTCCACAACTACTTGTGTTTCCTACTCTAATTCCTCCATAGGTGTATCAATGCTTTGCGATTCTTGAATTTCTTCAAGCTCTACTTTCCTCCCACTGGTTCCTTTGGAATTAAAATCCTTTTATAGGAAAACTCCAGTTCGAGCGACAAACACTTTGCCCTCTGAAGGATTGTAGAAGTAATATCCTCTTGTTTCTTTAGGATACCCCCACAAATAAGCATTGGTCAGATTTGGACTTAAGCTTAGTTGAAATTTGTCGTTTCACATAAACTTCGCAACCCCAAATCTTCATGTAAGACATATGTGGTCTCTTACCACTCCATATCTCATATGGTGTTTTATCAACCTTTTTGGATGGAACACGGTTAAGTGTGTAAGCTGCTGTCAATAGCGCATGTCCCCAAAAGGAGTTTGGAAGATCGGCGTGACTCATCATGGATCGGACCATGTCCAACAGGGTTCGATTTCTTCTCTCAGATACACCATTCCATTGGGGTGTTCCAGGAGGAGTAAGTTGGGATAGTATCCCACACACTTTTAGATGGTCATCAAACTCTAGGCTTAAATACTCACCACCTCGATCTGATCGAAGAGTTTTAATATTCTTACCTAGTTGGTTTTGTACTTCATTCTTGAATTCCTTGAACTTTTCAAAGGACTCTGATTTGTGTTTCATTAAATACACATAACCATATCTACTGAAATCATCAGTAAATGTGATGAAGTATTGAAAACCTCCTCTGGCTGGTAAGTTCAGTGGTCCGCATACATCAGTATGTATGAGGGCCAAAAGATCATTAGCCCTTTCACCTTTTCCTGTGAATGGGGACTTTGTCATCTTTCCAATTAAACAAGATCTGCATGTCTCATATGATTCATAATCAAAAGAGTCCAAGAGTCCATCTTTATGGAGTTTGGAAATGCGTTTCTCATTTATGTGGCCTAATCGACAATGCCAAAGGTAAGTTGGATTTAACTCATTAGGTTTCATCCTTTTAGTATTAATGTTATAAATAGGCATTTCAAGATCAATGACATATAGTCCATTGTTCATTTGTGCAGTTGCATAGAATATATCATTCAAATAAATTGAACAACAATTGTTCTTTATTATGAATGAAAAACCGAACTTGTCCAAACAAGAAACGGAAATAATATTCCTGCTAATTGCTGGTACATAATAACAGTTCTCTAACTGAATTATTAAACCACTAGGTAAAGTCAATTCATAAGTTCCTACGGCTAAGGCAGCAACCTTTGCTCCATTACCAACTCGTAGGTCGACTTCACCTTTTGCCAATTTTCTACTCCTTTTTAGTTCTTGCACATTTGTACAAATATGAGAACCGCATCCAGTATCTAATACCCATGATGCAGAAGTAGATAAATTAATTTCAATAACAAAAATACCTGAAGTTGGAGTCTCTACTCCATTCTTCCTATCTTCCAGGTACTTTGGGCAGTTCCTCTTCCAGTGTGCGGTCTTACCGCAATGGAAGTAGGTGCCTTCCTTTTCTATGCTTCCACTAGGCTTCAAAGCAGCACTAGTGGGTTTGGGTTTGGCAACTTCCTTGCCTTTCCCTTTATCATGTTTGAGGACAGTCCTCATGTCTCGGTACCAATCCAGAAAATTTGTCCCAGACAATTTTTCTTTCTCAAGGTTTGATCGCAATATGTTGTTAGAGGTGTTTGTTGTCATGGTAATCTACACAAGGATTAATGAAAATATAAGTATCATTGACATATTCAATTAGGCCTTTAATTAAACATGCTCCCACTATTTTACTCAAAACAAATGACCCTCATCATCTGATTCGGAAAATCCCGTTGGAAGATTTTCTAGTGGGTCGAGATCCATATTTCACTTCGTTCTAAGTCCGCGTAGGCGGATTACACAAAACTAGGTTATTTAGGTAGGAACTCCTTCCAATTGTATCTCATACAACTCTCGAAAATTTCAATTGGGTGAATAACTCCTTATTCTAATCCATCATGTGGATTATTCCCAACTCTTGCTTCTAAACATATATAATCTTATTATAATTTGTTTAGTTAAGTTTGACCCATTGTTTTAACAGTTGGATATTACAATTATCCCATCGCACCTTACTAATATATAGATCATGCACCTCGCGTAGGCGAAACCTACAATTTCCATTACTAGTCTTGATGAGTGTTAAAACTTGGAAAGCTTAAAACTTAATATTTAGTTTTGAGGGAATTGCAATTTTACTGATCTCACCGGCTTGTTTATCATATAAACCGTCTCTCACATGCATCAACATACATACACATGCATCAACATACATATAAACAAAATGAAACAGTTATGGCCCCTAGTGCAATTGTTCTCCCAAGCCAATGAGAGAACCTAAGCTAACCTATAACGATCTAAGCTTCTCCAAGCAAGATCTTCAAGGTTGTCTTCCTTTGGCACTGACTTCTTTGCTTTCTTCATATCATTACATTACATGAAAGAAACTCGTTTTACATACGAGGGAGTGAGATGAGAAAAGAAGTTACATTTGGGAGATTAAGAGAGAGGCACGACACGCAGGTCGTATTTTAAAATCCAA
Source organism: Lathyrus oleraceus (assembly GCF_024323335.1). NCBI lineage: Eukaryota > Viridiplantae > Streptophyta > Magnoliopsida > Fabales > Fabaceae > Lathyrus > Lathyrus oleraceus. Next base: position 453,146,939 of record NC_066585.1, on the reverse strand, counting down.
AACAAAACAAAGGAAAACTAAGGCCATAACCGATCACCACAATAATAAAAACTTTATTATTATTATTAATTCCTTTAATTAATCAAATTAAATTTCGACAACCGATCACACTACGCAGAGTTGCGGGGTCTAAGGGGCAGCGCCCCGCTCGAAAATTTTAATGAACAATTCATTTAAAAATTGACGTCGCTTTTCGTATCAACACTTGATACTTCAAAGCACTTTTTCTAGCCGAACCGGTGAATTTTTCCTTGCGTTAACCGGTTAACCATATGCGTTAACCGGTTAACACTGTTTGAAAACATTTAGAAAACTCTTTTCTGCCTTGCGTTAACCGGTTAACCAAATGCGTTAACCGGTTAACACTGTTTGAAAATCTCAAAAATTTTATTTCGCATTCCGTTAACCGGTTAACCATATGCGTTAACCGGTTAACACTGTTCCAAAATTTAAAAAAAAAAAATTATTTCGTATTACGTTAACCGGTTAACCATACGCGTTAACCGGTTAACACTGTTCGGAAAAGTGTTTAGGACGCACAACTCTTGTGCAATCAAACCCCAATCGCATAACTCTCTAACAACACAACCCTTGTGTCGTCACTAACCCTGATGCACTAATTTCAGACCGTCAAACACGTCTCGATTGTTAATTCAGTATGATTGATCAACACGTCATTGCTTCACCATACTAATGTCGGATCAAGAAGCAAACGACCATTGATCGCTCAAAGGAAAACAATCATCGAGGTTTTTGAATGAATGAAACAAGAACACTATATCATATATAATGTATTTTGCATCAGGGTTACATATATCACATATATGTAACTTGATCGATCTCAATTTAACCTTTGATTCATTCTGTTTTAATCATATTATTACAGAACAAAAACAGTTATCAGATTCATGGTTTCGTAACCAGGCTCTGATACCACTGAAGGAGAATGGCCATCCAAGGCGCAGCGGAATATAAAAATTTCTCCTTTAATGATCCTTACGAATGAGCATGATCAGTGATAGAATCGTTACCTCTTGTGGAGATTCAAACCTTTGGTGCAGATCTCTGACAATGATCAACCTTTGATACAGATCCACGGGGCGATCACGAACGTTGAACGATGACAACGTCTCTACTCAGTCCACACGAACGGATTCCTTCAATCGCAGTGCTAGCTGTTTGTGAGTGAAGGCTTTGAGTGAGAGAGAGAGAGATACGAAATTCCAACTCTTCAGTTGTGTTGTCTGGAGTGTGAATGCTTCTACCCAAGGGGTTCTATTTATAGAACCACTTGTGTGGGCTTCAAGCCAAAAGGCCCACTTAAGTGCATTTTGGCCCATATCTCAGAATATGCCAAAATCACTTAAGTATTTGGTACTTTACCATATTTCGTATTCTTCTTAAGTACACCGTACCTTACGATGTTCCTTAATTATTCTATCTCTCATCAATCCGTCCTTTGTGTGTGACCCTATAGGTTTTCGCGGCGTTGGCAATTATATTAAATCATGCATTTAACATAATAAACAGTGAGCGGTATCTAGCAACACATCACTGCTACCCAAGTCACGAAAATGTCATGTGATCTGACAAAACCTCCTGTGATAATAATTATGTGTATAATTACCCCTTTGCCCTTATGTCTATATTGAACACAAGGTATAGACCATGTCACCCTTGTCCAGTTCAATATTGGGCCCATAGACATTTATCCTGTTAAGCAGGATTGGCAAATTCCATCTAGGACACTCATGTCCCTCAGCATGCTTCGTGGAGTACCTATCAACTGCCTTTATGGTTATCCAGTTACGGACAACGTTGGATCAGCAATAAAGCACTCGACTCTACATCTAGGATCCATAGTGGTTTCAGGTCGAAGAGTGGTATACACTATTATCACCATGAGAATAACTTATGACACTTTGCATAACTTTCTATATAGTATTCTCATAGCGGGTCAATCCAGTATGAATATTACTCTTAATATTCATACCTATGTTTAAGACTTGATAACTCTTTATCCATGATCCATGAGACGTGATCATCAGTCTACAAACATAATAGTCTCCATGCTTTAATGTTATCCCACTTCACATTTAAAGCTCGACTACGGATACTTTAAGAATAGTGTCCTTATGTTTAATGTGTTCTCATGATTAAGTCACACTTATTACATTAAACGGAATATCTATTCTAGGGACTTTATTAATCAACCATAATAAAGAAAATGCCTTTTATTATTAATAAATAATTCGATACAAGTACCAAAAGTATTGGCCTCTAGGGCTTACACCAACAGTTGCCTCCTTCATGTTAGGTCAACATGTGCCTGGCAACGTGATGTACCACAAGCCGGACGAGGTTCATTTGATAGTGCTTTCCTCTGTGGGGTACTCCACTTTGGTCGAGTTACTTCATTTGAGCTGTTGACTCTGGTGACCGATCATTTCCCGGATCTTTGGTTTAGACGATCTCAGGAGAGCTACAATGGCACACCCGAAAGGGCAAACCCATTGAGTATCTTTGCCCGATCGTCGAGACTATTATCCGCCTTAGGATGACCTGATTAGAATTTACCTGTGAGGGGAGGGTGGTTCTTTCAGATGCATGTTCTGATGGGGACTTCGATGGTGACTTTTGGTTCCGTTGATCAGAGTCCTATTTATAAGTCGGATTTATGGATTTATTTCTGAGACACCGAAGTACTGTCCGTGTTATTTATCAGTGGGGATCCGTTTATTTCAGGATTCCCCGGGCCAATTCAGAGGGTTATGGATATCTGCTCAGAGATTGTTTGGTGATGATGATGATGTATCTTTCAGTTCCGTTTATTTCGGAACCCTTGAGTCGGATTCGTGGTTACATATTCCCTCAGATGGTTGTGATCGGTTCAGAGATCAGGGCTGTAACTCAGTGCAACAAATGATCAGAGGACTTGGAGGATGGCAATGCATTGCATTCATACATCTACATCATTCCCGTTTTGCATTCATCTGCACCTAACCTATGCCTAGCCATATGGGGAGTATTACTGATTAAGATTCTGGTTGAGAGACATCCGGATGTCAGAATATTATCGTCGATTTTTTATCCGTCTCGATGAAACCAGAATCAAAGGACAGAACCTTCCTCATATGGATAGACGTTGCATTCATGCATATTAACCTGTTTGCTGTTTTGTAGGTGTCGGGTTCTGACGTGCTTGATTGTTTCAGGAATCATTGCTCGCGCTCGTAGAGTTGTACCTTTGCATTCAACCCGTCCTCACAGATACTTCACCAGACGCAATACTCCCAGACTAATGGATCTCCCAAACACAGATATCCTCGAGCTGAAGGACAAGATGACTGAGCTGATCAACATCATGCATGGTTTTGCAGTTGGTCAGAAGGCTCTGGCTGATAAGGTCGAGAAGCTCGAGCGAGCTTCAGCTGCTAACAGTGTTGTTAACTTGGATGGTGCCTCCAACCAGGGGCTGGGTGGATCCAGAGACGGTGAAAAAAGAGCAACCGTAGGTATGGTGAACAACAATGCTGGTGGACTTGGTGCTGCTACTGGTGGTGGGCCCGGTCTGGGGCATAATCTGAAGGATAGTCTGTTCCTGCCTTTCTTTGGGGTCGATGATGACAGAGAGGAAGACAGAGAGGCTGATCAGTTCTCTATGCATAACGAACCGTTCGGTCAGTACGGTGCCCAACCACCAAACAAGGAGATCCAACTGCTGGCAGAAAAGATCAGAGCTCTTGAAAGCTATGCTACTCCTGGGGTTGTCAATATGTCAAACATGGGGCTGGTTGAGGGGATTGTGATCCCACAGAAGTTCAAGGCGCCCTCATTTGACAAATATAATGGAAGTTCCTGCCCAGAAACTCACCTTCAAGCCTTTGTCCGAAAGATCTCTGCATACACAACAGATCAGAAGCTCTGGATGTACTTCTTCCAAGACAGTCTGTCTGGAGGATCCTTGGAATGGTACACCAAGCTTAAGTCGTCTGATATTAAAAGCTGGCAGGATCTTGGCGATGCTTTCTTTAAACAGTATCAGTTCAACGCTGATATGGCTCCGAGTCGTACCCAGCTGCAGGGTATGTCTCAGAAGAATAACGAGGGGTTTAAAGAATATACTCAGAGGTGGAAGGAGTTGGCTGCCAGAGTGCAACCTCCACTAGTGGACAGAGAGATGTCTGATCTCTTCATGGGTACCCTGCAGGGGGCATTTGCTGAAAGAATGGTGGGTTGTCCCGTCACCAACTTTGCAGACATTGTGGTGGCTGGTGAGAGAATTGAAAGTTGGCTGGGAATAGGGAAGATCCAGGGTGGTAATGCTTCATCATCAGGATCTAAGAAACCCTTCGGAAATGGCCAAAAGAAAAATGAGAGTGAATCGAGTGCTGTGTATGCCCAAGGGGGATACGGTAGGGATCGTTACTACCAGCACACTGCTGCGGTAACCACCCCTGCTGGTAATCAGTCAGCACGACAGCAACGTCAGCCACCTCAACAGAGAGCCGGGTATCAAGTGAGGGGTAAAGGGATTGATCGCCATTTTGACAGGCCACCCGTGACGTATGCTGTTCTGTTCAAGAATCTGATGGATCTTGGGTTGGTTCAGCCGAGGACGATGGTTCCGATGAGATCAGATCAAAGGCCTCCCAATTATGATGAGAACGCCCAGTGTGAATTCCATTCTAGTACACCAGGGCATAACATTGAGGGCTGTAGAGCTTTTAAGCATGTTGTCCAGGATCTGGTAGACTCCAAGGCCATCAATTTTGCACCATCACCGAATGTTAATGCTAATCCCATGCCGGCACATGGTCAGGCGATGGTGGGTGCAATTGCTGAAGATTCAGATCACGCCTGTGCGGTAGGTGAAGAGACTGACAGTAACTGCGAGTTTGATGGTTGGATAAAGCCGTGCGCACCAGGGATGGGAATCCAGAACTAGAAGGCCTGAAAAGATCATCACTGTCACTCTACTGGAAGAGTAATGATTTCTGTTTTCAGTTTTATTTGCATGAAAGCCATACGTTTTGCCCGAAACGTATTGGTCCATTGTAAGGGCCACCTCATGTTTCATTTTGCAACATTTTGCATCATAAATAAATGGATGTTTTTCAGTCAAAAGCGGTGTTCCCTGTTTTTCATTTATTTTTGCAGTTTTAAAAACAAATAAAAATGGCAATGTTTGTTTTCATTTTCTTCTCTTGATTTGTCTCGTTCCGACTTCAAAAAAAAATAATTCTCCGGATCTCATTGATAACAATTTGGTTACACCTCTGTATGACCTCGATAATTCGATCTCTCATGCCGAAGAAGAAGGCGAAGAAGATTGTGATCTGCTGGAATTAGCCAGGTTATTGAGACAAGAGGAGAAGGTGATTCAGCCGTAGGAGGAGCGGGTTGAGATTGTTATTCCAAACATCGCCGAGGTCAGAAAGGAAATGAAAATTGAGGCCGCTTCAGAGGCGAGTCGAGAGCAGAATGGTAGCCTTGTTGAAAGAGCATGTGGATACTTTCGCCTGGTCGTGTCAGGATATGCCAGGTCAAGTACCAATGTCGTTGTGCACAAGCTACCATGGAGAGAAGACTGTCCTCCAGAGAAGCAAAACGCCGGTGCTACTTATCAGAGAGCCATGGTGACTTTGTTTCATGATATGATTCATCATGAAATTGAATGCTATGCTGATGACATGATAGCAAAGTCCCAAGCAGAAGAGGGGCATCTGGTGGATCTGACCAAGCTGAGTGAACTGGTTGAGACAATTCAAACGGAGGTTGAATTCAGACAAGTGCACTATCAGAGTGCGGGCCGGTAAGCTGATGGGGTTCATTGTAAGAGAGGAATCGAGGTTGATCCTGCTAATAAAAAAAGAAAAAAAAAGAAAAGAAAAACAAGAAATGCCTGAACCGAAAACAGAAAAAGAGGTTCGTGGTCTATTAGGTAGATTGAACTACATGTCATGGTTCACATCTCCTCTAACAGCCACGTGTGAACCTATACTCAAGCTGTTGAAAAAAAAAATCAAACGGTCAGGTGAAATAATGATTGCCAAGGGGCATTGAAAAAAAAATAAAAAGAATGAGTAGCAGGAACCTCTGATTCTGATGCCTCCTGTGAAAGGAGCAATTGTTAATCTGGTACTTGACGGCCTTCGAGGGGTCTACGAGGTGTATTGGGTCAGCATGACGAGTCTGGTCGAAAAGAGCATGCAATTTACCTTAGCAAAAAGTTTACCGACTGTGAAGCAATACATTCACTGCTCGAGAAAACTTGTTGTACTTTGGCATAGGCTGCTCGCCGACCGAGACAGTGTATGCTGGTTCATACCACTTTGTGGATTTCGAGATGGATCTGATCAAGTACATAATTGAGAAGCCAGCAGTGATCGGACGGGTTGCAAAAGGGCCAATGATTTTGATTGGATGCGATATTCAGTACACCGCTCAGAAAGCAATCAAGGGGTGTATTGTCTGATTACATCGCCCAACAACTCGTGGAGAATTATCAACCGATGAGGTTTGAGTTCCCTGATGAGGACATATCGAGGTGCTCAAATCGAAAGATTGAGAGTAACCGATCCCGGAGGAGGGGCCTGACCCTGAATCCGAACGGATTCTGATGTCTGATGGGGAAGGTTAATGTGGATGAATCAGTGTCGTGTTGGTTACGCAAAAAAGGGATCCCATGTTCCCGTCGTTTCCCGGATAACATTTCAATGCACCAACAAGGGTGGCTGAGTACGAAGCTTGTATCCTAGGTATCGACCTCGGTGCGCTTACTGGGGCAAAGTCTTTCTCGTTGGTATATGGAAGCCGTGTTACCGATTGAGGTTCAGATTCCCTCTTTGAGAGTCCTGATGGACGTGAAATTGCAAGAGGCGGAATGGGTAAGGACCCGGTACGAAGAGTTGAGCCTGATTGAGGAAAAGAGGTTGGCAGCCATCTGTCATGGGCAGTTATACCAGCAAATGATGAAGCGTGCTTTTGACAAAAAGGTACGACCTCGGGTATATCACGTGGGTGATGCTGAAAAGGATCCTTCCTCCTCAAAACGATCGTAGGGGCAAGTGGACACCTAATTATGAAGGTCCGTTCGTGGTCAAGAAGGTTTTCTCTGGCGGAGCCTTGTTGTTGACGACCATGGATGGCGAGGATTTTCCATCCCCTGTGAATGCGGACGCAGTTAAAAAATACTTCGTATAAAGAGACCCGCTGGACGAAAAGAATAAAATAGTCCAGGCAAAAATGGGCATCCTGGCGAACCAAAAAACAGAAAGAAGAGGTTCGGGCAAACATTAGGGATAAAATGAAAAAATGTACACCCGGCAAGTCGAAAACCTGAAAAGGCGACTTGGGCAAAAAGGGGTATCCCGGTGGACTGAAAACCCGAAAGGGCGGTCCAGGCAAAAGAGGGATTGAAACGAACAACTGCGTCTGGCATGATCGTTTGCGCTTTGGTTAAGGCATCATGGATAATACCCGGTAGGGATCAATCAGAAGCGTCTTGTTCAGAAGGCGGAAAGCACGGAAAGTCTGAGGACATACGGGGTGTAACCGAGTTGGAACTCGATGAGATCATGGGTTTCACATTGCCATTAGGATAGATTTTTCCTTTTGTGCGCAATTACCTCTTTTCAGGAATTGCTTCCTTTGTATTGCTCAATTTGAGCCACACATTTTTCAATCAATAAAATGCATATTCAGTCAAATAATTTTGTTTTTGTTTTTCATTACCGCTTTGATTGCAAAAACATCCAGATATTTTTGATAACGAATCTTGCATTTTTAAGACATACAGGTCCCTTCCAATGCATGTTTATAAGATTGAAAGCTTGAAATCTTATTTGGAAGGTTGAGTGACCCAAGTGTTGAAATCTTGACACGCCTGGGGCACGGTTTTATCTAACGATCTGTTTTGTAGCTACTGTTAGATATTTTCACTCACTTGCGGGTTGTGATGTGGAAGCTTTGACAAGAGAAAGCCCCATGGAGTCCAGTCAGGGACGAATGAATATGAAGGGATGACGAAGAGACGTTGAGACGTACGACGATCCTTGGAATTAATCAAGAAGACTCTTCAAAGTCGGAAAATTGAAAAGTCTGTATAGTCCCTAGAAGTTCGCTTTCCATCGAGCGCGGAGCGGTTGGGAGTACAAGATGATGGAGCAGAAAAGGTCCAGACGAGTCGGGATGTATATCCCCAAGCAGAGTCAGGAGGACCAAATCCCCAGCAGATCCAAGGTATGTGGTTACCCTAGCAGGGTCGGGATCGTTATCCCCAACGGGTTTCAGATCGATGCTTCCCCAGTCGCCAGGCCTGGAGGTTGCTGTTTCCCCAGCAGAGCTATCTGTGAGCATTTCCCTAGTGAAGTCGCCAGGTATTTGAGAGGGTTCTCCAAGCAGAGTCGGGATTGATATCCCCAGCAAACCAAAGACTGTTGTATCCCCGCAGAGCGTTGGTGGTTCTTATTCCCAGCAGTTTCCCGAGCGGATTGGGTGCAAAGGAGGTTCTTCCCCAGCAAGGGATGCCTATCCCCAGCAGCAGCGCTATTCCCCAGCAGGGTGGAATCGGAGTGTTGACAAGTTCCTCAGTAGAGTATCTCGAGCTCCTCAGAAGAGTCCCTTGAGGGAGATGCCTTTTTTATGCATTCATCATGAAAAAATAGCATGGCATATAGAAAAATAAATCGCGTAGCATTTCCATAATTATGGAGCATTACGCAGAAAAATTCATTCATCATATTGCAAGCATAAGCTAGTCTCAGACCGTGGTTATCGTTTGAGAGGTGGTTTTGCCCGAAGGTGAAGATGTTACTTCGAGAAGTTTAGCCTCATGGTTTTAATCAAAGGTATTCCCCAGTAGTGCGATACTAGAGGAGAAGTTTTTCCGTCGGACAGAGATGGAAATATTCCGCGACCAGCGCGACTCGGGCCGTGGTTACCGCTTGAGATTTGGTTTCGCCGGATGGTGAAGATGTCACTCGGATGAGTTTGGCATCATGACGACAGGTCAGCAATGTTCTCCAGTAGTGCGATACTGGAGGGAACTTTTTTCCGTCGAGCGGAGATGGAAATGGAAACAAAGGAGGTTACGCGATCAGCGCGGCTAGCGGGGTTCAAAAGGAGAAGAGGAGACACGAGGTGTTTTCTGGAGAGCGGGGTCCAAATGGAGATTGGAGTTGAAGATTATATCCAGGATGAGGTCCTTAGGATTATCTTCTGTTCATGTGTCACCTTAGACTTTGGCGGATGCCAATGGAGGTCGTTATGGGTGTCTTCGGAGTAAGAGATGCACATGTTACCTTCCTTTTGTGAAGGTTTACCCTCTGATATGTCGCCTTCAGAGTGGTTTGGTGTTATTTCCGACGTTGCCGGCGGAATTATCACGAGAGATGGGAGAACGGGGTTCAAACGGAGAAAAGGAAATGGTGAGACATTTTCTGGAGAGCGGGGTTCAAATGGAGAAAGGGAGATGTTGCGGCATTTTCTGGAGATCGGGGTTCATATTGGCGATCGCAAGTTATCGTCAGGCGACTGGGGTTCAAATGGAGAAAAGGAGACACGAGGTGTTTTCTGGAGAATGGGGTTCATTATTTTGGCAAAAAGGATAACGGGGTTCAGATGCAGTGATTTGGGATCATTGGCGTAAGAAAATTTCGGGGTTCAAGAAAAAGAAAAAGATTATCAGTTCGAAAAGAAATTTCGGGGTTCAAGAAAATCAAAAAGAGATAATAATCCCCAGCGGATAGGTGGTGTTAGGCCATGGTTATCCCTGTGTTATCATTTATTTTGGTATCCAGGTCGACGTTGCTGTTTCGGTGATCGGGCCGACTTTTTCCGTACCAGACGGATTTTTCTTCAAGATTGTGTTCTTCGCCGATTCTGACAGGCGTTGTTAATTATTTTCCCATCAGAGTACAAATTGTTCGTCTGTTCTTGGTATTCAATCACTCTTCATCCTGATCATCTGAAAGCCGAGGCTATTCATGTCGACAGGTTCACAGTGGATTGAATAGGGGCAGCTGTAACACCTCAAAATTTGCCCTCCTCTCTTGGGACTAGCTTAACATATTGCATATCATTTTTTTTAGGTCATTAGGCATAGCATATTGCATATCATGTGGTTACATTATGCAAGTCATCCTCATAGGTCTTGATCAGGAGATGAAGAGTCATGATGCAAGCTAGGGTTTCATTGATTGAGTGGACTGATCATTAACCATCTGAAGGTTGGTGTGTCAAATTAGGGTTTTGATTCTCAAGGAGATTGATCTTCATCTTGGTTGAAAGGATACATCATCATCATCATGGTTTTGTTATCATCCAGAAGATTCAAGAGATTGATCAGGTACCTTGAGATTAGGGTTTTGACCACTGGTCAACCCTAATCAGTTGCATTGGGCCAATCAGGGCATGGCATGGAGATGGGGTCTACACTGGATATGGGGATCTTCACATGATTACATTGAGCTTATGGAGGCTAGGGTTTCATCATTGAGCCATTTCATCAGAGGATTGAGGCTCAACTTGATCAGTGCATTGCCAAATTCATCTATCAGTTGAAAAAGTCAACTGTGGTCAACTGTGCTTGATTTTATGGATTTGGAGGGGGAGAGAGAGTTGGATACACTTCATTCATGTTGAAACAAGTTTCATTTGACATTTCAAACATTAAGAATGAAGAAAATAAAGTCAGGAGAAAAGTTGCCAAAAATAGAAAGTGACTTGTAATGAAAGTTTCCAAAAATGGAAAGTTTTTCACCACAAAATTACATGTCCAAAAAAGCTTCAAATGGATTTTTGTTCAACATGAAAGTTGTAGATCTTGCTCTCACCTTTCCAAAAAGTCCAAGAACTTGAATTTCTCATGTATGGTTGGCAAGATATGGTCCAATCATTTTCCAAAAATGCCTATAATCAAAGGGGCATAACTTTCACATGGAATGGCCAATTTGGGTGATCTTTTTGTGAGCAAACCCCATTTCACATGTACTTTCATGTTGCATAATCAAAATTCATCAAAAATGGTCAAGGCAAAAAGTCAAATTTCAAGTGGACTATGTAGCATTTTTGGTGTGAGATAGTGAATTTGAGCATTACTTGGATTTTTCACACAAGACCAATTCCAACACACTCCAAATGCCAAATATGACTTGTGTGAGCTGTCATTTGCTGTCATAGTGCATAATTTGGAAAGGTCATTTTGGACATCTCACTTAAAATCACATTTTCACTAATCATTTGATTTTTGCTAATTTGGATTAAGGAAATGGATTAAGGAGTGAGTATAAGTTGCTAATCATAACAGAATCATAATCACAATTGCACATTCCAAGAATTGTAACTGTTTTTCCCTCCAATTCTCTCAAATTCTCAAAAACTTCATCAATCATTTTTCAACATTTCTTCACCAAATCTTCATCAATTTGCATCATTCTTCTTGGATCCATGCTCTAGAAGTGATTGTGAGGAACTGTTTCATTGAATTCGTGGCCAAAACTTCAAGAATCGTGACTGTCCTAAGCTTGCTCATCCATGGAGTTTTGATAATTCTCGCATCTGGAGTGTGCTGGAGCTGAGTTAATCATTTCAACCAATTGCTACAGCTTGGAACTGCTTCTGTTTTGGTGATTGGAACCTTGAAGCTTGCAAATCAACATCTGCCATTTCCACAAGGTGCATTTTCGAAAATCTCCATTGCTCAAATCATGATATGTGTTTTGTAGATCTTTCATTGTAGATTAACATGATGCTTGTAGTTTTTAATTTGATTGAGTATTGGATGAGAAATCTGAGTTTGAATGTTTGGATGTGATTCTTTTTTCACTCGATCCCGTCGCTATGCTTAGAGTTAGGTTAAATCAATGCCATATCCTTAATCCTTGTTGGAAGACGGTCACGATGATGTGTGGTTTATAGCGTTTGGTTGAGTTTTGTTCTTGGCCAATTTCTGGAGATTCATGAGTGTTCTTGCTCAAGAACACGCTGAAGTGTGTGTTTGATTCGAATTTTCCATGGCTTGATTTGAATTCATGTTACCCGCGCCTTTGGACCAATGAGCGCTTGCCAACACATTAATGCCAACGACCGCGTTTTGGTCTGTGGCTCAGGAATTACGCTTTTGCCATTTTCCTTTTAATTCATTTCATTTTTCTTTCATTTCAATTCCATATTTGATGCTTGAACTTAGAAAATTCATAGATTCTTCATTATTTGTCCAAAATTTGTGAGGTTTTTTTCACCATGCTCCTTGTGATGTGTAGATTTTAGTGATGATTTTTATTATTTTTGTGCACATGTGGAAAATTAAAATGCTTAGGGATTGATTCAATGTGTTCATTTTGTACATGCCATGCCATATCTTTCATAAAATGATGATGCTTTCAAAGAAATGGATGAAATGTTTTGTGCATATTCTGGACACTTTGATGGTGATTTTGATGTAGAGTTTGTGATTTTTGGATCCCTGGTTGATGAGATATGAATTTTTGAATAGAGGTGTGACAATTTGTGTCACACCAAGCATGTTGAGCTTCATGATTTTATTTTCCTTGCCTAGGAACCTTGAGTTGAGCCAAAATTTTGCATGAATGATCATATGTATGTTGAGATAGCATGTGAATTTTTCTGGAATTTTTGATGGCATTTCCTAATTGATTGGAATTTTTCCCTCTGTTTGCTCATTTTGTGACATTTTGTGACACATGATTGTATTTTGCTTGTGAAATTCTGATCATTAATTGGATGAGTGTGAAATTTGGTATGAGCATTGTAGACACATTATAGGTCATTGTGGTTTTGACCCCATTCATTTATCATGTATTGTCACTGATTTATGATTTTTGGAAGTTGATGTTTGTTTGGATACCATGTGTTGGCTTGCTTGATCTTGTCTGAACTTTATGAATTTAATTTCCATACTTCCATTGATCCAAATGAGCTGAAAATTGATATGCTACTCATTGAAAGTGTCCTGTTTAGGTTGGAATTTTTGTGGAATTTATTGATTTGTTTTGATATTGATTTGATTGAGATCTTTCTGTTTGGTCATTTGCAGTTGCAAACTGCATGTTGGATGCTATTTTGTGCATAAAATGATAATGGTGATTGAGATGAGCATGGGACCAATTGCATTTGCTTCTAAATTGTTTGAATGTGATTTTGGATAATTTTCACTTGCTGTTTTGATTTTTTCATCCCCTTTGGACCCTAGGCTTGGCCTAGTGGTCTTGTTTCTCATGGTTGGTTTGGATTTTCAGGTTGAGATGCAAATGCCTTAAGGAGAAAAGTGCAAGTTGATTAAATTGAGTTTGTTTGATGTTGTAAACTAACTTGTTTTGTGTTGTAGGGTTTGATGCTTGAGTTTGAGCTCATGGCTTGCACTTATGTGCATTAACTTGTGTTGACTGTACAAATTGACTGTTTGACTTTTGCTGTTTACTGTTGGTTTGTCTGAGTACTGATGATACTTGATTGATTTCAGGTACATTTAGTCGCTTTAGTTCTTTAAGAACTCGCTGTGCTGCTGCTTGGTTGTGTAAACCAGTTGAGGTAGACTCTCTTGTCTCCATGTAGTCTGGAAGACCTGGCCTGTTACTTGGCCAGGCAACTGTCTGAAGTCCTCCTTAAGAGGCGATGTTTGTGATTGTTTACTTTTGTGCCAAGCAGGTAAAGACCTCTATGAGGCAATTGGCGGAACCCAAGGGATATGCAATCTATCCCCCGCTATTCTGTTGAGTCGTCCCTCTGCTCACACCACTGTGTTGATGCATTGGGACATTAACCCCAGATCTTGTGCTGTTGCACAGTCGAGTCAGAGTCTTGAGCGTAGAAGGGTCCCTCCATTCTGGACCCACGCTCCTTTGTCTGAAGCTCTCCCTGGCCAGGGATAAGAGCTGTGAAGTCTAATCTTCACTCACCTTTCATCTGCTTCACCCCGACTCTCAATGTCAGGGTTAAGAGCGAACACTACCCTGTACAGATGACTTGCCTCGGCAGTCGAACCCTTTGTTTGAGCCCACTTGACTGGATGTAGTGTGTGCTATGTGAAATGTTTGTTTTATTTTGATTGATGCTTGCATGCTTGTTTTTCCTGGTTAGGATTAGCTTGCTGTTGTGCAAGTAGATAGAAACCACAACATAGGGCAATGATGCATGATAACACTAGGCTCGAGTACAGCTCCCTAGTAGTGTGTCTCCCCTTGGTTTCTGGCTAGAATTTCTTTCCCGTTCAGGGGAACTACATCGCCCTGATCCTCATACCAGATGAGGTACGTAGGCAGGAGACCGTGCGAGGTCTCTCCGGGCATTTTTTTTCTTTTTTGTGTGCGTTTGCTTGTTGTTTGTTTCTTCTTGTGTGTCAGGATATGGATGTAAGCCCAGCGATTGGCTGTCCGTATCCTGATTGTGTTTGTTTGGTTCGGAAGCCGATGTAAGTCCAACGATTGGCGTTCGGGTTCCAGGTTTGCCTGTGTTTGTGTGTGTCTTGTTTGGCGTGCGTGAGCCGAACTACGGCACCTCTGATTCTCATTCCAGACGAGATACGTAGGCATAGGATGCGATATCCTAGCGAGCCCTCTCCTCCTTTACCCCACCTGTGTCGTCTTCGGTGTGTGTGTGTGATGTTTGTTTTAGCAACCTTTTCTTTCTTTTAGAGCGTGGATCCCGTCGAGTACGACGGACGTGAGGGGTGCTAATACCTTCCCCTTGCGTAACCGACTCCCTTACCCTTTCTCTTTGGTCGCGAGACCATGCTTTTTCCAGGTTTACTCTGAGCGTTTCCTTTCCCTCTTTGGGATAAATAACACACGGTGGCGGCTCTGTGTTGTTTTTGTTTCAGCCCGCCGGTTGTTTTTCGCGGATGCGACAGCTGGCGACTCTGCTGGGGACTCTTGATTGGGTGTTGACCTGTGCTGGTCCATCTTCCCTAAGCGAGTCTCTCCTAGCGTTCTAGGATAGTTTAGGTTGCTTGTGCCGTTTTATTTATTGCATTTATTATTCTGACCATGTATATTTGCATAAATACTTGCATGCATCATACTGTCATGTTGCCGTCCTCTGTGCAGGTGGTTCCTTTGTGTTGGGGTGGGTGTTCTGAGTGGGGCTAAAACCCAGGCCCGAGTATACACCTAGGATTAGTGTGGTCTCATGTTGCCTCCTTCATGTTAGGTCAACATGTGCCTGGCAACGTGATGTACCACAAGCCGGACGAGGTTCATTTGATAGTGCTTTCCTCTGTGGGGTACTCCACTTTGGTTGAGTTACTTCATTTGAGCTGTTGACTCTGGTGACCGATCATTTCCCGGATCTTTGGTTTAGACGATCTCAGGAGAGCTACAATGGCACACCCGAAAGGGCAAACCCATTGAGTATCTTTGCCCGATCGTCGAGACTATTATCCGCCTTAGGATGACCTGATTAGAATTTACCTGTGAGGGGAGGGTGGTTCTTTCAGATGCATGTTCTGATGGGGACTTCGATGGTGACTTTTGGTTCCGTTGATCAGAGTCCTATTTATAAGTCGGATTTATGGATTTATTTCTGAGACGCCGAAGTACTGTCCGTGTTATTTATCAGTGGGGATCCGTTTATTTCAGGATTCCCCGGGCCAATTCAGAGGGTTATGGATATCTGCTCAGAGATTGTTTGGTGATGATGATGATGTATCTTTCAGTTCCGTTTATTTCGGAACCCTTGAGTCGGATTCGTGGTTACATATTCCCTCAGATGGTTGTGATCGGTTCAGAGATCAGGGCTGTAACTCAGTGCAACAAATGATCAGAGGACTTGGAGGATGGCAATGCATTGCATTCATACATCTGCATCATTCCCGTTTTGCATTCATCTGCACCTAACCTATGCCTAGCCATATGGGGAGTATTACTGATTAAGATTCTGGTTGAGAGACATCCGGATGTCAGAATATTATCGTCGATTTTTTATCCGTCTCGATGAAACCAGAATCAAAGGACAAAACCTTCCTCATATGGATAGACGTTGCATTCATGCATATTAACCTGTTTGCTGTTTTGTAGGTGTCGGGTTCTGACGTGCTTGATTGTTTCAGGAATCATTGCTCGCGCTCGTAGAGTTGTACCTTTGCACTCAACCCGTCCTCACAGATGCTTCACCAGACGCAATACTCCCAGACTAATGGATCTCCCAAACACAGATATCCTCGAGCTGAAGGACAAGATGACTGAGCTGATCAACATCATGCAGGGTTTTGCAGTTGGTCAGAAGGCTCTGGCTGATAAGGTCGAGAAGCTCGAGCGAGCTTCAGCTGCTAACAGTGTTGTTAACCTGGATGGTGCCTCCAACCAGGGGCTGGGTGGATCCAGAGATGGTGAAAAAAGAGCAACCGTAGGTATGGTGAACAACAATGCTGGTGGACTTGGTGCTGCTACTGGTGGTGGGCCCGGTCTGGGGCATAATCTGAAGGATAGTCTGTTCCCGCCTTTCTTTGGGGTCGATGATGACAGAGAGGAAGACAGAGAGGCTGATCAGTTCTCTATGCATAACGAACCGTTCGGTCAGTACGGTGCCCAACCACCAAACAAGGAGATCCAACTGCTGGCAGAAAAGATCAGAGCTCTTGAAAGCTATGCTACTCCTGGGGTTGTCAATATGTCAAACATGGGGCTGGTTGAGGGGATTGTGATCCCACAGAAGTTCAAGGCGCCCTCATTTGACAAATATAATGGAAGTTCCTGCCCAGAAACTCACCTTCAAGCCTTTGTCCGAAAGATCTCTGCATACACAACAGATCAGAAGCTCTGGATGTACTTCTTCCAAGACAGTCTGTCTGGAGGATCCTTGGAATGGTACACCAAGCTTAAGTCGTCTGATATTAAAAGCTGGCAGGATCTTGGCGATGCTTTCTTTAAACAGTATCAGTTCAACGCTGATATGGCTCCGAGTCGTACCCAGCTGCAGGGTATGTCTCAGAAGAATAACGAGGGGTTTAAAGAATATGCTCAGAGGTGGAAGGAGTTGGCTGCCAGAGTGCAACCTCCACTGGTGGACAGAGAGATGTCTGATCTCTTCATGGGTACCCTGCAGGGGGCATTTGTTGAAAGAATGGTAGGTTGTCCCGTCACCAACTTTGCAAACATTGTGGTGGCTGGTGAGAGAATTGAAAGTTGGCTGGGAATAGGGAAGATCCAGGGTGGTAATGCTTCATCATCAGGATCTAAGAAACCCTTCGGAAATGGCCAAAAGAAAAATGAGAGTGAATCGAGTGCTGTGTATGCCCAAGGGGGATACGGTAGGGATCGTTACTACCAGCACACTGCTGCGGTAACCACCCCTGCTGGTAATCAGTCAGCACGACAGCAACGTCAGCCACCTCAACAGAGAGCCGGGTATCAAGTGAGGGGTAAAGGGATTGATCGCCATTTTGACAGGCCACCCGTGACGTATGTTGTTCTGTTCAAGAAGCTGATGGATCTTGGGTTGGTTCAGCCGAGGACGATGGTTCCGATGAGATCAGATCAAAGGCCTCCCAATTATGATGAGAACGCCCAGTGTGAATTCCATTCTGGTACACCAGGGCATAACATTGAGGGCTGTAGAGCTTTTAAGCATGTTGTCCAGGATCTGGTAGACTCCAAGGCCATCAATTTTGCACCATCACCGAATGTTAATGCTAATCCCATGCCGGCACATGGTCAGGCGATGGTGGGTGCAATTGCTGAAGATTCAGATCACGCCTGTGCGGTAGGTGAAGAGACTGACAGTAACTGCGAGTTTGATGGTTGGATAAAGCCGTGCGCACCAGGGATGGGAATCCAGAACTAGAAGGCTTGAAAAGATCATCACTGTCACTCTACTGGAAGAGTAATGATTTCTGTTTTCAGTTTTATTTGCATGAAAGCCATACGTTTTGCCCGAAACGTATTGGTCCATTGTAAGGGCCACCTCATGTTTCATTTTGCAACATTTTGCATCATAAATAAATGGATGTTTTTCAGTCAAAAGCGGTGTTCCCTGTTTTTCATTTATTTTTGCAGTTTTAAAAACAAATAAAAATGGCAATGTTTGTTTTCATTTTCTTCTCTTGATTTGTCTCGTTCCGACTTCAAAAAAAAATAATTCTCCGGATCTCATTGATAACAATTTGGTTACACCTCTGTATGACCTCGATAATTCGATCTCTCATGCCGAAGAAGAAGGCGAAGAAGATTGTGATCTGCTGGAATTAGCCAGGTTATTGAGACAAGAGGAGAAGGTGGTTCAGCCGTAGGAGGAGCGGGTTGAGATTGTTATTCCAAACACCGCCGAGGTCAGAAAGGAAATGAAAATTGAGGCCGCTTCAGAGGCGAGTCGAGAGCAGAATGGTAGCCTTGTTGAAAGAGCATGTGGATACTTTCGCCTGGTCGTGTCAGGATATGCCAGGTCAAGTACCAATGTCGTTGTGCACAAGCTACCATGGAGAGAAGACTGTCCTCCAGAGAAGCAAAACGCCGGTGCTACTTATCAGAGATCCATGGTGACTTTGTTTCATGATATGATTCATCATGAAATTGAATGCTATGCTGATGACATGATAGCAAAGTCCCAAGCAGAAGAGGGGCATCTGGTGGATCTGACCAAGCTGAGTGAACTGGTTGAGACAATTCAAACGGAGGTTGAATTCAGACAAGTGCACTATCAGAGTGCGGGCCGGTAAGCTGATGGGGTTCATTGTAAGAGAGGAATCGAGGTTGATCCTGCTAAAAAAAAAAGAAAAAAAAAAGAAAAGAAAAACAAGAAATGCCTGAACCGAAAACAGAAAAAGAGGTTCGTGGTCTATTAGGTAGATTGAACTACATGTCATGGTTCACATCTCCTCTAACAGCCACGTGTGAACCTATACTCAAGCTGTTGAAAAAAAAAATCAAACGGTCAGGTGAAATAATGATTGCCAAGGGGCATTGAAAAATAAATAAAAAGAATGAGTAGCAGGAACCTCTGATTCTGATGCCTCCTGTGAAAGGAGCAATTGTTAATCTGGTACTTGACGGCCTTCGAGGGGTCTACGAGGTGTATTGGGTCAGCATGACGAGTCTGGTCGAAAAGAGCATGCAATTTACCTTAGCAAAAAGTTTACCGACTGTGAAGCAATACATTCACTGCTCGAGAAAACTTGTTGTACTTTGGCATAGGCTGCTCGCCGACCGAGACAGTGTATGCTG
The DNA here is from genome assembly GCF_024323335.1 of Lathyrus oleraceus. Lineage (NCBI taxonomy): Eukaryota > Viridiplantae > Streptophyta > Magnoliopsida > Fabales > Fabaceae > Lathyrus > Lathyrus oleraceus. The sequence continues at coordinate 453,127,761 of NC_066585.1, read as the reverse complement.
GTTCATACCACTTTGTGGATTTCGAGATGGATCTGATCAAGTACATAATTGAGAAGCCATCAGTGATCGGACGGGTTGCAAAAGGGCCAATGATTTTGATTGGATGCGATATTCAGTACACCGCTCAGAAAGCAATCAAGGGGTGTATTGTCTGATTACATCGCCCAACAACTCGTGGAGAATTATCAACCGATGAGGTTTGAGTTCCCTGATGAGGACATATCGAGGTGCTCAAATCGAAAGATTGAGAGTAACCGATCCCGGAGGAGGGGCCTGACCCTGAATCCGAACGGATTCTGATGTATGATGGGGAAGGTTAATGTGGATGAATCAGTGTCGTGTTGGTTACGCAAAAAAGGGATCCCATGTTCCCGTCGTTTCCCGGATAACATTTCAATGCACCAACAAGGGTGGCTGAGTACGAAGCTTGTATCCTAGGTATCGACCTCGGTGCGCTTACTGGGGCAAAGTCTTTCTCGTTGGTATATGGAAGCCGTGTTACCGATTGAGGTTCAGATTCCCTCTTTGAGAGTCCTGATGGACGTGAAATTGCAAGAGGCGGAATGGGTAAGGACCCGGTACGAAGAGTTGAGCCTGATTGAGGAAAAGAGGTTGGCAGCCATCTGTCATGGGCAGTTATACCAGCAAAGGATGAAGCGTGCTTTTGACAGAAAGGTACGACCTCGGGTATATCACGTGGGTGATGCTGAAAAGGATCCTTCTTCCTCAAAACGATCGTAGGGGCAAGTGGACACCTAATTATGAAGGTCCGTTCATGGTCAAGAAGGTTTTCTCTGGCGGAGCCTTGTTGTTGACGACCATGGATGGCGAGGATTTTCCATCCCCTGTGAATGCGGACGCAGTTAAAAAATACTTCGTATAAAGAGACCCGCTGGACGAAAAGAATAAAATAGTCCAGGCAAAAATGGGCATCCTGGCGAACCAAAAAACAGAAAGAAGAGGTTCGGGCAAAAATTAGGGATAAAATGAAAAAATGTACATCCGGCAAGTCGAAAACCTGAAAAGGCGACTTGGGCAAAAAGGGGTATCCCGGTGGACTGAAAACCCGAAAGGGCGGTCCAGGCAAAAGAGGGATTGAAACGAACAACTGCGTCTGGCATGATCGTTTGCGCTTTGGTTAAGGCATCATGGATAATACCCGGTAGGGATCAATCAGAAGCGTCTTGTTCAGAAGGCGGAAAGCACGGAAAGTCTGAGGACATACGGGGTGTAACCGAGTTGGAACTCGATGAGATCACGGGTTTCACATTGCCATTAGGATAGATTTTTCCTTTTGTGCGCAATTACCTCTTTTCAGGAATTGCTTCCTTTGTATTGCTCAATTTGAGCCACACATTTTTCAATCAACAAAATGCATATTCAGTCAAATAATTTTGTTTTTGTTTTTCATTACCGCTTTGATTGCAAAAACATCCAGATATTTTTGATAACGAATCTTGCATTTTTAAGACATACAGGTCCCTTCCAATGCATGTTTATAAGATTGAAAGCTTGAAATCTTATTTGGAAGGTTGAGTGACCCAAGTGTTGAAATCTTGACACGCCTGGGGCACGGTTTTATCTAACGATCTGTTTTGTAGGTACTGTTAGATATTTTCACTCACTTGCGGGTTGTGATGTGGAAGCTTTGACAAGAGAAAGGCCCATGGAGTCCAGTCAGGGACAAATGAATATGAAGGGATGACGAAGAGACGTTGAGACGTACGACGATCCTTGGAATTAATCAAGAAGACTCTTCAAAGTCGGAAAATTGAAAAGTCTGTATAGTCCCCAGAAGTTCGCTTTCCGTCGAGCGCGGAGCGGTTGGGAGTACAAGATGATGGAGCAGAAAAGGTCCAGACGAGTCGGGATGTATATCCCCAAGAAGAGTCAGGAGGACCAAATCCCCAGCAGATCCAAGGTATGTGGTTACCCTAGCAGGTTCGGGATCGTTATCCCCAGCGGGTTTCAGATCGATGCTTCCCCAGTCGCCAGGCCTGGAGGTTGCTGTTTCCCCAACAGAGCTATCTGTGAGCATTTCCCTAGTGAAGTTGCCAGGTATTTGAGAGGGTTCTCCAAGTAGAGTCGGGATTGATATCCCCAGCAAACCAAAGACTGTTGTATCCCCGCAGAGCGTTGGTGGTTCTTATTCCCAGCAGTTTCCCGAGCGGATTGGGTGCAAAGGAGGTTCTTCCCCAGCAAGGGATGCCTATCCCCAGCAGCAGCGCTATTCCCCAGCAGGGTGGAATCGGAGTGTTGACAAGTTCCTCAGTAGAGTATCTCGAGCTCCTCAGAAGAGTCCCTTGAGGGGGATGCCTTTTTTATGCATTCATCATGAAAAAATAACATGGCATATAGAAAAATAAATCGTGTAGCATTTCCATAATTATGGAGCATTACGCAGAAAAATTCATTCATCATATTGCAAGCATAAGCTAGTCTCAGACCGTGGTTATCGTTTGAGAGGTGGTTTTGCCCGAAGGTGAAGATGTTACTTCGAGAAGTTTAGCCTCATGGTTTTAATCAAAGGTATTCCCCAGTAGTGCGATACTGGAGGAGAAGTTTTTCCGTCGGACAGAGATGGAAATATTCCGCGATCAGCGCGACTCGGGCCGTGGTTACCGCTTGAGATTTGGTTTCGCCGGATGGTGAAGATGTCACTCGGATGAGTTTGGCATCATGACGACAGGTCAGCAATGTTCTCCAGTAGTGCGATACTGGAGGGAACTTTTTTCCGTCGAGCGGAGATGGAAATGGAAACAAAGGAGGTTACGCGATCAGCGCGGCTAGCGGGGTTCAAAAGGAGAAAAGGAGACACGAGGTGTTTTCTGGAGAGCGGGGTCCAAATGGAGATTGGAGTTGAAGATTATATCCAGGATGAGGTCCTTAGGATTATCTTCTGTTCATGTGTCACCTTAGACTTTGGCGGATGCCAATGGAGGTCGTTATGGGTGTCTTCGGATGAAGAGATGCACATGTTACCTTCCTTTTGTGAAGGTTTACCCTCTGATATGTCGCCTTCAGAGTGGTTTGGTGTTATTTCCGACGTTGCCGGCGGAATTATCACGAGAGATGGGAGAACGGGGTTCAAACGGAGAAAAGGAAATGGTGAGACATTTTCTGGAGAGCGGGGTTCAAATGGAGAAAGGGAGATGTTGCGGCATTTTCTGGAGATCGGGGTTCATATTGGCGATCGCAAGTTATCGTCAAGCGACTGGGGTTCAAATGGAGAAAAGGAGACACGAGGTGTTTTCTGGAGAACGGGGTTCATTATTTTGGCAAAAAGGATAACGGGGTTCAGATGCAGTGATCTGGGATCATTGGCGTAAGAAAATTTCGGGGTTCAAGAAAAAGAAAAAGATTATCAGTTCGAAAAGAAATTTCGGGGTTCAAGAAAATCAAAAAGAGATAATAATCCCCAGCGGATAGGTGGTGTTCAGGCCATGGTTATCCCTGTGTTATCATTTATTTTGGTATCCAGGTCAACGTTGCTGTTTCGGTGATCGGGCCGACTTTTTCCGTACCAGACGGATTTTTCTTCAAGATTGTGTTCTTCGCCGATTCTGACAGGCGTTGTTAATTATTTTCCCATCAGAGTGCAAATTGTTCGTCTGTTCTTGGTATTCAATCACTCTTCATCCTGATCATCTGAAAGCCGAGGCTATTCATGTCGACAGGTTCACAGTGGATTGAATAGGGGCAGCTGTAACACCTCAAAATTTGCCCTCCTCTCTTGGGACTAGCTTAACATATTGCATATCATTTTTTTTAGGTCATTAGGCATAGCATATTGCATATCATGTGGTTACATTATGCAAGTCATCCTCATAGGTCTTGATCAGGAGATGAAGAGTCATGATGCAAGCTAGGGTTTCATTGATTGAGTGGACTGATCATTAACCATCTGAAGGTTGGTGTGTCAAATTAGGGTTTTGATTCTCAAGGAGATTGATCTTCATCTTGGTTGAAAGGATACATCATCATCATCATGGTTTTGTTATCATCCAGAAGATTCAAGAGATTGATCAGGTACCTTGAGATTAGGGTTTTGACCACTGGTCAACCCTAATCAGTTGCATTGGGCCAATCAGGGCATGGCATGGAGATGGGGTCTACACTGGATATGGGGATCTTCACATGATTACATTGAGCTTATGGAGGCTAGGGTTTCATCATTGAGCCATTTCATCAGAGGATTGAGGCTCAACTTGATCAGTGCATTGCCAAATTCATCTATCAGTTGAAAAAGTCAACTGTGGTCAACTGTGCTTGATTTTATGGATTTGGAGGGGGGAGAGAGTTGGATACACTTCATTCATGTTGAAACAAGTTTCATTTGACATTTCAAACATTAAGAATGAAGAAAATAAAGTCAGGAGAAAAGTTGCCAAAAATAGAAAGTGACTTGTAATGAAAGTTTCCAAAAATGGAAAGTTTTTCACCACAAAATTACATGTCCAAAAAAGCTTCAAATGGATTTTTGTTCAACATGAAAGTTGTAGATCTTGCTCTCACCTTTCCAAAAAGTCCAAGAACTTGAATTTCTCATGTATGGTTGGCAAGATATGGTCCAATCATTTTCCAAAAATGCCTATAATCAAAGGGGCATAACTTTCACATGGAATGGCCAATTTGGGTGATCTTTTTGTGAGCAAACCCCATTTCACATGTACTTTCATGTTGCATAATCAAAATTCATCAAAAATGGTCAAGGCAAAAAGTCAAATTTCAAGTGGACTATGTAGCATTTTTGGTGTGAGATAGTGAATTTGAGCATTACTTGGATTTTTCACACAAGACCAATTCCAACACACTCCAAATGCCAAATATGACTTGTGTGAGCTGTCATTTGCTGTCATAGTGCATAATTTGGAAAGGTCATTTTGGACATCTCACTTAAAATCACATTTTCACTAATCATTTGATTTTTGCTAATTTGGATTAAGGAAATGGATTAAGGAGTGAGTATAAGTTGCTAATCATAACAGAATCATAATCACAATTGCACATTCCAAGAATTGTAACTGTTTTTCCCTCCAATTCTCTCAAATTCTCAAAAACTTCATCAATCAGTTTTCAACATTTCTTCACCAAATCTTCATCAATTTGCATCATTCTTCTTGGATCCATGCTCTAGAAGTGATTGTGAGGAACTGTTTCATTGAATTCGTGGCCAAAACTTCAAGAATCGTGACTGTCCTAAGCTTGCTCATCCATGGAGTTTTGATAATTCTCGCATCTGGAGTGTGCTGGAGCTGAGTTAATCATTTCAACCAATTGCTACAGCTTGGAACTGCTTCTGTTTTGGTGATTGGAACCTTGAAGCTTGCAAATCAACATCTGCCATTTCCACAAGGTGCATTTTCGAAAATCTCCATTGCTCAAATCATGATATGCGTTTTGTAGATCTTTCATTGTAGATTAACATGATGCTTGTAGTTTTTAATTTGATTGAGTATTGGATGAGAAATCTGAGTTTGAATGTTTGGATGTGATTCTTTTTTCACTCGATCCCGTCGCTATGCTTAGAGTTAGGTTAAATCAATGCCATATCCTTAATCCTTGTTGGAAGACGGTCACGATGATGTGTGGTTTATAGCGTTTGGTTGAGTTTTGTTCTTGGCCAATTTCTGGAGATTCATGAGTGTTCTTGCTCAAGAACACGCTGAAGTGTGTGTTTGATTCGAATTTTCCATGGCTTGATTTGAATTCATGTTACCCGCGCCTTTGGACCAATGAGCGCTTGCCAACACATTAATGCCAACGACCGCGTTTTGGTCTGTGGCTCAGGAATTACGCTTTTGCCATTTTCCTTTTAATTCATTTCATTTTTCTTTCATTTCAATTCCATTTTTGATGCTTGAACTTAGAAAATTCATAGATTCTTCATTATTTGTCCAAAATTTGTGAGGTTTTTTTCACCATGCTCCTTGTGATGTGTAGATTTTAGTGATGATTTTTATTATTTTTGTGCACATGTGGAAAATTAAAATGCTTAGGGATTGATTCAATGTGTTCATTTTGTACATGCCATGCCATATCTTTCATAAAATGATGATGCTTTCAAAGAAATGGATGAAATGTTTTGTGCATATTCTGGACACTTTGATGGTGATTTTGATGTAGAGTTTGTAATTTTTGGATCCCTGGTTCATGAGATATGAATTTTTGAATAGAGGTGTGACAATTTGTGTCACACCAAGCATGTTGAGCTTCATGATTTTATTTGCCTTGCCTAGGAACCTTGAGTTGAGCCAAAATTTTGCATGAATGATCATATGTATGTTGAGATAGCATGTGAATTTCTCTGGAATTTTTGATGGCATTTCCTAATTGATTGGAATTTTTCCCTCTGTTTGCTCATTTTGTGACACATGATTGTATTTTGCTTGTGAAATTCTGATCATTAATTGGATGAGTGTGAAATTTGGTATGAGCATTGTAGACACATTATAGGTCATTGTGGATTTGACCCCATTCATTTATCATGTATTGTCACTGATTTATGATTTTTGGAAGTTGATGTTTTTTTGGATACCATGTGTTGGCTTGCTTGATCTTGTCTGAACTTTATGAATTTAATTTCCATACTTCCATTGATCCAAATGAGCTGAAAATTGATATTATACTCATTGAATGTGTCCTGTTTAGGTTGGAATTTTTGTGGAATTTATTGATTTTTTTTGATATTGATTTGATTGAGATCTTTCTGTTTGGTCATTTGGAGTTGCAAATTGCATGTTGGATGCTATTTTGTGCATAAAATGATAATGGTGATTGAGATGACCATGGGACCAATTGCATTTGCTTCTAAATTGTTTGAATGTGATTTTGGATAATTTTCACTTGCTGTTTTGATGTTTTCATCCCCTTTGGACCCTAGGCTTGGCCTAGTGGTCTTGTTTCTCATGGTTGGTTTGGATTTTCAGGTTGAGATGCAAATGCCTTAAGGAGAAAAGTGCAAGTTGATTAAATTGAGTTTGTTTGATGTTGTAAACTAACTTGTTTTGTGTTGTAGGGTTTGATGCTTGAGTTTGAGCTCATGGCTTGCACTTATGTGCATTAACTTGTGTTGACTGTACAAATTGACTGTTTGACTTTTGCTGTTTACTGTTGGTTTGTCTGAGTACTGATGATACTTGATTGATTTCAGGTATATTTAGTCGCTTTAGTTCTTTAAGAACTCGCTATGCTGCTGCTTGGTTGTGTAAACCAGTTGAGGTAGACTCTCTTGTCTCCATGTATTTTGGAAGACCTGGCCTGTTACTTGGCCAGACAACTGTCTGAAGTCCTCCTTAAGAGGCGATGTTTGTGATTGTTTACTTTTGTGCCAAGCAGGTAAAGACCTCTATGAGGCAATTGGCGGAACCCAAGGGATATGCAATCTATCCCCCGCTATTCTGTTGAGTCGTCCCTCTGCTCACACCACTGTGTTGATGCATTGGGACATTAACCCCAGATCTTGTGCTGTTGCACAGTCGAGTCAGAGTCTTGAGCGTAGAAGGGTCCCTCCATTCTGGACCCACGCTCCTTTGTCTGAAGCTCTCCCTGGCCAGGGATAAGAGCTGTGAAGTCTAATCTTCACTCACCTTTCATCTGCTTCACCCTGACTCTCAATGTTAGGGTTAAGAGCGAACACTACCCTGTACAGATGACTTGCCTCGGCAGTCGAACCCTTTGTTTGAGCCCACTTGACTGGATATAGTGTGTGCTATGTGAAATGTTTGTTTTATTTTGATTGATGCTTGCATGCTTGTTTTTCCTGGTTAGGATTAGCTTGCTGTTGTGCAAGTAGATAGAAACCACACCATAGGGCAATGATGCATGATAACACTAGGCTCGAGTACAGCTCCCTAGTAGTGTGTCTCCCCTTGGTTTCTGGCTAGAATTTTTTTCCCGTTCAGGGGAACTACGTCGCCCTGATCCTCATACCAGATGAGGTACGTAGGCAGGAGACCGTGCGAGGTCTCTCCGGGCATTTTTTTGTCTTTTTTGTGTGCGTTTGCTTGTTGTTTGTTTCTTCTTGTGTGTCAGGATATGGATGTAAGCCCAGCGATTGGCTGTCCGTATCCTGATTGTGTTTGTTTGGTTCGGAAGCCGATGTAAGTCCAGCGATTGGCGTTCGGGTTCCAGGTTTGCCTGTGTTTGTGTGTGTCTTGTTTGGCGTGCGTGAGCCGAACTACGGCAGCTCTGATTCTCGTTCCAGACGAGATACGTAGGCATAGGATGCGATATCCTAGCGAGCCCTCTCCTCCTTTACCCCACCTGTGTCGTCTTCGGTGTGTGTGTGTGATGTTTGTTTTAGCAACCTTTTCTTTCTTTTAGAGCGTGGATCCCGTCGAGTACGACGGACGTGAGGGGTGCTAATACCTTCCCCTTGCGTAACTGACTCCCTTACCCTTTCTCTTTGGTAGCGAGACCATGCTTTTTCCAGGTTTACTCTGAGCGTTTCCTTTCCCTCTTTGGGATAAATAACGCACGGTGGCGGCTCTGTGTTGTTTTTGTTTCAGCCCGCCGGTTGTTTTTCGCGGATGCGACACATATGAAAATGATTCCAAGAACCAAGTTACTTAAAATTACATTACAAACAACTTTAATGTTGAAGTTAAGAGCTAGTTTTCCTTGGAAAGTCATTTTTTATGTTTAAAGATTACATGTCATTTTGTCTGAGCCCTAGTTTGGAGGTCAACTTCTCAAGACCATAACTTGCTCAATTTTTATGAGATGAAAGCCATTAAAATTCCATGGTCAAATTCAATATGTCTAATTTAACTTTTATGTTTGGATTAAGTTCAAATTATACTTGTAAGGGCATGTGCCAAGGGGAAACATTATAGGTCATTTTGGGCCAATACCATTGAACAAGTGATTTTCCTCAACTTCTGAAATGCATATCTCCTTCATACCAAATCCAAATAAGGTCAAATTTGTGACCAAATTGAATAGATTTGAAATATCTACAACTTTTATGAAGTAATGTTTTCCATTTGAAGTCCATAACAAAAGTTTTTCAAGGTGGGATAAGTGAACATTTGACTTGGTACTTAGAAAGTTTTCAAATATGTTTGATTTACCAAACTTCCACCTCAAAATTCATCATGATCCAAGCTTCAAATGGAAATGTGTTAAACATGAAAGTTGTTCCCCTTGATCTCACCTTTCCAAAACGTCCAAGATCATTCCATTTGGATCAATATTGAATGACTTGCGCATGGGTGCAATGTGAGGTACCATTTGGAAGAATTTCATGATCCAATTCAATTCAACAATGCATGGCATAATGCAACACTTTCAGCATGACCTAGGCATGTTATTGGACATTCGCAAATGATTGTTTGGGCTTTGTGCACGCCCATGCTATCTCATGAAGAAACTTGCTATTTTTGAACTTTGGAATGGAAGTGTGTAAATAACACATGCATTGGCTATAAATAGAGAAGCAATGTGATCAGAACTTCAGGAGAACCTTGCCCAAGCTTTGCTAGACTAAACCAAACCCTCCATTGCATAGAATTTTTGAATATTTCTTTTGAAATCGAGCTTGAACTTCATCTTCTATTTGGAAGTTCAAACTCTAGAAATTCACTTCCCTTTTGATCTCAATTGGTTTCTGCAAGCAAGAGGAAGAGAAAGCAAGCAAATCCAGATAAAGATCAAGTGAATTTGAATCAACTCGAAGGTGATTTTTCAGAAACTTCATCTCTTCGATTCTCCCTTAATTCTCCACCATTCTTTATGATTTTTGGTTGGCTGAAGTCCTACCAATGTAGGCAACAAGATTGAGTTACTTTGAGGTCAAATCGAAGCAACTCAGTTCATGATCCTCAAAATTCAAGTCCCTGTATCTTTTTATAAACTTGGAATTGGAGAAAATTGAGGCCAAATTCGTGCTCCTGAGCATTTTTCCTTCAAATTAGTTTATTCACTTTTCATTTTTCATGAAGTTGAGCTTGAACCAGACCAGTGGTGATCACCGGAGAAGATGACCGGAGCTAGGGCTCCGGTGATGCGTTGGTAAAGTCCAAGCCATCTAATTTGATTCAAATGTTTTAATCTCAAGCGTTCGTTGTGATTACCACGCGTGCAACGCATTGACCAAGGCGTATGGTTGAACGCGCGCGTGTGGCCATCAAATCTGCCACCTCAATTAATGAGGGAGATCTGATTACCCTTGTTTTTTTGAATTCTATTTTAATTTCTGATTTTATGTTTAATCCATTTATTTTGATTAATTCATATTAATTTGATTTTTAATCCAAAAAATATGGACTTTCACCAAAAATCTTTAAATATTTTCCTCTTTCATTTCTGAATTAAAATTATTTTTTGGATTAATTTTGATATTTTTCATGAATTAATTGTTTTTGTGCATATTTTTAATTGTTTAAAAATACTTCTGACTTTTCAAAAATTATTAAATTTTTTGTCTAAGGTCCTTTGACCTTGTTTGACCTAGGATAAATCTCTTGGCCATTTATATGGTATTTTGAAGAGGTTTTAGGTTTTGACCAAACTAAATTCAATTTAAATGTATTTTTAATTTGATTTTTAATTGATTAATTGTATAGAAATTATGTTGAGCCATTTTTATTGACTTGTGATGTTTGGGCCTTGGTCAAGGTTGATTGGACTTTTGTTAAGTTAAAATCATTGGATTTAGGGGATTGATGAAATGTACATTTCATCTCCCAAAATAAATGAATGATTTTAATTTGATAAAATCCCTCCTATGACCAATTTGTGTTTCTCTCATCTCTCCTCCCTCTTCATCTTCAATCCAATTCTTTCCCATCCCTTTCATTGACCAATGAAATCTCAAGATCCTAAGGCTAAATGGTTCATTAATAACTTTGTGTTAGATGAACCAATACAAGTATGGATGAGATATGTCCATTCTTTGATTTTTTTTCTTTTAGTGTGTGGTATGTTTTAGGAGTTTGGTTCATTATATCAAATCTCTAACATGCATTAGCACCTAAATTTTCATTTCCCGGCCTTGATAGTTGTGACTTCTACATAAGTTCAATTACGATTGCTTAACATAGAGCTAAATTTGACCCTAAAGGCATAGCATTCTAGTAAGTGAGATTGTAAGTCTCCCATCTTTCATGGTATTGTGTGGAAACTTGGCCTTTTTTCCTTCCTTTGGAAGATGTATTGGTTCAAGGATTCATGCTTGTGAATAGATGGTTGAGTGTTCTCCAAAGAATGGCTTAATCAATTGGAAAGCAAAACATCACTAACATCTAATCAACTAACATTTTACTAACTTGTATTAATATTGCTTTTATTTTCAAGTCATTTACTTTATGAAATTTATTTTCAAGTCATTTACCATTCATTTGTCATTTACATACCATTTAACTTGTTTATGTTTATGTCATTTTCACTTTGCTCATTTGAGCCATATATTGTGATTGTATATATTTGTTTGTGTATTTTGTTTGTGTTTATGGTCTTAGGACCTTAAGATACCTAATAAACAACAAAAACCCTAAAAAAATGTTTGTGTGGAATGTTGGTGTTGATCTTAACTTTTGTACTTAGAATTAGGCAACATTCCCTATGCAAAAAGGACTTGGCCAATGCCAACATTTTTGAGACCAAGTTATTATGATTGTGAACTATCATCTGATGCAAGTATTGGATCCACTTGAATTCATCTGCTACATGGTCTTGATGCAACTGTTATTTTGATCTCATGCATAATGCCTTATTCTGAGTTAATCAAGGAGTATTTCATCTGGTGCATAAGAAAGACAAAGAAGACTGCTAGCTGTGGGATTTGCTTGGTTGGATTTGGCCATATTTATTTGGTGCCTTGATCTTCTTGATGTTTGTCATTGCTAATTGCTTGTTGATGATTGCTTGATTCAAAGTCCAAAGGGAAAGTGGGTTTTCTATATGATATTCTTGTCTGTTGGATTGTATCCCATTGGTCAGATCTTTTCAACTCTTAACTTTTAATTTTATGCTTAGGATTAGTCTCTTCATCTTCTCCTACTTCTTAAATTTCAAAATCTCTTCCCCTTTTTGAAAATCTTCTTTGCTTGTGATTTCAAACTTAGACCTTGTTTCAAAATAGAAACTTTGGTCTTATGCCATTGAATTTTTAAAACTCTTTTTCTTAAATCAAACTTGTAAATAAATCTAATCATATTGACTTAAAATTTCAAAAGACAAAAAGAACTAACACCCATTTAAATTCTTAGGCCCTTTGTGCCTCTTTTAAACTTAAATTTTGATTAAAAGCAACTCACTTATTTTGAAATTGATATCACGAACTACGAGGTTTTGATCCCTCATTTTTATGTTGGTAGGTAGGAACAAGTCCGAAGGTCTTGTCAAACACAAAAATATAATTAATAAATTCTTTTCTCATCCCTACACTCTATTTGTTTCAAACGTCTTTTACACCAAAACACATACACACATAAAAAAGGGCTCCCTAGGAGTACCTAGGACACCTTGGGTGCTAACACCTTCCCTCTGTGTAACCAACCCCCTTACCTGTAATCTCTGGCATTTTATTAGTTTTGATTTGAAGACTTCTTCTTATCTTTGGGTTTTGTTCGTAATTTTCCCTTTTCCTTTGGAAACAATAAAAGCGTGGTGGCGACTCTGGTTTTATTGACATTAAGTTTATCCATAGCATAATGATCATGAATTTATCGCTACAGAAATTAAGTGGCGACTCTGCTGGGGAGTAGTTCTCAGTGGGTTTAGCCTATTTTTTATGTGTATATAATTGTATATTCGATGTTTGTATATTTGTTTATGTGATATAATCTGCTTGTTGTGCTTGGTGATTTCTAAGTGATGAGATAAGTTCTAACCCGAACTTGAGTGCAATTAAGATAGGAGTATGGTATAGCCATGTTCGACTTGTGTGGAGTAGTCCTTAACAAGTTGGATTGAGACCCATCTACTCAGTGGAGACCCTTTTGGAGTTATTAATGTCACACAAGTCATTTGTGGTTAGGCATTACTTTCTCTGATTTGGGGTCCGAGAAGCTAAGGACCGTAGAACATTTAACCCAACTTGGCCTATTTAGGATGTAGTGCGGAGACTGTTCAGGTGTAGACTTGATAATAGTTGTTACGCGATACTACACTTAGACGAGAATCTCTTGAGAATATTATGGGTTGATGAGTCAGTCATCCTAACCTATAATATCCGATAGACGGAATTAAGACTCTGGGAACTTTTTAGAACATGATCTACAGGTTTTTATCCTTAGTACACTCCTTTGGGATGGTTCTTAACCTGACTCCATGCTCGTGACTCACAACAAACCCTTTGATTCTTGGTTGATCCAATCAAGTCTTGTCAATATCAATGGAATTTGGGTGTTGATAAGGTGAAAACCATAATCCACCAAAATGGATTATTGATCTTGACAATGATTTGATCCATCCCTTGACCTTTATTTGTTTGCCCTGTGTGTGATCCCTTATTTGTGATCGTTGCATTTATGCATTCATGCGCATCATAACATTCATCACACAAAAATAATTTCAAGGAACTAAGGTCTCATTTGCAAATATTTTCAGACCATGGATTATCGACGAAGGAACACTAAGAAGTACAGTTTTAGATGTCCTGATTTGAAAGAGCTTAGGAAGCTATCATCTTTTGTATTAGATCCCTTGGACTTCAAGCAACGTCATGGGAAGCTTTTATCTGTGATATCTACTAACGTGGTTGAAGGACTTCTAAGTGTTTTGGTTCAGTTTTATGATCTGCTTTACCGGTGCTTCACTTTTCCCGATTATCAGCTTATGCCTACGTTAGAGGAGTACGCCCGTCTCTTGGGAATACCTGTTTCTGACAAGGTGCCTTTTAGTGGATTAGATGAGATTCCCATATCTCATATTATAGATGAAGCTCTTCATATGAAGAAGTGTGAGATTGAGGCTCATTGGGTGAAGAAAGGAGGAATGTTTGGGTTGACTTCTGAGTTTCTCGTTGGTAAAGCTATTGCCTTTTCTCAAGCCCGTAGTGTGGATGCTTTTGAAGCCATTTTTGTGTTGCTCATCTATGGTTTAGCTTTGTTCCCTAACATTGACGGTTTTGTTGATGTTAACGCCATTAGAATCTTCTTGATTGGGAATCATGTACCTACTTTGTTAGGTGATATGTACTTCTCTTTGCATGTGAGGAATTCTAAAGGTGGTGGGACTATTGTGTGCTGTGTTGCTCTTTTGTAAAAGTGGTTTATTTCCCACTTGCCTCAGATGCCTACTTTTGTGGAGAACAAGCAATGTCTACGGTGGTCTCAGAGACTCATGTCTCTCACTAATGATGATATTGTTTGGTATGATTCTGCATTGGGTAGCTTGGATATTATTGACAGTTGTGGTGAATTCTCTAATGTGCCTCTCATTGGTACACAGGGAGGAATCAACTACAACCCTGCTTTGGCTCTTCGTCAACTTGGGTTCCCCTTGAGAGACAAGCCTAATAACACCCAGTTAGAAGGTATTTTCTATCAAGAGGGTAAAGATACCCAACATTTGAATTAGAAGATGATTCATGCTTGGCATAATGTGCATAGGAAAGGAAGATCCGAGCTTGGTCCATGCAACTGTGCAGCTTTGGAAGCTTACACTACTTGGGTGAACAAGAGAGCTTTGGAGCTAAAGATGTCGTATGCTTGTGAAAGACCTATGTCTATGGTTGTGGTTGAGCCATTAACTCTCCCTAACCAAGATGTAGAGGAGTTGGAATACGCACTCACCCAAATGAAGCAAGAGAAAGATATGTAGGAAGAGAGGTTCCATGCTTTGAGCCGAAAGCATGAAGAGTTGCAGCTTGAGTCGAAAGACAAGGATGCACTTATTGAACTTCTCGAAGACTGAGCAGTGAAGAGGCAGAGAGAGCCAGAAGGTCCATCTTCCTCTAGTATGCCTCAGCCTTCTGGTACTTGGAAAAAGATAGTTGATCAACTTTTCCTTGAGAAGGCTTAGATGAAGACATATTTTGAGTCCAAGATTCGACGCATCGGAAGGAAGTACGCGCCCGCAGCCAAAGCATCTGACATTCTTGCTAGGGGATCCTTAGGATGATTAGTTTCCTTTTCTCTTGTATTTGTATTTTGGTTTCTGAAATTGTACTCAGTGTAATCCTTCCAAATTTTATGAATAAAAAGAGATCTCTATGGTCAATCAAATTATTACTATTGTTATTATTTATTTGCAAATAGAACTTCGTATGTTCCTTGAAATAAAATGAATGAAAAAGTTGTATTTCATGCATCATTTGCATAGAAAGTTTTCTTCTGCCAGATGTCTTATCGGTTATTTTTTTGTGCTTCAGCAAAGCTGACTCACAGATACAACACCCGCGTCAATCAACCCAGAATTATGGAACATTTGGAACAAGAGAACCGAGAGCTGAAGGACGAGATTTCCCATCTGACTGCTATGATGAAGTCTGTTCTTGCTGTGCATAATCAATCTTCACCAACTGCCCCAACTCCTCCCCAGAGGACTGTCATCTTCAAGGTTTCTACCTCGAACGTTCCTATTGATGCTAGCCAATCCGGTCCTTCTATGCCTGCTAGATTCCCATGGGAAATGTCACCAAACTTTGTGCCTGAAGGGTTTGCACCTACCTTTGTTTCTATGCCGACATCTAGCCTGGTCATGTTTGTGCCTCCTCTAGTTGTTCATACTTTGCCTCGTGTTGAAGACGCCATCTACAATTCTGAACCATCTGAGGGCCCAGACGTATATGAGAAGATGGATGAAATGAAGGATCAGTTCCTTGAGTTACGAAAGGAGTTGAAAACATTGAGAGGAAAAAACCTGTTTGGCAAAAGTGCTGCTGAACTTTGCTTAGTACCAAATGTGAAGATCCCTGTGAAGTTCAAAGTCCCTGACTTTGAAAAGTATAAGGGAAACACTTGTATGTTAAGTCACCTCGTTATGTACGCCAGGAAAATGTTAACACAAACTGATAATGATCAGTTATTAATTCACTACTTTCAAGACAGTTTGACTGGTGCTGCTCTGAGATGGTATATGGGGCTAGACAGTGCAAGTGTTCATATGTTCAACAATTCGGGTGAAGCTATTGTGAAGCAGTACATGTATAATGTGGATATGGTGCCTGATAGAGACCAACTGAGGTCTATGTCTCAGAAGGATAAAGAGACATTCAAAGAGTTCGCTCAAAGATGGAGGGAACTTGCTGCTCAGATTAATCCTCCATTGGAAGAGAAGGAGATGACGAAGATTTTCCTGAAGACCCTGAGTTCATTTTATTACGAACGTATGGTTTCCAGTGCCCCCAGTGACTCTACCGAAATGGTAAACATGGGGATGACGCTAGAAGAGGGAGTCCGTGAAGGAAGTTTGTCCAAGGAAGAAGCTTCGACCAGTAAGAGATATGGAAGTGGTTTTGCCAAGAAGAAGGAAGGGGAGACCAGTTCAGTATCTGTAGGGAGGCAGAGAAGGCCTTTTGATAGGAGGAATCCTCAACCGCGTCAGCATCAACATGAAGTTTCATCAGTAATTCCAGTTTTTCCAATAATTCCAACAATCAATTTGTTTCGATTCAACAACAACGTCAACAACAACCGCAACAAAGAATCAACAACAACAACAATGATCAACAACAAAGCTTTGAGAGTAAGAAGGTCTCTTTTGACCCTATTCCTATGACATATGTCGAACTCTATCCATCCTTGATTCTCAAGAACCTACTTCAACTTAGAAATCCACCGCAAATTCTCGAGCGACTTCCATGGTGGTTCAAACCTGAACTCCGTTGTGCCTTTCACCAGGGAGCTCCTAGCCATGACACTGAGAATTTCTACCCGTTGAAGTATGAGGTACAAAAGCTTGTAAAGAGTGGGGTGGTGTCCTTTGAGGATCGTGCGCCGAATGTGAAAGCTAATCCTTTGGCTGCTCATGGTAATACTTCAGTCAACATGGTAGATGGTTGTCCTGGAGAGTTCAAGATAGATTTATGACGTCCGCTTTATCAGAAGGTCCTTAGTGACGATGCATAAGGATATTTGTCTGGTTAGTGAATGTGAGCATGACCATGATGGTTGTGCACTCTGTAGTGTGAACTCTCGAGGATATGTTATTGTCAAGAGGGATATTCAGAGGGTAATGGATGAAGGTCTTATTAAAATTTTCCAGTCCCGCCATTTGGGAGATGATGTGAATGTAATTGTTCCTATGTTCAAGACCCCAGAACGGGTATTAATTTAGTTTTATAGCAGCAGCAATAACAACGTCAATAGATCGATATCGTCGTTGGCAATACAGTTAGCAGGCCTTGTCCCATATGCATCCGATAAAGTTGTTCATTATCAGTATAATGCCACAATGGTGGAGAATGGTCAAGAGGTTCTGTTTCCTGTGGAAAATTATATGGTGAATATAGCTGATATTGCAGAGGTGACTCGTAGTGGTCATGTCTTCGGTCTGGTCTTTCCTAAGGAGGTGGGTATGTCAGTGGTGAATCTAGTTAGTGCTCCAGTGTGTCAGTCTGGTGAATCCAGCAAACTAAAGACTAATGATGATGATGAAGTATTGAGATTGATTAGGAAGAGTGGGTTTAATGTGGTGGAGCAGCTGCTCTAAACTCCGTCAAATATTTTAGTGTTGTCTTTACTGATGAATTCTGAAGCGCACAAAGAAGCATTGCAAAGAGTACTAGAGCAAGCCTATGTTGAGCACGATGTTAATGTGAATCAGTTTGACCATATTGTTGCTAACATCACTTCTTGTAATAATCTGAGCTTCTGTGATGAAGAACTTCCTGAGGAAGGCAAAAATCACAATATGGCACTACATATTTCTATGAACTGCAAGGAGGATACGCTGTCTAATGTGTTAGTTGATACCGGTTCTTCCTTGAATGTACTCCCGATATCAACTTTGTCCAGACTTCCTACCAAGGCTCCCCGATAAGGTATAGTGGCGTAATTGTCAAAGCATTTGATGGTTCTCGCAAAACCGTCATTGGAGAAGTGGACCTTCCAGTAAAGATAAGTCCGAGTGATTTTCATATTACTTTTCAAGCAATGGATATCCACCCGACCTATAGCTGTTTATTGGGAAGGGCATGGATTCATGAAGCTGGAGTTGTAACATCTACTCTGCATCAGAAGCTCAAACTTGTGAAGAATGGCAAGCTTGTCGTTGGTGGAGAAAAGGCGCTTTTAGTGAGCCATTTGTCATCCTTTTCGTATGTGGAAGCTGAGGAGGAGGTTGAACTCCATTCCAAGCCTTGTCTATTGCTGAGGTAAGGAAAACTGGGGCACTCATGTCTTCTTTCAAGGATGCTCAGAAAACTATTGAGACATGCATCACCGATCAATGGGGTCGCATGGTAGAAATTGCTGAGAACAAGAATAGGGCCGAATTGGGATTTCAATAAGGGTCGTTCAACGTCAAAGTTGAAGAAGTGAAACCGAGTTTCCGCAGTGGAGGATTCATCCATGATAATGAACAACACTCAGCTGCTATAATCGAGGATGGTGACGACGAAGATTGCGCCAACTTTGTGAGGCATGGCAAGACTTGCAACAATTGGGTTGTTGTTGATGTTCCTATTGTAGCGGTAAATTCATGATCATCAAGCTATGGATAAGCTAGACATCAAATAAACAAGAGTCGCTACCGCACTTTTATTGTTTCCAAGGGAAAAGTACGAACAAAACCCAAAAAAATAAGAAGTTTTCAAATCAAAACTAATAAAATGCCAGAGATTAAAGGTAAGGGGGTTGGTTACACAGAGGGAAGGTGTTAGCACCCAAAGTGTCCTAGGTACTCCTCAGGAGCCCTTTTTTATATGCATAAGTGTTTTTTTACAAATGATGTTTGCAAACAAATAGAATGAGGGGGTGAGAAAAGAATTCATTAATTATATTTTTGTATTTGACAAGACCTTCGGACTTGTGCCTACGTACAAACATAAAAATGAGGGATCAAAACCTCGTAGTTCGTGGTATCAATTTCAAAGTGGATGCATTGTTTTTAACAAAAAATCAAGTTTGAAAGACACAAAGGCCTAAAAATGGTTTGAATGAGTTAGTTCTTTTTGGCTTTTGAAATTTTAAGTCAAGTATATTTAAGGTTATTTACAAGTTTGATTAAGAAAATGAGTTTGAAAATGCAATGGCATAAGGCCAAAGTTTCTAATTTACAAAAGTGGTCAAAGTTTAAAAATCAACAAACACAAGCAAAGAAGATTTTAAAATGAGGGAGAGATTTTGAAATTAAAGAAGTGGGAAGGAGGTGAAGAGACTAATCCTAAGCATAAATTTAAAAGTTAAGAGTTGAAAAGATCTGACCAATGGGCTGCAATCCAATAGACAAGAATGTCATATAGAAACCCAAATTCCCTTGGACTTTTAGCATCAATGAACAAACAATCCCCAAACACACGACCACTACGGGTCACCTTAGTAACATCAATAATGCTTACAACAGAACTGGTCGTAGGTAACGGAACCTCTTGACCATCTTCCAACATAGTCGCATTATACTGATAAGGAATAACTTTATCGGATGCATATGGGACTGGTCCCGCTAATTGTATAACCAACGATGATACCGATCTCTTGCTGACACTGTTACTATTGCTACTATCATACTGAATAACCACTCTTTTAGGACTCTTTAAAATTAGTACTATAACATTGATATCGTCATCTATGTGACGGGACTGAACAATCTGACTCAAGCCTTCATCCATCAACCGCTGGATGTCTCCACAATCATACAACCTCTAGGATTGACACTGCAGATTGCACAACCATCATGGTCATGCTCAAAATCACTAACCAAGCAAATATCCTTGTGCATCCTCACCAAGGATCTTCTTATGAAATGGACGTCGAATACCTTGAACTTGCCTGGACAACCGTCCACCATATTAACAGAAGAATTTCCATGGGCAGGCAGTGGATTAGCTTTAACATTCAGCGCTTGGTCCTCAAAGGACACCATTCCACTCTTAACCAGCTTTTGAACTTCATATTTGAGTGGGTAACAGTTCTCTATATCATGTTCGGGAGCTCCTTGATGGAAAGCACATCGGAGTTCCGGTTTGTACCACCATGGAAGTGGTTCGGGGATTTGCGGAGGATTTCTTGGTTGTAATAGGTTCTTGAGAACCAAAGAGGGATATAGTTTTGCATATGTCATGGGAATAGGGTCGAAAGAGACCTTCTTCCTCTCAAAATTTTGTAGTTGATGATTATTGGTATTGTTATTGTTGTAGGTGTTTGTTCGTTGTTGAGGTTGTTGTTGTTGACGTTGTTGTTGCTGAACTGGTGCTAATTGATTTGCAGAAAACACAGGAATAACTGGAGATACTTGATGATGATGTTGACGGGGTGGTTGATTTCTTCTAATCTGAGGCCTCGTTTGGCTCCCAATGGAAACTGCATTAGCTTCACTATCCTTCTTCTTGCTAAAACTGTTGTCATACCTCTTGTTGGATGACACCTCCTCTCTAGATAACCGTCCCTCTCGGACACCTTCTTCGAGCCTCATCCCCATGTTTACCATTTCGGTAAAGTCACTGGGGGCACTGGCAATCATCCACTCATAGTAAAATGAGCTCAGGGTTTTCAGAAAAATCTTTGTCATCTCTCTTTCCTCTAAAGGAGGGGTAATCTGAGCAGCAAGTTCTCTCCACCTTTGCGCATACTCTTTGAATGTCTCTGTCCTTTTCAGACAACGATCTCAACTGATCTCTATCAAGAGCCATGTTAACATTATATTTGTATTGCTTTACAAATGCTTTGCCCAAATCGTTGAGCGTACGGATACTCGCACTATTCAACCCCATGTACCACCTCAGAGCGGCATCAGTCAGATTATCTTGAAAATAATGGATCAACAGTTGATCATTATCTGTTTGAGTAGACATCTTTCTGGCATACATCACCAAATGACTGAGTGGACATGTATTCCCCTTGTATTTTTCAAAGTCAGGCACCTTGAATTTCAGTGGAATCTTCACATTTGGAACCAAACACAGTTCCGCAACACTCTTCCCGAATAGGTCCTTACCCCTCAAAGTTTTCAATTCCTTGCGCAGCTCAAGGAATTGGTCCTTCATCTCATCCATCTTCTCATACACATCTGGGCCCTGAGACGGCTCGGAATGATAGATGGTGTCTTCTACACGAGGTTGGGTATGCACAATAGGCGGTGGCACAGACATGACCGAGATAAATTCCGGCATAGAAGAAAATGTAGGTGCAAAACCTTCAGGCACAAAGGTTGGAGGCATTCCCCACGGGAATCCGGTAGGCATGTTGGGTGCAAAGTGGGCAGCAGTTGCAGGAATGGTAGAGGTAGCCACCTCTGAAATGACAGTCCTCTAAGGAGGAGGAGTAGCATGCATTGGAGAAGACTGGCTCTGAGCAGCTAACACTGACTCCATTATGACAGTGAAGCGGGCGATCTCCTCTTTCAAGTCTCTATTCTCTTGCTCAAGATGTTCCATGATTCTGGAGTAATTGGCGCGAGTATTATATCGATGAGTCAGCTTGGCTGAAGCATAGAAGAAATACCAATGAGACATTTGGTGAAAGAGAAACCTGCTTATGCAAATGATGCATGAAATGCAATGCTTGATTATTTTTATTTTCAAGGAACTTACTATATTATTTGCAAATATATACATTTAACAATAATTGCAATAATTTGATATGACCATAAAAAATCTCTTTTATTTATATGATTGGAAGGATTACACTGAGTACAATTTCAGAAACCAAATTAAAAATACAAGAGAAAAGGAGACTGGTCATCCTAAAGATCCCTAACAACAACGTCAGAAGATCTAACTAAAGGCGCGTACTTCATTCAGATGTGTCAGATCTCTGTCTCGAAAGAGGCCTTCATCTGAGTCTTCTCGAGGACAAGCTGATCAATAATCTTCTTCCAAGCAACGGAAGGCTGAGGCATACTAGAGGAAGATGAAACCTCCGGCTCTCTCGGTCTCTTTGTCACTCGATCTTCAAGTAGCTCAATAAATGCATCTTTGTCCTTAGACTCAAGCTGCAACTCCTCATGCTTTTGGCACAAAGCATGGAAACGCTCTTCCCACATATCCTTCTCTTGTTTCATCTTGGTGAGTGCGTCTTCCAACTCCTCTACATCTTGGTTAGGGAGAGTTAATGGCTCAACCACAACCATAGACATAGGTCTTTCACAAGGATAAGGCATCTTCAACTCCAAATCTCTTTTCTTCATCCAAAGAGTGTAAGCTTCCAAAGCTACACAATTGCACAGACCAAGCTCAGATCTTCCTTTCCTACACACATTATGCCAATCATGCACAATCTTCTTCTTCAAATGTTGGGGATCTTTACCCTCTTGACAGAAAAGACCTTCTAACAAAGTGTTATTAGGTTTGTCTCTCAAGGGGAACCCAAGTTGACGACGAGCCAAAGCAGGGTTGTAGTTAATTCCTCCTTGTGTACCAATGAGAGGCACATTAGAGAATTCACCATAACAGTCAATAATCTCCAAACTACTTAACTAAGGATCACACAAAACTATATCATAATTAGTGAGAGACATAAGTCTCTGAGACCACCGTAGACATTGTTTGTTCTCCATAAAAGCAGGTGTCTGAGGCAAGTGCGAAATAAACCACTTGTACAGAAGAGGAATGCAACAGACAATCGTTCCACCACCTTCAGAATTCCTTAGATGCAAAGAGAAGTACATATCACCCAACAAAGTAGGTACATGATTCCCAATCAAGAAAATTCTAATGGCGTTAAAATCAACAAAACCGTCAATGTTAGGGAACAAGGCTAATCCATAGATGAGCAACACAAAGATAGCTTCAAAAGCGTCCACACTACCGGCTTGAGCAAATGCAGTAGTTTCCTTGATGAAGAACTCAGAAGTCAACCCAAATAACCCTCTTTTCTTCATCCAATGGGCCTCTATCTCAGACTTCTTCAAGTGAAGAGCTTCGACAATAAGATGAGATATGGGAATCTCTTCCAATCCACTAAAAGACACTTTGCTAGAAACAGGTATTCCCAAGAGATGGGCATACTCCTCCAACATAGGCACAAGCTGATAATCAGGAAAAGTGAAGCAACGGTAGAGAGGGTCATAGAACTGCACCAATACACTCAAGAGTCCTTTAACCACATCAGCAGACAAGATAGACAAAAGCTTCCCATGGCGTTGTTTGAAGTCCAAGGGATCTAATATAAAATATGCTAGCTTCCTTAACTCTTTTAAATCGGGACATCTGAAACTGTACTTCTTAGTGTTCCTTCGTCCACAATCCATGGTCTGAAAATATTTGCAAATAACACCTCAGTTCCTTGAAAAAAAATTGGTGTGATGAATGTTATGATGCGCATAAATGCATGAATGCAACAATCACAAAATAAGGGACCGCACACAAGGAAAACAAACAAAGGTAAAGGGATGGATCAAGTCATTGTCAAGATCAATCATCCATTTTGGTGGATTGTGGCTTACACCTTATCAACACCCAAGTTGCATTGATATTGACAAGACTTGATTGGATCAACCAAGAATCAAGGGTTTGTTATAAGTCACGAGCATGCAGTCTGGGTAAGAACCATCCCAAAGGAGTGAACTAATGATAAAAACTTGTAGATCATGTTCTAAAAAGTCCACAGAGTCTTAATTCCATCTATCAGATATTACAGGTTAGGATGATTGACTCATCAACCCATAATATTCTCAAGAGAAACTCGTCTAAGTGTAGTATTGCGTAACAGCTGTTATCAAGTCTACACTTGAACAGTCTTCGTACTACGTCCTAAATAGGCCAAGAGGGGTTAAATGTTCTACGGTCCTCAGCTTCTCGGACCCTAAATCAGAGATAGTAATGCCTAACCATAAATACTTGTGTGACATTTTCAAATCCAAAAGGGTCTCCACTGAGTAGATGGGTCTCAAGCCAACTTGTTAAGGAATACTCCACACAAGTCGAACATGACTATACCATCCTCCTATCTTAATTGCACTCAATTTTGGGTTAGATCTTATCTCACCACTCAGAGACCACCAAGCACAACAAGCAGATTATATCACACAAACAAATATACATACATCAGATATACAGTTATATACACACACAAAAGTAGGCTAAACCCACAGGAGACTACTCCACAACAGAGTCGCCACTTAATTTTTGTAGCGGTAAATTCATGATCATCAAGCTATGGATAAGCTAGACATTAAGTAAATAAGAGTCGCCATCGCGCTTTTATTGTTTCCAAGGGAAAAGGGAAAAGTACGAACAAAACCCAAAAAAATAAGAAGTTTTCAAATCAAAACTAATAAAATGCCAGAGATTTCAGGTAAAAGGGTTGGTTACACAGAGGGAAGGTGTTAGCACCCAAAGTGTTCTAGGTACTCCTAGGGAGTCCTTTTTTGTGTGCATAAGTGTTTTTGTACAAATGATGTTTGCAAACAAATAGAATGGGGGGTGAGAAAAGAATTCATTAATTATATTTTTGTGTTTGACAAGACCTTCGGACTTGTGCCTACGTACCAACATAAAAATGACGGATCAATACCTCGTAATTCGTGGTATCAGTTTCAAAGTGGATGCATTGTTTTAAAAAAAATCAAGTTTTAAAGGCACAAAGGCATAAAAATGGTTTGAATGAGTTAGTTCTTTTTGGCTTTTGAAATTTTAAGTCAAGTATAGTTAAGTTTATTTACAAGTTTGATTAAGGAAATGAGTTTGAAAATGCAATGGCATAAGGCCAAAGTTTCTAATTTGCAAAAATGGTCAAAGTTTAAAAATCAACAAACACAAGCAAAGAAGATTTTAAAAGGATGGAGATATTTTGAAATTAAAGAAGTGGGGAGGAGATGAAGAGACTAATCCTAAGCATACATTTAAAAGTTAAGAGTTGAAAAGATCTGACCAATGGGTTGCAATCCAATAGACAAGAATGTCATATAGAAACCCAAATTCCCTTGGACTTTTAGCATCAATCAACAAACAATGCACAAAATATAAACTTGAAGAGCAAGGCATCACATAAAGATAGCCACATCCAAGCTTAGCAATTCAATGATCTTCTTCAAATTTGCCCATGTAGCAGATGAATTCCACAATGCATAAATCATAGGTTCAAAGTAACAGTTTCACAATGATCATATTGTAGATGAACTCAAATGGATCTTTAATGATGTATAAGATGAAGCTTAAAATTACAAGCACTTGGTTATATGAAAGTTGGCATTGGCCAAGTCCTTTGCAAAGGGAATGTTGCCTAAATTCTAAGTCCAATTGTCTCAGATCAACCAACAGTCCACACAAAATATTTTTGGGGTTTTTGTTCTTATTATGTACATTAATGGTCAAAGACCACACAAACAAACACAATATACACAAATAAAATATATCACAAAAATATGGTCCAAATGGACAAAGTGAAAATGACATTAACATAAACAATTAGAATGGTATGAATAATGGCAAATGAATAAAGCTCAAAAATTAAATTGCATTAAAAGTAAATGACTTGAAATTAAATGTTAGTTGTTAATGAGTTAGAAGTTAGTATTTCTTTTGCTTTTCTTTTGTTTAAGTCATTCTTTGGAGAACATTCAACCCACTTATCGCAAGCATGGATCCTTGAACCAAGACATCTTCCAAAGGAAAGAAAAAAGGCCAAGTTTCCAAACAATACCATGAAAGAGGGGAGACTTATAATTTCACTAACTAGAATGCTATGCCTTTTGGGTCAAATTTTAGCGCTATGTTAAGCAATCATAATTGGACTTATGTAGAAGTCACAACTACTTGAGGTCGAGCAATAGAATTTTGGTGTTAATGCATGTTAGAGACATAGTATGATGAACTATGCTCATGAAACATACCACACATAAAAAAGAATATGCAAAGTGGGGGACCTAATCTCATCCATACTTATGTTGATTTTGCAATCAACTAGCCTTAGGATATAGAGATATTATAGGTCCATGACATGAATACATAAAGAAGGGGAATGAGATGAAGAGGGAGGGGAAATGGATCAAACTCAAATTGGACAAATGAAGACTTTTACCAAGTTAAGATCATTCACTCATTTTGGGAGATGGAATGTACATTCCATCAATCCCCTAAATCCAATGACCTTAACCTAACAAAGTCAAATCAACCTTGACCAAGGCCCAACAACACAAGTTAAACTCACAAAGTCGAAAAAAATGGCTCCACACAATTAAATTGGCATTTAAACAATTAAAAATATTAAAAATAAGGCATTAAATTAAATATGGTTGGACCAATTCCTAAAACCTCATCAAAACACCAAAGAAATGGCCATGAGATTTATCATAGGTCAAACAAGGTCAAAGGACCTTCGAGAAAAATTTTCAGAATTTTTGGAAACTTAAAAGTATTTTTAAATAATTAAAAATAATCACAAAATCAAGTAATTTATGAAAAATATTAGTAATGATCCAAAAAATATTTTTAATTCAGAAAATGAAAGAGAGTTTTATTTAAGAATTTTTGGTGAAACTCTCACATTTTTTGGATCAATATTAAAATTAATATGAATTAATGAAAACAAAGGAATAAAAATAAAAATCAGATAATCAAAAAAACGTGGACCACTTGATCTCCCTCATTAATTGAGGTGGCAGATCAAGTGGTGGATAGCGTGCATTCCATGATGCGCTTGAGTCAACTGATCACACGCTGGGTAATCACAATGTACGCTCCTGATTAAAACATTTTAAACTCATCTAATGACTCTGAACACTTCCAGTGCATCGCCAAAGCCAAAGGATGGTCATCTTCTTCGATGACCCTGGCCGAACTGGTTCAATAATCACCACATCATAAATGAAAAAAGAGGACATGATCTTAAAGAAAAAATGGCGTAGATCACGAATATCACCTCAATTTTAACTAACTGCAAATATATAGAGAGATACGTGGAGTTGAATTTTGAGGTGTGTCAATTGAGTTGCTTCAATTTGACCTCAAAGCAACTCAATCTTCTTTCCTACATTGGTAGGACTTCAGACAACCAAGGATCCAAGAGAATTGATGAGAATTGAGAGAGAATCGAAGAGAAGAAAAATCTGGCAAAATACCTTCAATGTTGTGCAGAACTGGATCTCTCTTGCTTCAATTCGTGCTTGATCCTGCTTATGGAGCTTGTGGAAGCGACTTAAGAGTAATGCAAAGCTTTGGATCCTGGAGTTTTTGAATCTCTAAACAGTGAGATTCAAACTCAAATTTCAATTGAGATTTCTCAGGTTTTCCTTTGAATTGAGAGGGTTTGGAAGGTTGGGGGCAAACCTGGCACCCAAGGTCCTTTGAACTGAGGCATTGGACCTCTATTTATAGCAATGAGAAGTGTTATTTGCACACTTGAAAAATTCTCCAAAAATGGCAATGCACATGCTTGCATGGGTGTGTGCAGGCTCATGAAGCAATCCAATTAGGTCCACAATCAACTGAAATGAGGTCTGCATGAAGCTTGGATGGCAAGGCAAAGTTGTTTGAACATTTGAATCATGAATCTTGCAAACTGATACAGGTCTGTTTAAGCCATGCGCAGACCCATCAAACTTTGTCCAAAATGAGTGAATTAGGACTCTTTGGAAAGCTTAGATCAAGTGGAACAACTCTTATGTTGAACATTTTTCCATTTGGAACTTGTATCATTATGAATTTTAAGGTGGAAGTTTGGAAATTTCAACATGTCAAAATATTTTCAAAGTGTCAAGTCACATATTCAATTATTCCACCTTGCTTAAATTTTTATGTGAGCTCCAAATGAGAAAAGTGTATTAATAAAAGTTGTAGATCTTTAAAAAAACATTTAAAATGGTCACCAAATTGACATCATTTGGATTTAGTATGAGTCAGTTATGCATTTCTGAAGTTGAGGAAAATCACCTGTTCAATGGTATTGGTCCAAAATGACCTATAATTTATCCTCATATCACATGCTCATAAAAGTTGATTTAGCTCTCACTCAAAACATAAAAGTTGAATTATACATCTTGAATTTTATTGTGAAACTTGTAAATATTTCATCTCATAAAAATTGAGCAAGTTATGGCCTTGGGAAGTTGACTTTCAAATTAGGGTTTAGACAAAATGACCTATAATGTTTCAACATAGAAAATGACTTTACACGCAAGATTAGCTCTAGAATTCAACATGAAAATTGTTTGAAATGTAATTTAGAGTAACTTTTCTCTTGGAATCATTTTCATATGATGAAAATTGTAGGAGATAGGGTCTAGGGGGACCCAGTTTTGATCAGATCAATCCATCTGGCCAACCACCATCAACCAACTTGATAACTTGCAATTATCTTGATTTTTTAGGCTCATGGTAGATTATATATGCATAAGATGATGAATTTTTAAGTTTCCCTTGAGAAATTTGATCAATTGGTGAAGAAGCTTATTGAAGAAGTTACACAAGATACCCAGATGAACTAGGGTTTCCAAGGCAAACCAACTCCAAACTCTTGAAGAATGCTTGACCAAAATAACATGTAGAGATCATTGGGACTCATATATAATGCTTAGAGCCATTGTGGATAATTCCTTGGTTGTATTCTTAGCAATGAGGGTCTTAAACCCGATGTGAACTTGATAGATCAAAGGGGATCATGCCCTACCTACAAAAGAGTTAGGCAAATGCAAAGACATATATTTGGTATTTTGGTTAGTAAAATGATAATATATAAGTATGATACAATCACATGGTTCTTGGTGATCTCTCCCAAAACAAACCCAATGAAAGAGGGGTAAGGAGAATGCCAAGGTATGATCCCAATGCTAATGCATATGATGAGATTGCATGAGGGATCTTAGGGTCAAATTTGGGGTCTTACACCTATTGTTGTTCATCTCTCTAAGTAATTTGTTTTTGATTTTTAGAAAAAATCCTTCTCCTATGCCTAAAGGAGAAGTGAACATTGTCAGGCATTTCAATTATCATCAATAAAATGCAATTTTATTCATCCACATCTATGATGTTTTATTTTTACTTTTTCCTTTCTGAAAAATGGTAATCACAAAAAACATAAATAAATAAATAATAATTGTCCATCTGCATAATATTTGGTCACAATTCACTTCTCTAAAATCAAAATATCAAATCATTATGCAGGTTGGTTCTCAAACCCATTGAATAGAATGATCCTACTCCCTCTCCAAGCTTTGATTTTCTTGTGTTTGAGGCTGAGGAGGAGACTGATGATGAAGAAGTATCTGATGAATTATCTCGTTTACTTGAGCATGGGGAAAAATCCATTCATTCGTTTGAAGAGCAGATTGAGCTAGTCAACTTGGGTTCCGAAGATGATGTGAAGGAAGTCAAGATTGGGTCTCAATTGTGTCCAGAGGCTAAGAAGGGGTTGATTGATCTTCTTCGAGAGTATTCAGATGTGTTTGCTTCATCCTATCTGTAACACCTCAAAATTTGCCCTCCTCTCTTGGGACTAGTTTGACACATTGCATTTCATATTTTAGGGCATTAGGAATTGCATTTTGCATATCATATGGAACTAAGAAGATCATCCTCCAAAGTCTTTTCTGAAGATTGGAAGTTACATGATTCAAACCTGAGGGTCTTTATGAATTGAGCATCAACCATCTGAGGGTTTGTGCTTCAATTAGGGTTTCCTGATCCTTCAAAGGTATTGAGCATCATCTTGTTTGCAAGGATATATTACCATCATCATGGTTATGTCATCATCCAGGGCTTCATTGTGCATTCTCAAGTTCCTTTGGATTAGGGTTTTGACCTCTGGTCAACCCTAATCAATGACTTTCTTCCAGCCAAGGTTTCTCAAGGAGATGAAGTATTTTGTTGAGATGGAGATCACATGATCATTATGAGGAGCTTACAGGAGCTAGGGGTTCATTTTTGAAGCAATTTCCTCAAGTGGTAGAGGCTCAAGCTAATCAGGGGATGTCAAGGTCATCTGAGGACCACAAAAGTCAATTGTGCAAGAGCTGAGGACTATGAGGTGGGGAGATGAATTTAAACACCTCAATCATGTTCAAAAGAAGTTCATTTGTCATTACAAACACCTATCTTGAGGATTTTGAAGTCATGGCAAAAGTTTCCAAAAATGGAAAGTGACCTGTAATTTCAAGTTTCCAAAAATGGCAAGTTTTTGGTCCACATTCAACTTGACTTTTCAACATCAAATAAGCTTCAAATGGATTTTTGGTGAACATGAAAGTTGAAGATCTTTCTCTCCTCTTTTCAAAAAGTCCTATATCATGATCATCTGATGATTGGTTGAGACGTTATGGCCTAATGATCACAAAGCATGCATGAAAGTTCAACATGGCATAACTTTTGACTCAAACCTCCAAATTGGTCCACTCTTTTTGCAAAATGCTTGTCATGACCAAGAGATTCCAAATCAAGCCTTGCCTTGCATGAAAGAAGATCACATGACCATTTGTTCACACATATGCATTTTGGAGGGAAATTTGATAATTCAAATTTGGTTGATCAAACAAACAAATTAACACTTCCATCATGTTTATTAGCTGGTTTTAAGTGGAATTGAAGCATAACATGGCACTGTTCACATATGCATTGGCCATGCTAGGTGTATTTGGCAATTTTGCATTACACCTCATATTTCCCTAATCATGTTTAGCCTTCGCAAATTGTGATTAACAGCATCATTACCAAGCCATATAAAAGCCTAATCATAACTGAATTTGCTGAGAAGAGAAATTTCAGATCTCAAATTGACATTCCCTCAAAAAACTCTCTCTCTTGGAAATCCAAAATTCTTCACACAAACCTTGATTCTCTTTGCATATTCTTACTCCTTGTGGAATTCTGAGCAAGGATCAACCATTATTCGTGGCAATTGAGCAAGATTTGGAGTTATTCAAGTGTATGAACATGTTGATGGAACTTGAAATTTGAGCAAGATCCAAGAGCTTTAAACCATTAATTCTTGCACAAAGCTTCATTAGAGGTTAGAGGAAGTTGATCTGGAGCTTGTGGAGGCTTGAAAGACACGATTTCATCACTGCCATTTCAAGTAGGTGCAATTTTCGACCTCTCTTTTTTGTCAACTTCTTGTGATAATCATGTAGATCTTACTTAGGTGATCATGCTGATATGTTTAGAATTGATTTTGGCTGAAAAATGAGAAAGATATGTTGAATTAAAGTTTAGATCTAGAATTTGTTCTTGCTCGATTTGAAGAATTCATGAAGTTTTAGATGATTTTGATATGATATTCATGATCTACATGGAGAGAGCTTTCGATCCATGTATAGTTTGTAAAATTCTGGAAAAATTTCTTAGGCTCCGCCGTGTACACGGTCGGAGAAGACAGTGGAAACCACCGTGCACCACCACCTGCAACAGTGCTAGGGTTTCTGCTTTGAAACGCTGCGTTTTGAGCGCGCCATTGACCGTCCATACCTGCGTTCGATTCTCCGCTTTTGCATTTTTTTGAATTTCATTTGAGCGCTCTTTTGACCATGCGTACCTGCGTTCGAATCCTCGCTGTTGCATTTTCTGATTAATTGTTACATTCTCATTTTTACCAGGAGCGTGTGTGCTCGATTCCACGCTAATGCATGTTGCTGATTTATTTTTGAACAATCTCATTACCTCCTTTGCGCTGGCTCGATCCTGGCATTTTGTGCTTTCTGATTATTTTATTTGAGCGCTCACATTGATCCTTAGTGCGTGGATTCAATACCTGGTTCATGCAGTTTCTGGATTTTTATTCAAACATTATTTTCCCTCCTTATTTCATTTCAATATTTCAAATATTTTGCTTATGTTTAAAAAATCACTAAAAATAGTAGATTAATCGAAATTGATCCAATTTTTTTTTCACATTCTTATTTTGATGTCTAGTATTTTTTGATATTATTTGCATGAATTACTTGATTCTTGATTTTTAATTGTGAATTGTTGATTGCATCATGTGCCAAATTGATGTGTCATGTTCATTTGCTTGTGAAATGCTATGCTTTAATCCAATTGACTTGAAATTTGGCATGCTTGATCTTAACATGTGATGTGATATTTTGGCTTTAGTGTGGAATTTTTATCATGTTCTATCACTGTTTTGGACACATGAACATGTAGTGTGACATTTGGTGTAACATTTGGTGCCTTGCACTTGTGCATTTTCATTTACATACCATTTGATCTCTTCTGGAGATAATGTTTTGCATGATGTTTGTTCGTAACATGATAAATTTGTATAAAAAATTTCATAGCCATTGGATGCTTTTCTGTTTTAATTTGGATTTTCTAATTTGATTGTCCATTTGGTGCTCATTTGTTTGCCTTTGCTTTACCTTGATCATTTGATGGCTTTGTCTTATGAATTGGTTTTGGTCCTTTTGAGGACTCTTTCTTGTTTGATTGAATGTGCTTCATGTGAAATCTTGACTTCTGTTTTGGTCATTTAACTTGCTTTTGAACCTAGTCTTTGTACTAGTGGTTTGCGCACATACTAATTGTGCTTTGTGTTTCAGGTTTGAGCATGTGACACTAATGGTTGGTTTGGTTTCACTTTGTAAGATGCCAATACCTTTGACTACTAACTCTTGTTGTCTTGTAGGTCAATTGATGTGATGAACTCACTTGAGTGCTTGCACTTATGACTTGCATTGTGTACAGTTGCATTGGTTTCACTGTTGTTTGTTGGTTTTCTGAATACAATATTAACTGTTTGGCTTTTTGTACAGGTACATTAGTGGCTAGCTAGATTTTGCTTAAACTTTGGAGTGTGGTTGATACACCACTGAGGTAGTTTAGCCTTCTCACTCCATGTAGTCTGGAAGTCCTGTCACCTTTTTAGCAGGCATTTGGCTGAAGTCCTCCTTATGAGGCTCTGATTGTGTTTGTTTATATTTGTGCCCAAGACCTCCAAGTGAGGCATGTTACTTGATAAGTCCTCCTGAGTGAAGAGGCAATTGACAGATAGAAGGGACTAGCAATCAGTCCCCTGTTATTCAGTGAGTCGTTCTTTATGCTCGCACTACGTGTTGATGCTCTAGAACATGTACCCAAGATCTATATATAGAGTCAGTCAAGTGGAATAGGGTCCCTCTTTCTGGATCCCCACGCTTTCTTTGATTTGAGCTCACCCAGACCCGGGTTAAGAGCATGAGGTCTTATCCTCATTTCCATATTTGATCAGCTTTACCCTAACTCTCAATGTTAGTGGTTAAGAGCTTCAGCATACCCCTACAGTTTTGGCTTGTTTGTTGAGGTTGATATGACCCCTCTGGACTAAAGCCCAACCATTTGTCTGAGCCTCTTGTATGTATATAGTGTGTGATGCTTGATCATTTATGATTGGTGTTTACTTGTTGTTTGAGCTGACTTGCTTCTTGTGTGAGTTAGGTTCTGATTAGAAACCTCAACTTAGGGATTGTGGATTGCATGACAACTATTAGGCTCGAGTTAGTCTCCCTTTTAGTTTGTTGTTTCCCTGGTCTCTGGTTAGGAGAGAGTTTCTCCCCTGTTAAGGGGAACTACGTCGCCCTGATTCTCATACCAGATGAGATACGTAGGCAGGAGATCGAGCGAGATCTCTCCGGGCACTCTTTTTCTTTCAACCCTTCTATTTCTTTTGACGTCTCAGCGTCTCTTTCTCTTTTTGTTTGTTTGCAACTATTAGGTTCGAGTTCCAGACTCCCTATTAGTTTGTTCTTTCCCCTGTTAAGGGGAACTACGTCGCCCTGATTCTCATACCAGATGAGATACGTAGACAGGAGATCGAGCGAGATCTCTCCGGGCAACCTTTTGTTCTTTCTGTGTGTGTTCATCACCCTTTTTCTTTTGCAACCTTTTACTTTTTGAGTGTGTTCAACCTTTTGTTTCTTTTGACGTCTCAGCGTCTCTTATTGTTTGTGACAGCTATTAGGCTCGAGTTCCAGACTCCCTATTAGTTTGTTTGTTCACCCTTTTGCTCTTTACGTGTGTGTGACAACTATTAGGCTCGAGTTCCAGACTCCCTGTTAGTTCGTCAATCTGATAACCTTTTTCTTTGGTGTTCGCTGGTTAGCGTATGTTACTGTTTGGAGTCGGATATAAGTCCATGTATTGGCATTCTGTTTCCTTGTTCCTGTTTGCTTGTTTGGAGTTGGATGTAAGTCCATGTATTGGCATTCTGTTTCCTTTTGTTTGGTTATTGTCAGGAGTCGGGTGTAAGTCCATGGATTGGCATTCTGTTTCCTGTTGAGTGTTTCTCTTGACGTTTCAGCGTCTCTTTTTTCGTGTTTTGTTTCGGCGTGCGTTAGCCGAGCTACGAGTGCTTTGATTCTTACTCTGGATAGAGAAGATACGTAGGCATAGGATGCGATGTCCTAGCGAGCATGTTTCCCATTCCCCGAACTACGTTGACTCTGATATTTGTTTCAGACAAACTACGTAGGCCCAGGATGCGATATCCTGCCGAGTCCCCTTCCTCCATCTTCTTTCACCTGTTTTATTATTCCAGTGTGTGTGCATTCTCTTTGAGAAGTTATTAAGCAACCTTATCCTATTCTTTTGAGCGTGGATCCCGTCGAGTACGAAAGACGTGAGGGGTGCTAATACCTTCCCCTTGCGTAACCAACTCCCGTACCTTGTAATCTCTGGTCGTAAGACCGTTCCTTTCCCTTTTCTTAGGTTAGTCATGCACTCCCTTTCCGTCATAGGATGAATAGCGTCGGTGGCGGCTCTGTAAACATGTTTTTTTCCGCCGGTTGTTTTTCGCGTTGCGACACTATTAAGACATGCCTAGTTTGGATTCTGAGATTGTGGAGCATAGATTGTCGTTGAAGCCAGAATTCCCGCCGGTCAAGCAGAAGTTGAGGAGGACTCATCCTGATATGGCAGTAAAAATCAAAGAAGAAGTTCATAAACAAATTGATGTTGGTTTTATTGTTACCTCTGAGTATCCATAGTGGGTGGCCAATATTGTTCCTGTTCCGAAGAAGGATGGAAAAGTTTGTATGTGTGTTGACTATAGAGATTTGAACAAAGCTAGTCTGAAAGATGATTTCCCTCTGCCACACATTGATATGTTGGTAGAAAATACATCTAAATTCAAAGTCTTTTCGTTTATGGACGAATTTTCCGGTTATAATCAGATCAAGATGGCACCTAAAGATGTGGAGAAGACCACATTCATTACACCCTGGGGAACATTCTATCATAGAGTGATGCCTTTTGGTTTAAAGAATGTTGGTGCAACATGCCAGAGAGTAATGAACACTCTTTTTCATGACATAATGCATAAAGAGATTGAAGTCTATGTTCATGATATGATTGCCAAATCAAGTGATGAAAAAGAGCATGTTGAGCATTTGTTGAAGCCATTCCAGTGTTTGCGGAAGTATAAACTCCGCTTGAATCCTAATAAATGTATTTTTGGTGTTCGTTCTGGTAAGTTGTTGGGCTTCATTGTCAGTGAGAAAGGTATTGAAGTTGATCCTTCCAATGTCAAAGCAATACAAGAGATGCCTACACCCAAAACTGAGAAGCAAGTCAGAGGTTTTCTCGGCCGCTTGAACTATATTTCAAGATTCATATCGCATATGACTGCCATATGTGGGCCTATATTCAAGCTTCTTTGGAAAGATCAGTCTTCTAATTGAACCAAGGATTGCCATAAAGCTTTTGATAGTATCATGGAGTATCTGCTTGAGCCTCTGATTCTGTCTCCGCCTGTTGAAGGAAGATTGTTGATCATGTATTTGACTGTGCTTGAAGAAAGTATGGGTTGTGTTCTGGGCTAGCAAAATGAAACTAGAAAGAAAGAGTATGTAATTTACTACCTCAGTAAGAAATTCACCGATTGTGAGACTCAGTATTCTATGCTTGAAAAGACTTGTTGCGCATTGGCTTGGGCTACTAAACGTCTGCGCCGGTATATGTTGAATCATACGACTTGGTTGATATCCAAAATGGATCCAATCAAGTATATTTTGGAGAAGCCTGCTTTAATTGGGAGGATTGCCCGTTGGTAGATGTTGTTATCTGAGTATGATATTGAATACCGATCTCAAAAAGCTTTCAAAGGTAGTGTCTTGGCTGACCATTTGGCTCACCAACCGATTGAAGATTATTAGTCAGTATAGTATGATTTTCCTGATGAAGATATTTTTCACCTGAAGATGAAAGATTGTGATGAACAATTGCTTGAAGAAGGACCAGAACCTGGTTCCCGTTGGGGCATGGTATTCGATGGAGATGTTAATCAGTATGGTAATTGCATTGGGGCAATGATTATTACTCCTCAAGGCACTCAATTTCCGTTTACAGCTAGACTAACTTTCAAATATACAAATAATATGGTTGCGTATGAAGCTTGCATTATGGGGCTTGAAGAGGCCATTGATTTCAGAATCAAGTATCTTGACGTCTATGGAGATTCAACTTTGGTTGTAAATCGGATCAAAGGTGAATGGGAGACGAATCAACCCGATTTTATACCATATAGAGATTATGCGAGGAGGATTTCAACTTTCTTTACAAAGGTTGAGTTTCATCATATCCCTCAAGATGAAAATCGGATGGCAGATACTCTTGCAACATTGGCTTCAATGATTGTGGTGAAATTTTGGAATGAAGTTCCTAATTTGACAATGACGTGTCTTGATAGGACGACTCATGTGTTTGTTGTTGAAGAGATCAAGGATGAAAAGCCATGGTATTATGATATCAAATGTTACCTCCAAAGTCTGATTTACCCACCTGGGGCATCTTTGAAAGATAAGAAAACTTTGAGAAGATTAGCTGGCAACTTTTACCTGAATGGTGATATATTGTACAAGAGAAACTTCAATATGGTTTTGCTCAGATGCGTGGATAGACACGAAGCAACCTTATTGATGACTGAGGTCCATGAAGGTTCCTTTGGTACTCATTCCAATGGACATGTTATGGCTAAGAAGATGTTGAGAGCAAGTTACTATTGGATGACAATGGAATCTGACTATTGCAAGTTTGTGAAGAAATTCCACAAGTGTCAAATTAATACATATAAAATTCATGTTCCTCCGACACTTTTGAATGTCATTTCCTCTCCATGGCCCTTCTCCATATGGGGAATTGATATGATTGACATGATTGAGCCCAAAGCTTCGAACAAACATCGTTTTATTCTGGTGGCTATCGACTACTTCACCAAGTGGGTTGAAGAGGCATCGTATATGAATGTAACCAAGTAAGTTGTTGTAAGGTTTATCAAAAATCAGATTATATGTTGGTATGGTGTGCCAAGTAAGATCATTATTGATAATGGATTGAACTTGAACAATAACATGGCGGAAGCTCTTTGCAAAGACTTCAAGATTGCACATCATAATTCTTCTCCCTACAAACCCAAGATGAATGGGGTTGTTGAAGCTGCAAATAAGAACATCAAGAAGATCATGCAGAAGATGGTTGTGACATACAAAGATTGGCATGAGATGCTACCATTTGCTTTGCATGGGTACCGTACATCCATCCGCACTTCAATAGGGGTAACCCCTTTCTCACTTGTTTATGGCATGGAATCTGTGCTCCTAGTAGAGGTTGAGATCCCATCATTGTGTGTTTTAATGGAAGCCAAGTTGACTGAAGCTGAATGGTGTCAGACCAGGTATGACCAGCTGAATTTGATTGAAGAGAAGAGGTTGACTGCCATGTGCCATGGTCAGTTATACCAGCAGAGAATGAAGAAAGCTTTTGATAAGAAGGTCATGCCTCGTGTATTCAGAGAAGGTGACCTTATGCTCAAGAAGATTTTATCTTTCAGACCAGATGCTAGGGGCAAATGGACTCCTAATTATGAAGGCCCATATGTTGTTAAGAGAGCCTTTTCAGGCGGTGCTTTGATTCTTACGACTATGGATGGTGAAGAGTTCACTCGTCCTGTGAATGCCGATGCAGTCAAGAAATACTTCACCTAAAAAGAAAAGAACAACTCGCTAAGTTGAAAACCCGAAAGGGTGGCTTAAGCAAAAATGAGTGTCTCGGTGGATTGAAAACCCGAAAGGGCGATCCAGGAAAAAGTTAGAAACATAAAACAGAAAATTTATCCCGATAGATTGAGTACCCCAACTTGGGGAAATTTATGCAAAAATTAGGGATTATGGCAAGTAACTGCATTCGGTTGATTTCCAGTCTTGAGAACAGTTTTGAGCAAGACAGTCAATTCTAGTTCATCATTCTCAACCAAAGCCAAAAGCATAGTGGATATTGAAGTTGGTCGGAGGAGTAATGATCATTGTATTCAATGTAGCCCTTTTCCATGTAAATTACCATTTTTTTCAACTTTGTAAAAATCTATGGAGTCTTGTCATTTATAGACTACCATTCTATCAAATAAAGTTGATCTTTTTATCCAATTGTTTCTACTCTAATTTACCTTTCAGCTAAATAAAATTGAATTTTTATGATGATAATTTTGAAATCTTAAATCAATAAAAATTACAATCATTTTTCTTAAAATAATAAAAACAAATTACTTTAAA
The DNA here is from genome assembly GCF_024323335.1 of Lathyrus oleraceus. Taxonomy (NCBI): domain Eukaryota; kingdom Viridiplantae; phylum Streptophyta; class Magnoliopsida; order Fabales; family Fabaceae; genus Lathyrus; species Lathyrus oleraceus. The sequence goes on along the minus strand of NC_066585.1, from coordinate 453,089,265 downwards.
AAAAAGCAATCGATTTCGGTAAGTAATATCAACAACGGTCTGAGAACAGGTAAGTCTTAAAATGCGAAACATTGTTGGTCTTCCCCAAGCGGTTGGTTTGGTCAACTTTTCCTCTCAACCGAAAATTCAGTTTCTCCAGCTAAGTTTGTAATCGCCTCCCCAACTGAGTTGTAGGCGCATATTCTCAACAGTTTGCATAGATCTAGCATAGAGTTTTGTTCCCTACAAGTCCCCAGTGGAGTTCACTCCTGGTCCCCACCAGCGTCGATTCTTGAGTAGTATTTGTGGTCCTCTAGAAGTTTGTCTCCCATTTGGTATGGTATTGACCTAAAATTCCCCGTAGAGTTGATATCTCAGATCCTCAATGTGATACGGTGAACTGACTTTGTGTTTTTGCTTTGAAAAGCAATGTTGCGGATAACAAGAGTCGCCACCGACTTTTCTTTTATCCAATAAGGAAAGGCGGAAAAGAACAGGAAAGACCTTGATTAGATTTTGAGTTCGGGAGGTACATTATACAAAGGGAAGGTGTTAACACCCTTTGTATCCATGGTTATCCATGGGCTCTTAATTGCTTAACTCACTTATGTTTTCCTTGTTTGAGAAAGTGTTTGAGAAATGTGGTGTGTTTAGAAAATATTTTGAAAGGAGAGTTTAACTTTGTAATGATTCTTGTACGAATGTATACAAAGTGTTTATCTCGTTTGATTTTGAAAGATGATTAGAAAAATATAACTCGGCGATGATTCTGGTGCGAATGTATACCAAGTGGTGATTTTCTAAAAGATGTTTTGAAAAGTGTGAGGTGTGAAAAATATTTTAAGCTGTGAGCAAGCATTTAAGAGTTATACCTAACCAAGGTCTTTATAGGTATTTCCTATCCTTAGGAGGGTAAAACTGTCCTTACTATTGAGAAGTAACTAGTCTTATCCTTTGGATGTAAAGGGACATCGTGGGGTCGTCGAGGGACATTGAAGGCAACATTTGTAAGGATGCCTTAGCATTCGAAGGGACGATCATCATTTAATCGTAGGCTACAATGAAGGGTCATCGAGGGACGGTCATATATTCGAAGGCAACGTTCGAGGGACAAGCTCATATATTCGAAGGCAGCGTTCGAGGGACTACGATTTATCTCGTAGGGACATTGACCTTTTGATCGAAGGGACTATGACTTATCTGTTTAGGGATGATGATGATTTTATCGAAAGGGTCTTTTCTAAGGGTATCCCCACATTCGCGAGACATGACCGTAATATCGTAAGGCAACAAAGAGAGGGTTACCCTAGAGGTGCAAGTGTGGAAATGATTGGATTCAGATATATTATCTTGAATTAATTTATCTAAGTTCGATTATTTATCTTTCCATGCAATCCTATTAGCATACATGTAGACAGTTATATTCACAGTATGGAAAAATTAAAGTGCGAAAAATAAGACTACGCTATTACATGGTTTCGGGATGGGGGTACATAATTTAAAAGGGGATATAAAATATCTAAATCTAAATTAACGAGTACAAAATTAAAAGGGCATAAAAAGTTCATGACAAATGAAATAAATAAACTAAATTTAAGAATGAATTAAGAATATTTTTAGTCTATAATAATAGAAACTTTTTTTTTATGAATTTATGGAAAAACTTAGACTAAATTGATAGAAATTTTAAAAGAAAAGAGAAAAAAAATATAATTAGATTTTTATTATTCAAAATAGCCCATTTTAATTAATTAAGTGATATATGAAAATTTAATTAATAAACTAGATTAAATTATATCCTAGTTTAAATAACCAATATAATATATTAATTAGAAAATTAATTAATGGGTTTTATTTTAATAATAGAAAAATAGAGGTGAATTAATTATAGTGGAAAGGGAGTAAACATAGTAAAAAACTGAAAAGCTAAAAAATAGGTCCCGAGGGCTCGAACCCAGGACTACGTTGCATGAGGGGGGAGCTACCAACGAGCCATGTTGGTCCATTTATTATTTATGCGCCTTCATTAAAATATATATTAATTCTAGATGGATTTTTCCATTTTGACACCATACCACCATGCATGTTACAACTTTCTCTCTTACGGCAAGCTACTTTATTTTTTCTCATACTGTTTCTTTCATGTGAATATAACAAACATGTAACTTCATCTTATATCCAACCACACACATAAAATAAGATCATATGTAATCATCATGCAATAATAAAAATAGCCATGCACAAATCAAGAAGCTTATATTATTTTACTCATGTATTAGTTCTCTTTACTGCAAGTGATAATGATAAAACAAACCTTACATATACATGTTAAAGACAACCAAGGATTTATATTATCACCATTATATCATCATCATCATTATTATGTAATAACAGCATGTGAAATAAACATAATCATGCTAGAAACAACACTCATATAATAATAATTAAATGACAGATATAATTCTTTAATCATGCAAACAGAATTTCTCCAACATGCTATGACATATCAAGAACAGATGCATACTTGAATAAAGCAATATCAACATCCACCAAACCATGAATACATCATCTCAATATATATATTAAACCAATATTATTCATGCATGAATTAAGGAGTATTGCAAGGTAATCATGTTGGATGCAAATTCCATAATGAACACTTACTGGGGATTTGATTCTTCTAGCTTGCTCACTGTATGTGTGTTGTTCTTATTTAGGCTATGAGTGCTTTATGGTTGCTTCTCTTTTCCCTGCCCGTGAATCTCTATATCTCTCCTCTTTTTCGTCCTTCCCCCTCTCGCTGCAACCATATGAAGTATTTATAATGGTGTGGATTAGGGTTTAACCTTGCTAAATATTTGGATCCCTTCCTATACTTTAGGGTTTAACCTTGCTAAATATTTGGATCCCTTCCTATACTTTAGGAGAGTTATGGTTTAACCTTGCTAAATATTTATTAAATACAAATAATGAATAATTCAAATGACTTTTAACAAATAAAAATTAATTTAAATTTTAGTTACATAATTGAATTAAAATTTAAACCTATTTCTATTTTTACTTTCATCATTTAAAAAAAATCAAAATTATTCTTACTTATGACGACCAAAATTATTTTATAATTTATGGGCTTTTAAAAAAATGTTACTCTTATAAATAAATTTTATTAAGTAAAAAACGTGAATTACTAAATAAATACTATTTATAAATAATGAATAAATGGAACATGAGTCACTAAATTATAAAAAATAGTTATTATAATTTAATGAGCTTTAACAAATAAAATTAATTTAAAATTTTAATTATACAATTAAAATTCAAATCTATTTTTATTTATCATTAAATTAAAACTATTTTATTTATATATATAAAATTTATTTATATCATACAGATAACCAAAATTATTATTATTTTTTATATCTGTATCACATAATAAATAAATTAAAATTTATAATTTATATGAGAATGTATGCTCACGAATGAATGCAAATGTGAAATGAATGTCATGCATGAATCAATTTATCATAAAAATTAACAGGCAAATTTTGGGGTATGACAATTGCCCGTGTTCAATATTCTTAAACCGAGAGAATTAGAATGGTATGTACGCCATTCGTGATCTGGAGGTGGAAGATTATTGAACACTTAGAATGCCCCCTAAATTTGCACTTGTTAATTAAAAGATAGTCTTGATGGAGATGGGCTTAAAGATGCCATCCAGAAAGTTTGATGATGAGAGCTTCAGAGTGCGTCGTACATTAGACCATATCTGAAGACATGGGTGTCACACTGGGTCGTACGCTAGACCGTATAATGAGTCATCCATTAGGTGATATTAGGGTGAGCTGAACCTGATGAGAAAAGGATCAAAATGGGTCATACGCTAGACCGTATCTGAGTAGCAGAGTGAGCCGTCCGTTAGGCTGTATCTGGAGAAATAAAGATCAGAATGGATCGTACGCTAGATCGTATCTGAGTAGTAGAATGAGTCGTCCGTTAGACTGTATCGGGCGATAAAAAGTAGTCGTACGCTAGACTATATTTCAGAATGTGCCGTACGCTAGGTAGTATCTGATGAGAAGAGCCAGACTGGGTCGTACACTAAACCGTATCTGAGTTGCAGAATGAGCCGTCCATTAGGCTGTATCTGAGGATAAAAGATCAGAATGGATCATACGCTAGATCGTATCTGAGTAGCAGAATGAGCCGTCCATTAGGCTGTATCTGATGATAAAAGGGGTAGTCATACGCTAGACTACATTTCAGAATGTACCGTACGCTAGGTAGTATCTGAGGGGATGAATATCCAAATGGGTCGTACGCTAGACCGTATTGGAACAGTTGAAGGAACCATATGTTAGGCTGAATCAAAATGAGTCGTACGTTAGGCTATATCTGATAATATTTGTATATGTTGTATTTGCAATAAATGTCTGGGATGGGCTTAAAGATGCCATCATTAGGAGGATATCAGAATGCTTGTCAGAATGAATATTCATATGGATTATATCTGAAAGATGTATCTGAATCTTGAATGTAATCGATAAAGATATTCGTCTGAATGAATCTTTATTTTGACTGTATCAGGAGGATAATTAACTTGGAAAAAAAAAGAGTTAGCCTCATGCCATGTCATGATGCATGAGATGTTTTATGCTCTTGAAAATAAATGTGAACATTGCATGCATGTATATGCTGTGAAATGATGCATGAATGAATTATGCGTCTGAAATTTTTTGCCATGGGAAAATAAATCCCGATATTCTGGTTGGAGATATTTGTATTGATGACCCTTTCTTAGCTGGGGATATTTGATTTCTGTCTGATGGTAGAAATATTCAACAAAACCTGATTGGGGATAAAAGAGATGACCAGTCTGTCTAGTAGTGCCAATTTCTTCTGGGAATAACTGGTTTTGCTGGGGAATAGGATTTGCAACCGGATTTGTTAGAACGCATGGTTAAACCTTATCCTTGATCCTAAAGTCTTTTAGTAATTGCTATTTCTATTTTATGCATGTATTTTCGGTAAACATCAATCATATTCAAATGCATATATTAATTCGAATTAAATCAATGGACGTTTATGCAAACAAAACGGAGAAAGTAAAACAAAAGTATCTTTTTGGAAATAAAATTGTATTGATTTTGAAAGAGGACCTATAAACAAGCAATTTTAATACAAGGAGACAGAAATCCTAGTAAGAGGAAATTGTCAAGAAAGCAAAGAAAAAAAACAGCTATGAAAAAAAAGTCCTATTGATTTTAATTCTACTACTGCTATTATGTCTTCAAGCATCTCATCTCTTGCTGTCGGATAGAAGTGATTGGCTTGTTCAGTCTCTTTGACTTTGGTGAAGCTGACCGAGAACGAGACATAGTCATACGCTTTAATCCCTAATTTTTGCCTGGAGCGCCTTTTCAGGTTTTCAGTCCACCAGGATACCCTTTTTTGCCCAAGCCGCCTTTTCAGGTTTTCGACTTGCCGGGTGTACATTTTTATATGTTTATCCCTAATTTTTGCCAGAACCCTTTTGGTTCTCCAGGATGCCCTTACTTTTGCCTAGATATGTCGACCTAGCGGGTCTCTTTTATGCGTAGTATTTTTTAACTATGTCCACGTTCACGGGATGCGGGAAATCTTCGCCATCCATTGTAGCAAGCATCATGGCTCCACCAGAGAATACCTTCTTAGCTACAAATGGCCCTTCGTATGTGGGAGTCCATTTGCCTCTAGGATCACTTTGTGGTAGAATGATACGCTTTATCACCAAGTCGCCAATTTGATACACCTGTCTCTTGACTTTTTTATTAAATGCCTGGGTCATGCGCTTTTGATATATCTGTCCATGACAAACAGCCGCAAGTCTCTTTTCATCAATCAAATTTATCTGATCGAGTCGAGTCTGAATCCATTCATCTTTATCTAAGCCTGCATATTTCATATTTCTTAGAGAGGGAATCTAAACTTCCACTGGTAAAACGGCTTCCATTCCGTAGACTAAAGAGAAAGGAGTTTCCACTGTCGAAGTGCGTGCTGAAGTGCGATAACCATGAAGAGCAAATGGTAACATCTCATGCCAGTCTTTGTATGTTACTGTCATCTTTTGTATAATCTTCTTAATATTCTTATTAACAGCTTCTACGGCGCCATTCATCTTTGGCCGGTACGGAGAAGAGTTATGGTGTTTTATTTTGAACTGCGTGCAGAGTTCAGTAATCATCTTGTTGTTCAAATTAGTACCATTATTAGTGATAAATCTTTCAGGGATGCCATATCGACAAATAAGACTATTCTTGATGAACCGTGCCACCATATTCTTGGTGACAGAAGCAAATGAGGCTGCCTCTACCCACTTCGTAAAGTAATCAATAGCAACAAGAATGGAACGATGTCCATTAGAAGCAGTAGGTTTAATCTCTCCAATCATATCAATGCCCCTCATTGCAAGGGGCTAAGGGGTTGTCAACACGTTCAATGGAGCAGGAGGTACATGTACTTTGTCCGCATAGATCTGACATTTGTGATAAGTTCTGGAGTGATGGTGGCAATCAGCTTCCATGGTAGACCAATAATACCCTGATCTCAGAATCTTCTTGGCCATCGTATGTCCACTAGAATGAGTCCCAAAAATACCGTCATGCATGTCTTCCATAATCTTTTCTGCTTCCTTTTTATCCACACAACGAAGCAAAGTCGAATCATGATTATATTTGTATAATACCCCATTACTCAAAAAGAATTTAGCGGAGAACTTCCTCAGAAATTTTCTGTCATTGATGGATGCCCCTTTAGGGTATTCCTGAGTTTCTAAATATCTTTTTACTTCGTGGAACCAAGGTTTCTCTTCTACTTCATCAGCATTAAGTTCATAACAATATGTTGGTTCATCTAATCGTTCAATGGTGATCATGGGAGCTTCGTTGTCCCATCTGACTCTGAACATAGATGACATGGTAGCCAATGCGTCTGCCAACTGATTCTCTTCTCATGGAATATGTTAGAATGTAATCTCTTCAAAGTATGGGATTAATGTCAACACCCGCTCTCGATAAGGGATGAGATTCAGATGTTTAGTGTCCCATTCTCCTTTGATCTGACTGATTACTAAGGCTGAGTCTCCGTACACACTCAAAAACTTGATTCTCAGGTCTATAGCAGCTCTGAGTCCCAAAATACATGCTTCATACTCAGCCATATTATTGGTACAATCAAAACATAGTCTAGTAGTGAAAGGCGTATGGCAACCCTTGGGAGAAAGAATTACAACACCAACACCATTACCCAATGCATTAGAAGATCCATCAAAAACCATAGTCCATCGGGATCCCAGTTCGGGTCCTTCATCCGGTCCAGGTTCTTCATAATCAGTAACAAGCATAACATCCTCATCAGGGAACTAAAAATTCATAGATTGGTAATCATCAACTGCTTGATGAGCCAAATGATCAGCTAACACGCTTCCTTTGATTGCTTTCTGGGTAGTATACTGGATATCATACTCTGTTAAAATCATCTGCCATCTTGCTATTCTTCCGGAGAGAGCAGGTTTCTCAAATATATATTTGATAGGATCCATCTTAGAAATCAATAAAGTGGTATGATTCAACATATACTGTCTTAGTCGGCGAGCAGCCCAAGCCAAAACACAACAAGTTTTCTCAAGCAGTGAGTATCTTGTTTCACAGTCGGTAAACTTTTTGCTAAGGTAGTATATTGCATGCTCTTTTCGACCAGACTCGTCATGTTGCCCCAGCACACACCCCATTGAATTTTCTAACACGGTCAAATACATGATTAGAGGTCTTCCTTCAACTGGTGGCATCAGAATTGGAGGTTCTTGGAGATACTTCTTGATTTTGTCAAAAGCTTCTTGACATTCATCATTCCATATTATCTCTTAATTTTTCCTCAGTAATTTGAAGATGGGTTTGCAAGTAGCAGTCAAATGGGAGATAAATCGGGCAATGTAATTCAAGCATCCCAAGAAACCTCTGACTTCTTTATCTGTACGGGGAACTGGCATTTCTTGAATAACTCTCACCTTAGCCGGGTCAACCTCAATTCCTTTACCACTGACAATAAAGCCCAAGAGTTTACCGGATCTTACTCCAAAGGTGCATTTGTTTGGGTTCAATCTCAACTTGTATTTCTTCAACCTCTCAAACAGTTTGTATAAATGATCGAGATGTTCTTCTTCAGTATGAGATCTGGCTATCATGTCATCCACATATACCTCTATTTCATGATGGATCATATCATGGAACAAAACCACCATAGCACACTGGTATGTTGCCCCTGCATTCTTTAAACCGAATGGCATTACTTTGTAACAGAAAGTGCCCCATTGCGTCACAAACGTAGTTTTTCTCCATGTCTTCAGGTGCCATCTTAATCTAGTTATAACCTGAGAATCCATCCATGAATAAGAATACCTTGTGTTGAGCGGTGTTATCTACCAGAACATCAATGTGCGGAAGTGGAAAGTCATCTTTGGGACTTGCTTTATTCAAATCTCTGTAATCTACACACATTCGCACCTTACCATCCTTCTTTGGCACTGGTACCACATTAGCAACCCATTAAGGATAAGAAGTAACAGCTAGAAAACCTGCATTAAATTGTTTCATAACCTCGGCTTTGATTTTCTCAGACATTTTAGGACGCATGCGACGAACCTTTTGCTTAACAGGATGACAATCTTCCTTCATCGGCAAACGATGTACTACTATATCAGTATCCAGTCCTGGCATGTCTTCATAAGACCAAGCAAAAATCTCTACATAGTCATGTAACATCTGAATCAATCTTTCTTTGACACTGTTTTCCAAGCCTGCTCCTATTTTGACTTCTTTCTTATCTATTTCAGTACCCAGATTTACAATTTCAATTGATTCCTCATGCGGCTATATAGTCTTTTCTTCTTGCAATAACAGTCTGGCAAGCTCTCTAGGCACTTCGCAATCTTCCTCACTTCCATCCTTGGCTTGGTAGATCGGATTTTTAAAGCCATAATTAACAGTAGCAGAATTATTATCAACAGGATCCATAGTGGATATGGATCTGCAATTTGTTACGTGAGTGTGTGTAAGAAAACATAGCTTATTTGAAAGAAGACAGGAAAGATAAAGAGCGCAATATTTGAATGCAAAAAGTCCATTGATTTATTGAATATGAATATGCTTATGAAAATTACAAAACCCTTAACAAATTAGCTATTGTGCCTCGGGCATAGACACAATGCTTTAAGAAGTTCAATTGTTCATAATAAAAATTACAAAATTTGAAACACTAAAATAAGCAATAACAATTACTCCTGACTAAAGGAAATCGGGATAGTGTCTTCAGCCTTCCAGTTATTGAGTCTGTCACCAATTGTTGGGAAAATCCAACTATCCAAGTCGCAATCGCTATCAGCATCTTCTACAGCATTAATCTGATCTTTGACTATCTTTTCAGAGCTAAACCCCAGGCCAAATTTATCAGACTTGTACGGTACCTCGATCAGTTGACCCCAGCCAGTACGACCACCATCTTCAACCACGACTTGAGCATCTTTGAGAGAAATCATAGCAGGAGGAGCACGAATAACCTTGGGCACACGGGAACTTGGCTTAAGGACAGGACTGGTCGGAGGAACTACTTCAAATGACTGAGAAGGAGTCTCAAAGAATTCACCATCCATCTCGACGTATCTAAAGGTATGCACACTACTGACAATATACTCTTCTTTTCCACACACAGTGACAATCTTACCCTCTATTGGATACCTCAGCTTTTGATGGAGAGACAAAGCTACAACACTTGCCCCATGGATCCAAGGGCGTCCCAGCAAGCAGGAATAGGCAGGACGAATGTTCATTACGTAACAGGTAGTGTTGAAGACTTGAGCTCCTATCTTGATAGGGAGAACCACTTCACCATGGACAAAACTCTTCGCACCATCGTAAGCACACCATAACGTCACTAGGTTTCAGTTCAATGCTTTTACAGTCAAGCTTATCGAGCACAGCTTTCGGCAGCACATTCAAAGAAGAGCCATTGTCGATCAACACATGAGACAAGGTGATCCCCTTACACTCAATGGAGATATGCAGAGCTTTATTGTGATTCTTTCCTGCTGGTGTCAGGTCAGCATCAGAAAAGCCTATGCCATTATCAACAGCCAAGTTAGCAACACAATTTTCTAACTGATCGACAGATGTCTCCTGAGGTACATGAGCGGTCTTCAAGAATTTTATCAACGCAATGGCATGAGATTCAGAAGATAACAACAAGGATAACATCGAAATTTTAGACGGAGTATGCCCCAGCTGTTCTACCATATCAAAATCACTCTTACGGATGATTTTCAGCATTTCTTCCATATCCTGCTTGGCAACATCTTCGGTAGTAACTTCGACTGGTGTCTTTGACTGAGAAGGATTGATTACTGGTCCATTTCCTCGAGTTTCAGGGGCGGGAGGTAAGATTTTTGGAGAGAAGATCCTTCCACTTCGAGTAATTTTACTAGTCCCAACAATGTCAACGTCATTAGGATTAGCAGAATTATCATCTTGCTTTAGGCCGTGGATGTAAACATCACCTCCATAATTCCACGGAATGGCTTTGCTTGAGGAATACGGTACTGGGCCAGGTGCAGTAATAATTAGGGGAGCTACCTTGGGCTTAGCAGTAATCTTCACAGGCACTCTAGTAGCGGTAATCTTCACTGGAACTTTGGACCTAGCAATCACAGATATTTCTTCAATAGGGTTTTCCACCTTAAGAATCTTTTCAAAGAGAATTGTACGATCATCCATCAGCCGTTGAATACCATTCCTTAACTTCAAGCAATCATTGGGTCGGAGTATACAGAGATCGCAATTTTTAGCACAACCTAGAAATAAACCAGCTTGCAATAAATTCTTCTTGATGATCAGGAGAGGAGATGCTAAGTCAGCTACATTAGTAATGTGAGAATTGTCATCCACGACATTAACAGTCTTGTCATGATTAGGCATAGGAGCAGTGATGACATTAGGAGTCTCCGGAGGATCAAATTCAATTTCTCCAGCGTCGATCATATCCTGAATCTTATTCTTCAACAACCAACAATCGCTTGTATCATGCCCGGGGCTATCGGAGTGATATGCACACCTGGCATTGGGATTATAACGAGGAGAAGTAGTGTTGGGATTTGCAGGAGGATCTCTGAGGGTAATTAAATTTGCTTTTAGCATACCCTGTAGTGCTTGTGCTAAAGTCATATTGATCTTGGTAAACTGCCTTCTTGACCTGTCTTGTCTGTGTTGGAAGTTTGGAGATGGCGGTGCTGCAATCGTAACTGCTCCAACAGTATGGTCACGATTTTTCTTGTTATGACCCCTTTGACCGTACACAACATTTGATTCATTCTTCCCCTGATAGGACTTTTTGGTGCTTGCAGAGGTAGTTGCCTGTATCTTTCCACTTCGAATGCCGCTTTCAACACGTTCACCCGTCAATATAAGTTCAGTGAAACCCGATGAGGAACTTCCCAATAGATGGCTGTAGAATGGGCCAGTCAGTGTACCCATGAACATGTCCACTAATTCTCGATCAGTCATAGGGGGTTTGACTCTGCCAGCCAAGTCTCTCCATTTTTGAGCATATTCTTTGAAGCTTTCTTTAGAGCCCATAGTCATATTCTGCAACTGTAGCCGAGTAGGCGCTAATTCAGAATCATACTGGTAGTGCTTGTAGAAAGTTGTCGCTAAATCATTCCAGGTGCGGATGTTAGAGCTCTCGAGCTGATAATACCACTCTAACTGTGTGCCAGACAGACTCTCTTGGAAGAAATGGATCCATAGCTTCCTATCAGTGGTATACGGCCAGATCTTTCTCACATAAGCTCTCAGATGCATCTGAGGACAAGACGCACCATCATACTTAGTGAAAGCGGGGACCTTGAATTTGCGAGGAATGACCACATCAGAGACCATACCTAAGCTTTCGAAATCCAGACCGGGCGCCTTCTGACCCTCCATAGCTAGCATACGTTCTTCCAGCAACTTATACTTATCATCTTTCGGAGAGTACTGTTCATTTTCATAATTTTCATAGTCGTCCTCAGGGTTAAAGGGATCAGCATTCTCATCTTCCGAATCATTTTCTGTCTCATCTTCTTTATCCTTCGGAATTCCAATCTTGATTCCTGGAGCCTGTCCTTTAAGCCTTCTTCCTGGGTTAATGTAACTCACAGATTTCTTGTCCTTCTTCTTCTCGAGCAATAGAGTCTTCAGTTCCTCCTGCCCCTTGGATAAGTTCAAGATCATCTCCTGGAATTGAGCATTCTGAGCCTGGAGATCCTTGACAGTTTGTTCGAGGGCCATTTTTCTGTTTGAGAGGAAGACCGTGAGAACATTGATCCTTTAGAGTACCTGTTATGCAATGTTATGTTATGCTATGCAATGTATGAAATGTTTTCAAGGACTTTTGGAATTTAACTTTGCGTAAACCACCAAAAAGGGGAACTTTTATTAATAATTTCTGTAATCAATGTTCATTACAAGAAAAATGAAAGCTCAAGTCTCTCAGGGACGGCTTCTTTTTGGGCGGAGATATGCATTGAGACTTCGTTCCTCATTAAGCTGGCTGGTGAGCTCTAATACTTTCTTCCTTTCAGCATAAAACTGAGCTTCAAAAGTATCCCTTTCCTCTCTCAACTGGATCCAAGATTTCTTCAATTCTTCAACATTGGTAGGCATATCTGGATAAGGAATGATCTGAGGGGTACCTCCTTCAACTTTTGGTTCAACAATCAGAGGTCCGATTGCAAGATATGGCATGATAAGCTCACGAGCTCTGGCGCGTACCCATATGAGATAAGGTTCCATAGGAAAGAGTTTTTCTGTCCTAAAGTACTTCTTTTCACCATGCCCCAAGCTCGTACAAACCTTTGACGGAGACCTTGAGAATCGTTGTCATAGTCAAACACAGTGCCTTGGATAATTATTTCATGTGGACCATCTCTTTGAGCATAACCAAACTGACGTAGGGCTAAAGCAGGATTATAAGTAATACCTCCTCTTATCCCCAGGAGTGGTACGTTAGAGAATTCTCCACAACAGTCAATGATGATAACATTTTCTTTGGGTTGGGGACACCAATGGATGTCTGAATGGGAGAGCGACATTATCCTTTGAGACCATTTCAAATTTTGCTCATTCTTCAAGACTGATTGAGGAAGGTGCGAAATAAACCACCTAGATAATAAAGGTACGCAGCACATGAGAGTCCCTTGCCTTTTCATAGTACGAGTGTGAAGGGAATGCAAAATGTCTCCAAGCAAGGTGGGCACAGGGTTTTGAGTGAGAAATATCTTAACAACATTCATGTCTATGAATTGATCCGGATTAGGAAATAGCACCAAACCATAGATTAGTAATGCTAGAACATCTTCGAAAGCGTGGACACTCATAGCTTTTAGGAATTCTCGGGCCTTATTTATCAGAAATTTAGCAAGTAAACCCTTAACTTCACTTCTTATTACCCAATTAGTTTCAATGTCGGACTTTTTCATGTGTAAAGCCGCGACAACCTCTTCAGACCTCAGAATCTTTTCTAAACCACTGAAAGGTGTTTGATCAAGGATAGGTATCCCAAGAAACCTGGAAAATTCTTCTAATGTGGGTACCAACTGATAATTTGGGAAGGTGAAGCAATGATGTTTAGGATCGAAGAACTGGAATAGAACTCTCATCATATCTTCCTTGAAACCGGTGGTAACTAAATTGAGGAGATAACCATGTTTCTTGATGAAGTGAGCATGATCGGGAAGTTCCGACACTAAATCCTTGAGTTGAGGAGAGGTCGCTACAAAATTGATCCGGATGGTCTTCCTGGAAGCCATAGCCCTACAAAACAGAGCAAAGTTAAACCCCTAAGTCCTCGAAATGGTTAGTACAATGCCATGATGTCATGATGTTATGATGTTATGATGTCAAGTAAGTAACAAGCACAAACAAGTCACACCACAATCATTCCTAGGTTTTAAGGCTTGCATGAGTTACATAGGTAAGTACCCTCCCCACTGAAGTTTGGTTGGTTCAACCTGTCCTAGAATAGTAACCGGGTTCTAGAAGGATCTCAAATCATTGACCTTTCCTTAAGTCCACTTCAGTGCAACACCAAGCGGTTGACCAAAATTTCCCTAAAATCCAATCTCAAAGAGTGTAGTATCGAGTATCAACCAACCCCAGTCGCAACCGAAGTCAGTTATCTCACTACTTTCTAATGGCTAGGATGAGTCAATTAGGGTTCTAAAGGTCTGGTTAATGTTTTGATGACACCACGCAAACGCCAAATTTTTCCTCAAGTAAACATGAGGAACATCAGAACATCCAAAGTGTCACATTAACCGTAGCCATCATTTTAACCATTCCAGTATACGCCGGACAGTCGCGATGATCTCTTGCTACTTACCTAAGGTACACTAGATCCAGGTGTAGGATCTTTCACTCAAGCATAAAATACCCAAACAATCCCTTAAAAGTAAATCAGATAAAGAAACAATTCGAAAACATAAGTGATCTTATCTTTAAGGTAACCTCTCTTTTTAAGAGTCCCCAGCAGAGTCGCCAGTTCTGTGATACGGTGAACTGACTTTGTGTTTTTGCTTTGAAAAGCAATGTTACGAATAGCAAGAGTCGCCACCGACTTTTCTTTTATCCAATAAGGAAAGGCGGAAAAGAACAGGAAAGACCTTGATTAGATTTTGAGTTCGGGAGGTACATTATACAAAGGGAAGGTGTTAGCACCCTTTGTATCCATGGTTATCCATGGGCACTTAATTGCTTAACTCACTTATGTTTTCCTTGTTTGAGAAAGTGTTTGAGAAATGTGGTGTCTTTAGAAAATATTTTGAAAGGAGAGTTTAACTTTGTAATGATTCTTGTACGAATGTATACAAAGTGTTTATCTCGTTTGATTTTGAAAGATGTTTAGAAAAATATAACTCGGAGATGATTCTGGTGTGAATGTATACCAAGTGGTGATTTTCTAAAAGATGTTTTGAAAAGTGTGAGGTGTGAAAGAAATGTGGTGTCTTTAGAAAATATTTTGAAAGGAGAGTTTAACTTTGTAATGATTCTTGTACGAATGTATACAAAGTGTTTATCTCGTTTGATTTTGAAAGATGTTTAGAAAAATATAACTCGGCGATGATTCTGGTGTGAATGTATACCAAGTGGTGATTTTCTAAAAGATGTTTTGAAAAGTGTGAGGTGTGAAAAGTATTTTAAGTTGTGAGCAAGCATTTAAGAGTTATACCTAACCAAGATCTTTATAGGTATTTCCTATCCTTAGGAGGGTAAAATTGTTCTTACTATTGAGAAGTAAGTAGTCTTATTCTTTGGATGTAAAGGGACATCGTGGGATCGTCGATTGGTCATTGAAGGCAACATTTGTAAGGATACCTTAGCATTCGAAGGGACGATCATCATTTAATCGTAGGCTACAACGAAGGGTCATCGAGGGACAAAGTCATATATTCGAAGGCAGCGTTCGAGGGACTACGATTTATCTCGTAGGGACATTGACCTTTTGATCGAAGGGACTATGACTTATCTGTTTAGGGATGATGATGATTTAATCGAAAGGGTCTTTGCTAAGGGTATCCCCACATTCGCGGGACATGACCGTAATATCGTAAGGCAACAAAGAGAGGGTTACCCTAGAGGTGCAAGTGTGGAAATGATTGGATTCGGATATATTATCTTGAATTAATTTATCTAAGTTCGATTATTTATCTTTCCATGCAATCCTATTAGCATACATGTAGACAGTTATATTCACAGTATGGAAAAATTAAAGTGCGAAAAATAAGACTACGTTATTACATGGCTTCGGGATGGGGGTACATATTTTAAAAGGGGATATAAAATATCTAAATCTTAATTAACGAGTACAAAATTAAAAGGGCATAAAAAGTTCATGACAAATGAAATAAATAAACTAAATTTAAGAATGAATTAAGAATATTTTTTGTCTATAATAATAGAAACTTTTTTTTTTATGAATTTATGGAAAAACTTAGACTAAATTGATAGAAATTTTAAAAGAAAAGAGAAAAAAAAATAATTAGATTTTTATTATTCAAAATAGCCCATTTTAATTAATTAAGTGATATATGAAAATTTAATTAATAAACTAGATTAAATTATATCCTAGTTTAAATAACCAATATAATATATTAATTAGAAAATTAATTAATGGGTTTTATTTTAATAATAGAAAAATAGTGGTGAATTAATTATAGTGGAAAAGGAGTAAACATAGTAAAAAACTGAAAAGCTAAAAAATAGGTCTTGGGGGCTCGAACCCAGGACCACGTTGTAGTGAGGGGGGAGCTACCAACGAGCCATGTTGGTCCATTCGTTATTTATGCGCCTTCATTAAAATATATATTAATTCTAGATGGATTTTTCCATTTTGACACCACACCACCATGCATGTTACAGCTTTCTCTCTTACGGCAAGCTACTTTATTTTTTCTCATGCTGTTTCTTTGATGTGAATATAACAAACCTGTAACTTCATCTTATATCCAACTACACACATAAAATAAGATCATATGTAATCATCATGCAATAATAAAAATAGCCATGCACAAATCAAGAAGCTTATATTATTTTACTCATGTATTAGTTCTCTTTACTGCAAGTGATAATGATAAAACAAACCTTACACATACATGTTAAAGACAACCAAGGATTTATATTATCACCATTATATCATTATCATCATTATTATGTAATAACAACATGTGAAATAAACATAATCATGCTAGAAACAACACTCATATAATAATAATTAAATGACAAATATAATTCTTTAATCATGCAAACAGAATTTCTCCAACATGCTATGACATATCAAGAACAGATGCATACTTGAATAAAGCAATATCAACATCCACCAAACCATGAATACATCATCTCAATATATATATTAAACTAATATTATTCATGCATGAAATTAAGGAGTATTGCAAGGTAATCATGTTTGATGCAAATTCCATAATGAACACTTACTAGGGATTTGATTCTTCTAGCTTGCTCACTGTATGTGTGTTGTTCTTATTCAGGCTATGAGTGCTTTATGGTTGCTTCTCTTTTCCCTGCACGTGAATCTTCTTGCTTCTGCCTTGCCTTGTGTATCTTCTTCTGCTGTATCTCTCCTCTTTTCCGTCCTTCCCCCTCTCGCTGCAGCCATATGAAGTATTTATAATGGTGTGGATTAGGGTTTAACCTTGCTAAATATTTGGATCCCTTCCTATACTTTAGGGTTTAACCTTGCTAAATATTTGAATCCCTTCCTATACTTTAAGGTTTAACCTTGCTAAATATTTGGATCCCTTACTTTAGGAGAGTTAGGGTTTAACCTTGCTAAATATTTATTAAATACAAATAATGAATAATTCAAATGACTTTTAACAAATAAAAATTAATTAAAATTTTCGTTACATAATTAAATTAAAATTTAAACCTATTTCTATTTTTACTTTCATCATTTAAAAAAAAATCAAAATTATTCTTACTTATGACGACCAAAATTATTTTATAATTTATGGGCTTTTAAAAAAATGTTACTCTTATAAATAAATTTTATTAAGTAAAAAACGTGAATTAGTAAATAAATACTATTTATAAATAATGAATAAATGGAACATAAGTCACTAAATTATAAAAAATAGTTATTATAATTTAATGAGCTTTAACAAATAAAATTAATTTAAAATTTTAATTATACAATTAAAATTCAAATCTATTTTTATTTATCATTAAATTAAAACTATTTTATTTATATATATAAAATTTATTTATATCATACAGATAACCAAAATTATTATTATTTTTTATATCTGTATCACATAATAAATAAATTAAAATTTATAATTTATATGAGAATGTATGCTCATGAATGAATGCAAATGTGAAATGAATGCCATGCATGAATCAATTTATCATAAAAATTAACAGGCAAATTTTGGGGTATGACACTCAGCATATATTTTCTGTTTCCCCAGTCAGGGTTGAGTTATTCAGAGACGGATGATTTGTGTTCATCCCCAGCATTTTTCTCCAGTTGATGTTTCCATCCTATCGAGATTAGTCGAGTGTTGTAACGATGAGTCAAATCGAAGACATTTGTATCCTTTGTGATTGTTTTGTCAGCATAATCATTAATCATATATACATATACATTCATACATCAGATATTTCATTATGTATGCTGTCGCATTTGATTCCTTATTTTCTGATCCTCTGCTATGGTGATATTGTTTCTCCATGCAGATTTGGTGTGTCTGTCCTCCTTCAATTGTAAAGTGTCAGCCCCTTAAGCAGAAAGAATTTAACCTTTCTCATTCCCCACTGAGTTATTTCCTCGTGGATGATTATTATTTCAGCTTCCTCCCCAGTTGATTGTCTGGATGGAACCACTCCCCCTGAGTTATATCCTCATCGGGTCGAGTCTTTGTTTGACCGTTTCTTTCTAGCTCTTGCCTAGATGGATACCTTTTGGTCCCTCGAAATTCTATTACCCAGTAACTGGTAATGTTCTTTTCATTTTGCGAGTATTTTATTTTTTCTCAATACCCGACAATAGTAATCTACTTCTTCTTATTTTCTCCCCAGCGGATTCGTTTTACGTTTCCCCAGGAAGTCTATCCTTGATATGTTCATCTTAACCGGTGATGGATATTCCTCCTCTGAGTCTATCCTTGATATGTTCACTTTAACCAGTGACGAATATTCTCTCTTTGTGGTTTTCTACCCATTAAAAAGGTAGTCGTAATCCCTATTTCATTCCCCAGAGAGTTAATCTTTTATATGTTCATCCTAACCGATGACGGGTTTTATCCTCTTTGCGGTCTTCTTCCCAGTAACCGGTAGTTGTAAATCCTATTTTCCTCTCTGAGTATATCCTTGATATGTTCATCCTAACCGGTGACGGATATTCTCTCTTTGGTATTCTATCCAGTAACTGATAGATATAATTGCTATTTTCTCCTCGGTAGTATATCCTTGATATGTTCATCTTAACTGATGACGGATGTTCTCCCCTTTGAGTGTATCCTTGATATGTTCACTTTAACCAGTGACGGATATTCTCTCTTCGGTCTTCTGCCCAGTAACCGGTAGTTGTAAATCCTATTTGATTATTTTTCCCAGCAAGTTTTTCTTACTTATTAACCGGTAACTAAAACACCTCTCTTTCCTCAGTAAGTCATCCTTGATATGTTTACCCTAATCGGTAACAGATGTCTCTCTGACAGAATACATTATCTTCCTACCCAGTAACCGGTAATAGATAATGTAATTCGGGTACTCCTATGTTGAAGATCATTCTTCCCCAATTGATTTTGGGCGCTTATTTCCTCAGTAGAATCACCTTTCCCTGCTTGGTTTAGGTATTTCAGTTTTGTGCCGATCTACCCGTTTCCCCGACATATTTTCCCTTGTCTCCTACCGAGTCCTGCCATTGATTTATTTTCATGGAAATTCCCCTCATGTCTCTAGCAGTATTTAAGTTGTAGCCTGGCTTACGCACAACTTTTTATCCCCAAGAGTCTCTTTCTCCCCAGTGAGTTTTCCTTACAGAATGCATCCATGCTCCTACGGATTTTCAGTTTCTCCTAATTCTTCTTCTTTGTGGCAACATTTCCCCACAGGGATTACTTTTAACATTCATACCATATGCATCATGAGGTCTCTTAGGGACAAAAATTTGTTTCTATATGTAGTTATTTAAGTCCATTATACTGAGTTGATACGAAGATTTCAACCTTCACATCCTGAGTTAGAATGTCCTTAAATAGGGGCAACTGTAAGACCCCAATTTTGATCCTAAGATCCCTAATGCTATCTCATCATATGCATTAGCATTGGGATCACACCTTGGCATTCTCCTTACCCCTCATTCATTGGGTTTGTAATGAGAGAGATCACCAAGCACATTTTAATTGTATCATACTTTGTTTTTCATTATTTACTAACCAAAATACCAAAAATATATCAATGTATAGTTTGTTCCTTTTGTAGGTAGTGTGTGAATTCACCCAAGCTATATCAAGCTCACATCTAGGGTTTAAGACCATCAATGCAAGGAGTTTAATCAAAAAATGGTTTACATTGACTCTAGGAATCATATATGGGGCCCCCATTATCTTCACATATCATTTTGATCAAGAATTCATCAAGAGTTTGAAGCTTGTTTGCCTTGGAAACACTAATTCATCTGGGTATCTTGTGTGACTTCTTCAACAATTTTGTTCATCCATTGATCAGTTATGTCAATGTGAAACTTCATATTACATCATATTATGCATATATGATCTTCCGTGAGCCCCAAAGATCAAGATAATGTCAAGCTAGCAAGATGGTGCGTGGTGGTTGACCAGAGAAAGTCAACTGGTCAAAACTGGGGTTCCCTAGACCCTATCTCCTACAATGTTTGTCATATGAAAATTATTCAAAGAACAGCGTTACTCAAAATGGAATTCCAAACAACTTTCATGTTTAAGTCAAGAGCTAGTTTGGTTTGGAAAATCATTTTTTATGGTGAAAGATTACATGTCATTTTGTTTGAGCCCTAGTTTGGAGGTCAACTTCTCAAGACCATAACTTGCTCAATATTTGTGATATGAAATCCATTCAAATTCCATGATCAAATTCAAGATGTCTAATTCAACTTTTATGTTTAGAGGAAGTTCAAATTCTAATTGAAAGGTCATGTGCCAAAGGGAAATATTATAGGTCATTTTGGGCTAATACCATTGAACAAGTGATTTTCCTTAACTTCTAAAATGCATAACACCTTCATACCAAATCCAAATAAGGTCAAATTTGTGACCAAATTGAATAGGTTTTAAATAGCTACGACTTTTATGAGGAACATTTTCCATTTGAAGTCCATAACAAAAGTTATTCAAGCTAGAAGAAGTGAACATTTGACTTGGTACTTAGAAATTTTTCAAATATGTTTGATTTCCCAAACTTCCACCTCAAAATTAATCATGACCCAAGCTTCAAATGGAAAAGTGTTCAACACCAAAGTTGTTCCCCTTTATCTCTCCTTTTCAAAAAGTCCAGGATCATCCCATTTAGATTAAGATTGAAGGACTTGCGCATAGGTGCAATGTGAGGTATCATTTGGAAGAATTTCATGATCCAGTTCAATTCAACAATGCATGGCTTAATGCAACACTTCCAGCATGACTTATGCATGTTTTTCAACCTTTGCAAATGATTGTTTGGGCTTTGTGCACGCCCATGCTATCTCATGAAGAAACTAGCTATTTTTGAACTTTGGAATGGAAGTGTGTAAATAGCACATGCATTGGCTATAAATAGAGAAGCAATGTGATCAGAACTTCAGGAGAACCTTGCCCAAGATTTTCTGGATTAATCCAAACCCTCCATTGCATAGAATTTCTGAAGATTTCTTTTGAAATCGAGCTTGAACTTCATCTTCTGTTTGGAAGTTCAAACTCCAAAAATTCACTTCCCTTTTCATCGCAATTGGTTTCTGCAAGCAAGAGGAAGAGAAAGCAAGCAAATCCATATCAAGATCAAGTGAATTTGAATCAACTCGAAGGTGATTTTTCAGAAACTTCATCTCTTCGATTCTCTCTCAATTCTTCACCATTCTTTATGATTTTTGGTTGGCAGAAGTCCTACCAATGTAGACAACAAGATTGAGTTGCTTTGAGGTCAAATCGAAGCAACTCAGTTCATGATCCTCAAAATTTAAATCCCTGTATCTTTTTATATACTTGGAATTGGAGAAAATTGAGGCCATATTCGTGCTCCTGAACATTTTTCCTTCAAATTAGTGTATTCATTTTTCATTTTTCATTAAAGTTGAGCTTGAACCAGACCGGTGGTGATCACCAGAGACGATGACCGGGGCTAGGGCTCCGGTGATGCATTGGCAAAGTCCAAGCCATCTGATTTGATTCAAATGTTTTAATCTCAAGCGTTCATTGTGATTACCACGCGTACAACGCATTGATCAAGGCGTATGGCGAAACGCGCACGTGTGGCCATCAGATCTGCCACCTCAACTAATTTGGGAGATCTGATGGCCCTTGTTTTTTTTTAATTCTATTTTAATTTCTGATTTTATGTTTAATCCATTTATTTTGATTAATTTATATTAATTTCACTTTTAATCCAAAAAATATGGGACTTTCACCAAAAATCTTTAAATATTTTCCTCTTTCATTTTCTGAAATAAAATTATTTTTTGGATTAATTTTGATATTTTTCATGAATTAATTGTTTTTATGCATATTTTTAATTGTTTAAAAATACTTTCGACTTTTCAAAAATTATGATTTTTTTTGTCTAAGGTCGTTTGACCTCGGATAAATCTCTTGGCCATTTATTTGGTGTTTTGAAGAGGTTTTAGGTTTTGACCAAACTAAATTCAATTTATATGCATTTTTAATTTGATTTTTAATTGATTAAATGTATAGAAATTATGTTGAGCCATTTTTATTGACTTGTGATGTTTGACTATGTGTTTGGGCCTCGGTCAAGGTTAATTGGACTTTTGTTAAGTTAAAATCATTGGATTTAGGGGATTGATGAAATGTACATTTCATCTTCCAAAATGAATGAATGATTTTAATTAGATAAAATCCCTCCCATGACCAATTTGTGTTTCTCTCATCTCCCCTCCCTCTTCATATTCAATCCAATCCTTTCCCATCCCTTTCATTGACCAATGAAATCTCAAGATCCTAAGGCTAATTGGTTCATTAATAACTTTGTGTTAGATGAAGCAATACAAGTATGGATGAGATAGGTTCATTCTTTGATTTTTTTTATCTTTTAGTGTGTGGTATGTTTTAGGAGTTTGGTTCATTATACCAAATCTCTAACATGCATTAGCACCTAAATTTTCATTGTCCGACCTCAGATAGTTGTGACTTCTACACAAGTCCAATTACGATTGCTTAACATAGAGCTAAATTTGACCCTAAAGGCATATCATTCTAGTAAGTGAGATTGTAAGTCTCCCATCTTTCATGGTATTATGTGGAAACTTGGTCTTTTTTCCTTCCTTTGGAAGATGTCTTGATTCAAGGATCCATGCTTGTGAATAGATCGTTGAGTGTTCTCCAAAGAATGGCTTAATCAATTGAAAAGCAAAATATCACTAACATCTAATTAACTAACATTTGACTAACTTGTATTAATATTGCTTTTATTTTCAAGTCATTTACTTTATGCAATTTATTTTCAAGTTATTTACCATTCATTTGTCATTTACATACAATTTAACTTGTTTATGTTTATGTCATTTTCACTTTGCTCATTTGAGCCATATATTGTGATTGCATATATTTGTTTGTGTATTTTGTTTGTGTTTTTGGTCTTAGGACCTTAAGATACCTAATAAACAACAAAAACCCTAAAAATTGATTGTGTGGACTGTTGGTGTTGATCTAAACTTTTGGACTTAGAATTAGGAAACATTCCCTATGCAAAAAGGACTTGGCCAATGCCAACATTTCTGAGACCAAGTTATTGTGATTGTGAACTATCATCTGATGCAAGTATTGGATCCACTTGAATTCATCTACTACATGGTCTTGATGCAACTGTTATTTTGATCTCATGCCTAATGCCTTATTCTGAGTTAATCAAGGAGTATTTCATCTGGTGTATAAGAAAGACAAAGAAGATTGCTTGATTCAAAGTCCAAAGGGAAAGTGGGTTTTCTATATGATATTCTTGTCTGTTGGATTGCATCCCATTGGTCAGATCTTTTCAACTCTTAACTTTTAATTTTATGCTTAGGATTAGTCTCTTCATCTTCTCCTACTTCTTAAATTTCAAAATCTCTCCCCCTTTTTGAAAATCTTCTTTGCTTGTGATTTCAAACTTAGACCTTGTTTCAAAATAGAAACTTTGGCCTTATGCCATTGAATTTTGAAAACTCTTTTTCTTAAATCAAACTTGTAAATAAATCTAATCATATTGACTTAAAATTTCAAAAGACAAAAAGAACTAACACCCATTCAAATTCTTAGGCCCTTTGTGCCTCTTTTAAACTTAAATTTTGATTAAAAGCAACTCACTCATTTTGAAATTGATACCACGAACTACGAGGTTTTGATCCCTCATTTTTATGTTGGTACGTTGGCACAAGTTCGAAGGTCTTGTCAAACACAAAAGTATAATTAATAAATTCTTTTCTCATCCCTACACTATATTTGTTTCAAACATCTTTTACACAAAAACACATACACACATAAAAAAGGGCTCCCTAGGAGTACCTAGGACACCTTGGGTGCTAACACCTTTCTTCTGTGTAACCAAACCCCTTACCTGTAAGCTCTGGAATTTTATTAGTTTTGATTTGAAAACTTCTTATCTTTGGGTTTTTTTCGTAATTTTCCCTTTTACTTTGGAAATAATAAAAGCGCGGGTGGCAACTCTGGTTTTATTGACGTTAAGTTTATCCATACCTTAATGGTCATGAATTTACCGCTACAGTGAGGTCAAAACTCGGAGACGCTGCGGAGGGAAAACAAACTCAGGGAGACTAGATTTGCGGTGGTCCAGGGTTGTTCGAGGCAGCATCGCAGATACTGCCCTCGAATGTGATTTTGGATTCAACTTTGTTTTAAATTTTTGATCTGGTTCCGGTGTTAATTTTGATTTGGTTTTGATTGGATTTTCGACTTAAATCGGTGTTGTTCTTGTTGATTTCGGTCTGAATTTTGTTGACTCTGCACTAGTTTTGGTTTGAATTTGCTTTGGTTGTTGGTTTTTGATTCCCTATGGCTTGGATTTTTTGTAGACGACTCAACATTGGTTTCGACATGGTACAATATTTGTTTTAATTTAAAATAGGTTATGATTTTTTATTTAAAACAGGTTATTTTTTTTGGAAATAGTTATGTTTTAGTTTTGAAACTATTTTTTATAACAATTTCGTAATATACCACACGACTATAATTTTTCACCCTATATCAACTTGGTTCGTGGTTGCTTACTTTCTATGTTATGGTTTTCACTAGCTATGATTTTTGTTTTAAATTTTTTGATTGATTATTGGTTCTTTTTTACTTAAAACAAGCTTATCACAATACAAAATAATTGTTAAACATATAGGAGTTTTAACTAAAGTTGATTTTACTTGTTTGTTTACAGGAAAACCTCATTGCAAGCAATATACAATCAAAACACACAACATAATATGAAGAATACAAAAAGGCGAAGAGTATACCAATTAAAAAATTATCGGAGGAAGAACCCATAAGGGTAGACTTTGTTCTCTTTCTTTCTCTCGGTTCTTTCTCCTTTGTTTGAATTATTTTTGACTTCTCCTTATTCTTTTGTTAGAAGCAACGGATTTTTCACTGGAACTTTGGTTGCAGGGACAACTGGAGCTTAGGGCTTTAGGATTTAGTTGTTGTTGTTGTTCAATGTGAAGAGCAACAACTTTAGGTTTGTAAATTTGTAAATTGTGGATAATATTTCTGTGTGAATTTGCCTGTTATTTATAGTGTAGATTTAGGGTTTGAATTGAATGAGAATGATTTAGATTAGGCAATGTTATATTGTAATTGATTTGATTTGAATCTTTATGAACAACTTTGTGAATGTGGATGGATTCCTGGCTTATGCATTTGTAAGAATAATTGAATGGAAATTGGATTTAATTTCTTCATTATTTGTTATTTTAATCTCATAATAATAATAATGTAATAATTTTAAATAATAACCAAAATAACTAATCAAGTTAAATAAAAGTAATAATAAAAAATCAGAATAATGATATGATTTTTTTAATTCTGCTTTTTGGACTTAAATGCATTAAAATAAGTAATATAAAAATGATTAAAAAATAGTTTAGTAAAAAAATAGTAAGAGTAAAAAATAAAAAAATACAAATTTTGGTTTTAATTATAAAATAAATGAAGGTAAAACATACAAAGGAAGAAAAAAAACTCCAAAACTAGGAAATGTGACATTTAAACTCAGGACCTCAAGCTAAACATACTCATTACACTACCAACTAAACTATCTCATTCATTCAAAATAAAATCCCCATTAAAACTATACAAATGAAATTGGTCAAAGGTTTGGATTTGACAACTTCCCCATATTTAATTACCTTCAACCCGAGAGCATGATTAACGACAGGTCATCATGTGACTGTGGTATGAGATGATTAATCATAAAAATACCCAAACTTTTATCTGCTAATGGAGTTATGAGAGATTCCAGGCCTATACGAAGTCCTGACCATGTTGGGGATATAAAAATTTAATCGTCATCGATATAAGAATCGATGCTAAATAAATCATCATTGGCGAGAAAATTGATGTAAGACTCGAAAGTAGTGGCGGTGGTATAAGAACTGAAAGAAATAACATCGGTATAAGAACCATAAAACAAGATGACAATCGGTGCAAGAACCACAAAATGAAATGACAACGGTGTAGAAATTTGAAAATGAACTGAAAAATGCTGTAAGAACTGTAAAATGAAATGACAAACGGTGTAAGAACCATAAAATAAAAGACATACAGTGTAAGAACCGTGAAATAAAATATAAACGCTATAAGAACCGTAAAATATAAGACAAACGGTGTAAGAACCGTAAAATAAAGGAAAAATGGTGTAAGAACCGTGAAATAAAAGACAAACGATTTAAGAATCATGTAATAAAAGACAAACAATGTAAGAACCAAAAAATAAAAGACAAACGATGTAAGAACCGTAAAACTAAAGGACAAACAGTGTAAGAACCATGAAATAAAATACAAACGGTGTAAGAACCATGAAATAAAATGACAACACTGTAAGAACCAGAAAATAAAATGAAAACGGTGTAAGAATCGTAAAATAAAAGACAAACGGTGTAAGAACCGTAAAATAAAGGACAAATGGTGTAAGAATCGTGAAATAAAAGACAAATTTTGTATGAACCGTGAAATAAAATGACAGCGGTGTATGAATGATCGGAAAAATAGCAAGTGTACTATTTTGTCTGTTATAGTTATAAAGGGGAAATTCCCCGAATGTCGATCTCAATGACTGCAAGTTAATATTGAGTTCAATTCATCGTTCAATTAAACAAAAATTATAATTGGGGTTTTTAAATTCAAAACTATAAAAATAAAGGCAAATGAAAATAATAATAAAAAATAAGGATTTGCAAGATATGAGGAACAATGCCATGGAAGGTGTATGATTTATCCTTGTAACAACTCTGAGTCACTATTGCATCAACAAATATCAATTACCACTAGTTCTCAAGGGTATTTTGTCCCAAGTTCTTGGTGAGAAAATCTTTAATCATTATACCCTAATTTCTATGTCCATAGGCAATTAGGGTGAAGTTAAGCTTTATTATGTCAAGAATGCTCTGATTCATACAGGGTATCCCTAGTCCTGTAGCGGTAAATTCATGATCATCAAGCTATGGATAAGCTAGAGATCAAATAACAAGAGTCGCCACCGTGCTTTTATTATTTCCAAGGGAAAGGGAAAAAGTACGAACAAAACCCAAAAGTAAGAATTTTTCAAATCAAAACTAATAAAATGTTAGAGATTACAGGTAAGGGGGTTGGTTACACAGAGGGAAGGTGTTAGCACCCAAAGTGTCATAGGTACTCCTAGGGAGCCCTTTTTGTGTGCATATATACTTGGTATAAATTGATGTTTACAAATAAATAGAATGTGGGGATGAGAAAAGAATTCTTTAATTATATTTTAGTGTTTGACAAGACCTTCCGTCTTGTGCCTACGTACCAACATAAAAATGAGGGATCAAAACCTCGTAGTTCGTGATACAAATTTTAAAGTGGATGCATTGCTTTTAACAAAAATTAAGTTTGAAAGGCACAAAGGCCTAAAAATAGTTTTAATGAGTTAGTTCTTTTTGGCTTTTTGAAAGTTTAAGTCAAGTATAGTTAAGTTTATTTACAAGTTTGATTCAAGAAAAGAAGTTTAAAAATGCAATGGCATAAGGCCAAAGTTTCTATCTTTTTTGCAAAAGTGGTCAAAGTTTAGAATAAAATAAGTTCAATCAGAGAAGGTTTTAAAAAAGGGAGGGAGATATTTTGAAATTAAAGAAGTGGGGAGAAGATGAAGAGACTATCCTATGTACAAAATTAAAAGTTTAGAGTTGAAAAGATCTGACCAAATGGGTAGCAATCCAATAGACAAGATGAACTTAGAGAGATCTTGAATGATGTATCAAATGAAGTTTCAAATTGCAAGCACTTGGTTTCTCAATAAGTTGGCATTGACCAAGTCCTTTAGCATAAGAATGTTGCCTAAGTTCTAAGTCCATTTGTCCAATATCAAGCGAACAGTCCACACAAAAGTTTTTTAGGGTTTTTGTTGTTATTATGTACATTAATGGTCAAAGACCACACAAACAAGCAAAGTATACACAAACAAAATATATCACACAACATGGTCCAAATTTACAAAGTGAAAATTGCATTAACATAAACAATTAGAATGATATGAATAATGGCCAATGAAATAAAATGCTAAAAGTAAATTGCATTAAAGTAAATGGTTTGAATTTAAAAGTTAGTTGATATGTTAGAAGTTAGTATTGTTTTGCTTTTGCTTTTCATTTTAAGACATTCTTTGGAGAACACTCAACCCACTTATCACAAGCATGGATCCTTGAACCAAGACATCTTCCAAAGGAAGGAAAAAAGGCCAAGTTTCCACACAATACCATTAAAGAGGGGAGACTTACAATCTCACTAACTAGAATGCTTATGCCTTTTATTTCACAAATTTAAGGCTATGTTAAGCAATCGTAATTGGACTTATGTAGAAGTCACAACTATTTGAGGTCGGGCAATAGAATTTTGGTATTAATGCATGTTAGAGACATAATATTATGAACTATGCTCATGAAACATACCACACACAAAAAGAATATGCAAAAGGTGTGGCCTAATCTCATCCATACTCATGTTAAATTTTCAATTAACTAGCTTTAGGATTTTGAGATATCATAGGCCAAATGGAATGAATGAATGAAGAAGGGGAATAAGATGAAGTGGGAGGGGAATGGATCAAAACACAAATTGGTCAAAGGAGGACTTTTACCAAATTAATATCATCCATTCATTTTGGGAGATGGAATGTACATTCCATTAATCCCTTAAATCCAATGATATTAACTCAACAAAGTCAAGTCAACCTTGACCAAGGCCCAACAACAATAATCAAACACAAACAAGTCATCATAATTGGTCAACAAATTTATTTTGCATTTAATCAAATTAAAAATACTAAAATAAGGCATTTAAATTAAATATGGTTTGTCCAATTCCTAAAACTTCATCAAAACACCAAAGAAATGGCCATGAGATTTATCATAGGTCAAACAAGGTCAAAGGACCTTGGAGAAAAAAAATCATAATTTTTAGACATTTAAAAGTATTTTAAAACAATTAAAAACAAATGAAAAATCAATTAAATAATGAAAAATATTAATAATGATCCAAAAAATAATTTTAATTCAAAATATGAAAGAGGAAAATATTTGAAATTTTTTGGTGAAACTCTCATATTTTTTGGATCAATATTAAAATTAATATGAATTAATGAAAATAAAGAAATTAAATGGAAATTCAAATAATCAGAAAAAAACGTGGACCACTTGATCTCCCTCATTAATTGAGGTGGCAGATCAAGTGGCCACCAGCGCGCGTTCCATGTGGTCTCCAGTCAACTGAGTTGCACGCGTGGTAATTATAATGCACACTCGTGATTAAAACAATTCAAATCAATCCAAAGGCTCAGAACCAAACCAGCACATCACCGACATCCAAAGGTCGGTCTTCTTCGATGGCGACCCTGGCCGGACTAGTTCACTCATCACCATAAAAAATGGAAAAAGAGGACATGATCTGAAAGAAAAAATGGTGTAGAGCATGAATCTGACCTCCATTCATCCTAACTCCAAGTATATTGAGAGATACATGGAGTTGAAATTTGAGGTACATGAACTGAGTTGCTTCGATTTGACCTCAAAGCAACTCAATCTTCTTGCCTACATTGGTAGGACTTCAGACAACCAAGGAATCAAGAGAATTAAGCAAGATTTAGAGAGAATCGAAGAGATCAAAATTTCTGAAAAATACCTTCAATGTAGGCCTAGATTCAGTTGTTCTTGCCTTGGCTTGTGCTTGATGTCACTCCAAATGCTTGCAGAAGAAGAATTGAATGCTCAAAAGGTCTTGGATCCCTGGAGTTTTGAATTTCAAAACAGTGAGAATTCAAACTCAATTTCAAGTGAAAATCTCAGGATTATCCTTTGGAATGAGAGGGTTAGAGGTTCGGGATCAAAGTTGGTGTGAATGTGTGTGTAATTCTGAGCATCTTGAGTTCTATTTATAGCCAATTTAGTTGATACTTGCACACTTGAAATGAACTTCCAAAATTAGTAATGTGTGATGCATGAGTGCATGGGCGTGTGCAGGCCCATGAAATCACTCTATCTGATCCATAATTGAGTATAAGCAATGCTGAAGTCATGTTGGAATGCTAGGCAATTGTGCATGGATGTTTGAAGTTCAATCTTGCCAAATGATGACACCATGTTCAAGCCATGCGCAGCCTATTCATTTCTTGTCCAAAATGGATAAATTTGGGATTTTTGGAAAGGTTAGATCAAGAGGAACAACTTTCATGTTCAACACTTTTCCATTTGAAGCTTGGAACTTGAAGAATTTTGAGGTGGAAGTTTGGAAATTTTAACATATTGAAATTTTTTCTAAGTGTCAAGCCATATGTCTCAATATTCCACCTTGCTTAACTTTTTATGTGAGCTTCAAATGAGAAAAGTGTATTCATCAAAGTTGTATCTCTCTCAAATACCTTCAAAATGGTCACCAATTTCATGTCATTTGGATTTGAAATGATAGAGTTCTGCATTTTTGAAGTTTAGAAAAATCACTTGATCAATGGTATAGGTCAAAAGTGACCTATAATGTAACCTCATATCACATGCTCAAAAAAGTTGAATTATCTCTCACTCCAAACATCAATGTTGAATTATACATATTGAATTTGATTGTTCAACTTGTAAATCTTTCATCTCATAAAAATTGAGCATGTTATGGCCTTGGGAAGTTGACTTTCAAATTAAGGTTTAGACAGAATGACCTATAATGTTTCAACATAGAAAATGATTTTCCAAGAAAAATCATCTCTAGACCTCAACATGAAAGTTGTTTGGAATGTCGTTTAGAGTAAGTTTTCTCTTGGAATCATTTTCATATGGTGAAAATTGTAGGAGATAGGGTCTAGGGAGACCCAGTTTTGATCAGATGAATTCATCTGGCCAACCACCATCAACCAACTTGATAACCTTTAATTCTCTTGACTTTGTAGATCATATATGCATAAGATGATGAAATTTGAAGTGTCCCTTGATAAATTTGATCAATTGGTGAGATAGCTTGTTGGAGAAGTTACTCAAGATACCCAGTCAAACTAGGGTTTCCAAGGCAAATCACCCTTAAACTCTTGAAGAATGCTTGATAAATATAACATGTAGAGATCATTGGGACTCATATATGATGTTTATGATCATCTTTGAATCAATCCATGGTTGTGCTCTTTGTTCATGAGGGTCTCAAACCCTAGATATGAACTTGATAGATCAATGGTGATCATGCCCTACCTAAAAAAGAGTTAGGAAAATGCAAAGACATATTTTTTGGTATTTTGGTTAGTAAAATGATAATATACAAGTATGATACAATCACAAAGTATTTGGTGATCTCTCCCAAAACAAACCCAATGAAGGAAGGGTAAGGAGGATGCCAAGGTATGATCCCAATGCTAACGTTTATGATGAAATTGCACGAGGGATCTTAGGGTCAAAATTGGGGTCTTAAAAGTCCTTGGTGATATCTACTACAGAGTAATATAATGAAAACCTTACCAATGGCGGTCCAGCCTAATCGATAACCACACAACAATCTCGATTGGTCCGAAAGAGAAAGCATTAAGCACATCAAAAGATTACCGTAAAAACAATATTATAAATCAATCGTAAACTCATAGTCATTACAATTCTAAATCAAGGACACCCGCTAGCATTTAGGGGTTTAGCTACTCATATTGTTCAAAAAAAAATTCAAGAAAAAAAATACACATTACAAGTAATTGGATGACGTGGATCTTCAATCGCTTTCGATCATGAAAACCTTCTACTCTCCGAATTCCTTTATCTTTGTAATCCTTGCTTGTCTGACAATACTGTGTTCGCCTCGTTCCAATATGATTTTTTATCTTGTAGAAACTCTCCTAATATAGTGAAAACCCCTTGGCAGAAGGTGGAAACCTCCAAAACGTCCCTGCAGCTCAAGCTCGGTGAAAAAGCCCGAGAACAGGAAAATTAGTGTTTTGGGCTTACACGGCCGTGTCAGACTGACATGGGCAGCCGTGTCAGCTCTATACCTTGTTATTTCCTTGCTGACACACCCCAGGTGACCTGGCACGGCCGTGTCAGGCTGACACGGGCGGCCGTGTCAGGCCACTCTTTGGGCATTTCTTGTACTTTCTTGGCCTTCCTCCTGACACGGCTTGTGTCAAGTGACACGGATGGCCGTGTCAGGCCTCCTGAATTGGGAAATGTTCTTTTTTCGAATATCAGAACTTTCCACTTTCCCGCATTGAGTCCATTGGATCTTCTCCGACGACCTGGAGGGTGTAATCACGACAACCGAAGCGTAAAATCACGAAAACACAAAATAAAACTGACAATTGATGAAATTTCTTAAATAACTTACGGAAATGAAAATTAACTTTAAAGGTACCATAATGCATACACAATGTCTCAAAATCCTTGGTTTCTTGTCGGATAAGCAACGAAAACATAGTGAAAATGGTGACTGATCACAACCCCAAACTTAGCTCATTGCTTGTCCTGAAGTAATGTCTTATACGACAAAGTGTCACATCCCAAAATTTATATTCTTACCATGATATGCTGAGATCTTTTGCCAACGCCTTCACTCTACCTTTTATAGTTCCTGCTTTTCCTAATGAGTTTTTTTCCGCACTTCCTCATCGAGGTACCGCTTCACCTGTCAGCTTACATCACACTCTCGCCAAGTCTCTCGGGGTTAAAGTGTTTTCACTCCCAATTCAGAATATGCAATATCAACTCATAAGTTTGAATAGTTTCTCCTTTCATCTAAACTACACACAACACACACTTTTTGAGGTATTTCGGGTTGTAATGGGGCTTAGGTTATGGTGTGGTAAATACAAACAAAAAGGAAAACAAGTGGTTTTGGCTTCAGAGTCAATGTTAATATTCTTTTCATTATGTTTTATTCTTTTCTTTTTCAATTGCTCAGTTTTTCTTTGATATTCTCTTTTTTTTCAACTGAGTGATCTTCCTTCGGTGAGTGCTTCTTTCGAACCATCGACTATATTTCATTTTCTCAAATTTTTTATGGTCTTTTTTCTTCTTCTTATTTTTTTTCGTACTCACCTTGGTTTTTGATACTTATGGGGTTTACCCCAAACTTAGAACTTAACACAGGTTAATGACATCACATTGACTCTGAATAGGGTAAGAAAGTGTTTTGGGCCACGAGTTACATTTATGTGGTTAGACAAACAAAGGGTACATGCTCAAATGGGGTTAACAAAGGATAACATTAACGGGATGGCTAGAAAGGCTCACGACAATAATCAAACAACGTGCCTCAGTGTGTGTATACATGAAGTGAAACTCCCAGAGAACCTACGCAAAGTCATAGTGATAAAGACATACCTGAATATCGCTCATGATGACAAATGTGTTTGGCTTTTTATGCACTCACCATGTTAGGTAAAGCTTGACAGCATCCACAATACTTCGAGTATGGTGCGACTTCTTACTCAATTTAGAATGCACAGGGAACCTACGTTAGTTGAGCTTTAGAAATTGTGTCCAATCTTTTCTTTAGCAGTATCGACTTTTTGGGAAGATCCTTCATAACAATAAATATTAAGTGGAGTGATCATTTCATCCACTACCGCTATTGACCACTACCTCATCCAACTATAATACCAAGAACCTGAAATACATGCAACACATGATACCCGACAGTAAAAATAAACCAAATGTGAACGGTAAAAATTGGGAACTAATCAAATAAAACATAAAAAAAACAAAAATAAAGGCAAAAAGCATAGGAAAACCTCCCCCACACTTGAACTAAACATTGACCTCAATGTTTTAGAACAAGATAGAAGGAGGGTAACTCACAGTGCCCCACTGAGGGGGGCTGGGGCGGAAAGTGCAACATGCCCACATGAAATTCAAATTTTCCAAACAATTTTCAAATCTTCAGGCCTGAAATGGACCGTGTCAGCTACACGGGCGGCCGTATCAGGCCATTGTCTCTTCTCTTGGTTGGGTGTGGCCTTTAGTATTCCTGACACGGGCTGTATCTACTGACATGGGTGGCCTTGTCAGGCTGCTTTTCTGCTCATTTTTCCAACTTTTTCCATGTGAGTACCTTCTCCCTTTTATGCAAGGCACTGTGCAAACCTAAAATAACAAACAAACACAAACAATAATTAGAAATAGTAACGCGTGGGTTTCCTCCCACGAATCACTTCGTTTAACATCGCATGGCTCGACGGTTTACTCCCCTTGTTATGGGGGGTACTCCAGCCTCCAAACCTTGTTGCATCTCTTTTCCAAAACTAGGAAGTTGTCTCTTTCATCATTATGGATTCCTTTGTGCCACAAGTCCTTTTTAAACTCCATCTCCTTACCTTGTTTTCATTTTCTTTTCTTTCTCTTGGTTTTTGGAATGGAGATGGGAGTCTTTCCATTCAGGATGGCTAATGGCAGTGGTGAGAGTCGAGAGGGCCTTCCTGTATCTTTCTTTGATGTTGGTATGTTACTTTTCCTTCTCGCCTCTATCCTGATTAAGCCTACTTGATAGTGAGATTCTGTATCTTCCTCTAGCTCCTGGTCTTCAATAGCATTCAATGTTATCTCTTTTTCGTGAGCTTTCAAGGTTAACGTGCCCTGGTCCATGTTGAGATTGCATCGACTTGTTTGCATGAAAGGTCGACTCAGAATGATGGGTTCCTTATCATCTTCAGGTATGTCTAGGATTACAAAATCAACCGGAAAACTCAAGTCCTCTATTGTTACCAGTACGTCTTCTGCTATACCATATGTATCCTTTCTCGAGTGATCCGCAAACTTCAGATTTGTCTTTGTATCACTGACATTTTTAATACCTAACCTGTGATAGATTGATAATGGCATCAAACTTACACTAGCTCCAGAATCTATTAGTGCGCTTTTGAAGGTACTGTTACCGTTCCAGGATCCTTCTGTTTGTTTGGAATTTTCTGCTCCAGTGAATTTGCACTATACTTTTCCTTCCAGGCTGCCAGTTCTTCTGCTGTTGGTTTCTTTTCGGTCATTACCTCTTCCATGAATTTCTTGTACATGGGCATTCTCTCGAGTGCTTCAAACAAAGACATATGACCCTCTACCTTTTTAAACATTGTCATGAATTTCTCAAAGTTTGACTCGCTTGGTTCCTTCTTTGTCACTCTCTGAGGATAGGGCAACTTAATCACCAGTTTAGTCTCCTTTTTAATTCCCTCTTCAATTAGCTTGCCATGTGGTATAACTTTTTCCTTTTTAGCGGCCTTTTTCTTTTTCGTCGTGACAGTACTAATATTCTCCTGATTTCTTGGATTTTGAACTGTTTCACTTGGTAAGGAACCTGGTGTTGGAGAACCTGCTAGTTGTTGTGCTATCTGACCCAACTGAACTTCAAGATTCTTTATAGAGGCAATGTTATTTTTATGATTGTTTCCAGTCTCTTCTTGGAATTGCAGACATTGAACAGTCATATTTTCAATGGCAATTTGTAGATGTTTGATTGGCTGCATTTTATGTTAAAACATTAACTGGACTCTAATTTCTTGATTAATGTCATGACATGCTCTGGAGATGTTTGATTGGCTGCATTTTGTGTTAGAACATCTAACTGTACTCTGATGTCTTGACTGATGTCATGACATACTTGAGTAGTATGCTGTAGGTTTAGCTAATACAGGATTTACAGAATGTCAAACTAGATGTTATGACATTCATTCCTGACAGCAGATACTGAAGTACAGAACAGTTGGTTGTCTGTTATAACTCAGTATTTAATTTCAGTCTGTTTATCAAGGAGGATAACAGACCTGGCATAAGGCCTACTGTCTGAATGTCAAACTGGATGTTCTGACATTCATCATTGACAGCATATACTGAAAAATAGGCAGGTTGGTTTTCTGCTACAGTTCAGTATGTATCTCAGTCTGTTCTTCAGGAGGATAACAGACCATGGCATAAGGCTCTATGTGTAAATGTCAAATTGGATGTTTTGACATTTATTAATGTAAGCTGATACTGAAGTATGGACTGAGTGGTCCTTTACAGTACAGCATTTTGTACAGTCTGTTTTCAGGAAAATAACAGACTTAGCATATGGTCTATGCTTTGGACGTCAAACTGAATGTTGTGACATTCATTCCTGACAGCATATGCTAAATTGTAGGTTGGTTAGTTTTTCTGTTTCAGCATTTTTCTCAGGCTATTCTTCAGAAATCCAACAGCTGAGCTAAAATCCAGGAAACTAACAACTAAGCTACAATTAATGAACCTAACAAATAGCCTATTTGTTAGTACCCTAATATGTGGAAATTACGTTAACTTGCTTGACCTTAATTTCAAGAAATACAAGTACAAGGCCCAAGTGCTACAATATAAAGGGATGGCAGTCCTTCATTCAGAAATCGGGGATTTTAGGCGTGAAGATTTTATTTGTTCATCATACTTCACTGCTGTATTTTTGTGTGTCTTGTATTAGGTGTATCTTGTGAGCCAAGCAATTATCACCTAGATGATTGCATTGGACTAGGGTGTTCATTGAGTTGTAAGTGTTGTGTCACTCTAAGCTTTTAAGCGTGAGTGTTGTGTATCTTGATTAAAGCTGTTAAGCACAATCAAGAGTTGTTTGAAGTGTGACTTCACTATTATCTTTAAACTTAATTAAAGGTTGTAATCACTGAGGTGATTGAGGGGGAGTGAGTAGGAACTCTGATCTTAGTGTAAGATTAAAATTGCATTGGGTAGGTATTAAGTGATAGGATTAAACAGTTGGTTTAAGATCTGAATTAATACTACTAATAGTGGATTTCCTCCCTGGCTTGGTAGCCCCCAGACGTAGGTGTGTGTGACACCGAACTGGGTAAACAATTCCTTGAGTTATTTACTGCACTTTATTTTTAAGTTTCTGCAAAATTCTTGTCTGCGCAGAATTGGATGTCATAGCATCCCGTGTGACATCGAAAGTCTGTTAACTAGAATTTCACAATCTCCCAATCTTCTTTCTTTGGAGCTTGTTGTTGTTGATATTGAGTCTGATATTGACCTTGACCCTGTTGTGGAACATTCCCTCTCTGATCATTCCATGAGAAGTTTGGATGATTTTTCCAACCTGGATTGTAAGTATTAGAGTAGCAATTATTCTGCTTTACTAATTTTATCTCTTCAATTTGTTGAGGAGTTGCAAAGCAATACACAGTGTGGTGAGGTCCATTACAGATTTCACACGTGATGGTATGAGTAAGTTAAATTTGAGCTACCTGTTGAATACCTATATTCATTGCTTTCAATTTCTTCTCTACTTCAGCAGCGACTGTATCTTCCAAACGGATTTTATTTGCTTCTACTTTCAGGTCAATGACTCCTTCAGGTTTGCTTGTACACCTATCATATAATTCCAGATGCTCATTTACGGTTATCGCTTCAATGATCCTTTTAATACTGATGGCTGTTGAGAAATTTGTTGAGCCACCGACTGTTG
Organism: Lathyrus oleraceus; assembly: GCF_024323335.1. Classification (NCBI taxonomy): domain Eukaryota; kingdom Viridiplantae; phylum Streptophyta; class Magnoliopsida; order Fabales; family Fabaceae; genus Lathyrus; species Lathyrus oleraceus. The sequence goes on along the minus strand of NC_066585.1, from coordinate 453,051,365 downwards.
TATCAATTAACTGTTTTGTCTTTATTTTCAGCCCATTGACAAACATCTGCATTTGTTCAGTCTGATCCATATTATGAGTTGGGCACGCTACCAGGACCCTTTTGAATATTTTGTAGGTATCTCCCAAAGACTCACCACCATTTTGTTTGAAGTTCAAGATTTCATACCTTTTTCTCAGAAATACTGATGCGGGAAAATACTCATTTAAGAAAGATGTGTCCATCTCTTCCCATGATGTAATACTGCCAGCTGGAAGGACCACTCTTCCGCCTCTTCAGATAAAGTGAACGAGAACATTCTTAACTTCTTTCCTTTATCACTATGACCATCAACTTTCAAAGTAGTACTCATGGTCAGGAATCTCTGCAGGTGCTTGTTGGCATCTTCATTAACCTTTTCGGTGAAAGATTTTCTCTCAAGTTGATTGATTGTGCTAGGATGCAGTTAAAAGTTCATCACATTCACCGCTTGGTTGGCAATGGTCAATCTACCACCCGGTGCATTTGCCCCTCCATAGTCACCTAGGAGTCTTTTCTGAGGTGGAGGTGGTGGAACTGGAGGAATTTCAGCCATAGTTTCTTTTTCTGAATCTGAGTGATCAGAGGGAACTTCTTCTTTAAAATCCAATCTAGCGTTTCTATGTCTCCGGTGAAGGGTTCTCTCAATTTCTGCATCAAAAAGAAATTCTGCTGACGGCTCTCCTCGCATACACAGATTAGTGAATGAAAATATATAAATGACAAAAAATAATTTTATTGCAGAGCAACAAAATTTTAATTGAACTTAAAATTAAGCTCTATATTTTGGCAGTCCCCGGCAACGGCGCCAAAAACTTGATCGGAAAAATAGCAAGTGTACTGTTTTTGCTGTTATAGTAATAAAAGGGAAATTCCCCGAATGTCGATCTCAAGGACTACAACTTAATATTGAGTTCAATTCATCGTTCAATTAAACAAAAATTATAATTGGGGTTTTTAAATTCAAAATTATAAAAATAAAGGAAAATGAAAATAATAATAAAAAATAAGGGTTTGCAAGGTATGAGGAACAATGTCAGGGAAGGTGTGTGATTTATCCCTGTAACAATTCTGAGTCACTATTGCATCAACAAATATCAATTACCACCAGTTCTCAAGGGAATTTTTTCCCAAGTCCTTGGTGAGAAAACCTTTAATCATTATACCCTAATTTCTATGTCCATAGGCAATTAGGGTGAAGTTAAGCTTTATTATATCAAGAATGCTCTGATTCATACAGGGTATCCCTAGTCCTAGGTGATATCTACTGCAGAGTAATCTAACGAAAACCTTACCAATGGCGGTCCAGCCTAATCGATAACCATACAACAATCTCAATTAGTCTGAAAGCGAAAGCATTAAGCACATCAAAAGATTACCGTAAAAACAATATTATAAATGCAATCGTAAACTCATAGTCATTATAATTCTAAATCAAGGACACCCCCTAGAATTAGGGGGTTTAGCTACTCATATTGTTCAAAACAAATTCAAGATAAAAAATACACATTACAAGTAATTGGATGACGTGGATCTTCAATCGCTTCCGCTCATGAAAACCTTCCACTCTCCGAATTCCTTGATCTCTGTAATCCTTGCTCGTCTAACAATATTGTGTTTGCCTCGTTCCAAGATGATCTTTTCTCTTGTAGAAACTCTCCTAATATAGTGAAAATCCCTTGGCAAAAGGTGGAAATCTCTAAAACATCCCTACAACTCAAGCCCGGTGAAAAAGCCTGAAAATTGGAAAATTAGCGTTTTGAGTTGACACGGCCGTGTCAGGCTGACATGGGCGGCTGTGTCATCTCTTTGCCTTGTTATTTCCTTGCTGACACGCCCCAGGTGACCTCACACGGTCGTGTCAGGCTAACACTGGTGGCCGTGTCAGGCCACTGTTTTGGGCATTTCTTATACTTTCTTGGCCTTCCTCCTGACACGGCTTATGTCAAGTGACACGGATGGCCGTGCCAGGCCTCCTGAATTGGGAAATCTTCTTTTTTCGAATATCAGAACTTTCCACTTTCCCGCATTGAGTCCATTGGATCTTCTCCGTCGATCTGGAGGGCTTAAACATGACAACCGAAGCGTAAAATCACGAAAACACAAAATAAAACTGACAATTAATAAAATTGGTTAAATAACTTACGGGAATGAAAATTGACTTTAAAGGTACCATAATGCGTACACAGTGTCTCAAAATCCTTGGTTTCTTGTCGGATAAGCAACGAAAACATAGTGAAAATGGTGACCGATCAATGAACAAGAAAATAAAATGACAAATGGTATAAAAACCATGAAATAAAAAGACGATGGTGTAAGAACCGAAAAAACAAAAAATGATGGTGTAAGAATCAGAATAATAAAAAGGCGACGGTGTAAGAATTGGAAAAATAAAAAGACGATGGTGTAAGAACCGGAAAAATAAAAAGAAGACCGTGTAAGAATCGCAAAAATAAAAAGGAGATGGTGTAAGAACTAGAAAAATAAAAAGACGATGGTTTAAGAACCGGAAAAATAAAAAGACGATGGTGTAAGAACCGGAAAATAAAATGACAAACGGTGTGCAAGTCGGAGTCAACAATGGTGTAAGAACCGGAAATAAAAACAACGGTGTAATAATCAAAGTGAGTGACAATGGTATAAAAACTAGAAATAAAAACAACGGTGTAAGAATCAAAGTGAGTTATAACGGTATAAGAACCAAAGTGAACAATGGTGTAAGAACCGAAAATAAAAACAGCAGTGTAAGAATCAAAGTGAGTGACAATGGTATAAGAACTAAAGTGAGCAATGGTGTAAGAACCGGAAACAAAAACAATGGTGTAAGAACCAAAGTGAGTGATAACAGTATAAGAACCGAAGTAAACAATGGTGTAAGAACCAAAAATAAAAAACAAAAGTGTAAGAACCAAAGTCAGTGACAATGGTGTAAGAACCAAAGTGAACAATGGTGTAAGAACCGTAAATAGAAAAACAACGATATAAGAACCGAAGTGAGTAACAACGATTTAAGAACCGAAGTGAGCAACGGGGTAAGAACCAAAAATAAAAAAGAACAATGTATCATGGTACTTGTATGCTTAGGAAGATATCCCTATTGGACTCCGCGGGGACTCTAAAATAAAACTCTCACTACCATGGTACTTGAGAAAGAAAGGTATCATGGATATGACTAGATGAAGGAGGATATTATCATGGATGGTACCAGAGAGTTTCATGGATAGTACCAAAGAATTTCATGGATGGAACCATATAGTTTCATGGATGGTACCAGAGAATTTCATGGATAATACCAACGAGTTTAGAGAATAAAATTATCACGGATGGTACCAGAGAGTTTAATAGATAGTACCAAAGATTTTCGTGGGTAGTACCTGAGAATTTCATGGATGGTACCAGAGGATAAGAGATTGTCATGAAAAGATATCATGGGCGGTGATAGATAGATAGGAATGTGAAAAGGATATCACGGACGGTGTCCGAGAGTTGGGAATATAGAGAAATAGATAAATAATATAATGGGCAGTGCCAGAGTCATAAGATATCATGGATGGTGCCAAAGTAAATGAGATATCATGGGCAGTGCCAGAGCAAGAAATTTAATTGGGGAGTTCTATGAGAAGAACAAAGTAGAAAGGGGATTGATAGAAGATCATGATGTCTCTACTGGGAAAGGCTGTTCTCATGTAAGATAATTGTCTACTGGGGAATAGGCTTCCAGGTGAGGTTCCCTAACGAGCGTGATTGTCGGGGAAAGTCCTAAGAAATACCTATAAGAATTTGGTGAGGGAATTGTATATCATTAGAGGATACTAGGGTCAATGTTGCTAAGTATTTTCTGCTTCGGGAATGAGTTCCAAGGATACTTAATAGGGGATTATCCTTAAGGACGACTTACTGGAATGCAAAACGAGAAAAGAGTTGGGGAAAAGCTTGTACAAAGATCTATTACCGACTTAGCTAGGGATTGATCCAGACTCTTTATGAGGAGTCATGAGTCTTTATACCATGTTATGTATACATGTTATGTTATATTATGTATTGATGTTTGAGTAGTATGACATAATGCTCCATTTTCGTGGGTACGCTACGCATGATATGATGCATGAATGCGATGTTTGATTTCCAAATGGGAACTGGGCTTTAAAATAATTTACTAGACGAGAAATGGGATTTGAAATGATTTTCAAAACGAGAACTGGCCTTTGAAAATGATTTTCCAAACGGGAACTAGGCTTTGAAAATGATTTTCCAGACGAGAACTGGGCTTTGAAAATGATTTTCCAGACGAGAACTGCTCTTTGAAATGACTTTCCAGACGAGAACTAGCCTTTGAAATGATTTACATAGTACCGATGACAGATGGTCTTTAAGAGTGAGGGTGAGTGCCCTACATTAATCGTGTTATGCATGATGATTAAGACTTACTTTTATCCATGAAGTAGGATGATTGATTTGTGTGATATGTGTTAGACATGTCTAAAATGAGATGATCGAAGTGTTGTAAATGAAAATTGGGTTTCTGGGTAAGTGTTAAGTGGAATCGGTCTTTTGTAGGGTTCCAAGGAAGGTTAGGCTTTTTGTAAGGTCGGGATTTTGAGAGGTGCCAAATGGCGTTGGACTTTTTTTTAGATGTGCTAAGAGAGGCCGGGCTCTTGGCTTTTAAGGCTCCGAGTGAGGCCGGGCTCTTGGATTTTGAGACTCTAAGTGAGGTCAGGCTCTTTGATTGTAAACATTGGGAGCCAAGCAAAATTGGGCTTTTATGCGGTATTGGGTGCCAAGTAGGACTAGGCTTTTGAGAGTTGCCAAGTAGGATAGGGATTTTGAGAGGTTCCCAGTAAGATTGGACTTCTGTGAAAGGCCAAGTAAGATTAGGCTTTTGGTGAGGGACCAAGTAAGATTGGGGTTTTTGTGAGGGACCAAGTAGGATTGGGCTGTTGGTTAGGGGCCAAGTAAGATTGGGCTTTTCGACATTTCATGCTTCTTTCTATGAGAATATGAGAGATGAATGAGGTGGTATGCATAATCAGGTGCTAGAGCGAAGCATCATGATCGATGTATGATAATGATTTATGCATTGACTTGAATGTTTCAATGAGTTCCCCAAGGGTGGGTCGTGGGTGGTTATGTCTTAGAGAGGTTGTTCGTATAATAAGGCTATTTGACAAAAGGAGGTAGGGTGTTATGCTAGCATGACTCCCTTACACTTAAGTCGAACTCGATGGTTGGTGAGGTACAACATAGTTTGTAGCTTGGCATTCTAGAAAGGACTTTCCCTTTGTTTGAATCTTGTCGTGGTTTGCCCCTAATTAAATGGTTCTTTGAATGGCAGACTTCTGATCGACTTACCCTTGAAGGGTTAGACTCAATGTGTTCTTAAGGTGTCTTGGCCTAGTATGGGCCTTGAAGAGATTCATCCTCAAGTGATAGACTCTTGGAATGGTTTCTTTTGTTCAAACCTTGCAGCGATCTTCCCTAGTATTTGATTAAGCTTTAGAGGGATTTGCCTCTGATTAACGGTGTATTTAGATGATCTTCCCCTGTTGATTGAGTTTTTGAATGAGTTGTCATTAAAGGAATTTTGATCCCACCATGTTGTGATATGATCTTGATATGGACTTCCCCAGTATCTGAATCTTGAAAGGTCTACCACTGCTCCACAGGTTCTGGAGATATTGCCCAGGTTGAGCAATTATTGGAATGACTTGCCACTAATCAATAGGATCTTCAAGTGATCTACCCATGATTATAAGAATGTTATCCTGATCGGTAGGATCCCTAGGTGATTTCCCCTAGTCACAAGTGTCTTGAAGCAGTATGCCTCTGATTAAACCATCATTGAAATTTCCTAGATGTTAAGTATTAATTTGCAACAAAAACTATTTCTTTTGAAAAGTAATTCTAATGCATGCTCATGAGGTTGGCCATGAGGTTAGAAACAAAAAATTATTACCAATATGGTGTGTATAATGGATGATATTTGGCCATGAGGTTGGAACAAATGAAGATGAAAAGATGTGGTAAGAAAATATGGTTAGTGATGACTTAATAAACATTTGGAGTCAGTTTAACAACGATTTTGTTTAGTATGCTTTCATAGTGAACCTAGCTTCAATTAGGTATTTTAAGGGTTGTAATGCGACTTGGTTCACAGTTTATGAAAAAAAGGATTTAAGGCTCAAATTTTGATTTAACCCATCCCCACTCCTTTGATGTTCTCCATTCCTAAATCCAATTAACTCAACAGGTGTATTCAGTCGACAAGAAAACTTTGATAGTCATGATGATGGATATTGGTTGAAGCATTGATGAGATTCTTGAGGTTGTTGTCACCTACTTAGGTTTACAAGTTTGTTTCTAGTTTTTCTCTCTTTTGTTTTGCTTTTTAAAATTCCTATTTTTTCATGGACCGATTCTTTTGAATTTGCAGTCCACCAGGATGCCCTAATTTTTGCCTAAGTCAACTTTTCAGGTTTTTTACTTAGCGGGATTTTTTGGAATAATTCCTTTGAGATTTTGATTTTGATTCAGAAAGATGTGAATGCCATGTTGCTATGATGAGTTCTGTCTCTTCTTTGCTTCCTCGACGTTGGATGACATGTGCGAGGAAGAGGATGTGTTTTAACCTCTTATCGGGGTGATTAGATGGAATAGTTCTCTTGAGCTTAGAATGCATCATTGAATTAATTGAAATCTACCATGCCCCTGGTTAAAATTAAGGTTTTTTTATTGAAAGAACATCGACTACATGCTCGAGGAGGTTGACTACTGATTATCTCCTTATTTCTCCAGTTTTTGGGAAGTGAAATAATGCCTTACATCGTTAGCCAGGTCTTACTAATTAAAGAATACGTCATCAAATTCAGTTATTTCATTTACATCATTCTCCTCCTAAGTTTATTAACAGGAGAAAAATGAAATGAAAAAATGTGTGATATTTATGTATATGAAGAGTGATGGCATAAGAAATAAGTGAATACGAAAGGATTGATATCAAAAATATGCATCCTCAATTTATTAGAATAACTAGTCAAAGAGAACATATTTTAAATGCAAACAATATTTAACAAGAAATAAATTATAACTGGAAGAAAGGCCTAATGATACTAGGGATGAGCTTTCTTGTTGAACCACTGAATTTTAGGAGATGCTTCTTGATGCTCTTGCACTTGTCAAAGTAAAGGGGTGATCGTTCACCAATGGTATTCCTCCTTCAAAAGTTAATTGCTTGTCGTTGATCAGGTCTTGGGCCTTGGCCTCACTTGAGTCCCTCCATAACTTCTCAAGACATGCTTCAAGTTCCTTTGTGAGTATGAAGAATTTAGCTGACACGAATTAGGTTGGAGAGGGGGGAAGAAATATGAATTTTGTTTCATAGTATGCAAGTGTATATGTATGTATGTAGATGTATGAAAATGCATGGTTGTGCAAAGAGGTTTTATGTTTCATTTTCTAGGTATGCTAATTTTTTTTGCAGATGCAATGTAAGTATGGAGGGGTGCTAACAGAATAATCTATCGGAGGGCTCCTTGAAAAGGTCCTAAGTTTTTCTACCCATTCCCCTCATAGGGTAAGCTCTAGGGTACTGTTTGGTTGTTTTTACAACAAAACCAAAGTCATGGACCCTAGTTAGAACTCTATCATGATAGGACATAGCCCTCCCATGATAAAATTTCAGCGGGGTCTCCCTTAGGGATCCTTTGTATAAACGAAGTCTCACGTTCGGGTTCTACAAGAGGTCCACATAGTTATGGATCAACCTCAAATTTTCATCATGAAGAAGTGCTAGCCAACTCATGACAAAGTCTTTGAACTGATCTACTATAGGCAAAGTCGTCATTAAAGACCCAATGGGATAAGAATCCATAATGGAAAAAGTAGGACAACCCCTTACTTAACTTATGTTTCTCCTCAAGCTCGGGTATAGAGCTTGCTCTCAAAAAGAAATAAAACCCATGAATGTTAATGACGAGAATATAAAAACAATAAGGAAAATGAAAATAAATAAATAAAACAATGTAAGAAATAAGAATAAAAATAAAATAATAACAAGATAAATAATAGAAATAAGAATTAAAAAATAAAATAAACAACCCTATAACTAAAGGGTAGGATGTACTCTCTTTAGGGATAGTCCCCAATAGAGTCTCCAGCTGTCATATCTCGAAAAACACGACCTCGCGAAGTGCATCACATGCTCGCAGATGGACTAGCATAGTTGCTACCGTTCTTTATTCATTCCTAAGGAAACGGGAAATGACAATAAAACCCTAGGGGAAGGAAAATGGATAAGATGATCGTCGCAACCAAATTACGGTTTGGGAGTCAGGTATGCATGTGAAAGGTATTAGCACCCCTTACATTCGTTGTACTCAACGGGAACCTCCTAAAGTTCTAAGGTTGATTGTTTATTTAAAAGAATATTTGTTTTATTCTTATTCTTATTTATCGAGTCATTTTTATTCAAGTATTTAAAAAAAGAAATCATTTATAAAAGAAAAGAGGAAAAAAGTAAAATTTTAATTATTTAGCTCGCCAAGGATTCAAACCCTTGTGCAATGAGAAAATCAAAGCTCCGAAGTTTGTAAAAAAAATTGTGGATTGATTGATTTTAGAGAATAATGTTAAGTCCCGTTTTAGGGGTTAACCATATGCATGTATGCTCACACGATGGAGGCTTAAACTTTGTTTGTATTCGTGTTTAAACAGACTAGACTATTCTTTTATGAAGAGGTTCTGAATTGAGCGTGCAGGGGCATGAAAGAAAGTTTGATGTGTTTGAGTTGATTTTAAATTGTTTGGATTTTAAGTAATCGATCGATTCAACGAGTGCTAATCCATCACCTACTTAGGGACATGGTGGATGTGTATCCACCTCCCATTTATTTGTAAAAAGAATCTTGGATTTAATTTGATTGAAAAAAAGTACGTTGATGATGAAAATAATTTGATTATTAAAGTTTTAATTATTAAATCAATCAATCAATAAATAAATAAAAATGATTAATGATTTCAATGTTCATATTAATGATACTTAAAAAAATAATCTACTAATTAATTATTTTAAAAGATAAGATGTTTTACATTATTTTATTTGAATAATTATGATAATCTTTTTCAAACAAAACTTACACAATTTTTTACTTGTAAAAAAGATAAAATAAAAAAATTGAAAAAAAAAAGAAGACCAAATAAATGGTCTCATTGTGACCCATGTGACAAAATAGTAAAAAAAATAGTAACAAAAAATAATAATTAGATAAAACATAATAAACTAAAAGAATTAAAATCCCTAAATACCTAAATTGGTTCACGTTGAAAAATACGAAAGAGGAACATTCCTCTCTTGCTGAGAATCATGCATACTGGTTACTAAAGACTACTTTTTTCCCCGTCCTTCAAATTGGAAAGAAATATGGAACGAAGACCAATCCTCTTTTCTTTAAATAAAAGCTGGAGGTTTGCAACAGGGGCTAGGCGGTTTCAATTGAGAAAGTGGTCTTGGTGCGATTGTTGATTGGAAAAGGAGGACGAGAACATTGGTGCACGACTCGGTCATATGGTTGCCAGCGAGTTTTTGGTCATGGCAGGGGCGCGCAGATGTGTGGATAGGTTGCAGAATCGCGATTACAAGTGGGGGTGAGGTCAGAACCCGGAGACATGGTGGAGTGATATTGGACTCAAGGAGACTGGATTCACGATGGTCTAGGGTTGTCCGAGGTGGTGACACGACTACTGCGCTTGATGGTGAGTTTGGTTTCAAATATGTTTTAAATTTCGATCTGGTTCCGGTGTTAATTTATTTTTGGCTCTGATTTCATTTTGAATTTTGTTGACTCAACATTAGTTTTGGTTGGAATTTGCTTTGGTTGCCGGTTTCTGATTCCCTATGGCTTGGATTTTTTCTACATGGCTCAACATTGGTTTCAACTTGGTTTAGTATTAGTTTTGATTTAAAATAGGTAATGACTTTTGATTTCAAAGAAGTTATTATTTTTTATTAGATTCCGAATTGGAAATAGTTCTGTTTTAGTTTTGAAACTTTCTTTTTTATAACAATCCCGCAATATACCCCACGAATATAATTTTTGACCCTACATCAACTTGGTTCGTGGTTGTTTACTTACTATGTTATAGTTTTCACTAGTTATGATTTTTGTTTAAACTTTTTGATTGATTATTGCTTCTTTTTGACTTAAAACAAGCATACCACAATACAAAACAATTGTTAAACATATATGAGTTTTAACTAAAGTTAGTTTTACTTGTTTATTTACAGGAAAACCTTATCGCAAGCAATATACAACCAAAGCACACAATATAATATAGAGAATACAAAAAAGGCGAAGAGTATACCAATTAAAAAATTATCGGAGGAAGAATCGTTAAGGGTATGCTTCATTCTCTTTTTTATCGGTTCTTTCTCCTTTGTTTGAATTGTTTTTTACTTCTCCTTCTTTGTTTGTTCGATGCAAGGGATTGCTCATTGGAACTTTGGTTGTAGGGACAACTGGAGCTTAGGGTTTTAGGATTTAGTTGTTGTTGTTCTTCAATGTGAAGAGCAACAACTTTAGGGCTTTAAATTTGTAAACCATGGATGATTTTTTTGTGCAAATTTCTCTGTTATTTATAGTTTAGATTTAGAGTTTAAATTGAATGAAATTTATTCAAATTAGGCAATGTTATATTGTAATTGATTTGACTTAAATCTTTGTGAACACGTTTCTGAATGTGGATGGATTCTTGACTTATGCATTTGTAAGAACAATTGAATGAATATTGGATTTAATTTCTTCATTATTTGATATTTTAATGTCATAATAATAATATTGTAATAAGTAAAAATAATAACTAAAATAACTAACCAACTTAAATAATAGTAATAACAAAAAAGGAGAATAATGATATGAATAATTTTTATTTTTTATTCTGTTTTTTTGGACTAAAATGCATTAAAATAAGTAAAATAAAAATGATTAAAAAATGGTTTAGTAAAAAAATGAAAATTAAAAGTAAAAAATAAAAAATACAATTTTTGGTTTTAATTATAATGGAAATGAAGGTAAAATATAAAGAGGAGAAAAAAAACCAAAATAGGGAAATGTGAGTTTGAACTCGGGACCTCAAGCTAAACATACTCATTACACTACCAACTTAGCTATCACATTCATTCAAAATAAAAGCCCCCTTAAAACTATACAAAGGAAATTGGTCAAAAATTTTGGTATGACAAAGGGGACTAGTGGCTTGTCCCAAGATCGGAAGGAGGGGCTCATGGGTTTAGAGGGATGCCCGATTCTTGAGAGAACCAAATGTTGAGTTGGTACCACATACATAGTGTCATGTTGTATCGTGAGTTGTATTTCATATATGTACATACTGTTGTAGAATGGGTGTGAAATTATGGTGACGTTACTTATGTATTAAACGTATCATATGTTGTGTGTTTATCTAGCCTTGCATTCCTTACACCATTTTGTATCGAAGTTTATTTCTCACCCTTTTGCTTAATATTGTCCACCATGGATATCTTGTAGATAATCAGGAAAAGAGTTGTTGTTGTGTGTGAAGGTGGCTTGCTGAGGCTATTCTTCATTTACTTATCATTTATCGCAAATTAGTGGTTTTAGTACTCTGATCTTGTAACATTGTGTAGCGGGGTTTTCGTTACTTTTAGGTTTATTGACTAAACCAAAACTCAACATACAATTCGAGTCGCCACCGCACTTTTATTTGTCCAAAGGAAAGGCTAAAAAGCGAACAAAAGCCAAGGAAAGAAGTATTTCAAATCAAAAACTAATAAAAATGTCAGAGATCTGGGTAAGGGGGTTGGTTATGAAATGGGAAGGTTTTATGCACCCAAAACATCCTTAGTACTCTAAGGGAACCCTTTTTGCACATATGTGTTGTAGGTTGGTATTTGGGAAAATATTTGTACAAAAGATTGGGGGGATGAGAAGAGAATAGATTATATTTACAAGTTTTGTTGTTTGAATGGATGAACCCATTGCCTACGTACCATCACAAAGGAGGATCAAAACCTCGTAGTTCGGGGAAAAAATCTCAAAGCTTGGTGAATTGATTTGACCAAAATCCTTAAGGTATTTTGTTATCAAAGGGAAAAGACTCAACCTAAACCAACAATCCACCATGTGAGGAAGGCATCAACATGCTAGTGAGGGGTTAACCCTATAATAAGCATGGAAGACTTATAATCCAATCACTAAGGATGAGGTGAGATTTACATCAACCACTATGATAACTCAAACCTATGACTAATGTTTTTGAAAAGGTTTTAATAAGGTGGCCATTGGAACCACAAAACAACTTGAAGTGAGTTATATTTAAAAGTTAGATTTATATACAAAATGAAGTCAAAGTTGGATTAAGATTTATTCACAATGAGTATTGATGAAAATGGCTTTGAAAAGTCAAAGGCTTAATGCCTAGGTTTCTAATTTGAAACAAAGTCAAAGTTTGAAGAAAAAGATTTTGGCTTGGTTAGAGTAGGGAGAAGAAGAAAAGGGCTAGTCCTAAAGCATACAAAGATAAGAGGGGAAAGATAAACCCTTGGAGTTCCTTTTCTTGAAGTCATAGAAATGAATCAAGATGCTCCTTTCCTTTGGACTTAGCACACAAGCAAGCAATCAAACAAATTGAACTCAAGCTCCTAGGATCTCCATTTGGCTTGTCTCTTAACTTGGCTACTCATGACAATGGTTCTCTTTTCACAATCTCAAGATGGGATCCCTATCACACAATAGAAAACATCAAAAAGTTCACAACACAATAAGGGGAATGGACAAAGAATAAGTTAGAAGAAAGTCCTTTGAAGTCAACTTTGGATTTTAGCATTCTAAAGGCATGAGGCCTAGTTGCTCTTCAACAAGTTTGCATTCTAAAGGCATGAGACCTAGTTGCTCTTGAACTCCTTTAAGCATAGGTAAATCCTAATTCTAAGTCCTTTCTCCTTTTGCAATTGGTTCACACAAAACAAACACAAAGCAAACACAAGATATCAATATATTTATATACAATAATGAGCTCAAATGAGAAAAAGAAAAAAATGACATAAACATAAAATATGTGCTCAAGTGAGCAAAGAGAAAATCAATATGAATAATGAGCAAGAAATAAATGGCATTAAAAGTAAATGGCAAGAAATTAAATGCTCAAATTAAAGTTAGTAATTAGTGAGGTTATGTTAGCTTGTCATAAGACAATGTAGAGCTATGTTAAGCAATCTTAAGTGGACTAATGTATTAGTCACACCTATCTGAGGCCGGTCAATAAAAATATAGGCAAAGAACACAAGTTAGAGATCATGACTAGTAAGCCAAGCTCCATAAACTTGCCATGCCAAAACAAAAGGGGAGGGGCCTTGTATTGACTTTAGGTTATTTGTTTGACCAAGACGCAATCTATCTTTGACACAAAACAACTCACTTGATCATGGATCAAGTTGAGTTTGGTTTGGATCAAAGAAGGTTAAACCTCTCATTTGTCAAGACCAACCATAAGACTTTAACTCATTGGCCATTGATGGAAAGAAAGGGATGAAGATGAAAGGGAGGGGAAAAGAAGACCACAAACAAATTCCATTGATCAAATGTGAATCAAATCATCATCAACCAACACCAAACAGAAGAGAAATGAAGATAAAAAGTCAACAGGTCAACAATAATTTTTTTGGTATTTTTTGAATAAAGATAAAATGCAAATAAAAAATAAACAAATAAGGTCAAACCTCAAATTCAATTCAAATCAACTTCAAAGAGTCCAATTAAATTCTCATAGATTCAACATAGTCAAACAAGCTTTGACAAATTTTCTCATCAATTTTTGAAATTATAAATATTTAAAAACAATTAAAAAATAGCACAATATGAATTAAAATCTCAAATAATCTCAAATCAAATAAGAAATTGAGGAAACTATTTTTCATTGACTTATCATGATTCATAAATGCTATGAAAATATTTTTGGATTTTTCAAAAGTCAGAAAGTAATTTAAAATGAATTAAAACTATTAAAAATCAAATAATCCATGAAAAATATCAAATGAAGTCACAAAAATAATTAAAAATCAAAATATGAAACTAGATTTTTCAAGAAAAATATTGGAATTGGTCTCATATTTTTATGACTTCAAATGATTTTTTTATGAATTTTTGAAAATCAAATGAATTAACTGAAAATAAAAGAAAATAGAAATAATGGAAAAAACCAGCGCCATAGGATGGAGCTCATTAATTGACGTGGCAAGGCTGAATGGCTCAGATCATGGAGAACACGGTGCAACCAAGTCAAACCCGTGACATCATGAATTAAATAAAATAAACATAATGGATGCACACGATTAGATCCTGAGTACCAAATCCAAAGGCTGTGAAGATGCACATATGGTGATGGTTGTGGAAACCACCATCTTCTCCGACGAGACAACCACTTCCGGCCACCAGTTGCAGAGAATTTTTTTTTAACAAAAATGGAAAATAAGGACATGAAATTAAAGCTCGTGTGATGGAGATCATCATTGTACCATTGGATCTTCCTCACTCTTCCTATATTGAGAGAAACGTGAGGAAGAAGATCATGGTGTTCCAACTATAAGCTCATGAAATGGTGAATTGAAAGCACCAATGGCTTGCCTCAAGTGTGAGGACTTCAGAAAACCACACGAACATGAGGATACTACATTGAATTGAGAGTTCTAGATCCAAAAAGTTTGAATGTATACCTCTGAATTGGAGCACTTCAGGCCATGATTTCTTCAAGATCTTGGCTCCTCTTTGCTCTAGGGATGCCGTGGAAACAAAAGGCTAAGGAATTAAGCTTTGAAGATCAGCTAATGATGCTGAATTTCAAGCTCGAAAGTGAGAAAAATTTTGAACAAATTCCTTTGGTATGGCTATGGTTTCAGTGCTGCAGCAATTCAGATCTCCAAAAGGTTGATGAATGAATGAGAGGGAAACTCTATTTATAGCTGAAAGTCTCAAATGATCACACTTCTCTCATGTGCATGGCAAATTGAAATTGGATGCATGGGCGTGTACAGGCGTGTGGAAGGCCCAATGATGGCTGCAAAATCATGCTGAGTTCATATGGAAAGGATTTGGACGTGTACATGAAATGGAATTAGCTTGCATACCAAGTTATAACATGAAATACCAAAATGCACCTAAATGGAAAGGTCTCTGAAACTCACAAATGGTAAGTCCAAATAAGTAATTTGAGTAATGGTTGGAAAGCCCTTGAAATAAGGAACAAAAGTCATGTTGGGAAAAAATTCATTTGGCATGTGAAAATTAATGAAAACTGGCCTGGAAGATCCAAGTACAAAACATGTTTAAGTCACATTTGAAAAATTTCACCAAAATCAAGCCTAATCAAACCCCTCTGTTTTCATGATGAAAGATTCAAATGTAAAAACCTTCAACATAAAAGTTGTATATATTTTCAAGATGATCAATTTAGACCCAAATTTTGCATAATTTGGATTTTCCTTGGCAAAGTCATGGGCACTTGAAGTTGGGTACTTTTTCAAATTCAATGAATTAGGTCCAAGATGGCCTATAATGTTTTGTATTATCACATGTATTTATTTTAGGATTATGAAATTTTGTCCAACATAACATTTGAATTATATATCTTAAGATTTCCAATTCATTTGGTATCACCTCAAAATCATAAAAATTAAGGAAGTTATGCCCTTGGTAAGTTGACCCAAAATTAGGGTTTCAGTCAAAATGACCTATAATGTTTTGAAATGAATGATGACCTTAAAAGTTTCAAATGGAATTTTGATGAACATGAAAGTTGTTCATATGGTTTCTAAGAACATGTTTTCTCTTGGGGTCATCTTTATTTGATAAACACATCAAAAGTTATATCTCAATGGTGCTCAGCTTAGTCAGATGACTTGACTGGTCAACTTCTCAAGGCCAAACTTCCAATCTTGATGAATAAATGATTGAGGATCCTCAAATAGGCTCAAATATGTATAAAATGATGAATGGAAGAACTTACCTTGATTAAATTTGATCAGAGGTTGAGGTTGCTTCATGGGCAAGGCACAGTCAAAGCATAATGGAATTAGGGTTTCCTTGGGAAACAATCCTCAAGCCCTTTGGGCTATCTTGATCAAATTGAAAAATTGAGATACTTGGGAGACATATATGGTGATTAGGAGCTTTGTGGACCATTGTCATGCTTTTTCTCATCTTCATCTAGCCATTTCATTGGGCTTAGGAGCCTCCTAGGAGCATTGTGGAGCACATGATCACTTGAGCTTCAAAACAAAAAGAGTTAGTGATATATTTTTATGCTTTTGGTTAGTAATCAAATAAGAAAAGCAATAATATACAATACAAGCATGCTTGGTGGTCTCAAACCACTCACACAAGTCCCAACCCGAGGGTTAAGGAGCCAAACATGTTATGATCCTTGAGGCAATGCACTTGTGCAATAACATGATGCCATGAGGGATGTTAGGGTCAAAATTAGGGTCTTACAGATGCCCCTATTTAAGGTCATTCTAGTCGTAGATATGAAGGTTAAAATCTTCGTCTCAACGAGATAGAATGAGCTTAAATAATAACAAAGAGACGAATTTTGGTCCCTAAGAGACCTCATGATGCAAATGTATGCATGCAAAATAAAATCTTAATGGTGAATAATTGCCACAAAGGAAAAGAAATTGGGAGAAACTGAAGATCCATATGAGTAACACACTCACTAGGGAGACACAGACTCTGGGGAAACAGGGTAAAAATGCGTGAGCAGGTCACGACTTAAAAACTTGCTGGGAGACACGAAGGGATTCCATGAAAATAAATCGACGGAAAGACTCGAGTTGAAGCAAAGATGCATGTATTGGGGAAAATGCCAATACAGCAAAACTATCCACAAAGGATACATCGGATAAAAATATGGACTCAGACTAGGATGTCCACACAGGACTCAGTTGAGAAAGAAACAACGAGATATTACCGGTTACTGGATAATAAACTCAAAGAGAGACATGTTATCAAAACACCGGTTACTGGGTGAGAGAAAAACACGCTCAGGGAGAAAGAATATCTAAGACCGGTACAAGGATGAGAGATATCTATCATCCGAAACATCTGAGGAGGACCCAAAAGGCATATCCCAACTCAGGAAAATCTGACTCCACAGGGGACAAAAAAAGTCATAATAGGGAGCAGAAGGAAGGAACACCAGGGATACCGGTTACTGGGCATATAATAGGTGACCAACCAGGCATGAATTGGGAAACATATCCAAAACACTCATCATCCGAAAGGAGGGCTGAAAAAGCAAACTCGACTTACAGGATGGACATTCGATTCCACAAGGAAATACGAATCTTACTCGACTGAGGAAGAAAAAGACTTCAACTGAAGAGCGCATGAGACATATTATCTATTATCTTCATAACATAGATAACATACTCGCATGGAAGATTATCCACAACCGGTTACTGGGTTAATGAAGGATAGATCGACCGAAAAAAAAGGACATCGGGATACTGGTTACTGGGTATAAAATGATGATCAATCAGGATGGAGAAACAATCATTACCAAACAAGGGTAAATGAAAGATGACTCGCAAGGGTTAAATTGCCTGACAAAAGCAATTATCCAAGAGATATATCACCGGTTACTGGGTGGTACACTTAAAATGAAGGAATATCAATATCGGTTACTGGGTGAAGATAACCAACAAAGAGGGGATTACATCTACCGATCACTGGGCAGAAAACCACAGAAGTAGGACATACAACTACCGGTTACTGGGTAGAAGGCTACAAGATTCGCTGGGGAAAGATGGACAATTACTGGTTACTGAGCAATTGAACCACTAAACCACAGGGAACTGCAGGGGATAACAAAAGAGGAGTCAGTCTAGGAACAAACTAGAAAGACGCAATCAAACAAGACTCAACCCAATGAGGATATAACTCAGGGGAGTAATTCCATCCCGGTACACAATTGGGGAGGAAACTAAAACAATAATCATCCACGAGGACATAACTCGGTGGGGATTAAAGAAGAAAAGATAGACACTTTCTACTTATGAGGCTGATTCTATATGGAGAGATCAGACACAAACATCTGCTTGGGGAAGAATATTTCGCCAAAAGCAGGAGATAACAAGCCAGGATATATGGCATAGAATGCAACATGAATATCTGAACGCTATGATTATGTATGTATGTGCATGATTTGTGTATGATTAATGCTGACAAATAGACATATCTAACACAAACAAGTCCGAGAATCACGAAGGGGCACTCAGTAAACGCCTCAACAAGGAGGGCGAAACCTACTGGAGAGCTCAGCCTGGGAACAACCTGAGCAAGATGGAAATAAATCATCGGGGATATCAAACCCTATCCAAAAGCTACACTCGCCGAGGATACAAAGAAGATGTACTCAGGAGCAGCGAAAGAAGATGATCAAACAGAGAACTCAAACTCGGGTGGGGATTATCTCTGGAAGAAGAATAATCACGGGAAGACGTCGACCACAGCTGGGGATAGGCAAAGTCACAGCTTCCAACTGCAAGAAACAACACCCTGCACAGGTGGAGTCTTCCAGGAGAAAACAATCCTGACATAAGGAGGACGCAGAAGATCTTCCCAGGAGATTCCATCAATTCTCTCGGGGACAGGTAGTTAAATAACAGTAAGATCTGCCGAAGAAGAAACTCTAATAGGGAAGCTTATCAAGGAACGATGTGAAACTCTGTGGGGAACAACCACCAACTAGATGCACAACAATCAAAACAACTCCCTTCTATCTGCCGGAGAGGAAACTCTTCTAAGGGGAGAAATAGCATTTTGATACACTGGGGAAGGAAATAAACATCTTCAACACCGACTCTCAATGCTAGAAGAAATCTTCAGACCCAGTGAAGATACCAACATCAAACTTTGATCTGGCGACCCTACTGGGGACAAGCTGCAAGTGTTCCCAAAGGAACTACCCTGGCGGAGGAAATTGGAAATGAATCCCTCGTCAACAAACGACATGCTGGGGATGAAATGGGAAACAAACCCTTCATCAATTGCTCTAGGCAACTTCTTGCTGAGGAGACAAATATCTGGAAAGATGGCTCTGCAGGGAACACATGCTTAATCCGCTGGGGATTTCTACTCATGCTGGGGAAAGACAAACTTCCTCGTGAGTAGAATAACATATCAACTTTTATCAATCTATAAGGGATTTTAGGTCAGTCCACACAAGGAATGACAACCATATAATTGACAAAACACAAATGCTAGTGCCTGATATAGAGGGATGCACATCTCTAAAGGTCAAGGCAAAAACTGGAACAGAAGGGATCATCCAAGGATTCCACCAGATAACCAATCATGGATTGCTAAGACTCCGCGGGGGAAACAAGTATGTACGCATAGACAAACTATCCGGGAATGCATTGGATGAACATCCATAAATTCTGCTAGGAGAAAAACAATCCATAAGACCGATCAAGCTACTGCCATCAAGGAGGACTTCTCATATCAGACTCTCTGGGAAGTTGTATCATTCTTTCCACGCTCGCTGAGGAGACAACTGAAAGCTGATGAAGAGGATATAAAAATGCCAGAATATGAACAAATGTCTTACCCTTTGGTGATCATACTATCCTTAGGAAAGCACTGAGGACATTCCACTTGTCTTTTCAGTCATTGTAAATGTTCATTTTGTTTTAAAACAGTTTATTTATGAAAACTTTGTTTGTTCAAAACAATGATATTTATCAATTAAAGCATGCAAACATTTGTTAAACAGAAACAAATAAGAGTGCGAAGAATTGGGTAAAGGCTCAAATATATTTAATAGAATGGTAGTCCGCAAATGGCGAGACTCCATGGATATTTACAAATTTGAAATTGGTGATATACATGGAAAAAAGGCTACAATGAACATAATGACCGTTTCTCCACCAACTCTGAATCCACTATATTTGAAACTTCAGTTGATGATGACTGAGCGAGAATCTTTGACAAACAGCAGTTGTAAAACAAAATCTTGTCAGGATGCAGTTACTTGCCAAAATCCCTAATTTTTGCCTAGATTTCTCCAGGGTGAGTGATCGGTCACCATTTACACTTAGTTTTCATCATTCATCCAGCATTGAATCTTCAAGAGTCGGTAACATTTTGCTCTTTATTTTAGTGATTTCTTTAGTTTATTTCATTTTATGAATTTCCGCTTGTTTTATGTTGCATTAGTAGTTCTTCTCTTTTTGTCGCATTTTATGCGTTTCTGTGTAGTACTGTTTGGTTTCCAGGTCAAATAACAAGTCCGAAAGGTGCGTACCGGAAGAATGGAGGTCAATGACATCATGCAAAGTGAAAAAAGACAAAAACAGGGGGTTGACACGGGTGCCTGTGTCAGCTGACACGGCCCATGTCAGCATGTGTAGAAAAGAATGAAGGGAACCCGGAAAACAGGGGGCTGACACGGGTGCCCGTGTCAGCTGACACGGCCCGTGTCAGCAAGGGATGAAGTTTGGACTTACAGTGAGGCCAACACGGGCAGCCGTGTCACCTGACACGGCCCGTGTTGGCCATTTCGCCCCAATTGCTGATTTTTCATGTTTTGACCCCTTTGTGCGTCCGGTGGGCAGTTTGGGTATTTCACAATGTTTTTAGTTGTTTGGAAGCTATTTAGTCTGAATTTTGGGCATAGAGAAAAGGACTCTTTTTTATCGGAGAAGAAAAGAGACAAAAAGAAGAAGCGAGCTTGCAAAGTGTTTAGAGGATAAGAGATCTTCAAGATCGGAAGAGATTGAAGACCAACCTTCATCAACAACAAATTGTAATGTCTCAAATTGTAATTTACTGTCTTTGAATATTATGAGGAGCTAAATCCCCCAATGCTAGGGGGGTGTCCCTGAATGGCTACTGTATGAATACATTCTCTATGTTTTTATAATCATCGATGCTTTCTTAATTCAAATTATTATACAACGCTCTTAATGCTTTATTTTATCAGACAAATGAAATTCTGATCTCTGGTTAAGGTTTAGGTCGGACAAACCTCCTTATCGCTTGTTATATAATAAAACCCACGTTTAATCACTTAGGAATGAGGATTAAACTGTAGTCACCATTAATTCTTGATAAATTACATACTTCATAAGATCAATTTGAATAACTAAGAAATTAGGATTGAAATTGACTGTTAATGGTTTTCGGCTAAGGAATTAGAGAAAACAATTCTTGAGAAACGGTTTTTAATTATTACAACATAGATGTTATATGATATGGAAGAAGTGTTTTACACAACAATTCATACATCTGGCCCTAGCATGCTTTCTCATATCGGTTAAACAGTTTTTATATGCTTAATATTTTTATTTCTCGTTCTTATTATTTTTGAAAACAATCATCAAACCCCATATGATATTTTGTTCAACTGAATTATTATAAATATTGGTACTTACTACGCACTCCTCGAGATCGATACTCGGGATAACTCCCTTTTTTTTATTACTACATTGGTGCAAATAGTACACTTGCTATTTTACCGATCAGTGAGGTACTCAATCTAGTGGGATATATATATTTTTTCATGTCTCTAACTTTTGCCTGGACCGCCCTTTCAGGTTTTCAATCCACCGAGACGCTCATTTTTGCCTAAGCCGCCCTTTCGGGTTTTCAACTTAGCGAGCTATTCTATTTTTATTTTTAGGAGAAGTATTTCTTGACTGCATCTGAATTCATAGGACGAGTGAAATCCTCCCCATCCATAGTTGTAAGTAACAAATCATCGCCTGAAAAGGCTCTCTTAATAACATATGGACCTTCATAGTTTGGAGTCCACTTGCCCCTGAAATCAGGCAGGAAAGACAAGACTTTCTTGAGCACGAGGTCACCTTCTCGGAACACATGAGGCTTGACCTTCTTATCAAAGGCTTTCTTCATCCTTTGCTGATACAACTGACCATGGCACATGGCAGTTAATCTCTTTTCTTCAATCAAATTTAGTTGGTCATAACGAGTTTGAACCCATTCATCCTCAATCAACTTGGCTTCCATCAAGACTCTCATTGATGGGATCTTGACCTCTACGGGGAGCACAGCCTCCATGCCATATACAAGAGAAAAAGGGGTTGCCCCTATTGAAGTGCGATCAGATGTACGATAGCCATGCAAAGCAAGTGGCAGCATCTCATGCCAATCTTTGTACGTAAAAACCATCTTCTGGATAATCTTCTTGATGTTCTTGTTAGCAGCCTCAGCATCCCCATTCATCTTGGGTCTATAGGGAGAAGAATTATGATGTGCAATCTTGAACTTGCTACACAGCTCTTCCATCATCTTATTGTTCAAGTTGGATCCATTATCAGTAATGATCTTGTCTGGCACACCATATCGGCATATGAGTTGGTTCTTGATAAACTTCACAACCACCTTCCTGGTCACATTTGGATACGATGCCGCTTCAACCCACTTGGTGAAGTAATCAATAGCTACGAGAATAAAATGGTGACCATTCGACGCCTTAGGTTCGATCATGCCAATCATGTCAATTCCCCACATGGAGAAAGGCCATGGTGAGAAAATAACATTCAGAAGTGTCGGGGGAACATGAATCTTATCCGCATAAATCTGACACTTATGGCATTTCTTCACATACTTGCAGCAGTCAGACTCCATTGTCAGCCAATAGTAGCCAGCTCTCACCATCTTTTTAGCCATAGCATGTCCATCGGAATGAGTACCAAATGAACCCTCATGAACTTCAGTCATCAACAGGTCTCCTTCGTGTCTATCCATGCATCTGAGCAGAACCATGTTAAAATTTCTCTTGTAAAGCACATCACCATTAAGGTAGAAACTGCCAAATAATCTCCTCGGAGTCTCCTTATCTTTAACAGATGCCCTAGGCGGGTAGATCTGACTTTGAAGAAAACACTTGATATCATAATACCACGGCTTATCATCTCTCACCTCCTCAACTGCAAACACGTGAGCTGGTCTATCCCAAGCTCATCATGATAATATTGGGAACTTCATTCCAATAATTGACAGCAATCATTGAAGCAAGCGTAGCGAAAGCATCCGCCATCCGATTCTCATCTCGAGGAATATGATGAAAGTCAACTTTAGTGAAGAAAGTTGAAATCCTCCTTGCATAATCTCTATATGGGATGAGGCCAGGATGATTCCTCTCCCATTCACCCTTAATCTGATTAACAACCAGGGCCGAATCCCCATAAACATCAAGATGTTTGATCCTAAGATTAATACATTCTTCCAAACCCATAATACAAGCCTCGTTCATCTTTCTGAACAAGGACACAACCCATGGAGTCATCAAGCACGGTCAAGTACATAATCAATGGTCTCCTTTCAATAGGCGGAGACAGAATCAGAGGCTCGGACAGATACTCTTTGATACTGTCAAAGGCCTTTTGGCAATCCTCGGTCCAATCATGACGCTGATCTTTCCGGAGGAGCTTGAATATAGGCGCACATATGGCAGTCATGTGGGATATAAATCTCGAAATGTAGTTCAAGTGGCTAAGAAAACCTCGGACTTACGTCTCAGTTTTGGGCGCAGGCATCTCTTGTATTGCTTTGACCTTGGCAGGATCAACTTCAATACCTCTCTCGCTGACAATAAAGCCCAATAACTTGCCGGAACGGACTCCAAATGTACACTTGTTTGGGTTCAAGCAGAGTTTGTACTTCCTCAAACGCTGGAAAAGCTTCAACAAGTGGTCTGTGTGTTCAACTTCCGTTTTCGACTTCGCAATCATATCATCAACATACACCTCGATCTCCTTGTGCATCATATCATGAAACAAGGTAGTCATAGCACGTTGATACGTGGCTCCGGCGTCCTTCAAACCGAAGGGCATCGCTCGATAACATAATGTTCCCCAAGGTGTGATGAATGTTGTCTTCTCCATATCCTCGGGTGCCATTTTGATCTGATTATAACCGGAAAATCCGTCCATAAATGAGAAGACATTGAATTTAGCCGTATTGTCTACCAATATATCAATGTGTGGTAGAGGAAAATCATCTTTTGTACTAGCTTTGTTCAAGTCAAGGTAATCCACACACATTCGAACTTTTCCATCTTTCTTAGGCACAGGCATAATATTGGCCACCCATTGAGGATATGTAGAAGTCACCAAAAACCTTGCATCAATTTGCTTCTGAACTTCTTCTTTAATCTTCACTTCCATATCAGGATGAGTTCTTTTGAGCTTCTGCTTCACAGGCACACACTCAGGCTTCAACGGCAAGAAATGTTGCACAATATCAGTATCTAGAATAGGCATGTCTTCATACGACCAGGTAAAGACGTCGACATATTCTCATAGCAACTCAATCAACCCCTTCTTAACAGACTCTTCCAGGAGTGCCCCAACCTTCACTTCACGAATGAAGTCTTCAGACCCCAAGTTGACTGTTTCCAGATTCTCAAGATGTGGCTGAATGATCTTCTCCTCGTGCTCAAGCAGACAGGTAATCTCATCAGGAATCTCTTCAACCTCATCTTCTTCTGCCTCAAATACAGGGAACTCAAAGTTGGGAGATGGTGTTGGATCATTATGTTCAATGGGTTTGATCAACCTGCATAATGATTTTGAGTATAAAAGAGATTTTAGAATTCAAACAAGGCAAATCATTATGCAGATGAAAAGATTGATTTTATTCTCTTTTTAGGGTTTTATGGTGATCACCAATTTCATGCAAAAAGAAAAAAGAAAAAATAATTTGAGAAAAACAAACATTTAACATGCGATTATTGAATGAATATCATTGTATTAATCAATTATGCCAACAATGTCTTCACTTCTCCCTTTGGCATGGGAGAAGGGTTTTTAAACAAAATGAACACATTACGTTGACTTATGGATAACTGTTGGAACATCAATAGCGACCCAATTATTGCAGACTCCTCCAGGTATGACAAAGTTGCCAAGGTCTTCCTCTTCATCTTCTTCAACAATTGCAGCAGCTTCCTGATCTTCAATGGTGTGGATGAAACCTTCACTCTGGAATAACCCAAGATCATTGGAAACACCAGAAGAGTACCCTATACCAGCCCGGGATTTGTTATCTTCCAACTTGATCATTTTCCCCAAACCAGTAGTTGCACCATGCTTAATGGCCAACTTTGCATCATTATAGGAGACAAATGAAGAAAGTCCTTTCCTCGAAGGCTCAATAATAGATAAGGCTTGGAACGGAGTCCCAACCTCATCCTTAGCATCAATATAGGAGAAGGAAGATAAATGGCTGACCAAGAGATCCTTCTCTCCCCCTATCACCACCAACTTCTTGTTCTTAACGAACTTCAACTTTTGATGCATGGTGGATGTCACGGCGCCTGCCTCGTGAATCCATGGTCTACCAAGCAAACAACTATATGACGGATGTATGTCCATAACCTAGAAAGTGATCTGGAAATCACTAGGTCCAACCTTGATCAGGAGTTCTAATTCATCGATCACAGCTTTACGTGATCCATCAAACGCTTTCACTACCACTCCACTTTGCCTCATGGGAGGCCCCTGATATGAAAGTTTGGCAAGAGTGGGTTTTGGCAATACATTGAGTGATTACCCTGTATCCATCAATACATTGGATAGGGCATCGTCTTTACAATTCATGGAGATATGTAAAGCCAAATTATGGTTCTTTCCCTCCTCGGGAAGATAATCATCACAAAAGCTCAAATTGTTGCAGGCATATTTGCAACAATGCTATCAAACTGCTCAATCGTGACATTGTGATCCACATATGCCACGTCCAACACCCTTTGCAATGCTTCGTGGTGTGGCTCTGAATTCATCAACAAAGATAAGACAGATATCTTTGATGGAGTTTGAAGCAATTGATCCATAACATTATATTCACTCCTCTTGATGAGCCTTAGCATCTCATGACCATCCTCTTTCAACATGCCAGATTGGCCAACTAGGATATGAGCATTATTAGTTTTCACAACAACAGGGTCAACACCCTTCACAACAGGAACGGACTGATTCGAAGAAGAAGTCCCCACGAGCCCGGCAGGATTGACAACACCTTTCTTCATAATGCCTTTGTGGGATTTCAGCTGAGCTGAGAAAACACGACCACTACGGGTCACTCCACTAACGTCAGAAATGCTCACGACAGAGGTTGAGGGCAATGGCACCTCATTTCCATCTTCCAGCATAACATCATTATAACGGTAGCGAACCGCTTTATCTGATACATACGGGACAGGACCCGCTGGCTTGATCACCAGAGTTGGCGACACTTTCTTCTTGCTCCCATCATACTTGATGACAACAGGATAAGGAATTTTGAATATGGGAGTGATAACATCGACTTCATCCTCATTACGATTCTGAAGTATCTCAATCATCCCTTGATCTAGCATCTCTTGGATATCCTTTCTCACTTGACGGTATCCTCTTTCATTGATAGTACACACCTAGCACCTATCATGATCATGCTCATAATGAGTGTGTTCACACAATATCTTATGCATCTCCACTAAGTATTGCCTTATGTCATTCACATAAAGGACTTTGTATTTACCAGGGCACCCCTGAACCATATTAACAATTGCCTTCCGATGCTCGGGCAATGGGTTCTTCTTTACATTAGGTCCTACGTCCTCAAAGAATAGTATCCCACTCCTCACAAAGTCTTGCACCTTGGTCTTCAAAGGAAATATAATTCTCCACATCATGTCCGGGAGCACCGGATGATACACACAGTGAAGTTCGGGCTTGTACCACCATTGGGGATTGGCTGGCACATCAAGAGGATCGCGAGGAGTTATCAGTTTCCTATCGATTAAGGAAGGATAAAGTTCAGCATACGTCATCGGAATCGGGTCAAAAGTCACCCTATTCCTCTCATAGTTGTTGGTGCTGGTGTTGTTATTGTTGCGAGGCCGGTAAGCCTGTTGTCGTTGACGATGTTGTTGTTGTGGTTGTTGTTGAACTTCTCTGAAAGCAGGTGTTATATGAGCCACCTGGTGTTGGTTAACAGTCGATCGAACTTATCTCCTCTTCAAAGAGGGCCTTCTCTTGATATGGGAAAAAACAGCATGAGCCTCCCCTTCTTTCTTCCTAGCAAATCCTCCATATTTCTTTGCTGAGGAACCATCATCACGAGACAATTGTCCTTCACGGACCCCCTCTTCTAGCCTCATCCCGATATTCACCATTTCGGTGATGTCCGAGGGAGCACTAGAAATCAAGCGCTCGTAGTAGAAAGAGCTCAAAGTCTTCAGGAAGATCTTTGTCATCTCCTTCTCCTCCAAGGGTGGCACTATCTGAGTTGCCAATTCTCACCACCTCTGGGCATATTCCTTGAAGGTCTCCTTATCTTTCTTGGACATCACCCTAAACTTGTCCCTGTCTGGAGCCATATCCATATTATATTTATACTACTTCACAAAGGCCTCGCCTAGATCGTTGAAAGTGCGGATGCTTGCACTTTCTAGCCCCATATACCACCGGAGCGCAGCACCTATCAGGCTATCCTGAAAATAGTGAATCAACAATTGATCATTGTCGGTTTTGGTCGACATCTTGCGAGCATACATCACAAGATGGATGAGTGGACATGTATTTCCCTTATACTTCTCAAAGTCAGGCACTTTGAATTTAACCGAGATTTTTACGTTGGGCACCAAGCACAAATCAGTAGCACTCTTCCCAAAAAGGTCTTTACCTCTCAAAGTCTTCAGTTCCTTGCGCAGCTCAAGGAATTGATCTTTCATCTCATCCATTTTCTCATATACGTCCGGGCACTCAGATGGCTCAGAATGATAAATGGTGTCTTCTACATGTGGGAGAGTATGCACAACGGGAGGTGGCACAGACAGGACTGGGCTAGATGCCGGCATAGAAGCAAGAGTGGGAGCAAAACTCTTTGTCATAAAGTTAGATGGCATTCCCCAAGGGAATCCAGCAGGCATACTAGGAGCGAAGTGGGCAGTGGCAGCAAGCACTGTCGAAGTAACCACTTCAGAGATGACTGTCCTCGCAGGAGGAGTTGCAGGAGTTGGAGAAGCTTGACTTTGCGCAGCAAGGACTGACTCCATCATGGCAGTCAATCTAGCAATCTCTTCCTTCAAGTCTCTGTTCTCTTGCTTGAGGTGTTCCATGATCTTCTGATGATTTGCTCGGGTGTTATACCGGTGCGTCAGCTTATCTTCAGAGCAAAGAGTTAGACCACTGATCAAGAGCTCAGAATAAAACCTGCTTATGCATATGATGCATGCAATGCTTGTGCATATGATTTGTTTTTTATCATAGGAACTTTATAGGGATCTATTTGCAAATGTTTGAAATTTTTTTTAAGACATATATGGAATACTCATAGCAATAATATTTGGAAACTTTTTTACACCAAAGAAGTAGTACAATCTCGGCAACCAAATACAATACAAGAGAAAAGGAGAATAAACATCCTATGGAGCCCTAGAAACAATCGTCCAAAGCCTTCGAGATCGGAAGATACGTCGCACGAAGCCTCTTCACCTCTCTCTCATAAGCTACTTCCATGTCGGCCTTCTCCTTGGCAAGCTGATCATACGTCCTCTTCCAAAACCTGGATGAGTGAGGAAGAAGAGAAGTAACTACATCATCAGGCTCATCAATAACCTGATGTTCTAGAAACTCTATCATTGCATCCTTATCCTTGAGCTACTGAAGAAGTTCCTCACGCTCACGAATCGATGCACGCGACCAGTCTTCGTCTCTCAACTCCTCTACTCCTTGATTAGGGAGGGTTGAAGCCCAAACCATGACAATAGGAGTAGGTCTCGGATACTCGTACGGCATGCGATACTCCAGAGCTCTCTTCCTTACCCAAGAGGTGTAAGGTTCCAAAGCAATACAGTTCTTCGGACCAAGCTGATTCCTCCCTTTCCTATGAACCTTGCGCTAGGCGCGGACCATCCTATCCTTCAAGTTTTGGGGATCTTTACCCTCTTGAAAGAACAAGTCTTCCAACGAAATGTTGTTAGGTTTATCCTTTAAGGGGACCCAAGCTGACGACGAGCCAAAGCAGGATTGTTGTTAATTCCACCACATGTACCAAGAAGAGGTAGATTGGAGAACTCACCACAAAAGTCAATAATCTGAACACCATCATAAACACGATTATACCAAGAGATATCATCATTAGTGAGAGACATGAGTCTCTTGGACCGCCGTAGACATCCCTTATTCTCCTTGAAGGCAAGCATTTGAGGCAAGTGCGAAATAAACCACTTGTACAACATAGGCAGACAACACATAATGGAACCACCACCCTTTGCATTCCTCATATGCAAAGAGAAATAAGTGTCACCCAACAGAGTCGGAACGGGTTTAAGAGAAGAGAATATCCTAATAGCATTCACATCCACGAAGTTGTCGATGTTGGGAAATAACACAAGCCTGTAGATGAGGAGTACAAACATGGCTTCAAAAGCTTCCTTACTCATGGCCTTCCCAAACAAAGTAGCTTTGGCAATCAGAAAATTAGATGGGAGACCTTGAATTCCACCTTTGGTAGTCATATTGGCGACAATGTCAGATACATCCATATAAAGCATGTCAGCAATCTCTTGAGAAGACGGAATCTTCTCCAAACCACTGAACGGCAACTGATCAAGAATAGGTATACCCACATGATAGGCATAGTCCTCTAGTGTAGGCAAAAGCTGGAAATCCGGAAAAGTGAAGCACCGATATAGAGGATCGTAGAACTGCACCAACACACTCATCAGACCTTCATCCACCTTAGTAGAAAGAATAGACAGAAGCTTCCCATGGCGAGCTTTGAACTCCAAAGGCTCTAATACATAAGATGTCAAACTCCTTAAATCTTTCAAGTCGGGTTGTCTGAAACTGTACCTCTTCGTATTCCTTCTTTGCTTATCCATGTTTGAAAATTTGCAAATAGACCTCTTAAGTCCCTTGTTAAATCTTTATTGTTGATGACATGAATGAGAATGAATGCATGAATGCATGGATGCAACAAACACACTCAAGTATCGAGCAAGTCACACCACACAAAGGTCACAGGATGGCTCAAGTCATCGTCAATATCAATCATCCATTTTGGTGGATTATGGTTTTCACCTTATCAACACCCAAGTTCCATTGATATTGAGGATATACGAGAATGGATCAACCGTGAATCAAGGGTTTGTTGAGAGTCACGAGCATGGAGTCTCGGTTAAGAACCACCCAATGAGAGTGTACTACAGTTTAATCGTGTTCTAAAAAGGTTCCCATAGTCATCATCCCATCTTTCGGATATTATCGATGAAACGACTACTCGTCTTCCAAAAATATTCTGAAGAGGAACTCTTATGAGAGTAATATCGCGTAACAATCGCCTCAAGTCTTACACTTGAACGACCTTCGCACTACGTCCTAAAAATAGGCCAAGATGGGCTAGGTATCTAAGGTCCTTGGCTTCTAAGGTTCCTATTGGAAAGAGTAATGTCTAACCATGACTACTCGTGTGACATTATTGATCCCAATAAGACCTCCACCAAGTGAATGGACTTGCAAGTTAACTTGTTAAGGAATAACTCCACACAAGTCAATAAGACTATGCCATTCTCCTATCATAAGTGCACTCAAGTTCGGGCATAGAACTCATCTCACAAGAAACCACCAAGCATACAAGCAATTAATATATCAAGCAATTCATACATTACAAACAATACATTCATCCCAAATTTGCACAAAAATATGCCACAAATAAACATACAACACACATAAGCAAAAAGTAGGCTAAACCCACTAGAGAGGACAGGAAAATCCCCAGCAGAGTCGCCACTTTTCTGTAGCGGGGTTTTCTTTACTTTTAGGTTTATTGACTAAACCAAAAGTCAACATACAATTCGAGTCGCCACCGCACTTTTATTTGTCCAAAGGAAAGGCTAAAAAGAGAACAAAAGCCAAGGTAAGAAGTTTTTCAAATCAAAAACTAATAAAAATGTCAGAGATCTGGGTAAGGGGGTTGGTTATGAAATGGGAAGATTTTACGCACCCAAAACATCCTTAGTACTCTAAGGGAACCCTTTTTGCAAATATGTGTTGTAGGTTGGTATTTGTGAAAATATTTGTACAAAAGATTGAGGGGATGAGAAGAGAATATATTATATTTACAAGTTTTGTTGTTTGAATGGATGAACCCATTGCCTACGTACCATCACAAAGGAGGATCAAAACCTCGTAGTTCGGGGTAAAAATCTCAAAGATTGGTGAATTGATTTAATCAAAAGCCTTAAGGTCTTTTGTTATCAAAGGGAGAAAACTCAACCTAAATCAACAATCCACCATGTGAGGAAGGCTTCAACATACTAGTGAGGGGTTAACCCTATGATAAGCATGGAAGACTTATAATCCAATCACTAAGGATGATGTGAGATTTACATCAACCAATATGATAACTCAAACGTGTGAATAAGGTTTATGAAAAGGTTTTAATAAGGTGGCCATTGGAACCACAAAACAAATTGAAATGATTTATATTTACAAGTTAGATTTATTTACAAAATGAGGTCAAAGTTGGATTAGCATCTATTTACAAATGAGTATTTATGAAAATGATTTTGAAAAGTCAAAGGCATAAGGCCTAGGTTTCTAATTTGAAACAAAGTCAAAGTTTGAAGAAAAAGATTTTGGCTTGGTTAGAGTAGGGAGAAGAAGAGAAGGGCTAGTCCTAAAGCATACAAAGATAAGAGGGGAAAGATAAACCCTTGGAGTTCCTTTTCTTGAAGTCATAGAAATGAATCAAGATGCTCCTTTCCTTTGGACTTAGCACACAAGCAAGAAATCAAACAAATTGAACTCAAGCTCCTAGGATCTCCATTTGGCTTGTCTTTTAACTTGGCTACTCATGACAATGGTTCTCTTTTCATAATCTCAAGATGGGATCCCTATCACACAAAATCAAACATCAAAAAGTTCATAACATAATAAAGGGAATGGACAAAGAATAAGTTTGGAAGACAAGTCTTTTAAGATCAACTTTGAAATTTAGCATTCTAAAGGCATGAGGCCTAGTTTCTCTTCAACCAATTAAGCATGGGTAAGTCCTAATTCTAAGTCCTTTCTCCTTTTGCATTTGGTTCACACAAAACAAACACAAAGCAAACACAAGATAGCAATATATTTATATACAATAATGGGCTCAAATGAGCAAACGAAAAAATGATATAAACATAAAATATGTGCTCAAATGAGCAAAGGGAAAATCAATATGAATAATGAGCAAGAAATAAATGAAATTAAAAGTAAATGACAAGAAATTAAATGCTCAAATTAAAGTTAGTAGTTAGTAAAGTTATGTTAGCTTGTCATAAGACAATGTAGCGCTATGTTAAGAAATCGTAAGTGGACTAATGTAGTAGTCTCACCTATCTGAGGCCAGTCAATAAAAATATAGGCAAATAACACAAGTTAGAGATCATGACTAGTAAGCCAAGCTCCATAAACTTGCCATGCCAAAACAAAACGGGAAGGGTCTTGTATGGACTTTAGGTTATTTGCTTGACCAAGAAGCAACCTATCTTTGACACAAAACAACTCACTTGATCATGTATCAAGTTGAGTTTGGTTTGGATCAAAGAAGGTTAAACCTCTCATTTGTCAAGACCAACTTCAAGACTTTAACTCATTGGCCATTGATGGAAAGAAGGGATAAAGATGAAAGAGAAGGAAAAAAGAAGGCCATAATCAAATCCAATTGATCAAATGTGAATCAAATCATCATCAATCAACACCAAACAGCAAAGAAATGAAGATAACAAGTCAACAATATTTTTTTGGTATTTTTTTTGAATTAAAATAAAATGCAAATAAAAATAAACAAATAAGGTCAAACCTCAAATTCAATTCAAATCAACTTCAAGAAGTCCAATTAAATTCTCATAGGTCCAACATGGTTAAACAAACTTTAACTAATTTTCTCACAAATTTTTGAAACCAGAAAGTATTTAAAAACAATTAAAAACAATTAAAAATAGCACAAAATGGATTAAAATCTCAAATAAATCTCAAATCAAATAAGAAATTGATGAGACTTTTTTTCATTGATTTATCATGATCCATAAATGCTAGGAAAATATTTTTGGATTTTTCAAAAGTCAGAAAATATTTTAAAATGAATTAAAATTATTAAAAATCAAATAATCCATGAAAAATATCAAATGAAGTCACAAAAATAATTAAAAATCAAAATATGAGACTAGATTTTTCAAGAAAAATATTGGAATTGGTCTCTTATTTTTATGACTTCAAATGAATTTTTTATGAATTTTTGAAAATCAAGTGAATTAACTGAAAATAAAAGAAAATAGAAATAATGGAAAAAACCAGCGCCATAGGATGGAGCTCATTAATTGACGTGGCAAGGCTGAATGGCTCAGATCATGGAGAACACGATGCAACCAATTGAAACGTGTGACATCATGAATTAAATAAAGTAAACATAATGGATGCACACGATTAGATCTTGATTACCATATCCAAAGGTTGTGAAGATGCACACGTGGTGATGGTGGTGGAAACCACCATCTTCTCCGGCGAGACAACCACTTCTGGCCCCCAGTAGCAGAGAATTTTTTTTAACAAAAATGGAAAATAAGGACATGAAATTGATGCTCGTGTGATGGAGATCATCACTATACCATTGGATCTTCCTCACTCTTCCTATATTGAGAGAAATGTGAGGAAGAAGATCATGGTGTTCCAACTGTAAGCTCATGAAATGGTGAATTGAAAGCACCAATGGCTTGCCTCAAGTGTGAGGACTTCAGAAAACCACACGAACACGAGGATACTACATTGAATTGAGAGTTCTAGATCCAAAAAGTTTGAATGTATACCTCTGAATTGGAGCACTTCAGGCCATGATTTCTTTAAGATCTTGGCTCCTCTTTGCTCTAGGGATGTTGTGGAAACAAAAGGCTAAGGAATTAAGCTTTGAAGATCAGCTAATGATGCTGAATTTCAAGCTCGAAAGTTAGAAAAATTTTGAACAAATTCCTTTGGTATGGCTATGGTTTCAGTGCTGCAGCAGTTCAGATCTCCAAAAGGTTGATGAATGAATGTGAGGGAAGCTCTATTTATAGCTGAAAGTCTCAAATGATCACACTTCTCTCATGTGCATGGCAAATTGAAATTGGATGCATGGGCATGTACAGGCGTGTGGAAGGCCCAATGATGGCTGCAAAATCATGCTGAGTTCATATGGAAAGGATTTGGACGTGTACATGAAATGGAATTAGCTTGCATACCAAGTTATAACATGAAATACCAAAATGCACCTAAATGGAAAGGTCTCTGAAACTCACAAATGGTAAGTCCAAATAAGTAATTTGAGTAATGGTTGGAAAGCCCTTGAAATAAGGAACAAAAGTCATGTTGGGAAAAAATTCATTTGGCATGTGAAAATTAATGAAAACTGGCCTGGAAGATCCAAGTACAAAACATGTTTAAGTCACATTTGAAAAATTTCACCAAAATCAAGCCTAATCAAACCCCTATGTTTTCATGATGAAAGATTCAAATGTAAAAACCTTCAACATAAAAGTTGTATATATTTTCAAGATGATCAATTTAGATCATAATTTTGCATCATTTGGAATTTCCATGACAAAGTTATAGGCACTTGAAGTTGGGTACTTTTTCAAATTCAATGAATTAGGTCCAAGATGACCTATAATGTTTTGTATTATCACATGTATTTCTTTTAGGATTATGAAATTGTGTCCAACATAACATTTGAGTTATAAATATCAAGATTTCCAATGAATTTGGTCTCACCTCAAAATCATAAAAATTAAGGAAGTTATGCCCTTGGTAAGTTGAC
The DNA here is from genome assembly GCF_024323335.1 of Lathyrus oleraceus. Lineage (NCBI taxonomy): Eukaryota > Viridiplantae > Streptophyta > Magnoliopsida > Fabales > Fabaceae > Lathyrus > Lathyrus oleraceus. Next base: position 453,016,480 of record NC_066585.1, on the reverse strand, counting down.
CCAAAATTAGGGTTTCAGTCAAAATGACTTATAATGTTTTGAAATGAATGATGACCTTAAAATTTTCAAATGGATTTTGGATGAACATGAAAGTTGTTCATATGGTTCCTAAGAACATTTTTTCCCTTAGGGTCATATTCATTTGACAACACATAAAAAATTATATCTCAATGGTGCTCAGCTTAGTCAGATGACTTGACTGGTCAACTTTTCAAGGCCAAACTTCCAATCTTGATGAATAAATGATTGAGGATCCTCAAATGGGCTCACATATGCATAAAATGATGAATGAAATAACTTCCCTTGATTAAATTTGATCATAGGTTGAGGTTGCTTCATGGGCTAGGCACAGTCAAAGCACAATGAAATTAGGGTTTCCTTAGGAAATAATCCTCATGCCCCTTGGGTTATCTTGATCAAATTGGTAAGTTAAGACACTTGGGAGACATATATGATGATTAGGAGCTTTTTGGACCATTTTCATGCTTTTTCCCATCTTCATCTAGCCACTTCATTGGGCTTAGGAGCCTCCTAGGAGCATTGGAGCACATGATCACTTGAGCTTCAAAACAAAAAGAGTTAGTGACATATTTTTGTGCTTTTGGTTAGCAATCAAAATAAGAAAAGCAATAATATACAATACAAGCATGCTTGGTGATCTCAAAACACTCAAACAAGTCCCAACCCTAGGGTTAAGGAGCCAAACATGCTATGATCCTTGAGGCAATGCATTTGTGCAATAACATCATGCCATAAGGGATCTTAGGGTCAAAATTAGGGTCTTACACATTGGGAACAAGGCGTTTTTACTATGTTTTGAGTCAATAATGAATTATGTGGTTTGAAATCAAATTTTTTTTTTTGCGAATTTAAATTTGAAGTTGTTATAATATGATTTTACGCTGCTTGTTGTCAAATGTATTGATTAGTTTGGATGGTTTTCGTGGTGACACCTTAAATTGTCTACTAAATTATTTTATATAAGTTTCGGTGCTTAGGGTGTTATAATCCATCTTGGCATATTCACCACCATAGAGTTTTGACCGATCATGAAATTTTTAAATATGACCCTCTGAAGACAGACCCTCCTTGTCCGAACTATTTTCTTTCTTGCCTTAGGTTGGTTGTGTCAGCTCATTGGTTAGAGCATTATTATTCTCTAGGATTTCTCATATCATTGCCTCAGTTACATTTAGATTAAGGTTCAATGGGGGAGTATTCTTTGTCGCATGTGTCTTCTCCCTACTAATTATATCAGAAGCTAGCCCCATAATACATGTAAGACAAAGTGAATGCAATGATCATATCAAATGTTACAAAGAACAGTAAAGACAATTAAAAAGATATCTCTTCTCTCTCTCTCTCTCTCTCTCTCTCTCTCTCTATACATATATATATATATATATATATATATATATATATATATATATATATATATATATATATATATATATATATCTCACAACACATACCATAATTTTTTTTCTTTCTATTATATTGGTTGCTTCTACCAGCGATAATGTATCAATGTACTTCCTTTTTTGTTAATTGAGTGACATATCTAAAAGTCCGACTACAACTTCATAACCCATCATCTCCCAAAAGGTGAATAATTCCTCCTTCAACAACCTGTCTTCTGGGTTTGAGATATTTGATGGAAATGAATGTTGATTTGGAGGCTGAAAGAAGTGTTCTCGAGTCCAACCTTTTTGAATTCTATCCACACATATTTTTGACTCAAAATCGGGGGGGGGGGGGGGGGGGGGGGGGGGGGTAGGAAGGGAAAAGTTATCTCTTGGAATAGTATATAAATTAGAATGGGATTCTTGACTCTAGGGAACGACTAGGAAGAATGAAATTCTTACAACTATCAATATAAACATCACACACCTTCTTAGACAGATAAAGCAAAATCAACCCTTTTTCTCGTTCCGTTCTATTTGAAGTACATGTTATGTTGAAGATGTTAAAGAATAACTTTAAACTCGACGGTCCATTGTGATACTCACATTGATATCATAACACCTTTAGGTAAGGCCAGACTACCCGATGCAGTTGAGAAATAGTGATTCTCAAATGATTCAATAGCTTCACTTAGAAATCGTTGAAGGTGTAGCGGTAAATTCATGACCATCAAGCTATGGATAAGCTTAACGTCAACAAAACCAAAGTCTCCACTGCGCTTTTATTGTTTCCAAAGGAAAAGGGAAAAGCACGAACAAAACCCAAAGATAAGAAGTTTTCAATACAAAACTAATAAAATTCCAGAGATTATAGGTAAGGGGGTTGGTTACACAGAGGGAAGGTGTTAGCACCCAAAGTGTCTTAGGTACTCCTAGGGAGCCCTTTCTTATGTGTGCATATGTTTTTGGTATAAATGATATTTGATAAAATAGAGTGTGGGGGTGAGAAAAGAATTAATTGATTATATTCTTGTGTTTGACAAGACCTTCAGTCTTATGCCTACGTACAAACATAAAAATGAGGGCACAAAGGGCCAAACGTTTGAATGGAGTTGTTAGTTCTTTTTGTATTTTGAAATTTTAAGTCAATATGATTAAGTTTATTTACAAATTTGATTTAAGAAAGAGTTTGAAAATTCAATGCCATAAGGCCAATGTTTCTAATCAGTAAAACATAGTCTAAGTTTGAAATCACAAGCAAAGAAAGTTTTTGAAAAGGGGGAAGAGATTTTGAAAGTAAAGAAGTGGGAGGAGATAAAGAGGTTATCCTAAGCACAAATTTAAAAGTTAAGAGTTGAAAAGATCTGACCAAGGGGATGTGTAAGACCCCAATTTTGACCCTAAGATCCCTCATGTTATCTCATCATATGCATTAGCTTTGGGATCACACCTGGACATCCTCCTTACCCCTCATTCATTAGGTTTACATTGGGAGAGATCACCAAGCACTTTTGATTGTATCATACTTTTTTTTTCATTCTTTACTAACCAAAATTCCAAAAATATGTCGATGTATAGTTTACTTCGTTTGTAGGTGGTGTGTGTATTCACCCATGCTCATCAAGCTCATATCTAGGGTTTGAGACCCTCAATGAAAGGATGCTAGTCAAGAGATGGTTCACATTGACTCTAGACATCATATATGGATCTCCAGCAAGTTTCCTCAGCAAGTTTCTTCATTATTTGATCAAATATTTATAGGTATACTTCATATTACAATATCTTATACATATATGATCCTCCATGAGTCCCAAATATCAATAGAATGTCAAGTTTGCAAGGTAGTTCATGGTGGTTGACCAGAGAAAGTCAACTGGTCAAAACTAGGGTTCTTTACACCCTATCTCCTACACTTTTTGTCATATGAAAATGATTATAATATTAATGTTACTCTTTATTACATTACAAATAACTTTAACATTGAAGTCAAGAGCTAGGTTTGCTTGTAATGTCATTTTTTATGGTGAAAGATTATAGGTCATTTTGTCAGAACCCTAGTTAGGAGGTCAACTTCCAAGGACCATAACTTGCTCAATTTTTATAAGATGAAATCCATTCAAGTTTTATGATCAAATTCAATATGTCCTATCAAAATTTTATGTTTGGAAGAAGTTCAAATTCAACTTGCAAATGCATGTGCCAAGAGGAAACATTATAGGTCATTTTGGGCCACTACCATTGAACAAGTGATTTTCCTCAACTTCTAAAATGCATAACGCCTTCATCCCAAATCCAAATGAGGTCAAATTTGTGACCATATTGAATAGGTTTGAAATAGATACAACTTTTATGCAACAACATTTTCCATTTGAAGCCCATAGCAAAAGTTATTCAAGGTGGAAGAAGTGAACATCTGACTTGGTACTTAGGAAATTTTCAAATATGTTTGATTTTCAAAACTTCCACCTCAAAATTCATCATGATCCAAGCTTCAAGTGGAAAAATGTACAACCTGAAAGTTTTTCCCCTTGATCTCACCTTTCCAAAAAGTCCAAGATCATTTCATTTGGCCAATAAATGAAGGACTTGTGCATGAGTTCTTTTCAAAGGTTCATTTAGATGGATTTCACATTCACTTTCCAATCTCCATTGCATGAGTACATGACATGATTTCAAGCATTGCACATTGGTAACTTTGGACCTGATAGCATCATTTGATGGGCCTATCACACACCCATGCAAGCATGCAAAGAAATTTCTAAATTTGGAAAATTTTGAAAGTGTGTGAAAATGAATTACACAGCCTATAAATACAATCCTCTTGGATCATAATTGATGACCTCATGCCCAAGCTTTGAACCTGCAATCCAAACCCTCACCATTAAAGGATAATCTTGAAGGTTTTCATTTGAAAATTGAGCTTCAAATCTCATTATGTTTTGAGATTGAAACTCCAAGAGTCCAAGATTTTCTTTGATCCAATTCATCTCCTACAAGCTTCTGAAGCCAAGCCAAGGCCAATTGGAAGCAAGATCAAGCAAGGTTGAAACTCATTCGAAGGTGATTTTCCAGAATTTTCATCTCTTCGATTCTCTCTCAATTCTTCCCTATTCTTTGTGATTTTTGGTTGGCTGAAAACCTACCAATTTAGGCAACAAAATTCAGTTTATTTGAGGTCAAATCGAAGCAACTCAGTTCATGATCCTCAAAATTCAAATCCCTGTATCTTTTTATATACTTGGAATTAGAGAAAATTGAGGCCAGATTCGTGATCCTGAGTATTTTCTCTTTGAATTAGTGTCCTTGTTTTTCATTTTTCATTAAGTTGAAGGTGGACCAGTCCGGTGAGGTCCACCGAAGAAGAAGATCGGAACCCTAGCTTCGATGATGTGTTGGCGTGCATCTTAACCATCTGATCCTTTTAAAACGTTTTAATCTTAGACCTTGGTTTTGATTACCATTGGTGTGACGCTTTGACTCAGGTCTTTGGTGGAACACGCGCTTGACCATCAGATTTGCCACCTCAATTAATGAGGGAGATTTGATGGCCCTCCTTTTTTTGTATTTTTCTGAATTTCCATTTAATCCATTTATTTTATTTTATTCATAGAAATTTCATTTTTAATCCAAAAAATATGGACTTTCACCAAAAATCTTTAAATATATTTCTCTTCCATATTCTGAATTAAAATTATTTTTTGGATTAATTCTGATATTTTTCATGAATTAAATGTTTATGTACATATTTTTAATTGTTTAAAAATACTTTTGACCTTTCAAAAATGATGAAATTTTTTGTCTAAGGTCCTTTGACCTTGTTTGACCTAGGATAAATCTCTTGGCCATTTATTTTGTGTTTTGAAGAGATTTTAGGTTTTGACCAAATTAAATTGTATTTTAATGCATTTTTAATTGATTAATTATGCAAAAATTATGTTGAGCCATTTTTATGGTCTTGTGATGTTTGACTATTTGTTTGGGTCTTGGTCAAGGTTGATTTGACTTTTATTGGATTAAAACCATTGGATTTAGGGGATTGATGAAATGTACATTTCATCTCCCAAAATGAATGAATGGTTTTAATTTGATAAAATTCCTCCCATGACCAATTTGTGTTTCTCTCACTCCCATCCCTCTTCATCTTCATGCATATTCTTTCCCATTCCTTTCATTGACCAATGAAATCTCTAATGTCTAAAGGCTAATTGGTTCATCAATGACCTTGTGTTAGATGAACCAATACAAGTATGACTGAGATAGGTTCATCCCTCTTGATCTTTTCTTATAGTGTGTAGTATGTCTTAGGAGTTTGGTTCATTATACCAAATCTTTAACATGCATTAACACCTAAAATTTTATTGCCCAGCCTCAGATAGTTGTGACTTCTACATGAGTTCAATTACGATTGCTTAACATAGAGCTAAATTTGACCCTAAAGGCATAGAATTCTAGTAAGTGAGATTGTAAGTCTCCCATCCTTCGTGTGGAAACTTGACCTTTTTTCCTTCTCATGGAAGATGTCTTGGTTCAAAGATCCATGCTTGTGAATGGATGGTTGAGTGTTCTCCAAATAATGACTTAATCAATTCAAAAACAAAACACCAATAACACTTGACTAACCTTTGACTAACATTTGAATAACTCTTATTAATATTTCTTTAATTTCAAGTCATTTACTTTATGCAGTTTTAATTTCAGTCATTTATCATTCATTGCCATTTACATTTCATTTAACTTGTTTCACTTTGCTCATTTGAGCCATATCTTCTGGTTGTATATATTGCGTGTGCATTTTGATTTTGTTTGTGGTCTTAGGACCTTAAAATACTTAATAAACAACAAAAACCCTAAAATAAATTTGGTGGACTGTTGATCTTGATCTGAACTTTTGGAGTTAGGATTAGGCAACATTCCCTGTGTAAAAAGGACTTGGCCAATGCCAACATTTTGAGACTAAGTTATTGTGAATTGAGCCTTCATCTGATGCAAGCCTTAGGATTTATTTGAATTCATCTGCTATTTTGTCTTAGTGCTAATTGTTATTTTGATCTTGTGTCTAATGCTTTTCTCTGAGTTGATCAAGGAATATTTCATCTGAAACATGAGAAGACAGAGAAGACTGTTAGCTATGGGATTTGCTTGCTTGGATGTTGTAGATGTTTTTGATTGGCTGCATTTTATGTTAAAACACTTACTGCACTTAGATGTCTTGACTAATGTCATGACATGCTTAAGTAGTATGTTGCAGGATTAGCTAATACATGATTTACTGGATGTCAAACTGAATGTTATGACATTCATTCATGACATCATTTTCTGGATGTCAAACTGAATGTTATGACATTCATCCCTGACAGCAGATAGCTAAAGTATAGGCTAATTTTTCTATTATGTTTCAGTATTTATCTCAGGCTGATTTTCAGGAAACTAACAGCTGTGCTAAAATTAAGAGACCTAGCATATAGCCTATTTTTTAACACCCTAATGTGTGGAAATAAGGTTAACTTGCTTAACCCTAATTTTATGAAATTCAAGTTCAAGGCCCAAGTACTGCATTATAAAAGGATGGCAATCCTACTTTCAGCAACTTAGTGATTTGAAGCGTGAAGAATTCAATATATCATTATATATCATTGTTGTACTTTCATTGTGTCTTGAATTAGGTTTTACTTGTGAGCCAAGCAATTATCACCTAGATGATTACATTGGACTAGGGTGTTTATTGAGTTGTAATTGTTGTGTCACTCTAAGCTTTTAAGCGTGAGTGTTGTGTTTCTTGATTAAAGCTTTTAAGCACAATCAAGAGTTGTTTGAAGTATATTTTCACCACTGACTTTAAAATTCTTAATGGTTGTAATCACTGCTGTGATTGAGGGGGAGTGAGTAGGTACTCAGGTCTTAGTTTAGATTGAAATTGCATTGGGTAGGTCTTAAGTGATAGGATTAAACTGGTGGTTTAAGTCCTGAATTAATACCTCTTATAGTGGATTTCCTCCCTGCCTTGGTAGCCCCCAGAGGAGGTGTGTTTGTCACCGAACTGGGTAAATAATTCTCTGTGTCATTTACTGCTTTTTACATTTACTTTCTGCATACATTACCTGTCTGCGCAGAATTGGATGTCATAACATCCAGTGTGACATCGATAGTCTGTTACTAGAATTTCAATTGGTATCAGAGCAGGCACCCTGCCTGTTAGTTTTTGGCTGAGATCTAGGGACGTTACTTTCTAGTACCATGGACAAGGATGTAGGATTCTCAAATAGACCATCCATGCTGGATGGTTCTAACTATGATGACTGGAAACCTCGTATGATAGCCTTCTTGAGGTCTCTTGATAGCAAGGTCTGGAGAGCTGTCAACAAAGGATGGGAACATCCAACGAAGACAGGTAAAGATGGAATCATTATGAAAATTCCTGAAGAAGAGTGGGACAAAGAGCAAGAGGCATTAGCCCTTGGAAACTCTAAGGCTTTGAATGCACTGTTCAATGGGATAAATAAGAACATTTTCATACTGGTGCATCACTGTGAACTGGCTAAAGAAGTTTGGGATACTCTCAAAACAACTCATGAAGGTACCTCTAAGGTAAGGATGTATAAACTCCAGATGCTGACTACTAAGTTTGAAAATCTGAGGATGAAAGAGGATGAGACTATTCATGACTTGCACATCAATATTCTTGAAATTGCCAACACTTCTGGAGGCTTATGAGAGAAAATGTCTGAAGAAAAACTTGTAAGAAAGATTCTCAGATCATTTCCCAAGAGATTTTCCATAAAGGTTACTGCTATAGAAGAGGCTCAAGATATCTGTAATATGAAGGTTGATGAGCTTATTGGTTCTCTCAAAACTTTTGAAATGGGCTTGTGTGAGAATGTTGAAAAGAAAAACAAAAGCATAGCTTTTGTATCAAATACTGAAGAGGATTCAGAAGAAGGAAATATTGGAGGTGATGAAAGTATATCAGAAGCTATAGCCATGCTTGGAAGACAGTTCAACAAGTTCATAAAGAAGATTGATCAAAAAGGTAGACCAAATGTCAAGAACACTTCATCTGACATCAGTAGAAGATCAAAATCTGAAGAAAAGACCAACCAAGGCAAGGGAATCCAGTGTCATGGATGTGAAGGTTTTGGACACATTAGAGCTGAATGTCCTACCTTCCTCAAGAAGCAAAAGAAGGGATTATTTGTCACCTGGTCTGATGGAGACTCTGAGAGTGAATCAGAAGGAGAATCTGCAAAACATGTCACTGCACTAACTAGTGTTTGTGCCTCTGATGATGACTCAAGTGGAGATGAACTTACATTTGATGAACTTGTTGCTTCATATAAAGAGTTGTATGTCAAAAGTGCATAAGTGTGTCTACAAGGAGAAAAGCAGAAGAAACTTATCAAGGAGCTGGAAGCTGAGAAGAAGAAGCATCTGACAATCATAGATGATCTAAATGGTGAGATAACCTTGCTGACCTCTAAGCTAGATCAAATGACAAAATCCATCAGAATGCTGAATAAAGGAACTGACACTTTGGAAGAAATTCTAAAGGTGGGACAGAAATCAGGAACCATGTCTGGTTTAGGCTTTGTTAAGGAATCCTCATCTGAATTCAAAAGCTCAAAGGCTGAAGTTCAAAAAATCAAGCAGAAGTCACAACCAATGTCACAACATCATGGAAACAGGAGGATTAACCATCAAAAGAAGAAATTTCAAAGATGGAGATGCGACTACTGTGGAAGATTTGGTCACATAAAACCCTTTTGTTACATGTTGCATGGTTATCCTAACCAGACCCCTCAAGTCAGACCTAAGCAGAAGGCACCTAAGCATCATGCCCCTATCAAGAACCAACAATGGGTTGCTAGAATAGCTCACACATCTCTAAGGGCATCTACCAAAGAAGACTGGTATTTTGATAGTGGTTGCTCAAGACATATGACTGGGATGAATAACTTATTGGTAGATATACAACCTCATACTACCAGTTATGTGACCTTTGGTGATGGAGCTAAAGGAAAAATCAAAGGTGTTGGTAAGCTGGACAGTCCTGGAGTTCCAGAACTGAATAATGTGTTGTTAGTAAAAGGACTAACTGTTAATCTCATCAGCATAAGCCAGCTATGTGATCAAGGCTTCAATGTACAGTTCACTAAGGAAGAATGTGTTGTGACAAATGGAGAAAATAAGGAAGTTATGAGAGGATCCAAATCCAAAGATAACTGCTATCTATGGGAACCTAAAGTCTCAAACTACTCCTCAATGTGCTTCTTAGCCAAGGAAGAAAAGGAAGTGAAGATCTGGCATAGAAGACTTGGACATCTTCATTTAAGAGGAATGAAGATCATATACAAGGAAGCAGTTAAAGGAATCCCAAAGATGCTCATTGATGAAGGAAAAGTCTGTGGAGAATGTCAGGTTGGCAAGCAAACAAAGATGTCACATCCTAAGCTTGGACATCCTACAACATCCAAAACTCTTGAACTTTTGCACATGGACTTAATGGGACCTATGCAGGTTGAAAGTCTTGGTGGGAAGATATATGCTTATGTGGTTGTTGATGACCATTCCAGATACACATGGATAAGCTTCATTAGAGAAAAATCAGATGCATTTGATGTCTTCAAAGATCTATGCATAAGACTCCAAAGAGAAAAGGATAGTAGTGTTATCAGAATAAGAAGTGACCACGGAAAGGAGTTTAAAAATTCCAAGTTTGATGATTTCTGCTCATCTGAAGGAATAAGTCATGAGTTTTCCTCACCTATTACTCCTCAGCAAAATGGAGTAGTTGAAAGGAAGAACAGAACTATTCAAGAATTTGCTAGAGCTATGATTCATGCAAAGAAGCTTCCTATGCACTTTTGGGCTGAAGCTATGAATTCAGCTTGCTATGTTCACAACAGAGTTACCTTGAGAAAGGGAACCTCTTCCACTCTGTATGAAATATGGAAAGGCAGAAAACCTATTGTGAAGTACTTTCATATCTGTGGAAGCAAATGTTACATTCTTACAGATCGTGAACAGAGAAGAAAAATGGACCCCAAAAGTGATGAGGGTATATTCCTAGGATACTCTACTAACAGCAGAGCATACCGAGTTTTCAACTCCAGAACTAATGTCCTGATGGAATCCATAAATGTTATTGTTGATGATAAAGATGAAGAATCCAATGTCATAGAGGATGTTGGAACATTCCTTGAGACTTCAACAGAAAATGTACAGGATACTCCTCATGGACTTGAGTTAGAAGCATCCAACAAAGTGCCTTCTATCAGGATTCAAAAAGACCACCCTAAGGATCTTATCATAGGAGATCCCAATAGTGGTGTGATTACCAGATCAAGGGAGAATAGCTCAAATTCCTGCTTTTTATCCAAGGTTGGACCTAAAAATGTGAAAGAAGCTCTGACTGATGAATATTGGATCAATGCTATGCAAGATGAACTGGAGCAGTTTAAAAGGAATGAAGTATGGGAGTTAGTTCCAAGACCTGAAGGGACTAACATCATTGGTACCAAGTGGATTTACAAGAACAAGTCTGATGAGAAAGGAGTAATCACTAGGAATAAAGCAAGACTAGTGGCACAAGGGTATACTCAAGTTGAAGGGGTTGATTTTGATGAGACTTTTGCACCTGTTGCAAGACTTGAGTCAATAAGGTTGCTGTTAGGTGTTGCCTGCATTCTGAAGTTCAAATTGTTCCAAATGGATGTGAAGAGTGCCTTTTTAAATGGCTACTTGAATGAAGAAGTATATGTGGAACAACCTAAAGGGTTCAGTGATCCTAATCTACCAAAACATGCGTACAAGTTGAGGAAAGCTCTGTATGGATTGAAGCAAGCTCCTAGAGCTTGGTATATGAGGTTGACTGAATTTCTAACTACTAATGGTTACAGAAAAGGAGGGATAGATAAGACTTTATTTATGAAGGATGAAGATGGAAAAATCATGATTGCCCAAATATATGTGGATGATATTGTCTTTGGTGGAATGTCAGATAGAATGGTGAAACATTTTGTTAACCAGATGCAATCTGAATTTGAAATGAGTTTGGTTGGGGAATTGACTTATTTTCTTGGACTGCAAGTTAAACAGATGGAAGATTCTATGTTTCTCTCTCAAAGCAAATATGCCAAGAACATAGTTAAGAAGTTTGGTATGGATAATGCTAGTCACAAAAGAACTCCTGCACCTACTCATTTAAAGTTAACTAAAGATGAAGGAGGTTCTAGTATTGATCAATGCTTGTATAGAAGCATGATAGGTAGCCTACTATATCTAACTGCTAGTAGACCTGGTATTGCCTATGCAGTTGGTGTGTGTGCTGGATACCAAGCAAAACCTAAAGTGAGTCACTTAAATCAAGTCAAGAGGATTCTCAAGTATATTAATGGGACTTGTGATTATGGTATGCTCTACTCTCATGGCTCTGAGCCTATCTTATCTGGGTATTGTGATGCTGATTGGGCTGGGAGTGCTGATGATAGAAAAAGCACATCAGGAGGATGTTTCTTCTTGGGAAACAATCTCATATCTTGGTTCAGCAAGAAACAAAAATGTGTATCATTATCCACTGTAGAAGCTGAGTACATAGCAGCTGGAAGCAGTTGTTCCCAACTGGTATGGATGAAACAGATGCTGACTGAGTACAATGTCACTCAGAATGTCATGACATTGTTCTGTGACAATCTCAGTGCCATCAACATTTCAAAGAATCTTATCCAACACAGCAGGACCAAACATATTGACATTAGACATCACTTCATAAGAGATCTGGTAGAAGACAAAGTGATTACCTTGGAACATGTGGCAACTGAACTACAACTTGCTGACATATTTACAAAGGATTTGGATGCTACTCAGTTTGAAAATTTAAGGGGCAAGTTGGGAATATGTCTTTCTGAGGAATTATAGCAACTAAGGATGTTAGGAATTTACTGTTTAATATTTCAAATTATTAAACAATTGAAAGTGTGCTCTGATTGGTCAATAGATAATAGTTATTTCACTTGCAACATGTGTGATCACAAGATGTTATGTGTGATGTCTTAACATGAGATATCCTATGTACCTGTTGGAGTTCAAGAACATGTTCATGCAGGATTGTTTCAGAATGTCATACACAAGTTCATGGCATCGGATATATGTGTACCTGATGGAGCTTAAAATGAAAGACATGATCATGCAGGATTGTTTCAAGATGTCATACACAAGGTCATGGCATCTGATATGGTTGTACCTGCTGGAAGTTATAAAAGGAATTATGGAATTATGCAGGATTTTTCCAGGATGTCAGACCCTATGTCATGACATCCTGTACACAGAACATTCAGTGTGAATGTCTGGTGTTTTGTGATTGCATAATAATGGCAATCTATGTATGATTGAAGATCGGATTTGCAGGCGCATTCAATCATGGATTACAACCTGATTTACTTATTTTCCAAAGAGATCTAACCAGCTGTTATAAAAAGATTGAATTGGAAAATAGATTTAGGGTTTTGAAGATATCCAAGCCCAGCTGAAAGCTTCTATAAAAAGGGACTTAGAAAACCTGTTTTACAACACAACCAATACTGAGCGAAATATAGAGAGAGAGCTAGGGTTTGTGTCTGTTTAGTCGTAAGACTTGTAAGTCATTCAAGTCATCTTTTGATGATTGAATTGGACTGATTTGTGGTTGTAATTTGTCACTCTAAAGTTGTTAAGCAAGAGCGTGTGTCTATTTGATCAAAGCTGTGAAGCAAGATCAAGTGTGTGTCGTCTTGATCAAAGCTGTAAAGCAAGATCAAGAGTGTGTCTTCTTGATTGAAACTGTGAAGTAAAATCAAGAGTGTGTTTCTAATAATTGCTTGTATTTTTATTTTTTTGGTCTGTAATATTTAGTGTTGCTTTGGCAACATTTTTGACAAAAAGGGGGAGTAACACTTGTACCCCAGGTCAACAGATTTCTTTGAAGTTGAAGGTCCTCTAAACAAGAGGTTATGTTATTGTTTGCTCTCTACTTGATCTTCTCTTGTGCTGCTGCTATTTGAAGTTTAACTTCTATGTTTGCTAAGTGTATTAGCTAATTTGATTCTCTGCTTGGATGTGTGTTTTCTGCTGCTGTGAACTCTGTTGTGATGCCAAGTTGTTTTAGCCAAAAATTTGCCAAAGGGGGAGTTTGTAGATGTTTTTGATTGGCTACATTTTATGTTAAAACACTTACTGCACTTAGATGTCTTGACTGATGTCATGACATGCTTAAGTAGTATGCTGCAGGATTAGCTAAGACAGGATTTACTGGATGTCAAACTGAATGTTATGACAATCATTCATGACAGCATTTTCTGGATGTCAAACTGAATGTTATGACATTCATCCTTGACAGCAGATGCTAAAGTATAGGCTAATTTTTCTGTTATGTTTCAGTATTTATCTCAGGTTGATTTTTAGGAAACTAACAGCTGTGCTAAAATTAAGAGACCTAGCATATAGCCTATTTGTTAGCACCCTAATGTGTGGAAATTAGGTTTACTTGTTTAACCCTAATTTTATGAAATTCAAGTTCAAGGCCCAAGTACTGCATTATAAAAGGATGACAATCCTACTTTCAGCAACTTAGTGATTTGAAGCGTGAAGAATTCAATATATCATTATATATCATTGTTGTACTTTCATTGTGTCTTGAATTAGGTTTTACTTGTGAGCCAAGCAATTATCACCTAGATGATTGGATGGACTAGGGTGTTTATTGAGTTGTAATTATTGTGTCACTCTAAGCTTTTAAGCGTGAGTGTTGCGTTTCTTGATTAAAGATTTTAAGCACAATCAAGAGTTGTTTAAAGTATATCTTCACCACTGACTTTAAAATTCTTAATGGTTGTAATCACTGTTGTGATTGAGGGGGAGTGAGTAGGTACTCAGGTCTTAGTTTAGATTGAAATTGCATCGGGTAAGTCTTAAGTGATAGGATTCAACTGGTGGTTTAAGTCCTGAATTAATACCTCTTATAGCGGATTTCCTCCCTGGCTTGGTAGCCCCCAGAGTAGGTGTGTTTGTCACCGAACTGGGTAAACAATTCTCTGTGTCATTTACTGCTTTTTACATTTACTTTCTGCATACATTACCTGTCTGTGCAGAATTGGATGTCATAACATCCAGTGTGACATCGATAGTCTGTTACTAGAATTTCAGATGTGGCTATCTTTATTTGATGCCCTGATCTTCATGATGTTTGGATATTGCTATTTTCTTGTTGATTATTGCTTGACTCAAAGTCCAAAGAGAAAGTGGGTTTTCTATATGACATTCTTGTTTGTTGGATTGCATCCCATTGGTCAGATCTTTTCAACTCTTAACTTTAAAATTTATGCTTAGGATAGCCTCTTCATCTCCTCCCGCTTCTTAAATTTCAAAATCTCTCCCTCTTTTCAAAAAACTTCTTTGCTTAGGATTTCAAACTTAGACTTTTTTTTATGATTAGAAACTTTGGCCTTATACCAATGAATTTTCAAACTCTTTTTCTTAAATCAAATTCTTAAAGTAACTTAACCATATTGACTTAAATTTCAAAAGACAAAAAGAAATAACAACCCCATTCAAATTTTTGGCCTTTTGTGCCTTTTCACTTAAAACTTTTGTTAAAAGCAGTTCACCGACTCATTTGAAATTTTTACCACGAACTACGAGGTTTTGATCCCTCATTTTAATGTTGGTATGTAGGCACAAGTTCAAAGGTCTTGTCAAACACAAAAATATAATTAATAAATTCTTTTCTCATCCCCACACTCTATTATTCTCAAACATCATTTATACCAAACACATCTGAACACATAAAAAGAGCTCCCTAGGAGTACCTAGGACACTTTGGGTGCTAACACCTTCCTTCTGTGTAACCAATCCCCTTACCTATAATCTCTGGCATTTTATTAGTTTGGATTTGAAAACTTTTTATCTTTGGGTTTTGTTTGTACTTTTTCCTTTTCCTTTGGAAACAATAAAAGTGTGGTGGCGACTCTGGTTTTATTGACGTTAGGCTTATCCATAGCTTGGTGGTCATGAATTTACCGCTACAGGATGCAATCCAACAGACAAGATCTCATATAGAAACCCATTTTCCTTTTGACTTTAATCAAGAAATAATCAATAAGCAGTGAGCAATATCCAGACATCACAAAGAGCAAGACATCAAATAAAGATAGCCACATCCAAGCAAGCACTTTAATAGCTAGCAATCTTCATTTTCTTCCCATGTATCAGATGAAATCTTCCTTGATCAACTCAGAACAAAGCATCAGACACAAGATCAAAATAACAATTAAGCACAAAGATAGAGTAGTAGATGAACCCAAGAAATTTTCAAGGCTTGTATCAGATGAAGGCACAGTTCAAACTAGCTCAGTCTCAAATGAGGAAAGTGAAAAAAGGACATAAACATAAATAGGTTATGTGAAATGTAAATGGAAATGAATGATAAAGGACTGAAATTGAAATTACATAATAGTAAATGACTTGAAAGTAAAGCAATATTAACAAGAGTTAGTTAAATGTTAGTCAAAAGTTAGTCAAGTGTTAGTGGTAATTTTTTAATTGATTAAGTAATTCTTTGGAGAGCACTCAACCATTCATTCATAAGTATGAATCATTAAACCAAGACATCTTCCATGAGAAGGGCTCCAACTTGGATAATTCAACAAGTATGCCACTAGCTCCCATGAAATGAAAAAAGGTCACGTCTCCATACAATGCCATGAAGAATGGGAGACTTACAATCTCACTTACTAGAATGCTATGCCTTAAGGGTCAAATTTAGTTCTATGTTAAGCAATCGTAATTGGACTTATGTAGAAGTCACAATTATCTGAGGTCGGGCAATAAAAATATAGGTGTTAATGCATGTTAAAGATTTGGTATGAAGAACCAAACTCCTAAAACATACCACATACTAAAAGGAAAAGATCAAACGGGAGAGACCTATCTCAGTCATACTTGTATTGATTCATCTGACACAAGGTCATTGATGAATCAATTAGCCTTTAGACATTAGAGATTTCATTGGTCAAATGAGGGATTGGGGAATAATAGGGATGAAGATGAAGAGGGAGGGGAAGATAGAAAGACAAATTGATCATGAGAGGAATTTCATCAAATCAAAACCATCCATTCATTTTGGGAGATGAAATGTACATTTCTTCAATCCCCTAAATCCAATTATTTTGATCCAACAAAAGTCAAATCAACCATGACCAAGGCCCAAACAGAAAGGCCCAAACAGAAGTATTTTTAAACAATTAAAAATATGTGCAAAAACATTTAATTCATGAAAAATATCAAAATTAATCCAAAAAATAATTTTAATTCAGAATATGGAAGAGAAAAATATTTAAAGATTTTTGGTGAAAGTCCCATATTTTTTGGATTAAAATTGAAATTAATATGAATTAAACAAAATAAAGGGATTAAATGAAAAAACAGAAAATAAAAAGAAATTCATAAAAACAAGGGCCACCATATCTCCCTCATTAATTGAGGTGGCAGATCTGATGGCACGCGCTAGAGTTCACCAAACACCTGAGTCAAACACGTAGTAACATGAGTCAAACAAAGCAAGGGCCTGATTAAAACGTGGAACCATGATCAAAGGGATGGGAGAGTGCCAACACACTACTGGAGCCCTAGCTTCGGTCATCTTCTCCGGTGGAACTCACCGGACTGGTCCACCATAAACCACCACCAAAATGAAAAACGAGGACATGATTTTAAAGAAAAAAAGCCCAGGAGAACGAATTTGACCTCCATTTCTTCAAATTCAAAGTATATTGAAAGCAACTCAATCTTGTTGCCTACATTGGTAGGACTTCAGCCAACCCAAAAATCAAAGAGAATGGTGAATAATTGAGAGAGAATTGAAGAGAGAAAGTTTGAAAATTTTCACCTTCTATTTGCAGTGATGAAGCTCGATATGGATCTCAATTTGCTTGGGCTTACTTCCACTTGATTGTAGGAGGTGAATTGAGAGCTCAAGTGGCTTGGATTCTTGGAGTTTCAACTTCAAAACAGAAGTGAAATTGAAACTCGATTTTCAATTGAAAACCTTCAAGATTATCCTCTAATGGTGATGGAAAGGTTGCAGGAGCAAAGCTTGGGCAAGGTGTCCATAATTCTGAGCATGAGGCAATGTATTTATAGGTATGGCAATTGATTTTCACACAATTCCACTCAAATGTAAAAAATAGCAATTCAAGTGTGCATGCTTGCATGGGCAAGTGATAGATCCATGAAATGATGTCAAAAGGTCCAAAGATGATCATGAGTGATGCTGAAAGTGTAACATGAAGTCATGTATTTGAAATTGAGAAGTGATCATGTGATTCCTCCAAATGGAACCATGAACAATAACCATGCGCACGTTATTCAAACCTAGGCCAAATGAAGTGATTTTTGACTTTTTAGAAAGGTGAGATCTGAGGGAACAACGTTCATGTTGAAAAAATTTCCATTTGAAGCTCGGATCATGATTGATTTTGAGGTGGATGTTTGTAAAATCAAACATAATTGAATTTTTTCTAAGTACCAAGTCAAATGTTCACTTCTTCCACCTTGAATAACTTTTGCTATGAGCTTCAAATGGAAAAAGTTGCTTCATAAAAGTTGTATCTCTTTCAAACCTCTTAAATTTGGTCACAAATATGACCTCATTTGGCTTTGGAATGAAGGAGTTATTCATTTTAGAAGTTGAGGAAAATTGTTTGTTCAATGGTAATGGCACAAAATGACCTATAATCTTTCTTCTTGGCACATGCTCTCACAGTTGAATCTGAAGTTTCTCAAAGAATCAAAGTTAGAGAAGACATGTCAAAATTGATCATGAAACTTGCATGGAATTCATATCATAAAAATTGATAAAGTTATGGTCCTTGGAAGTTGACCTTCTAACTAGGGCACATACAAAATGACCTATAATCTTTCACCATAAAAAATGACTTTCCAAGCAAAAATAGCTCTTGACCTCAACATGAACGTTCTTTGGAATGTCATAAGGAGTAATGTTTCTCTTGGAATCATTTTCATATGACAAATATTGTAGAAGATAGGGTCTAGGGAACCTCAGTTTTGACGAGTTGACTTTCTCTAGTCAACCACATTAAACCAACTTGCAAAATTGAAGTTCCTTTGATCTTTTGGACTCATGGAGGATCATATATGTATAATATGATATAATATGATATAATATGAAGTATCCCTTGAAATATATGATCAGTTGTTGAAGAAACTTGCTGAGGAAGTTACGCAAGATACCCAGATCAATTAGGGCTTCCAAGGCAAACAAGCTTCAAACTCTTGATGATTTATAAATCCAAATGATAAATGAAGAACATGGGGATCCATATATGATGTCTAAAACCAATGTGAACCATCCCTTTATTAATCTCCTTGTACTGAGGGTCTTAAACCCTAGATAAGAGCTTGATGAGGCATTGGTGAATGCACACACTACCTACAAAAGAAACAAAGCTATACATAGACATATTTTTGACATTTTGGTTAGTGAATAATGAAAAAAAGCATGATACAATCAAATGTTCTTAGTGATATCTCCCAATGCAAACCCAATGAATGAGGGGTAAGGAGGATGCCAAGATGTGATCCCAAAGCCAATGCAAATGATGAGATAGCATGAGGGATCTTAGGGTAAAAATTGGGGTCTTACAACTGCCCCTATTTAAAGACATTATAATTGAGGATGTGAAGGTTAAAATCTTCGTATCAAATTAGTAGAATGGAATTAAATAATAATATCTAGAAACAAATTTCGGTCCCTAAGAGACCCCATGATGCATATGATATGAATGTTAAAATAATATTTGTGTAGAATATATTGCCACAGAGGAAAATAATCCGGAAGAGACTGAAGGTCCATAGGAGTAAAGTGTATTTCGTAAGGAAAAACTCACTCGGGAGATAGAGACTCTGGGGATAAAAGATATGCGTAGGCCAGGCTACGACTTGAAAACTGCTGGAGACACGAGGGATTTTCCACGAAAATCAATCAATGGAAAGACTCGGTCGGGGAACTAGGAAAAATCTGCAGGGGAAATGGGTAGATCAAAATAAAATTGAAATACTCGAACCAAACAGGAAAAGGCGATTCCACTGAGGAAATACGCACTCAAACTCAACTTGGGGAAGAGTGAACTTCGACATAGGAGTACAAGAGATATATTATCTACTACCGGTTACTGGGTAGAAAGATAATACACTCTAGCAGAGGGACATCCGTTACCGGTTAGGGTAAACATATCAAGGATGACTTGCTGAGGAAAAGAGGTGTATTCGTTACCAGTTACTGGGTAAGAATAACCTACTAGGGAGAGAAATCAAATAGGATTTACAACTACCGGATACTGGGCAGAAGACCAAAGAGAGAGTATTCGTCACCTAATTAAAGTGAACATATCAAGGATAAACTCAAAGGAAGAATATCCATCATCGGTTAGGATGAACATATCAAGGATAGACCACCTGGGAAAGAGGAAGAATATCCGTTACCGGTTAGGGTAAACATATCAAGGATAGACTGTTGGGGAGAAATGGAAATTATATATACCAGTTACTAGATAGAATACAAAAGAGAGAATATCCGTCACCGGTTGGGATGAACATATTAAGGATAAACTTAGTAGGGGAAAGTAGGAATTACAACTACCAGTTACTGGGTAGAATACCAAAGAAAAGAGAAAATCTGTCACCGATCAAAGTGAACTTATCAAGGATAGACTCTCCGCGGAATAAAATAGGGATTACAACTACCTTTTTACTGGGTAAAAAATAAAAAAGGAAGAATATCTATCATCGGTTAGGATGAAGATATCAATGATAGACAACCTGGGGAAACGTGAAAACAAATCCGCTGGGGAAAACAAAGGAAGTAGATTACAGTTTACCGGGTATTGAGCAAAACTAATGTACTCAAAAATCGAGAAGAATATTACCAGTTACTAGGTAATAGGCTCTCAGGGGACCAAAATATCTATCTAGGTAATAACTAGAGAGAAACGGTTAAACAAATACTCAACCCAATGCGGATATAACTCAAGGGGAGTGGTTCCATCTAGATAAGTAACTAGGGAGGAAACTGAAATAATAATCATCCACGAGGAAATAACTCAGTGGGGAATGAGAAAGGTTAAACTCTTTCTACTTAAGTGGCTGACACTTTACAATTGAAGGAGGACAGACACACGAAATCTGCATGGGTAAATAATATCACCAAAGCAAGGGATCAGAAGAAAAATCAATGTGATAAAATGCATAATGAAATATATGATATTGTGTTTTATGCATGAATATGCATGTATATGGTTAAGATTATGCTAACAAAACAATATAAAGGATACAAATAACAAATATTTGAATCACTGTTGTAACACTTGGCTAATCTCAACACGATGGAAACACCAACTGGAGAAAATGCTCGGGATGAAAATAAATCATCTAGCTATGAATAAATCAACTCAGACTGGGGAAAGACAAAGGATTTGCTGAGGATCCAGATTGTCAACACTGCGGGGAGTTTTAGGTCAACACCATATCGAATACTGCTCAGAATCCAACACTGCCGGGAAAGAGGGAACTTCTATCAGAAGATGAACTCCGCCAGGGAATACAAGAGATAAAACCCTGCATGAGGATTTAAGCAAATTGCTAGGGGCGCTATAACCAAGATCATCACATTCCTCAACGTTCAAATTCTTCTTGGAAATTGCGAAATAAATTGATTCCAAGGCAAAGATAAACAATCAAATGCAAAATGGAAACCAAATAAAGGTTCCAGATCTTTAGGGTTCAATCATTCAATATTACAAATTGGGGGATACCAAACAGGAACACCATAGTTGGGGAATATGGATTTGCAAATGGGACCGATCATCAGCTCAATTCTACTAGGGATCATAAATTACTCGGGGAGAAGCTTATCAACCACATTGGGGATAAATGACAAACCATCGGGGAGGAAAATAGTTACCAAATCAACTGCTTGGGGAAGATCAACAATGCTTCACACTTCAAGACTTACCTGTTCTTAGATTGTTGTTGACATTCCTTACTGAAATCAATTAATCTTAAAGTGATTGTTTTTATTATTTTAAGAAAAATAATTATTCATTGAATTATTTCAAAATTATCATCATAAAAATTCAAATTTATTTAGCAAAAGTAAATAAGAATATAAATAATTGGATAAAAGCTCAACTTTATTTAATAGAATGGTAGTCCGTAAATGACGAGACTCCATAGATCTTTACAAAGTTTAAAAATGGTATTTTACATGGAAAAGGGCTACATTGAATACAATGATCACTACTCTCCCTACCAATTTCAACATCCATTATGCTTGTCTTCAGTTGAGAATGATGAATCAGAACCAAATGACTTGCTCAAGGTGGAGTACTCAAAACTGGTCGGGTGCAGTTACTTGCCATAATCCCTAATTTTTGCCTAGATTGCCCCAAGGTGTAGTACTTAATCTACTAGGATAAACTTTCTGCTTTATGTCTCTAATTTTTGCCTGGATCGCCCTTTCGGGTTTTCAATCCATCGAGACGCTCATTTTTTTGCCTAAGCCTCCCTTTCGGGTTTTCAACTTAGCGGGTTGTTCTTTTCTTTTTTTAGGCGAAGTATTTCTTGACTGCATCGGCATTCACAGGACGAGTGAACTCTTCAATATCCATAGTTGTAAGAATCAATGCACCGCTTGAAAAGGTTCTCTTAACAATATATGGGACTTCATAATTAGAAGTCCATTTGCCCTTAGAATCAGGTTTGAAAGATAGAATCTTCTTGAGCATGAGGTCACCTTCTTTGAACACACGAGGCCTGACCTTCTTATCAAATGCTTTCTTCATTCTCTACTGATACAACTGACTATGACACATGACAGTCGATCTTTTTTCTTCAATCAAATTCAGATGGTCATATCTGGTCTGGCACCATTTAGGTTCAATCAACTTGGCTTCCCTCAAGACACACAATGATGGGATCTCAACCTCTACAGGAAGCACAACTTCTATACTATAAACAAGAGAGAAAGGGGTTTCCCCTGTTAAAGTGGGGATGGATGTATGGTACCCATGCAAAGAAAATTGGAGCATTAAATGCCAATCTTTGTATGTCACAACTATCTTCTGCATAATCTTCTTAATGTTCTTATTCACAGTTTCAACAGCCTCATTCATCTTGGGTATATAGGGATAAGAATTATGATGTGCAATCTTGAAGTCTTTGCAAAGAGCTTCCACCATATTATTGTTCAAGTTCGATCTATTATCAGTAATGATCTTACTTGGCACACCATAATGACATATAATATGATCGCTTGATAAACTGTATAACAACATGCTTGGTTACATTTGCATGTGATGCCGCTTCAATCCACTTTGTGAAATAGTCAATAGCCACAAAAATAAAATGATGTCCGTTCGAAGATTTAGGCTCAATCATGCCAATCATATCAATTCCCCACATGGAGAAGGGCCATGGAGAGGAAATGAAATTCAACAGTGTCAGAGGAACATGAATCTTATCTACATAAATTTGACACTTGTGGCATTTCTTCACAAACTTGCAATAGTCAGATTCCATTGTCAGCCAGTAGTAACCTGCTCTCAATATTCTTTTCCATAGCATGTCCATTGGAATGAGTACCAAAGGAACCTTCATGGACTCCAGTCATTAATAAGTCTACTTCGTGTCTATCCACGCATCTGAGCAAAACCATATTGAAGTTTCTCTTGTAAAGCACATCGCCATTCAGGTAGAAGTTGCCAGCTAATCTTCTTAAAGTCTTCTTATCTTTCAAAGATGCCCTAGGCGGGTAAGTTTGACTTTGGAGGAAGTACTTGATATCGAAATACCAAGGTTTTTCATCTTTGACTTCTTCAACAGCAAACACATGAGTTGGCCTATCAAGACGTATCATAGTCAAACTGGGAACCTCATTCCAAAACTTCACCATAATCATTGAAACCAACGCTACAAGAGCATCTGCCATCCGGTTTTCATCTCGAGGGATATGATGAAACTCAAACTTTATGAAGAAAGTTGAAATCCTCCTTGCATAGTCTCTATATTGTATTAAACCGGGTTGATTTGTCTCCCATTCACCTTTGATCTGATTCACAACCAAGGCTGATTCTCCATAGACGTCAAGATATTTAATTCTGAGATCAATGGCCTATTCAAGCCCCATAATGCAAGCTTCATACTCATCCTATTGTTTGTACATTTGAAGGCCAGTCTAGCTGTAAAAGGAAAATGAGTGCCTTGAGGAGTAACAATCACTGCCCCAATGCTATTACCATATGAATTAACAGCTCCATCAAATACCATGCCCCAACAGGGACCAGGTTTTGGCCCTTCTTCAAGCAATGGTTCGTCACAATCTTTCATCTTCAAGTACAAAATATTTTCGTCAGGAAAATCATATTGCACTGATTGGTAATCTGCAATCGGTTGGTGAGCCAAATGGTCAGCTAAGACACCACCTTTGATAGCTTTCTGAGATCGGTATTCAATATCATACTCAGATGACAACATCTGCCAACGGGCATTCCTCCCAGTTAAAGCAGGCTTCTCAAAAATGTACTTGATTGGATCCATTTTGGATATCAACCAAATAGTATGATTCAACATATACTCGCGCAGATGCTTAGCAGCCCAAGCCAATGTGCAACATGTCTTTTCAAGCATAGAATACCGAGTCTCACAATCGTTGAATTTCTTACTGAGGTAGTAAATTTCATATTCTTTCTATCCAGATTCATCTTACTGACCAAGAACACAACCCATACTCTTACCAAGCACAGTCAAATACATGATCAATGGTCTTCCTTCAACAGGAGGACACATAATCGAAGGCTCGAGCAGATACTTTTTTATACTATCAAAAGCTTTATGGTAATCATCGGTCCAGTCACAAGACTGATCTTTCCGAAGAAGTTTGAATATAGGCGCACATGTGGCAGTCATATGCGATATAAATCTTGAGATATAACTCATGCGGACGAGAAAACATTTGACTTGCTTCTCAGTTTTGGGCGCGGGCATCTCTTGTATTTCTTTGACCTTGGCAGGATTAACTTCAATACCCTTCTCACTGACAATGAAGCCCAACAACTTACCAGAACGAACACCAAAAGTACACTTATTGGAATTCAATCGGAATTTGTACTTCCTTAAATGCTGGAATAGCTTCAACAAATTCTCAATATATTCTTCTTCATTTCTATATTTGGAAATCATATCATCAACATAAACTTCAATCTCTTTATGCATCATATCATGAAAAAGAGTGGTCATAGCTCTCTAGTATATTGCACCAACCTTTTTTAAACCGAAAGGCATCACTCTATAACAGAATGCTCCCCAGGGTGTAATGAATATGATCTTCTCCATATCTTCAGGTGCCATCTTGATTTGATTATAACCGGAAATCTGTCCATAAACAAACAGACTTTGAATTTAGCTATATTGTCTACCAACATGTCAATGTGTGGCAGAGGAAAATCATCTTTCGGACTAGCTTTGTTTAAATCTCTATAATCGACACACATGCGAACTTCTCCATCCTTCTTAGGAACATGCACAATATTGGCCACCCACTACGGATATTCAGAGGTAACAAGAAAACCATCATCAATCTGTTTCTGCACTTCCTCTTTGATCTTTACTGCCATATCAGGATGAGTCCTTCTTAACTTCTGCTTGACCGACAGGGATTCTGGCTTCAACAAAAATCTATGCTCCACAATCTCAGAATCTAGACCAGGCATGTCTTGATAGGACCAAGCAAACACATTAGAATACTCTCAAAGAAGATCAGTCAACCCCTTCTTAGATTCTGGACACAATTGAGACCCAATCTTGACTTCCTTCACATCATCCTCGGAACCCAAATTTACTAATTCAATATGCTCTGCGAATGACTGAATGGATTTTTCGTCGTTCTTAAGCAAACGAGATAATTCATCAGATATTTCTTCATCATCAATCTCTTCCTCAGCTTCAAACACAGGGAAATCAAAGTTTGGAGAGGGAGTAGGATCATTGTATTCAGCGAGTTTGAGAATCAACCTGCATAATGATTTGATATTTTGATATTAGATAAGTGAAGTACAAACAAATATTATGCAGATGGAAAGATCATTATTCATTTATGTTTTTTGTGATTACCGTTTTCAGAAAAAGCAAAAAGCAAAATAAAACATAATAGATGTGGATGAATAAAATTGTATTTTATTGATGATAATAAAGAAAATGCCCAACAATGTTCACTTCTACCTTAGGCATAGGAGAAGGACTTTTCTCAAAATAATAAAAATAAATTACTTAGAACGGTGAATGACAAGAGGAACATCAACATCAACCCAATTGGTGCAAGTCTGGCCATGCATCACAAAGTTGGCGCAAGCTTCGTCTTCATCACCACCGTCTTCTATAATGGCAGCTGAGTGTTGATCATTCCCATGAACGAACCCTCCACTGCAGAAAATTGGTTTCATAACTTTGACATTGGCATTGAATGGCCTCGGTTGAAATCCTAGCCTGGCTCTGTTCTTGTTCTTGGCGATCTCCACAACACGACCCACTTGTCAATGCTGCCAGCCTGAATAGCCTTTTATGCATCTTTCAAAGAAGACATGGGTGCTCCAGTTTTCTTTAATTCATCAGCAATAGATAAGGCTTGGAATGGAATTCCAACCCCCTCCTCAGCATTAACATACGTGAAAGACGACAAATGGCTCACCAACAATTCCTTCTCTCCACCAACAACGACAAGCTTTCCGTTCTTCACAAATTTTAGCTTCTGGTGAAGAGTAGACATCACTGCTCCAACTTCGTAAATACATGGCCTTCCGGACA
The DNA here is from genome assembly GCF_024323335.1 of Lathyrus oleraceus. Classification (NCBI taxonomy): domain Eukaryota; kingdom Viridiplantae; phylum Streptophyta; class Magnoliopsida; order Fabales; family Fabaceae; genus Lathyrus; species Lathyrus oleraceus. Next base: position 452,990,177 of record NC_066585.1, on the reverse strand, counting down.
AGCAACTGTAGGGGGTGGATATGAATTAATTGAAAATTAACTTGGAAATCACACAGACCTATCTTCACTAGAAGGTCCACTTCTCTAATGATAGTTTTATGAGAATCGTTGAACGCTTTGACAATCACGTAGTTATACCTCATTGGGGCGCCTTGATAGGAGAGTCTTGACAAAGTTAATTTTGGAAACACATTCAATGATGACCCAGTGTCAACCAACACATTATACAAAGCATCCTCCTTGTAATTCATAGAAATATGTAGTGCTAAATTGTGATTCATGCCTTCCTCAAGGACCTCTTCATCACAAAAACTAAAATTATTACAAGAAGTTATGTTGACAACTATGTGGTCAAACTGATCCACAGTAACATCGTGCTCAACATAGGATTATTCCAACACTTTCTGCAACGCTTCTCTGTGCGCTTCAGAATTCATCAGCAGTGATAACACAAAGATCTTTGACGGAGTCTGGAGCAGCTTCTCTACAACATTGAATTCACTTCTCTTGATTAACCTTAAAACCTCATCATCATCGTTAGTATTCAATTTGATGGATTCACTAGAGTGGCATATTGGAGCACTAACCAGATTCACTACTGGAATCTCTGCCTTCTTCTTGCTGCAAAATCTTTTATAATCTTCGGAAACACTAGACTGAACACACGACTACTACGGGTCACCTTCGCTATATCTGCAATATTTACCATCGAGTCTACAACTGGTAGAGGAACCTCTTGACCATTTTCAATCATAGTATCATTATATTGATATGGCACATTGATTAGTCACCATTTTCACTATATTTTCGTTGCTCAGCCGACAAGAAACCAAGGATTTTGAGACACTATGCAAGCATTTTGGTACTTTTCAAGGCAATTTTACTTCCCGTATAATATTTAAATCATTTCCATTCATTGTCATGTTTTACTTTAGATTTTCGTTATTTTACGCGTGGGATGTCTGTGTTTTTGTCCAACAGGTCCATGTGGAAGAACCGAGAAACTCGGAGCGAGACAGGGTGAGTCAGATTTGGAGAAATTCATGACAACGTTTAAAAAGGTTAAGGGTCATATGTCTTTGTTGGGAGCACTCGAAAGAATTCCCATATACAATAAATTCATGGAAGAGTTAATGGCTGAAAAGAAACCAACAGCAGAGGAACAGGTAGCCTCAAAGGAAAAGTATAGTGCAAATTCACGGGAGTTAAAAATTCCAAACAAATAGAAGGATCTGGAACGGTAATAGTACCATGCACAATTAAAGGAAGAACCTTCAAAAGGGCACTAATAGATTCTGGATCTAGTGTGAGTTTGATGCCATTATCAATCTATCACAGGTTGGGTATTAAAAATGTCAGTGATACAAAGACAAATCTGAAGTTTGCGGATCACTCAAGAAAGGATGCATATGGTATAGCAGAAGACGTATTGGTATAATAAAGGACTTGATTTTTCATGTTAATTTTGTAATCCTAGACAAACCTGAAGATGATGAGGCACCCATCATTCTGGGTCAACCTTTCATGCAGACAAGTCGATGTAGTCTCGACATGGATTTGGGCAGGTTAACCTTGAAAGTTCACGACAAGGAGATAACACTGAATGCTATTGAAGACCAGGGGCTAGAGGAAGATACATAATCTCACTATCAAGTAGGCTTAATCAGGACAGAGGTGAGAAGGCAAAGTAACATACCAACATCAGAGAAAGATACAGGAAGGCCCTCTCGACTCTCACCACTGCCATTAGCCACCCTGAATGGAAAGACTCCAACCTCTATTCCAAAAACCAAGAGAAAGAAAAGAAAACGAAAACAAGGTAAGGAGATGAAGGTTAAAAAGGACTTGTGGCACAAAGGAATCCATACTGATGAAAGAGACAACTTCCCAGTTTTAGACAAGAGATGCAACAAGGTTTGGAGGTTGAAGTACCCACCATAACAAGGGGAATGAACCGTCGAGCCATGCAACGTTAAACGACGCGCTTCGTGGGAGGCAATATATGTGTTACTATTTCTAATTATTGTTTGTGTTTGTTTGTTAGCTTAGGTTTGCACAGTGCCTTGCATAAAAGGGAGAAGGTACTCACATGGAAAAAGTTAGAAAAATAAGCAGAACAGCAGTCTGACACGGCCCATGTCAGGCTTGCAGATTTGAAATTTGTTTGGAAAATTTGAATTTCGTGTAGCCATGTTGTACTTTCTGCCCCAGACCCTCAGTGGGATACTGTGAGTCACCCTCATTCTAACTTATTCTAAAAAATTGAAGTCAATGTTTAGTTAAAGTGTGTGTGTGGGGGGGGGGGGGGGGGGTTTCTATGCTTTTTGCCTTTATTTTTGTTTAATGTTTTATTTTATGAGTTCCCAATTTTTACCATTCACATTTGGTTTAGTTTTAATGTCGGGTATCATGTGTTACATGTTATTCAGGTTCTCGGTATTATAGTCGGATGAGGTAATGATCAATAGCGGTAGTGGATGAAATGAGCACTTGACTTACTATTGCTTGTTGTGAAGGATCTTCCCAGAAAGTCGATACTGCTGAAGAAAAGATCGAATGCAATTTCTAAAGCTCAACTAACGTAGGTTCCCTATGCATTCTGAGTTGAGTAAGAAGCCGCACCATACTCGAAGTAGTGTGGATGCTGTCAAGCTTTACCTAACATGGTGAGTGCATAAAAAGCCAAACACATTTGTCATCATGAGCGATATTCAGGTATGTCTTTATCACTCTGACTTTGCGTAGGTTCTCTGGGAGTTTCACTTTATGTATACACACACTGAGGCACGTTGTTTGATTATAGCCCTGAGCCTTTCTAGCCATCCAATTAATGTTATCCTTTGTTAACCTCATTTGAGTCTGTACCCTTTGTTTGTCTAACCACATAAATGCCACTCACGGCCCAAAACACTTCTTACCCTGTTCGGAGATAATGTGATGTCATTAAGTTGTGTTAATTTCTGAGTTTGGGGTAAACCCCATAAGTATCAAAAACCAAGGTGAGTACGAAAAAAAGAAAAAAGAAGAAAAACGACAAATGTAGTCAGTGGTTAAAAGGAAGCACACACCAAAGGAAGATCACAGTTGAAAAAAAAAAGAGAATATCAAAGAAAAACTGAGCAATTGAAAAATAAAAGAATAAAACATAGTGAAAAGAATATTAACATTGGCTCTAAACCCCAAACCACTTGTTTTCCCTTTTGTTTGTATTTACACACCATAACCCAAGCCTCGTTACAACCCGAAAAACCTCAAAAAGTGTGTTTTGTGTGTAGTTGATATGAAAGGAGAAACTATTCAAACTTATGAGTTGATATTGCATATTCTGAATTGGGAGTGAAAACACTTTAACCCCGAGAGACTTGGTGAGAGTGTGATGTAAGCTGACAGGTGAAGCGGTACCTTGATGAGGAAGTGCGGCAAAAAACTCATTAGGAAAAGCAGGAAATATAAAAGGGAGAGTAAAAGAGTTGGCGAAAGATCTCAGCAGTATCATGGTAAGAATACAAATTTTGGGAAGTGACACTTTGTCGTATAGGACATTACTTGAGGACAAGCAATGAGCTAAGTTTGGGGTTGTGATCAGTCACCATTTTCACTATATTTTCGTTGCTCAATCGACAAGAAACCAAGGATTTTGAGACATTGTGCAAGCATTTTGGTAATTTTCAAGGCAATTTTACTTCCCGTGTAATATTAAAATCATTTCCATTCAATGTCATATTTTACTTTATATTTTTATGATTTTACACGTGGGATGTCTGTGTTTTTGTACAACAGGTCCAAGTGGAAAAACTGAGGAACTCGGAGCGAGACAGGACAGAATTCCGACAAGCAAAGGAATTGAAAAACCCCGGTACAGGAGGCCTGACACGGCCACCCGTGTCACCTGACACGTGCCGTGTCAGGCAGAAGGAGAATGAAAGAAAGAAAATAGTAGCCTGACACAGCCGGCCGTGTCAGGCCTTATCCTCAACCGTGTTAGCCCAAGCCCAAAATTTTACATTTTCATCGGGCTTTTGATCATCGGGCTTGCAGAGAGATTTTTGGACATGTCCACCTGTTGCTTGGAATTCTCACTATATAAGAGAACCTTCTACCAAAGAAAATATCATCTTGGGACTAGGAGAACACAGTATTGTCAAACAAGCAAGGATTACAGAGATCAAGGAATTCAGAGAGCGGAAAGTTTTCATGAGCGAAAGCAATTGAAGATCCACGTCATCCAATTACTTGTAATGTGTGTTTTTTATCTTGAATTTGTTTTGAACAATATGAGTAGCTAAACCCCCCAATGCTAGGGGGTGTCCCTGATTTAGAATTTTAATGACTATGAGTTTACGATTTCATTTATAATATTATTCTTTCGGTAACCTTTTGATGTGTTTAATGCTTTCTCTTTCGAACCAATCGAGATTGTTTTATGGTTATCAATTAAGCTGGACCTCCATTGGTAAGGTTTTCATAAGATTACTCTGCAGTAAATATCAACTAGGACTAGAGATACCATGTATGAATCAGAGCATTCTTGATATAATAAAGCTTAACTTCACCCTAATTGGCTATGGACATAGAAATTAGGGTAGATTGATTAAAGGTTTTCTCACCAAGGACTTGGGAGAAAATACCCTTGAGAACTGGTAGTAATTGATATTTGCTGATGCAGTAGTGACTCAGAGTTGTTACAGGGATAAATCATACACCTTCCCTGGTATTGTTCCTCATACCTTGCAAACCCTTATTTTCATTCTTGTTTGCCTTTGCCTTATTTTTATAATTTTGAATTTAAAACCCCAATTATAATTTTTGTTTAATTGAATGATGAACTGAACTCAATATTAACTTGTAGTCCTTGAGATCGACATTCGGGGAATTTCCTCGTTATAACTATAACAGGAAAAATAGTACACTTGCTATATTTCCGATCATGTTTTTGGTGTCGTTGTCGGGGACTGCCAAAATATAGAGTTTAATTTTTAGTTCAATTAATATTTTGTTACTCTGCAATAAAATTATTTTTCTATCATTTATATAATTTAATTCATTAATCTGTGTATGCGAGGAGAGCCCTCAGTAGAATTTCTTTTTAACACAAAAATCGAAAGAACCCTTCACCGGAAACGCAGAAACGCTAGATTGGATTCCAAAGAAGAAGTTCCCTTTGATCACTCAGAGTCAGAAAAAGAAACTATGGCTGAAATTCCTCCAGTTCCACTGTTTCCACCTCCGGAAAGACTCCTAGGTGACTATGGAGGTGCAAATGCGTCGGGTGGTAGATTGACCATTGTCAACCAACCGATGAATGACGAACTTTCAACTGCATCCTATCACAATCAATTAACTTGAGAGAAAATCTTTCACCGAAAAGGTTAATGAAGATGCCAACAAGCACCTGCAAAGATTCCTGACCATGAGTACTACTTTGAAAATTGATGGTCATACTGATGAAGCGAAGAAGTTAAGAATGTTCCTGTTAACTTTAGCTGAAGAGGCGGAAGAGTGGTTCTCCTCTCTTCCAGCTGGCAGTATTACATCATGGAAAGAGATGGAAACAACTTTCTTAAATGAGTATTTTCCCACATCAGTATTTCTGAGAAAAAGGTATGAAATCTTGAACTTCAAACAGAAAGATGGTGAGTCTTTGGGAGATACCTACAAAAGATTCAAAAGAGTCCTGGTAGCGTGCCCAACTCATAATATGGATCAGACTGAACAAATGCAGATGTTTGTGAATGAGCTGAAAATAAAGACAAAACAGTTAATTGATACAGCACCCGGTGGCTCAACAAATTTCTTAACGGCCACAGGTATTAAAAGGATCATTGAAGTGATAGCCGCAAATGAGCATATGGAATTATATGATAGGTGTACAAGAAAACCTGAAGGAGTCATTGACCTGAAAGTAGAAGCAAATAAAATCCGTTTGAAAGATACAGTCGCTGTTGAAGTAGAGAAGAAATTGAAAGCGATGAGTGTAGGTATTCAACAGGTAGCTCAAATTCAACCTTCTCAGACCATCACTTGTGAAATCTGTAATGGACCTCACCATACTGTGTATTGCTTTGCAACTCCTCAACAAATTGAAGAGATAAAATTCTTAAGGAAGAATAACCCATACTCTAACACTTACAATCCAGGTTGGAAGAATCATCCAAACTTCTCCTGGAAAGATCAGAAAGGGAATGTTCCACAATAGGGTCAAGGTCAATATCAGACTCAATATCAACAACAGCAAGCTCTAAGGAAAGCGGACTGGGAGATTGCCATTGAAAACATGGCAGCTCAAAATAGGCAATTTAAAGAAGAGACGAGAAACAATCAGAAAAACATCACCGCCTCTCTAAAGAATCTTGAAGTTCAGCTGGGGCAGATAGCATAACAACTAGCAAGTTCTCGAACACCAGGTTCCTTACCTAGTGAAACAGTTCAAAATCCGAGAGATCAAGAGAATATTAGTACTGTCATGACGAAAAAGAAAAAGGCTGCTAAAAAGAAAAAAACTATATCACCGGGTGAGCCGACTAAAGAAGAAATTACAAAGGAGACTAAACCGGTGATTAAGTTGCCCTACCCTTAGAGAGTGACAAAGAAGGAACCAAGCGAGTCAGACTTGGAGAAATTCATGACAATGTTTAAAAATGTTAAGGGTCATATGTCTTTGTTTGAAGCACTCGAAAGAATGTCCATGTACAAGAAATTCATGGAAGAGGTAATGGCTGAAAAGAAACCAACAACAAAAGAACAGGTAGCCTACAAGGAAAAGTATAGTGCAAATTCACGGGAGCTGAAAATTCCAAATAAACAGAAGGATCCTGGAACGATAACAGTACCATGCATAATTAAAGGAAGAACCTTCAAAAGGGCACTAATAGATTCTGGAGCTAGTGTGAGTTTGATGCCATTATCAATCTATCACAGGTTGGGTATTTAAAATGTCACTGATACAAAGACAAATCTGAAGTTTGCGGATCACTCAAGAAAGGATGCATATGGTATAGCAAAAGACGTACTGGTAACAATAGAGCACTTGATTTTTCCTGTTGATTTTGTAATCCTAGACATACCTGAAGATGATGAGGCACCCATCATTCTGGGTTGACCTTTCATGCAGACAAGTCGATGCAGTCTCGACATGGATCTGGGCACGTTAACCTTGAAAGTTCACGACAAGGAGATAACACTGAATGTTATTGAAGACCAGGAGCTAGAGGAAGATACAGAATCTCACTATCAATTAGGCTTAATCAGGATAGAGGAGAGAAGGCAAAGTAACATACTAACATCAAAGAAAGATACAGGAAGGCCCTCTCGACTCTCACCACTGCCATTAGCCACTCTGAATTGAAAGACTCCCATCTCTATTCCAAAAACCAAGAGAAAGAAAAGAAAACAAAAACAGGGTAAGGAGATGAAAGTTAAAAAGGACTTGTGGCACAAAGGAATCCATACTGATGAAAGAGACAGCTTCCCAGTTTTGGACAAGAGATGCAACAAGGTTTGGAGGCTGAAGTACCCACCATAACATGGGAAATGAATCGTCGAGCCATGTGACGTTAAAGAAGCGCTTCGTGGGAGGCAACCCACACGTTACTATTTCTAATTATTGTTTATGTTTGTTTGTTAGTTTAGGCTTGCATAGTGCCTTGCATAAAAGGGAGAAGGTACTCACATGGAAAAAGTTGGAAAAATGAGCAGAACAGCAGCCTGACACGGCCCATGTTAGGCCTGCAGATTTGAAATTTGTTTGGAAAATTTGAATTTCGTGTGGGCATGTTGCACTTTCCGCCCCAGACCCTCAGTGGGGTACTGTGAGTCACCCTCCTTCTAACCTGTTCTAAAACATTGAGGTCAATGTTTAGTTAAAGTGTGGGGGAGGTTTTCTAGGATTTTTTCCTTTATTTTTGTTTTATGTTTTATTTTATGAGTTCCCAATTTTTACCGTTCACATTTAGTTTAGTTTTACTGTCGGGTATCATGTGTTACATGTATTTCAGGTTCTTGGTATCATAGTCAGATGAGGTAATAATCAATAGCGGTAGTTGATGAAATGACCACACCACTTACTATTGCTTGTTGTGAAGGATCTTCCCAGAAAGTCGATACTGCTGAAGAAAAGATCGAATGCAATTTCTAAAGCTCAACTAATGTAGGTTCCCTGTGCAGTCCGAGTTGAGTAAGAAGCCGCACCATACTCGAAGTAGTGTGGATGCTGTCAACCTTTACCTAAAATGGTGAGTGCAAAAAAAGCCAAACACATTTGTCATCATGAGCGATATTCAGGTATGTCTTTATCACTCTGACTTTGCGTAGGTTCTCTGGGAGTTTCACTTCATGTATACACACACTGAGGCACGTTGTTTGATTATAGCCCTGAGCCTTTCTAGCCATCCCATTAATGTTATCCTTTGTTAACCCCATTTGAGCCTGTACCCTTTGTTTGTCTAACCACATAAATGTAACTCGCGGCCCAAAATACTTCTTACCCTGTTCGGAGTCAATGTGATGTCATTAAGCTGTGTTAAATTCTAAGTTTGGGGTAAACCTCATAAGTATCAAAAACCATGGTGAGTACGAAAAAAAGAAAAAAGAAGAAAAATGACAAATGTGGTCAATGGTTCGAAGGAAGCACTCACCGAAGGAAGATCGCTCAGTTTATAAAAAAAAGAATATCAAAGAAAAATTGAGCAATTGAAAAAGAAAAGAATAAAACATAGTGAACAGAATATTAACATTGGCTCTGAACCCAAAACCACTTACTTTCCCTTTTGTTTGTATTTACCACACCATAACCCAAGCCCCGTTACAACCTGAAAGACCTCAAAAAGTGTGTGTTGTGTGTAGTTGATATGAAAGGAGAAACTATTCAAACTTATAAGTTGATATTGCATATTCTGAATTGGGAATGAAAACACTCTAACCTCGAGAGACTTGGTGAGAATGTGATGTAAGCTGATAGGTGAAGCGGTACCTCGATGAGGAAGTTCGGCAAAAACCTCATTAGGAAAAGCAGGAACTATAAAAGGGAGAGTAAAGGCGTTGGCGAAAGATCTCAACAGTATCATGATAAGAATACAAATTTTGGGAAGTGACACTTTGTCGAATAGGACATTACTTGAGGACAAGCAATGAGCTAAGTTTGGGGTTGTGATCAGTCACCATTTTCACTATATTTTCGTTGCTCAACCGACAAGAAACCAAGGATTTTGAGACACTGTGCAAGCATTTTGGTACTTTAAAGGCAATTTTACTTCCCCTATAATATTAAAATCATTTCCATTCATTGTCATATTTTACTTAATATTTTCGTGATTTTACGTGAGGGATGTCTGCGTTTTTGTCCAACAGGTCCAGGTGGAAGAACCGAGGAACTCGGAGCGAGACAGGGTAGAATTCCAGCAAGCAAAGGAATGGGAAAACCCCGGTACAGGAGGCCTGACACGGCCTCCCGTGTCACCTGACACGGGCCGTGTCAGGCAGAAGGAGAACGAAAGAAAGAAAACAGTAGTCTGACACCGCCCGTGCCAGGCCTTATCCTCAACCGTGTCAGCCCAAGCCCAAAATTTTACCTTTTCATCGGGCTTTTGATCATCGGGCTTGCAGAGAGATTTTTGGACATGTCCACCTGTTGCTTGGAATTCTCACTATATAAGAGAACCTTCTACCAAAGAAAAGATCATCTTGGAACGAGGCGAATACAATATTGTCAAACAAGCAAGGATTATAGAGATCAAGGAATTCGGAGAGCGAAAGGTTTTCATGAGCGGAAGCGATTGAAGATCCACATCATCCCATTACTTGTAATATGTATTTTTTTATCTTGAATTTGTTTTGAACAATATGAGTAGCTAAACCCCCCAATGCTAGGGGGTGTCCCTGATTTACAATTGTAATGACTATGAGTTTACGATTGCATTTATAATATTATTCTTACGGTAACCTTTTGATGTGTTTAATGCTTTCGCTTTCGAACCAATCGAGATTGTTTTGTGGTTATCAACTAGGTTGAACCTCCATTGGTAAGGTTTTTATAAGGTTACTCTACAGTAAATATCACCTAGGACTAGAGATACCCTGTATGAATTAGAGCATTCTTGATATAATAAATCTTAACTTCACCCTAATTGCCTATGGACGTAGAAATTAGGGTAGATTAATTAAAGGTTTTCTCACCAAGGACTTGGGATAAAATACCCTTGAGAACTGGTAGTAATTGATATTTGTTGATGCAATAGTGACTTAGAGTTATTACAGGGATAAATCATACACCTTCCCTGGCATTGTTCCTCATACCTTGCAAACCCTTATTTTCATTCTTGTTTGCCTTTGCCTTATTTTTATAATTTTGAATTTAAAACCCCAATTATAATTTTTGTTTAATTGAACGATGAACTGAACTCAATATTAACTTTCAGTCCTTGAGATCGACATTCGGGGAATTTCCTCTTTATTACTATAACAGGCAAAATAGTACAATTACTATTTTTCCGATCACACATCTTTATCGAATGAGTAAGGCACAAGGCCCACTAACCGTATAACCAACGGCGATACCAATCCATTGACATTATTGCTGCTCCTACTATAAAATTGAATGAGTATCCGCTCAGGGGTCTTGAATACTGGCAAAATGACATTCACATCATCTCCCAAATGACGGGACTGGAAAATCGGAATAAGTCCTTCATCCATCAGCCTTTGAATATCCCTCTTGACAATAACACATCCACGAGGGTTCACGCTACAATTTACACAACCATCATGGTCATGTTCACAATCACTAACCAAGCAAATATCTTTATGCATTGCCACTAAAGATCTTCTAATATAGCAGACATTATAAATCTTGAACTCACCTGGACAACCGTCAACCATGTTCACAGATGCGTTACCATGAGGAGGCAACGAATTTTCTTTTATGTTCGGCGCTCTGTCCTCAAAGGAAACCATACCACTCTTTAACAACTTATGAACTTCATATTTTAGAGGATAGAAATTCTCTATATCATGACCAGGGGATCCCTGGTGAAAAGCACAATGAATATCAGGCTTGAACCACCATGGTAATGGCTCAGGAATTTGAGGATGATTTCTTTGCTTAATGAGATTCTTGAGGACCAATGACGGGTATAACTCTGCATAAGTCAAAGGAATAGGGTCAAAGGAGACCTTCTTCCTCTCAAAAGTTTGTCGGTGATTATTGTTGTTGTTGTTGTTGGTTCTTTATTGCAGTTGTTGTTGATGTTGTTGTTGAATTGGAACTGATTGATTATTAGAGTTGTTGGAAAAACCCGGAATAACTAAAGAAACTTGATGTTGATGTTGATGAGGTTGAGAACTCTTTCTGACATGAGGCCTCCTTTGCCTCCCTATTCATACTGAATTAGCTTCTCATTCCTTCCTTTTAGAGAAACTCCCACCATACTTCTTACTAACTGACGCCTCTTCTTTAGACAAACGTCATTCACGGACTCCTTCTTCTAGCCTCATCCCCATGTTTACCATATCGGTAAAATCAATGGGGGAACTCGCAATCATACGTTCATAGTAAAATGAACTCAATGTTTTCAAGAAAATCTTTGCCATTTCCTTCTCTTCAAGAGGTGGACTTATCTGGGCAGCCAATTCCCTCTATCTCTGGACATATTCTTTGAATGTATCCTTATCCTTCTGAGACATAAACCTCAATTGATCTCTATCATGCGCCATATCCACGTTGTACTTAGATTTCTTGACAAAGGCCTCGCCTAAGTTATTGAAAGTACGGATGCTTGCACTGTCCAGACCCATGTATCACCTCAAGGCAGCTCCAGTTAAACTGTCTTGGAAATAGTGAATCAGTAACTGATCATTATCAGTATGAGTAGACATCTTTCTGGCATACATAACAAGACGGATTAGCGGGCAAGTCTTTGCTTTGTACTTTTCAAAGTCTGGGACCTTGAATTTCACTGGGATCTTAACATTGGGGACCAAGCAGAGTTCAACAGCACTCTTCCCAAATAAGTCTTTCCCTCTCAGAGTCTTCAACTCTTTGCGCATCTTGAGGAATTGATCTTTCATTCCATCCATCTTCTCATATACATCTGTATCCTCAGATGGCTCAGAATGGTAGATAGTATCCTCAACAAGAGGCAGAGTGTGAACAAATAAAGGTGGCACTAACATAACCGGGATAGATGTCGGCAGAGAAACAAATGTGGGTGCATACCCTTCTGGCATAAAATTTGACGGCATTCCCCAAGGGAATCAAGCAGGCATAAAAGGAATGGATTGACTAGTAGCGGCAACTAGAACAGTTGAAGTAGAAACCTCAGGAATACAGTCCTTTAAGGAGGGGGAGTTGTAGGAGACGGTGACGACTGATTCTGGGCAGCAATCACAGATTCCATCAGCGTTGCTAGTCTGGCGATCTCATCCTTCAGCTCTCAGTTCTCTTGCTCTAGATGCTACATTCTCTTCGGTTGATTAGCGCGAGTATTATAGCGGCGAGTCAGCTTGACTGATGCATAGAAGAAGAACTGATAAGATATCTGGAGAAAGAAACCTGTTATGCAAATGATGCATGAAACGCAATGTTTTTGATCGTTTTTAATTTCAAGGAATATATGAAGTCCTATTTGCATATATATATATATATATATATATATATATATATTCAAATAATATCAATAATAACAATTTGATTGACCATAAAATCTCTTTTTATTCATAAATGTTTGAACGGATTACACTGAGTACAATTTCAGAAACCAAAGTACAAATACAAGAGAAAAGGAAAATATCATCCTAAGGATCCCTTAGCAACTACACTAGGTGATCTGACTATGGGTGCATACTTCCTTCAAATGCATCGAATCTCAGACTCAAAGGATGTCTTCATCTGAGCCTTCTCAAGAACTAGCTGATCAAAAATCTTCTTCCAAGCACCGAAAGGTTGAGGCATGCTAGAGGAAGATAGACCCTCTGGCTCTCTCTTCCTCTTCACTGCTTGGTCTTCAAGAATCTCAATAAGTGCATCCTTGTCTTTTGACTCAAGATGCAACTCTTCATGCTTTCGGCTCAAAGCATGGAACCACTCTTCCCACATATCTTTCTCTTGCTTCATCTTGGTGAGTGCGTCTTCCAACTCCTCTACATATTGGTTAGGGAGAGTTGATGGCTTAGCCACAACCACAGACATAGGTCTTTCATAGGCATATGACATCTTCAGCTCCAAAGCTCTCTTCTTCACCCAGACAGTGTAAGCTTCCAAAGCTACACAGTTGCATGGACCAAGCTCATATCTTCCCTTCCTATGCGCATTATGCCAAGCATGTATCATCCTTTTCTTCAAATATTGAGGATCTTTACCCTCTTGATATAATAGACCCTCTAACTGAGTGTTATTAGGTTTATCTCTCAAGGGGAACCCAAGTTAACGACGAGCCAAAGCAGGGTTGTAGTTGATTCCTCCTTGTGTATCAATGAGAGGCACATTAGATAACTCTCCACAACTATCAATAATGTTCATACTACCCAATGCAGAATCATACCAAACAATATCATCATTAGTGAGAGACATAAGTCTCTGAGACCACCGTAGACATTGCTTGTTCTCCAAAAAAGCAGGTGTCTGAGGCAAGTGCGAAGTAAACCACTTGCACAGAAGAGGAACACAACACATAATACTCCTACCACCTTTAGAATTCCTCAAATGCAAAGAGATATACATGTCACCCAACAGAGTAGGAACGAGATTTCCAATCAAGAAAATGTAATTGGCATTAACATCAACAAAACCGTCAACGTTAGGGAACAAAGCTAAACCATAGATGAGAAATACAAAGATGGCTTCAAAAGCATCCATACTACCGGCTTGATCAAAGACAGTAGCCTTTTCAATGAGGAACTCAGAAATCAACCCAAGAATACCTCCTTTCTTCACCAAATGAGCATCAATCTCAGATTTCTTCAGATGAAGAGCTTCAGCTATGACATGAGATCTAGGAATCTCATCTAATCCACTAAAATGTACCTTGTTAGATACAGGTATTCTCAAGAGATGGGCATACTCCTCTAATGTAGGTACAAGCTGATAATCAGGAAAAGTGAAGCACCGGAAGAGAGGATCATAGAATTGAACCAAAACACTTAGAAGTCCTTCAACCACATCAACATATAATATAGACAAAAGCTTCCCATGACATTGCTTGAAGTCCAAGGGGTCTAATACAAAAGATGACAACTTCCCTAGCTCTTTCAAATCAGGACATCTGAAACTGTACTTCTTAGTGTTCCTTCATCCATAATCAATGGTATGAAAATGTTTGCAAAGAAGACCTCAGTTTCCTTGAAATTTATTTTCTGTGATGGATGTTATGATAAGCATGTATGCATGAATGAAACAAACATACACAAGGGATCACACACAATGAAAACACAAACAAAGGTCAAGGGATGGATCAAGCTATCATCAAGATCCATCATCCATTTTGGTGGATTATAGTTTTCACCTTATCAACACCCAAGTTCCATTGATATTGATGAAACTTTATCGGATCAACCGAGAATCAAAGGGTTTGTTGTGAGTCACGAGCATGGAGTCAGGTTAAGAACCATCCCGAAGGAGAGTAATGAGGATAAAAACCTATAGATCATGTTCTAAAAAGTTCCCAGAGTCTTGATCCCATCTATCAGATATTATAGGTTAGGATGACTGACTCATCAACCCATAATATTCTCAAGATAAACTCGTATGAGTGTAGTATCACGTAACAACTGTTATCAAGTCTACACTTGAACAGTCTCCGCACTACATCCTAAATAGGCCAAGTTGGGTTAAATGTTCTATGATCCTTAGCTTCTCGGACCCCAAATCAAAGAAAGTAATGCATTTCCACAAATAACTTATGTGATATCAGTAACTCCAAAAGGGTCTCCACTGAGTAGATGGGTCTCAAGCCAATTTGTTAAGGACTACTCCACACAAGTTGAACGTGACTATACCATCCTTCTATCTTAATTGCACTCAAGTTCGGGTTAGAACTTATCTCACCACATAGAGATCACCAAGCACAATAGACAAATTATATCACACAAATAATATACAAACATCAAATATACAAATATATACACATAAAAAAGTAGGCTAAACCCACTGAGGACTACTCCCCAGCAGAGTCACCACTTAATTTCTGTAGCGGTAAATTCTTGACCATCAAGCCATGGATAAGCTTAACGTCAACAAAACCAGAGTCGCCACCACACTTTTATTGTTTCCAAAGGAAAAGGGAAAAGTACGAATAAAACCCAAACATAAGAAGTTTTCAATTCAAAACTAATAAAATGTCAGAGATTACAGGTAAGGGGGTTGGTTACACAGAGGGAAACTGTTAGCATCCAAAGTGTCATAGGTACTCCTAGGGAGCCCTTTCTTATGTATGCATATGTTTTTGGTATAAATGATGTTTGATAAAATAGAGTGTATGGGTGAGAAAAGAATTCATTGATTATATTTTTGTATTTGACAAGACCTTCGGTCTTGTGCCTACATACCAACATAAAAATGAGGGATCAAAACCTCGTAGTTCGTGGTAAAAATTTCAAATAAGTTGGTGAATTGCTTTTAATAAAAGTTTAATAAGAAAAGGCACAAAGGGCCAGAAGTTTGAATGGAGTTGTTAGTTCTTTTTGTCGTTTGAAATTTTAAGTCAATATGATTAAGTTTATTTACAAATTTGATTTAAGAAAGAGCTTGAAAATTCAATGGCATAAGGCCAAAGTTTCTAATCATTAAAATATAGTCTAAGTTTAAAATCACAAGCAAAGAAAGTTTTTGAAAAGAGGGAAGAGATTTTGAAATTAAAGAAGTGGGAGGAGATTAAGAGGTTATCCTAAGCACAAATTTAAAAGTTAAGAGTTGAAAAGATCCAATCAATGGGATGCAATCCAACAGATAAAAATGTCATATGAAAACCCATTTTTCTTTGGACTTTAATCAAGCAATAATTAATAAGCAATGAGCAATATCCAGACTTCATAAAGACCAAGACATCAAATAAAGATAGTCATATCCAAGTAAGCACTCCAATAGTTAGCTGTCTTCATTGTCTTCCCATGTATCAGATGAAATCTTCCTTGATCAACTTAGAACAAAGCATCAAACACAAGATCAAAATAACAATTAAGCACAAAGACAGAGTAATAGATAAACCTAAGAAATTTTCAAGGCTTGTATCAGATGAAGGCACAGTTCAAACTAGCTCAGTCTCAAAATGTTGGCATTGGCCAACTCCTTTTTGCACAGGGAATGTTGCCAAATACTAAGTCCAAAAGTTCAGATCATGTTCAACAGTCCACCAGATGATTTTAGGGTTTTTGTTATTATTAGGTATTTTAAGGTCCTAAGACCACAAACAAAATCAAAACACACAAACAATATATACAATCATAAGATATGTCTCAAATGAGCAAAGTGAAAAGGACATAAACATAAACAAGTTATATGAAATGTAAATGGCAATGAATGGTAAAGGACTGAAATTGAAATTGCATAATAGTAAATGACTTGAAAGTAAAGAAATATTAACAAGAGTTCGTTAAATGTTAGTCAAAAGTTAGTCAAGTGTTAGTGGTGATTTTTTAATTGATTAAGTCATTCTTTGGAGAACACTCAACCATTCATTCACAAGTATGAATCCTTAAGCCAAGACATCTTCCATGAGAAGGGTTCCAACTTGGATAATTCAACAAGTATTCAACTAGCTCCCATGAAAGGAAAAAAGGTCAAGTCTCCACATAATGCCATGAAGAATGGAAGACTTACAATCTCACTTACTAGAATGATATGCCTTAAGGGTCAAATTTAGCTCTATGTTAAGCAATCGTAATTGGACTTAAGTAGAACTCACAACTATCTGAGGACGGGCAATAAAAATATAGGTGGTAATGCATGTTAGTGATTTGGTATGAAGAACCAAATTCCTAAAACATACCACACACTAAAAATAAAAGATCAAAAGGGAGGGACATATCTCAGTCATACTTGTATTGATTCATCTGACACAAGGTCATTGACGAATCAATTAGCCTTTAGACATTAGAGATTTCATTGGTCAAATAAGGGAATGGGGAAGAATATGGATGAAGATGAAGAGGGAGGGGAAGATAGAAACACAAATTAATCATGAGAGGAATTTCATCAAATCAAAACCATCCATTCATTTTGGGAGATGAAATGAGCATTTCATTAATCCCCTAAATCCAATGGTTTTGATCCAACAAAAGTCAAATCAACCATGACCAAGGCCCAAACAGAAAGTCAAACATCACAAAACCATAAAAGTGGCTAAACTATATTTTTACACATTTAATCAATTAAAAATCAATTTAAAAATGAATTAAAATACATTTTAATTTGGTCAAAACCTAAAATCCCTTCAAAACACCAAATAAATGTCCAAGGGATTTATCTTGGGTCAAACAAGGTCAAAGGACCTTAGACAAAAAATTTCACAATTTTTAAAAAGTCAAAAGTATTTTTAAACAATTAAAAATATGCACCAAAATATTTAATTCATGAAAAATATCAAAATTAATCCAAAAAAAAAATTTATTTCAGAATATGGAAGAGAAAAATATTTAAAGATTTATGGTGAAAGTCCCATAATTTTTGGATTAAAATTGAAATTAATATGAATTAAAACAAAATAAACGGATTAAATGAAAAATCAGAAAATAAAAAGAAATTCAAAAAAACAAGGGCCATCAGATCTCCCTCATTAATTGAGGTGGCAGATCTAATGGCCACGTGCTAGAGTGCACCAAACACCTGAGTCAAACGCGTCGTAACATGAGTCAAACAAATCAAGGGCCCTAATTAAAATGTGGAACCATGATCAAAGGGATCGGAGAGTGCCAACATACCACCGGAGCCCTAGCTCCGGTCATCTTCTCCGATGGACCTCACCGGACTGGTCCACCATAAACCACCACCAAAATAAAAGTGAGGACATGATTTTAAAGGAAAAATGCTCAATAGCACGAATCTGGCCTCAATTTCTTCCAATTCCAAGTATTTTGAAAGATACATGGATTTAAAATTTGAGGTTCATGATCTGAGTTGCTTCGATTTAACCTCAAAGCAACTTAATCTTGTTGCCTACATTGGTAGGACTTCAGCCAACCAAAAATCAAAGAGAATGGTGAAGAATTGAGAGGGAATCGAAGAGAGAAAGTTTGACAAATTTCACCTTCTGTTTGCAGTGGTGAAGCTCGATCTGGAACTCAATTTACTTGGGCTTGCTTCCACTTGATTGCAGGAGGTGAATTGAGAGCTCAAATGGCTTGGATTCTTGGAGTTTCAACTTCAAAACAAAAGTGAAATTGAAACTCGATTTTCAATTGAAAACCTTCAATATTATCCTCTAATGGTGATGGAAAGGTCGCAGGAGCAAAGCTTGGGCGACGTGTCCATAATTCTGAGCATGGGGCAATGTATTTATAGGCATGTCAATTGATTTTCACACACGTCCACTCAAATGTCAAAAATAGCAATTCAAGTGTGCATGTTTGCATGGGCAAGTGATAGGCCCATGAAATGATGCCAAAAGGTCCAAAGATCATCATGAGTGATGCTAACAGTGTAACATGAAGCCATGCATTTGAAATTGAGAATTGATCATGAGATTCATCCAAATGCAACCATGAAGAATAACCATGCGCAAGTCATTCAAACCTAGGCCAAATGAAGTGAATTTGGAATTTTTAGAAAGGTGAGATCAAGGGTAACAACTTTCATGTTGAACACTTTTCCATTTGAAGTTCGGATCATGATGAATTTTGAGGTGGAAGTTTGGAAAATCAAACATAATTGAAAATTTTCTAAGTACCAAGTCAAATGTTCACTTCTTCCTGAATAACTTTTGCTATGAGCTTCAAATGGAAATATTTCCTTCATTAAAGTTGTATATCTTTCAAACCTATTAGATTTGGTCATAAATATGACCTAATTTGGATTTGGCATGAAGGAGTTATGCATTTTAGAAGTTGAGGAAAATTGTTTGTTCAATGGTAATGGCCCAAAATGACCTATAATCTTTCCTCTTGGCACATGCTCTTGCAAGTTGAACTTGAAGTTTCTAAAATAATAAAAGTTGGATAGGACATATTGAAATTGATCATGAAATTTTTATGGCATTAATCTCATATAAATTGAGCAAGTTATGGTTCTTGGAAGTTGACCTCCTAACTAGGGCACAAACAAAATGACCTATAATCTTTCACCATAAAAAATGACTTTCCATGTAAAACTAGCTCTTGACCTCAACATGAAAGTTGTTTGTAATGTCATAAGGAGTAACGTTTCTATTGGAATCATTTTCATATGACAAATATTGTAGGAGATAGGGTCTAGGGAACCCCAGTTTTGACTAGTTGACTTTCTCTAGTCAACCATCTTGAACTAACTTGCAAACTTGAAGTTCCTTTGATCTTTTGGACTCATGGAGGATCATATATGTATAATATGATGTAATATGAAGTATCCCTTTAAATATTTGATCAATTGTTGAAGAAATTTGCTGAGGAAGTTACACAAGATACCCAAATCAATTAGGGCTTCCAAGGCAAACAAGCTTCAAACTCTTGATGATTTCTAGATCCAAATGATAAATGAAGAACATGGGGATCCATATATGATGTCTAGAACCAATATGAACCATCCCTTGATTGATCTCCTTGTACTGAGGGTCTTAAACCCTAAATATGAGCTTGATGAGGCATTGATGAATGCACACACTACCTACAAAAGAAACAAAGCTATACACGGACATATTTTTGGCATTTTGGTTAATAAATAATGAAAAACAAAATATGATACAATCAAATTTTCTTGGTGATCTCTCCCAATGAAAACCCAATGAATGAAGGGTAAGGAGGATGCCAAGGTGTGATCCTAAAGCTAATGCAAATGATGAGATAGCATGAGGGATCTTAGGGTAAAAATTGGGGTCTTACAGAAGGGAAGCCTAACT
Organism: Lathyrus oleraceus; assembly: GCF_024323335.1. Lineage (NCBI taxonomy): Eukaryota > Viridiplantae > Streptophyta > Magnoliopsida > Fabales > Fabaceae > Lathyrus > Lathyrus oleraceus. Next base: position 452,970,165 of record NC_066585.1, on the reverse strand, counting down.
CTCATTTTGGAAAACCAAAACTCATGAAAGGGAACTTCACATTCATCAAAAGATCTACACAACCTCTTACCAGGCTCAATATGAGAAATAGACAAATTAGATGATGACCTTACGCTCTGATGGGAAACCTCAAAACTTTGAACACTGTCCAAAATGGAAGTTGTCCCCACCAATTCCACATCCATCCAAAATAACTCAGTGGAGTCGGCGGGAAAAGAAAGGCCTTATTGGTCCTTTTGAACCATTTCAACCATTCTTTCAACAAAAAATAAAATGGCGTCATATGTTCTGGAATGACCCCAAAAATCATATGTTCCATAACTTCCTTGCTACTATATTCTTGACCATTCAAAGACTTAAAAGGTTTAATATAAGAACGAGCCATCAGATCATCTAAATATGCCTAAACAAACTCAAGACATGCCATAGGAAACACATAAGAGGATAGGTATGCCTATAATGTTTGCAGGTTCATCACCTAAATTTTATCATTACTAGAAATAAACAGAATGAAGCAACACTAATAAACAAGTGAGAAATAAATAGTACCTCAAAAAATTTGGAGATGCAAAGGTAAAGCTACAATGAAATTTTTCTCAAAACACAAGAGACCAAATGGATTACGAAATTTGAAAAGGAAAATAAATAGATAGAGTAATATGTCACTAGAGCTCAAGGAAAGATTACCAGAATTGGAAGAGATAGAGAAAATACAGTATTTGTAGAGGGAGAAACATAACCTGGAAGGAGAAGTCACCTTTATAAAATGGAGATAGGTAGACAAATCAACGACCCTACAGAGGAAGGAAGCCATACAAAAATCAAACAAATTTACCTTGAGATCACAATGAAACTCGAGTGCACTTGAGCTTCCAAAGTGCATCATCACACCTTACACTAGAGATCTAGGATCATGCATTAGAACAATCCTACAAAATATTTCAGCGACTAGACTTGCATTTAATGTGCTTGTTCCCAATATTACCCGCACCAACTCTCCAAGCCTCTCCCATTATGTAAGGTAAGAATTCTTCATAAGGACCATGTTTGATGGGACAACGACTCGGTACTCTAAAAATATTTTCATTTCTGCAAAACAACAATCGGAGGCATATATTCCAAGATGACTACAAGTCTAAATATAGAAAAGGCCAATCACGATAAGGACCAATTAGAGAACGTGTGTACTAAGACGATGAAGACTCAGTATACCTGCAACCGTGAGACATGCATTTGATCTTTTCCCTTTGACGATCGCCCACCGTAAGGTATAATCAGACAAGACACCATTTAAGGCGCTGAATCACACGAGGACAATTTTAACTCTTACACTATATAAAGCCTAACATGCACCATTTTAGGTGTTCTCTTATTCATACACTCAAACTAATTTTTCACTCATCCACTGACTTAAGAGTTGGAGTGCTAACCTTGAAAATCCACCTTCATTCCGCCGAACCTGAAACTCATTGTACCACATTGTAACTTTGTTCATTTAATCTCCATCTATTCTGATTCAGGTATGAAACATGAATATTGTAAAATATTAAATAAAAAATTATGATACATAAAAGGTTGACTAATTTTTGAAAATTACTTCTCATATTTTTTATGGTACAAATTTATGTATACAATTATACTTTGAGTATTTTCTCTTGTTATTATCATCATTAGACAATGACGTTAATTTTTTCAACAACTTAATGAGTTTATTTCCACATTATACTCGCGTGTTCACTACTAGTATGTTTTTATTTTCGTTGAACTCAAGAAAAAGTTGACGTTTTCTCCTGTTTTGATTTTGTCGAATCCAAGTGAGTCCTTTGTTGTATATTGTGATGCTTTGAAGATGGGTCTGGGGGGGTGTTGATGTAGAATGGTCAGGTTGTGGCTTATGCTTAAGGCAGTTGAAAGTTCATGTGAGGAATTATCCTACGCATGGTGTGGAGTTAGCAGTTGTGGCTTTTGTGTTGAAAATTTGGAGACATTATCTTTTTTGTTCTAGATTTTAGGTGTTCATTGATCGCAAGAGCTCGAAGTACCTATTCGATCAGAAAGAATTGAACATGAGGCAAAGAAGATGACTTGAACTTCTGAAGGATTATGATTTTGGATTAAGTTACCATCTTGGTAAGGCCAATGTCGTAGCTGATGCATTGAGTAGGAAGTCTTTGCACATGCCAATGCTTATGGTCTGAGAGTTGGGGTTGATTGAGAAATTCAGAGATATGAGTTTAGTATTTGAAGAAAATCCTAACAGTGTGAAGTTGGGTATGTTGAAACTGATCAGTAGTATTCTTGACGAGATTAGAGAAGGACAGAAGATCGACTTGAGATTTATTGATTGGTTAGTGTTGATCAATCGAGGTGAAGGCGGTGACTTCAATATTGACGAGAATGGTGTGATGAGACTCAGAGACGTAATTTATGTTCTAGATGTGTTTGAACTTAAGAAGAGTATTCTTGAGGAAGGACAAGGTGGTAAGCTGGGTATCCATCCAGGTGCGACCAAAATGTATTAAGACTTGAAGAAGATGTTTTGGTGGCCAGGGATGAAGAAAGAGATTGTTGAATTCATATATGCTTGTTTGACTTACCAAAAGTCAAAGATTCAACATCAGAAGCCTTTGGGTATGATGCAGCCGTTGAATATTCCAGAATGGAAATGGGATATTAGTTCCATGGATTTTGTAATAGGTTTTCCGAAGACTTCGAAGGGATGCGATTCTATTTAGGTGATTGTTGATAGATTGACCAAATCGGCTCATTTTATACCAATGAGGATCAATTATCCTTTGCAGAAGCTGGCTGAATTGTATATTGATGAGATTGTGAAGTTGCACGGTATTCCTTCAACTATTGTGTCAGATAGAGATCTGATATTTACATCGAGGTTCTGGGAGAGTCTGCAGGTTATTTTGGGTACTAAGCTGAAGTTGAGTTCTGCTTATCACCCGCAGACGGACGGTCAAACAGTGAGGATTGTCCAGTCTTTGGAGGATTTGTTAAGGGCTTGTGTGCTAGAACAAGGAGGTGCTTGGGATATCTAATTTCCATTAATTATGTTTACCTATAGTAAAAATTTCCATTCTTGTATCAGAATGGCACCATATGAGCGTTGTACGGTAGGAGGTGTAGAACACCTTGTGTTGGTATGAATCAGGAGAGGGTGTTGTGCTCGAACCTAAGATTGTTCACCAGACAACTAAAACGTCAAGATCCAATAAAAGATGAAAGCATTGCAGAGTCATCAGAAAAGTTATCTAGACAAGAGGAGGAAAGCACTTGAGTTCCAGGAGGGAGATCACGTGCTTTTAAGAGATACGCCGGTAATTGGTCTTGGTTGAGCTTTGAAGTCTTGAAAGCTCACGCTATGTTTTGTTGGTCCGTACTAGATTTTATAGATGATAGGATAGGTAGCCTATCATATTTCTATGTCATCGCCGCTTGCTAATATTTATAATGTGTTTCATGTGTCTCAGTTGAGGAGATACATTCCGGATCCATCTCATGTGATTCAGGTGGATGATGTGTAGGTGAGAGATAACCTGACTGTTGAGGCATCACCCATGCGGATAGAGGATCGAAAAGTGAAGCAGTTGCGTGGTAAAGAGATTTCCTTAGTGAAGGTAGTTTATGGTGGACCATTTGGTGGAAGCATGACTTAGGAGCGTGAGGAGCAGATGACGGAATCATATTCAACTTTATTTTCCTCAAGTAAATTTCGAGGGCAAACATTTTGTAAGTAGGAGAGAGTTGTGTAAAGGTAAAGTGTCAGACAACATACGATCGCAAGTTTCGATGATGACAAATGACCACCATGCATGTCTACAAACAAATGCAACACATCACCTATCATATCCTTTCCTATGCTTATCTAAAACTGTTATAATTCTTAAAAACATATGTGGACAAAGTGTGATCATGACGAAATGCATGAAAATCACAAAATACTAATTTTTGCAGATTTGAAGACCTTGAGTCGACCATAAGGGTCGGCGCATAGCTCACGGGTCAGCGCATAACTCAGATCAACTGGAGACTGGTCAGCACATGCTTGCTTGAGTCGACCACAGGTCGGCACATGGCATAGTTCAGTTGGCCACGGGTCAGCTCATGGGACACGTGAGTCGACCATAGGGGTCGGCGCCTCTCCCACGGGTCAGCTCATGGAATACTTGAGTCGACCATAGGGGTCGGCGCATTCTCCACGGGTTAGCGCACGCCGACCTATGGTCGACCGCTCGTGCGTGAACTCAGTTTTCTGAGTATTTTTCCACTGTTTGAAAAGTTGTTATTTTGGTCGAAAAGCTAGTTACTATAAATAGAAGTCAAATCACTTTTATCAAACAACATTTGTCAATTTGAATTCAAGTGATCAAGGAAACAAGAAAGAGTGAAAAAGGTGTCCAAGATTCATCATCTTCATCTTCAACATTTCACAACACATCAACTACACACAACCATTTTTGGTGTGCTTCGTGATCGGTTAAAGGTGATAAGGTTCGAAGCTGAGATTGGAGAATCCGGTTCGGGTTGAAGCTTGTGGCAGGTTCTTTCTTGAATAAAACCGTTAGGGTTTTGTCCTTCAATACCGGTTTGTGTTTGGGGGTTTTTGGACGAATTGCTTCATCAATATTCAGCTGAGCGAAGGTGATTGAGAAGAGGAAGTCTTCATCAGTCTAGTAGCGGATTCGGTGATATTGAAGGGAAGGATTCGGGTTCAATTCGTTGTATTTGAGATCAGCCGGGCCGAGGGTTTGAAGAACGGAAGATTCTTCAACAAAGGGGCTGGAATCGGAGGTCTAGCAACAACGATCGAAGGTCTTGATTCATCTTGAATCAAGGAGCAAGGATAGGAAGCATCATTCAACACATTGGGAGTTCTGTTGTTTACTTGCTTTGCAATCCTTGTATAAACGGTTAAATTTCACAGGTGATATCTAATTAAATCATCTCAATTCTAAGTTTAGAATTGAGGGCAGACGTACCCCGAAGCGAGGACGACAGGGGAACTGCCTCATCAAATCTCTGTCTTCTTTGATTTTCTGCATAAGTGTTTTTCAGCTTAAAAATTAAGTGATTTTAGTTTAAGCAATTTTACCAAACATTGATATAAGTTGAGTAAGAGATTAAAACTCTATTTTGTGAATCCAAAGTACAATAGTATATTATACTAGATTAATTTGAATTACTTACTCAACACAAATATCACTTTGAGTGTTTATGCACGCCAAGTGTTTGAAAATATGCCTAAACCAAAGTTGTCTTAAGTTTGTAGCTTGTTTAATTTGGTATTTGGATCATTGGAACTAGGAATCCTAGTAAGTGAAACATATCATTGATTGTGCAATTAGTGTAGTGATTTGTATTTCACTTTATCTCTAATCCATCAGCTTAACGCATATCCGGTTTTCCAATAACGGTTTGTTTTAGACTAAAATTTTCCTCGGCCGCTTCCGCACTTAAAACAATTTTTCAAAACCAATTTTAAATTGGTAGCGCCGACTCAAGTTTTTAATTGGGATCTATTCAACCCCCCCTTCTAGATCCGTGCCATAGTCTAACAAGTGGTATCAGGAGCTCCAGTTCACTCCGTGCTTCAAAATATAACTTTGATAGAAAATGGCTAACGAACCTAAAGGGGCTTATAATAGAGCTCCCGTTTTCAATGGTGAAAATTATAGTTATTGGAAAGACTGTATGCGGGTGCACATAAATTCCATAGATAGAAAAATATGGAACGTTATTCTCAATGGTCCAATTCAAATAACCATGACCAATGAGGACAACGAATTGGTGCCTAAGCCCAAAGCACAATGGACCGGTGATGATGAAAAGAAATACAATTATGATTGGAAAGCCAAAAATATCCTAATCTCCTCATTAGGTGTAAACGAATACTATCGTGTATCCCATTGTCCTACTGCTAAGGCCATGTGGGATTCACTACAAATTGCCCATGAGGGGACGAACGATGTTAAGTTGGCTAGAATCAACACACTAACACAAGAGTTTGATCTCTTTTTCATGGAGCAAGGGGAAACCATTGCTGACATGCAAAAGAGATTTACTCATCTTATCAATCGATTACATTCACTTGGTAGGCCTGTTTCCAATGATATTGCTACTAATAAGATCTTAAGATGTCTTAACAGGGAATGGCAGCCAAAAGTGACCGCCATCAAAGAAGAAAATGATCTTACCACATTGGACCTGACAACATTATTTGGTAAACTACAAGAGCACGAACAAGTTCTCTTGAGCCTGGAACAACATGAAAAGAAAGATAAGAAGGACAAAGCAAAGGTGAGTGAAAAGAAATCCATAGCTCTAAAGACTTCCTCCTCGAAGTCTCAAGCAAAAGAGCAAAGTGATTATTCATCGAGCGGCGAAGAAGAAGAGGACAAGAGTGAAGATATGGGGCTGTTCGTTAAACGTTACAATCGTTACGTGAGAAAGAACGGTATCCAACACTCCGAGAAGAACTTGGTAAACTTCTGGAAACAATCTAGGTACTCTAAAAATGATGACTCAAAAGGTAAAATAACTAGAGGGTCGTGCTATACGTGTGGAAAGCCGGGTCATTACAAACCGGACTGTCCGATGAACAAGAAGACAAAAGAAAAATAATCATACAAATCACACAAGAAACCATCAAAGCCAAGGAGAGCATACATAGCTTGGGAGAGCGATAACGACTCCTCCGATGATGAAAGTTTTAGTGATGAAGATGAAAATGCAAACCTATGTCTCTCTGCTCATCAAAACAACAAAAAGAAACAGGTACGGCATGCTAAATATGAAAAATCCTCTAGTATGTCTCATCATGAATTGCAAAATACTTTTGATACTTTACACTGTGAAGCGAAAGAGGCCTTTAAAAGGCTTGCCTCAAATAAGAAATTTTTTTCTCATTTGGAACATAAAATTCAACAATCCGAAAGGAAACTTGAGGCACTTAAAGCTTCTATAGTGGAAAGCACAAAAACAAGTTATGAGGACCTTAGAAGTAGAATGATGAACTTTGGGTGTGATACTTGTTACATTTGGCAAGGTGAAGTAAGAAACCTAAAGGCCAAACTTGACAAGGCTCTTGAGCCCGAGATTACTTTTGCTATCGACAAATCAAACTTTCGAAAAAGTATGGTTAATCCATATCAAAAATATAAATATGTTATAAAGGATGAAGATAGCAAAAGCAATCAAAATGTAAATTTCTCTTGTCTCTATTGTTGTAAGAAAGGTCACTCCATTGCTAAATGTAGGTTTAGGAGATTTTTAGTTCCTAAAGGCATTTATCAATGGATGCCCAAATGCAACCATTTCGTTCCTCACCATTCAGGACCCAATAAGCCATTGGGTACCTTCTCTTATTAATTATATTGCCATAGGTACAATGCCTCGAGATTACCGAGAGAAGATGGGTTCTCGACAGTGGATGCTCAAGGCACATGTCAGGAGACATATCACTCTTCTTTGACTTCGTGGCTAAGAAGAAGGGATATGTAACTTATGGTGACAACAACCGTGGAGCAATACTTGGTAAAGGTAGTGTAGGTAATCCCTTTTCTACTACTATTTCTGATGTATTGCTTGTTGAAGGTCTTAAACACAATCTACTTAGCATCAGTCAATTATGTGACAAAGGATACAATGTATCATTTTCAAAAGACTGTTGCAAAATTGTACATAATGATGATAAGAAGAGTATGTTTATGGCCTACGTGTGAACAATGTCTATATGCTTGACTTAAATGAAGTATCGTTAACAAGTGGCAAATGCCTTGTAACAATGAGTGAAGATTCATGGTTATGGCATAGGCGTTTAGCACATGTTAATTTCGATTTACTAAATAAAGTAGTCTCAAAAGATCTAGCCCTAGGTCTCCCCAAAATAAAATTCACCAAGGATCACCTTTGTGATGCTTGTCAAAAAGGGAAGCAAACGAGGATCTCATTTAAATCCAAAAATATCGTTTCAACAACGAGACCTCTCGAGCTTCTTCATATGGATTTATTTGGGCCATATAGGATTAAAAGTCTAGGAGGAAACTATTACAGTTTCGTAATAGTGGACGACTTTTCTCGATTTTGTTGGACTATTTTTTTAGTAAGCAAGAGCGATACGTTCGCCGCCTTTGAAAGATTTGCTAAGCTTTCCCAAAATAAACTAAATACAAACATTGTTGCAATTAGAAGCGATCATGGGGGTGAGTTCGAAAATCACTTATTTGAAGAATATTGCGGTAACCATGGCATTGATCATAACTTCTCCGCTCCACGTACTCCTCAACAAAATGGGGTTGTGGAGCGTAAAAATCGAATTTTTGAAGAATTGGGAAGAACAATGATCAACGAAAGTGGCTTACCGAAATATTTTTGGGCCGACGCCATTAGTACGGCTTGTTATGTTCTGAATAGGGTGCTCATTCGCCCCATTCTAAATAAAACACCGTATGAGCTTTTAAAAGGGCGAAAGCCAAATGTTTCTCACTTACATGTTTTTGGTTGCAAATGCTTTGTATTGAACAATGGAAAGGAAAACTTGGGAAAATTCGATTCCAAGGCTGACGAAGGTATCTTCCTCGGATACTCTTAATCTAGCAAAGCATATAGAATATATAACAAACGATTACTTGCTGTAGAAGAGTCTGTACATGTCACTTTTGATGAATCCAATCCGAGAAACGTCGGAAAGGGTAGTGTTTTTCATGGTGCAGGTACATCTACCGAAGACATACTCAAAGGTGGCGAGCCGGGGATTGATCAACCCGACATAGTCAAAATTGAGGAGGACAAGGATGTACACCATGAGGAAACCGAGGTAGTTCATCCGCCTTCAAACGATGATCTCCCTCAAGCTTGGAAGTCTTCCAAAGACCATCAAATCGACAACATTCTCAGAGATATCTCAAAGGGTGTAACAACTCGATCTAAGCTAAGTAATTTCTGTTATCACTTCGCTTTCGTTTCGCAAATGGAACCTAAAAACCCTAAAGAAGCTCTACTCGATGAACACTGGTTTTTATCAATGCAGGAGGAACTTAATCAGTTCACCAGAAATGAGGTTTGGGATCTTGTCCCTCCTCCGCGAGATCATCGAGTAATCGGCACCCGATGGGTGTTTAGGAACAAGCTGGACGAAAACGGGGTAATAACCCATAATAAGGCGTGTTTATTCGCGCAAGGGTATAACCAAGAGGAAGGCATCGACTATGAGGAAACTTATGCGTCGGTTGCCCGACTCGAGGCTATACGTTTTCTCCTTGCCTTCGCTTGTGCAAAAGACTTTAAGCTATTCCAAATGGATGTTAAAAGTGCATTCCTTAACGGTCACATAAATGAAGAGGTTTACGTCGCACAACCTCCGGGTTTCGAATTCCATGAGTATCCTGATCATGTTTATAAACTAAAAAGGGCTTTGTATGGCCTCAAACAAGCTCCTAGAGCTTGGTATGAGAGACTAAGCAAATTCTTACTCGATCAAGGTTACTCAAGAGGAAAAGTTGACACAACCCTCTTCATTAAACGTCAAGGAAAGCATTTGATATTAGTGCAAATCTATGTAGATGATATTATATTTGGGTCTACTAACATGAATCTTGTGAGAGAATTTTCAGACCTTATGCAGGGCGAATTCGAGATGAGTATGATGGGGGAGCTCACATACTTTCTCGGTTTGCAAATTAAACAGCTCAAAGAAGGGACTTTCGTGAGCCAAACAAAGTACTGTTTGGACCTTATCAAGAGATTTGACATGGCAAAAGCTAAAGCCATAGACACCCCCATGCCTACTTGTACAAACTTGAACAAAGATGAAGACGGTAAGGAAGTAGATGTAAAACGGTATAGAGGTATGATTGGATCACTCCTTTATCTTACTGCTTCTCGTCCCGATATTATGTTTAGCGTATGCATGTGCGCAAGATATCAATCATGTCCCAAGGAATCCCATCTAAAAGCTGTCAAACGAATACTTTGATACCTATCCGGTACTCCGAAGTATGGACTATGGTATTCCAAAGGTAATGATTGTTCATTGGTAGGTTTCTCCGATTCCGATTTTTCCGGTTGCAAATCGGATAGGAAAAGCACCAGTGGCACTTGTCACTTATTTTCAAACTCTTTGGTCAGTTGGCATAGCAAGAAACAGGTTTCAGTTGCTTTGTCAACCGCCGAAGCGGAATACGTTGCCGCCGGTGGTTGTTGTGCCCAAATCCTATGGATTAAGCAACAACTATTGGATTTTAACCTCAAACTTGAACGTATTCCCATTTTTTGTGACAATACAAGTGCCATTAACCTAACCAAGAATCCTGTGCTTCATTCTCGCACCAAACATATCGAAATTCGACACCACTTTCTTCGGGATCATGTAGAGAAAGGTGACATTGTATTTGAACATGTTAATACTGAAAATCAACTAGCGGACATCTTCACAAAGCCGCTAGCCACTGAACCTTTCTTTCATATCCGTCGAGAACTTGGTATTCTCGACATTTCGGAACGGGCACTATAATCTGCTGCTTTACCTTACTTTTTTAAGACTATAATCTTGTACTTCTAACAAGCTGATGTTGTTGCAAGCACAAGTTTATTGTTCACCGACTAACTCCGGCATCGAGGTGATACTGTTCCCTTCCCTCTCTCTCTCTCTCTGCAAAGTCTCATGGTTAAAATAGTTATACCTCAAAATGATATTGTATATATATGCATGATGTATCTCTTTGGATGTTTATTGCTGTATGGCATGTTAATTATGCATCAAACCTGTCAACGCATGTACAAAATAGTGAAAAACTGAAATTCTGACTGTATGAGTCGACCGCAGCAGGGCTATGGTCGACGCACGCTTAATATTTTCTGTATTTTCTCAAAAATCAAACAGTATGCGTCGACGCATCGCTCAAAAATTTTGTTTTTCTGCAGAAAAATTTAAACTGTTTCATGCATCTCCATTCAAAAACCATCATTAAGTGTGCATTTACATTCCATTACCTTTCAAACTACCCACTACCTTGTAACCTGCATCTACCTAGTGTCTATTGTCCCTTGATCCTTCATCTTCCCAAAACCCTAACTTCTCCTCTACAAATAGGGAAAAACCTCTGTCTAGCAAAATCACTCTCAAATCCCTCACAAACCTTCACTCTATACCCACACACACTAAGTTTCAAACCTGCTCAAATGGCTTCCACATCACGCAGACCTACCGGCAAGAGATCCTGGGAATCATCAGCCGCATCTCTACCCATTTCCGCTGTATCGCTTGTTCCACCAACTCGCATCGAATCCTTCAACAACGATATCAGCAAGAGAGGAGTTGTTCGACAACATGCGTTCTACAAGCTTACCGCAGAACGCATGCACCTTACAGAAATCATGGCTCTGCTACAACATCAAGGCTTTGTCAACTTTTTGGAATGCAACACTAAATACAGCGAAGACTTAGTCAGAGTGTTCTACGTCGAACTTCATGATAACTTTCGCGGGCACAAGTGTTACTCCAGGATCGGAACGACAAAGGTATCACTTAAGTCGAACGTTTGGAACAAATATTTTGATATGTCATTGGATGATTCTGAAACTCCTCTAGCTGAGGTAACCGACTCTCACCAAATAGAAGGTTACGAGTTTAGGAGTGCGTTGAACGATATGCTGAAACGACCATATCCTGATCATATTGTGAACAGTGACTCATTCCCACGAACTGTCACTGCCGGCAAGCTGAAAACCGGAGAACGGATTCTTCAGTGGATTGTCTCACGCATTCTGCGACCAAAGAAGGGTGGTCTCTCCAGAGTTGAACAGGCTGAAGTTCATCTCATTTACATTCTGAAAAATAAGCTGAAAATCAACTGGCCCTACTACATTGCCAGTAGGATGTTCAGTCTACGTGATTCCGGACGAGGAACGGCCCTAGCCAACGGATCCTTCATTCAAGAAGTCCTCACTGCAGCAAATGTCAATCACCCGTCGTTTCCGTATACCCCTATCTCATCAGATAAAGAGTTCAGCCCAAAAACTCTGTCTATGATGGGATATTTTTGGTGTGATGAGCGAAGGATGTACAAGTTTGTTTATAGAGCGAATTTTCCTCCGTCTGGTGCAGCAAATGATAATAGTGATGGCAGTGAAGAAGAAGAAGATGAACAGGAATATGAAGAAGAGGCAGCAGGACAAGCCTTTGATCACCAAGGTGGAGATAATAGTCCTCCACGTGATGGCACTCACGACTACTCCGACTCCGCTTGGGTTCAGCAGTCACATTCAACTGAAGAAGATGTTCCCGTCTGGGGTGGCTGGGGTGAATGGCAACATACAGGCTGGTCAACTCAACGTCAATTCTACCAGCCGTATCACCAGGACGATGAAGAATCTCCTTTGTCTCCTCCACCACACGCAAACTCTTCAGAATTGTTGGAAATGATGCGAAACATGCAGCTAGCTCAACAATCCTTCATGCAAACCCAGGATGAGCGCTATGCTCATATTAGCAGTCAAATTCAAGCCCAAAATGAGCGGCTCGACACCCTCTCTACAAGCTTGAATGACCGGTATGCAGACTTGGATCGGTCGGTCGACGGGAGTCTCAAGCATCTGAGCGGTGTTGTCCAATACCTATCAACTCTGGCTGACTCTAGCAGAAACCCAGGCATCTGCTACCATCCAGGACACCGCCATTAGGACATAGACCTTCATATGCACATTGCATGTTGCTTGTTGTTTTGAATGTATTCATTCTTTTTGTTGTTTTGCCTGTTTGTGCAACATTAATTTTAATGTGTTTCTTCCTTAATTAATGATTATCGCTCAGAAATGATATTGGTGTGATATTATTATCTGTTTGTGTTATTTCCTGTGGAATTCTGTTTTACGTTGACTAATCATCCCTTGTCTCTTTTTGATGTTGTCAAAGGGGGAGAAAATGTACAAAAGCAGGCAGCCAAAAATGTACATCACAACTAACAGACCAATAGTTATTTTTTTTTGGATAGCCTTAGGTTACAAAAGAAAGGATGAGTATGCATAATGTGTCAATATTGCATGTTGTTTATCTCGCTGGTTTTGCACAGGTTGTCATCATCAAAAAGGGGGAGTATGTAAAGGCAAAGTGTCAGACAACATACGATCGCAAGTTTCGATGATGACAAATGACCACCATGCATGTCTACAAACAAATGCAACACATCACCTATCATATCCTTTCCTATGCTTATCTAAAACTGTTATAATTCTTAAAAACATATGTGGACAAAGTGTGATCATGACGAAATGCATGAAAATCACAAAATACTAATTTTTGCAGATTTGAAGACCTTGAGTCGACCATAAGGGTCGGCGCATAGCTCACGGGTCAGCGCATAACTTAGATCAACTGGAGACTGGTCAGCACATGCTTGCTTGAGTCGACCACAGGTCGGCGCATGGCATAGTTCAGTTGGCCACGAGTCAGCTCATGGGACACGTGAGTCGACCATAGGGGTCGGCGCCTCTCCCACGGGTCAGCTCATGGAATACTTGAGTCGACCATAGGGGTCGGCGCATTCCCCACGGGTCAGCGCACGCCGACCTATGGTCGACCGCTCGTGCGTGAACTCAGTTTTCTGAGTATTTTCCACTGTTTGAAAAGTTGTTATTTTGGTCGAAAAGCTAGTTACTATAAATAGAAGTCAAATCACTTTTATCAAACAACATTTGTCAATTTGAATTCAAGTGTTCAAGGAAACAAGAAAGAGTGAAAAAGGTGTCCAAGATTCATCATCTTCATCTTCAACATTTCACAACACATCAACTACACACAACCATTTTTGGTGTGCTTCGTGATCGGTTAAAGGTAATAAGGTTCGAAGCTGAGATTGGAGAATCCGGTTCGGGTTGAAGCTTGTGGCAGGTTCTTTCTTGAATAAAACCGTTAGGGTTTTGTCCTTCAATACCGGTTTGTGTTTGGGGGTTTTTGGACGAATTGCTTCATCAATATTCAGCTGAGCGAAGGTGATTGAGAAGAGGAAGTCTTCATCAGTCTAGTAGCGGATTCGGTGATATTGAAGGGAAGGATTCGGGTTCGATTCATTGTATTTGAGATCAGCCGGGCCGAGGGTTTGAAGAACGGAAGATTCTTCAACAAAGGGGCTGGAATCGGAGATCTAGCAACAACGATCGAAGGTCTTGATTCATCTTGAATCGAGGAGCAAGGATAGGAAGCATCATTCAACACATTGGGAGTTCTGTTGTTTACTTGCTTTGCAATCCTTGTATAAACAGTTAAATTTCACAGGTGATATCTAATTAAATCATCTCAATTCTAAGTTTAGAATTGAGGGCAGACGTACCCCGAAGCGAGGACGACGGGGGAACTGCCTCATCAAATCTCTGTCTTCTTTGATTTTCTGCATAAGTGTTTTTCAGCTTAAAAATTAAGTGATTTTAGTTTAAGCGATTTTACCAAACATTGATATAAGTTGAGTAAGAGATTAAAACTCTATTTTGTGAATCCAAAGTACAATAGTATATTGTACTAGATTAATTTGAATTACTTACTCAACACAAATATCACTTTGAGTGTTTATGCACGCCAAGTGTTTGAAAATATGCCTAAACCAAAGTTGTCTTAAGTTTGTAGCTTGTTTAATTTGGTATTTGGATCATTGGAACTAGGAATCCTAGTAAGTGAAACATAGCATTGATTGTGCAATTAGTGTAGTAATTTGTATTTCACTTTATCTCTAATCCATCAGCTTAACGCATATCCGGTTTTCCAATAACGGTTCGTTTTAGACTAGAATTTTCCTCGGCCGCTTCCGCACTTAAAACAATTTTTCAAAACCAATTTTAAATTGGTAGCGCCGACTCAAGTTTTTAATTGGGATCTATTCAACCCCCCCTTCTAGATCCGTGCCATAGTCTAACAAATTGTAACACCCAATTTTTCAATTATTCATTTTTATTGAATTATTTTTTGAATTATGTCTGTAAGGTGTGTTTTGATGTATTGATGTATTGATGGATTGAGTCAATTAAAATAGTGAAGTGGTGTATAAATTAGTAATATTAATTAAAGTTCTTTTAGTGATTAAATAATAAGGTTATTTGTTTAATTAGGTGAATATATATTCGAATAGTTAGCATTTTAATAATTATTAGAAATAAATAGGGAAATTGATAAAAATAAGAATTGGACCAATTGTGTGAATTGAGGAAAGTTGGTGGTAAGAGGATATGAGCTAGAACTAATTTGGACAATAATAATAATTAGGCAAATGTAAGGAGGTTACTATATAGTTTAAAAAATGGGAAAATTAAGTTTTTAGAGAAACCATTTGACAGTACGTAGAATTGGAGAGAAAAATAGGAAAATACAAGGTTGACTAGAGGTAGAAGAAGAGGAATTCAAGAGAGAATTGCATCACTTGCTAGGAATTCAGGTAAGGGTGGGAAATTATTTCAATAATAAGGGTATATGGATGAAAGGTGGGGTAGAAGAGTCCTTAAACTCCAATAGGGCGTTTGGGATTTTACTAAATTCTGAATTTTTATGATATCTTGATGTTATATGTTGTGATTATTGATGATTTTCATGCACTATGTGTGGTTGTATTTTCTGTTTTGAATGTTGGGATAATTTCACTATTGTTGAGAGTTTCAAAGGTTTATGGAATTGATAAATTTATGAATTATATGATTTAATTGATGCCAATATGTGATAAATCGTAAATTTGATGTTTTAATGATTGGATAAGTGTTGGGTTTCGAATTATAAGATCGAGAATTTTTACATAATCGAAATCGGAGGTCCGGAAGGCCTCCAACGGAGAAAAATAAGCTTTTAGGTTGTTCTTTGAACATGTAATCGGTTACCGGTATGAGTGTAATCGATCACCACTTGAAAAATGGGTTTCTAGGCGATTTTCGATGTCCGTAATCGGTTACCGCTTGAGCGTAATCGATTACTTACGTGAAAAATTTAGGAAATTGAAAATGATGTAACTTGAGCTCCGTAGCTCCATTTGATGCGCGGTTCGAAGCGTTAGAAAGTTAACGCATAGTACTATATCATGGTGATGACTTAAGAGGCTGAATATGATGTATTTAACATTGAATTAATTGGTAATGCATTATTTCTGTAGATACCTTAGTTGTTATATGACAATTGTTTATGTGAAAGTTGCAATTGTCGATTTTCCGTGTTTTATTGGTTTTTGGATACTATTAGCTGTTGTATGATGTTGTTTTGATGTCAATTGCTGATTTATCATGATTTTAATTTGTATGATGTAGTGATTGATTAATGATGCATATATTCCAATAATAAATGATTGATATGCCAATAATAATTAAACATGAATAATTGTTGTGTGACAATAATGTTGTTATATCGGTGTTGCTATAATGATGTTATTAAGATGATTGTGTTGATGTTTTATGATGAAAATATGAACATGATGAAATTATGTTGATGACGTGGTATTGATGTTGGCATACACGGTCAAGAGTGGACCGATGTGTATGTGTTGATGATATTATTATTGTTGCATGTCGGGGGAGTCATGCATCCATGTTGTCGGAATTTCAGTTCTATTTAATTGGTGAGCCTCGATCCTATGATGATGGTTAAGGAGAAGAGCGATCCAAAACACAGCGGAATTTAAAATTTCTCCTTTATTGATCCTTACGAATGGGCATGATCAGTGATAGAATCGTTACCTCTTGTGGCGATTGTAACCTTTGATGCAAATCTACGGAGCGATCACGAACGTTGAACGATGACAACGCCTCTACCCAGTCCACACGAATGGATTTCATCAATCTTAGTGCAAGATGCTACAAATGAAGGCTTTGAGTGAGAGAGAGAGAGAGAGAGAGAGAGAGAGAGAGAGAGAAACAAAATTGAAACTGCACAAATGCTTCTACACAAGGGTTCTATTTATAGAACCACTTGTGTGGGCTGCAAAAAAAGCCCACTCAAGTGTATGTGGCCCATTTCTTATAATATGCCAAAATCACTTAAGCGCGTTGTACCTTACCATATTTCGTATTCTACTTAAGTACACGATACCTTACGATGTTCTACAATTCACTTAAGTGCACCGTACATTACGGTATTCCTTAGTTACTCTATCTCTCATCAATCTGTCCTTTTGTGTGTGATCCTGTAGGTTTTCGCGGCATTGGCAATTATATTAAATCACGTATTTAACATAATAAACAGTGAGCGGTATCTAGCAACACATCACTGCTACCCAAGACACGAAAATGTCATGTGATCTGACAAATCCTTTTGTGATAATACTTATGTGTACAATTACCCTTTTGCCCTTATGTCTATATTAAACACAAGGCATAGACCGTGTCATCCTTGTCCAGTTCAATATTGGGCCCATAGACATTTATCCTGTTACGCAGGATAGGCAAATTCCATCTAGGTCACTCATGTCCCTTAGCATGCTTCGTGGAGAACCCATCAATTGTCTTTATGGTCATCCAGTTACGGACAATGTTTGATCAGTAATAAGGCACTCGACTCTACATCTAGGGTCCATAGTGGTTTCAGGTCGAAGGGTGGTATACACCATTATCACCATGAGAATAACTTATGACACTTTGCATAACATTCTATATAGTATTCTCATAGCGGGTCAATCCAGTATAAATATTACTCTTAATATTCATACCTATGTTTAAGACTTGATAACTCCTTATCCATGATCCATTTGATGTGATCATCAGTCTATATACATAATATTCTTAATGTTTTAATGTTATCCCACTTCACAATAAAGCTCGACTACGGATACTTTAAGAATAGTGTCCTTATGTTTAATGTGATCTCATGATTAAGTCACACTTGATACATTAAACAGACTAGCTATTCTAGGGACTTTATTAAACAAACATAATAAAGAAAAAACCTTTTATTATTAATAAATAATTTGATACAAGTACCAAAATTATTGGCCTCTAGGGCTTACACCAACAATCTCCCACTAGCACTAGAGCCAATCAGGCATACCCCTAATGCCAATAGATCTAGTATGGCCATCATACTTCTGCTGCGCCAGAGGCTTTGTCAGTGGGTTAGCAATATTGTCAAGTGTAGGTACTCTGCATATTTTCACATCTCCTCTATCTATTATCTCTCGAATGAGGTGATAATGCCTAAGTATGTGTTTTGATCATTGGTGAGATCTAGGCTCCTTAGCTTGTGTGATAGCACCATTGTTATCACAATAGAGACCAATGGGATCCACAATGCTAGGAACTATGCCAAGTTCACTAATGAACTTTTTGATCCAAACAGCTTCCTTTGCTGCACTTGAGGCAGCAATATACTCGGTCTCGGTTGTAGAATCAGCAACTGTATCTTGCTTTGAACTTTTCCAGCTCACAGCGCCTCCGTTTAAGCAAAACACATAACGAAATTGCGATCTAAAGTCATCCTTATCTGTCTGGAAGCTAGCATCGGTGTATCCAATTACAATCAGCTCTTCCTGACCTCCATATATCAAGAATGAGTCCTTAGTCCTTCTCAAATACTTAAGGATATTCTTGACAGCTACCCAATGAGCATCACCAGGATCAGATTGGTACTTACTCGTTGCACTTAAAGCATACGAGACATCTGGTCGAGTACATAACATGGCATACATGATAGATCCTATTGCAGATGCATATGGAATCTTATTCATGCGATCCATTTCTTCCTTAGTTGAAGGGGATTGTATTTTTTATAGACACGTGCCATGTTGCATAGGTATGAATCCTTTCTTGGAATCATGCATATTAAAGCGTCTCAGCACTTTGTCTATGTACGTACTCTAACTTAGGCCAAACAGTTTTTGTGATCTATCTCTATAGATTTGGATTCCTAATATATAGGCTGCTTCACCTAGCTCATTCATAGAAAATCATTTCCCCAACCAAGACTTTACTTGTTGTAGGGTAGGGACATCATTTCCAATGAGTAATATGTCATCTACATAGAATACCAGGAAAACGATCATGCTTCCACTAACCTTCTTGTAGACACAAGGCTCATCTTCGTTCTTGATGAATCCATATTATTTTACTGTTTCATCAAAACGAAGATTCCAGCTTCTGGAAGCTTGCTTCAATCCATAGATTGATCTTTGTAACTTACATATCTTTTGGGCTTCTTCTAGTATGTCAAATCCTTCAGGCTGTGTCATGTACACATCCTCAAGAAGATTCCCATTTAGGAAAGCAGTTTTGACATCCATCTTCCATATTTCATAATCATGATATGCAGCGATAGTAAGTAAAATCCGAACAGATTTAAGCATTGCAACTGGTGAAAAGGTTTCATTATAGTCAACCCCATGAATTTGTTTATATCCTTTTGCAACCAGTCTTGCCTTATAGGTATGTACCTTACCATCCATGTCAGTCTTATTTTTGAAGACCCACTTGCATCCTATACGGTTAACTCCTACAGGAGGCTCTACCAAGGTCCAAACTTGGTTTGTGTACATGGAATCCATTTCAGATTTTATGGCTTCTAGCCACTTCTCAGACTCGGGACCAGTTATGGCCTCTTGGTAGGTCACAGGCTCATCTTGATCCATGAGTAATACATCACCTTGATCAGTTATGAGATATCCATATCTCTCAGGTAGGTGACGTATCCTGCTTGACCTACGCTAGTCTTGTTCTACTTGAGCAGGTTGCTCTTCCACAACTACTTGTGTTTCCTGCTATAATTCCTCCATAGGTGTATCAATGTTTTGTGATTCTTGAATTTCTTCAAGCTCTACTTTCCTCCCACTGATTCCTTTGGAAATAAAATCCTTTTCTAGGAAAACTCCAGTTCCATCGACAAACACTTCGCCCTCAGAAGGATTGTAGAAGTAATACCCTCTTATTTCTTTAGGATACCCCACAAATAAGCATTTGTCAGATTTTGGCTCAAGCTTAGTTTAAATTTTTCGTTTCACATAAACTTCGCAACCCCAAATCTTCATGTAAGACATATGTGGTTTCTTACCACTCCATATCTCATATGGTGTCTTCTCAACCTTTTTGGATGGAACACGGTTAAGTGTGTAAGCTGCTGTCAATAATGCATGTCCCCAAAAGGAGTTTGGAAGATCGGCCTGACTCATAATGGATCGGACCATGTCTAACAGGGTTCGATTTCTTCTCTCAGATACACCATTCCATTGGGGTGTTCCGGGAGGAGTAAGTTCGGATAGGATCCCACACTCTTTCAGATGGTCATCAAACTCTAGGCTTAAATACTCACCACCTCGATCTGATCGAAGAGTTTTAATATTCTTACCTAGTTGGTTTTGTACTTCATTCTTGAATTCCTTGAACTTTTCAAAGGACTCTGATTTGTGTTTCATTAAATACACATAACCATATCTACTGAAATCATCAGTAAATGTGATGAAGTACTGAAAACCTCCTCTGGCTGGTATGTTCAGTGGTCCACATACATCAGTATGTATGAGGGTCAAAAGATCATTAGCTCTTTCACCTTTTCCTGTGAATGGAGACTTTGTCATCTTTCCAATTAAACAAGATCTGCATGTCTCATATGATTCATAATCAAAAGAGTCCAAGAGTCCATCTTTATGGAGTTTGGAAATGCGTTTCTCATTTATGTGGCCTAATCGACAATGCCAAAGGTAAGTTGGATTTAACTCATTAGGTTTCATCCTTTTAGTATTAATGTTATAAATAGGCATTTCAAGATCAAGGACATGTAGTCCATTGTTCATTTGTGCAGTAGCATAGAATATATCATTCAAATAAATTGAGCAACAATTGTTCTTTATTATAAATGAAAAAACAAACTTGTCCAAACAAGAAACGGAAATAATATTCCTGCTAATTGCAGGTACATAATAACAGTTCTCTAACTGAATTATTAAACCACTAGGTAAATTCAATACATAAGTTCCTACGGCTAAAGCAGCAACCTTTGCTCCATTGCCAACTCGTAGGTCAACTTCACCGTTTGCCAAATCTCTACTCCTTTTTAGCCCCTGCACATTGGTACAAATGTGAGAACCGCATCCAGTATCGAATACCCATGATGCAGAAGTAGATAAACTAATTTCAATCACAAAAATACCTGAAGTTGAAGTCTCTACTCCATTCTTCTTATCTTCCAGGTACTTTGGGCAGTTTCTCTTCCAGTGTCCGGTCTTACCGCAATGAAAGCAGGTGCCTTCCTTTGCTATGCCTCCACTAGGCTTCAAAGCAGCAACAGGGGGTTTGGGTTTGGCAACTTCCTTGCCTTTCCCTTTATCACCCTGCTTGGTGGGTCTTTTGTTCTGTCTCTTTCCATTTCCGATCATCAGAATGGGCTTCCCTTTTAACTTCAGATTCTGCTCAGCAGTTCTTAACATGGCTAGCAGTTCAGGAAGAGATTTGTCCATATCATTCATATTGAAATTTAGGACAAATTGACTGAATCTATCTGGAAATGATTGCAAGATCAAATCAGTCGCAAGTTCCTTTCCAAGGGGAAAACCCAACCTCTCAAGGTTTTCCACATACCCAATCATCTTGAGCACATGGGGACCTACAGGGGCTCCCTCAGCTAACTTTCCTTGAAAAGGGGCTTTTGAAACTTCAAACCTTTCATGCCTTGCTTGCTCTTGATAGAGCATCTTCAAGTGTTCGATCATATCGAACGCTGCCATGTTCTCATGTTGCTTTTGCAACTCTGAGTTCATGGTAGCTAGCATGAGACAAGCAGTTTCATTGGCATCATCGGTATGCTTCTTATAAGCATCTCTTTTGTGTGTGATCCTGTAGGTTTTCGTGACATTGGAAATTATATTAAATCATGTATTTAACATAATAAACAGTGAGCGGTATCTAGCAATACATCACTGCTACCCAAGACATGAAAATGTCATATGATCTGACAAATCCTTTTGTGATAATACTTATGTGTACAATTACCATTTTCCCTTATGTCTATATTGAACACAAGGCATAGACCGTGTCATCCTTGTCCAGTTCAATATTGGGCCCATAGACATTTATCATGTTACGCAGGATGGGCAAATTCCATCTAGGTCACTTATGTCCCTTAGCATGCTTCGTGGAGTACCCATCAACTTTCTTTATGGTCATCCAGTTACGGACAATGTTTGATCAATAATAAGGCACTCGGCTCTACATCTAGGGTCCATAGTGGTTTCAGATCGAAGTGTGGTATACACCATTATCACCATGAGAATAACTTATGACACTTTGCATAACATTCTATATAGTATTCTCATAGCGGGTCAATCCAGTATAAATATTACTCTTAATATTCATACCTATGTTTAAGACTTGATAACTCCTTATCCATGATCCATGAGATGTGATCATCAGTCTATATACATAATAATCTTAATGCTTTAATGTTATCCCATTTCACAATAAAGCTCGACTACGGATACTTTAAGAATAATATCCTTATGTTTAATTTGACCTCATGATTAAGTCATACTTGATACATTAAACGGACTAGCTATTCTAGGGACTTTATTAAACAAACATAATAAAGAAAAATCCTTTTTTTATTAATAAATAATTCGATAGAAGTACCAAAAGTATTGGCCTCTAGAGCTTACACCAACAGATGGATCGGGTGCGAGTAGCTAATTCCTATTATGGGTGATTACTGAAGCGTTATTTATGGTGATGGTAGCGATTTTGGTGTGCTCCATTTCCAAGAGGGAATCAATCATATGGTGGGGATCATCGAGTGAAATGAACCTGAGTGTTCATATTTGGTACCACATGCATGTCGAGTCGGCGTCGAGTCCATTGTATAAGTGTTGCATTTGTATTGGTTGTGCATGATGTTGATGATAATTGAGAAGTTGTTATGTATCATGTTGATGATGATTTGGATGTGAGAATTACAATATGTTGTTGTGAATGATTATGTTGAGTGCAATCTATCTTTCATGTTATGCCTTTTATAATTGATTGTAATTTATCACCCCTTCTGTTTGAATCTTGCCTCTACGTGGGCATCGTACAGATACCCAGGAGTAGACCCTATTGAATTAAATTGAAGGCAGCTTTGTAGTGACTTCCATTAGTTGTCGTTATGTAGTGGAATTCTACTATGATCATGTAACATCGGGTTGGGGTCGAATGTTTGGATTAAATTATAATGTTTTATGATGAATCATATTATGTTGAATATTTTAAGTTGTTGAGTTGAACTATTTATGACTCTTTATGATGTTTTTAAAATTGAAGTTTAAGACTAAATGTTGTATGCTTTTCTACCTTCTTTGAATGTTGATGTTGAATTCTGCTGCGATGATACCTAAATGAAGGTGAGCATACGATGACAAGTTAATTTGTTAGTTGTAACCCGTGTTACGGGGCATGATATCTTATCTTTTATGAAGTGTGACACCCTTGTGTTGGTGATTGTTTAATTAATTCCGTTAATTATAGGTGCGGTTTATAAGGGTGTTACACTTGTGATTGCTGACTTACAATTCATCAACTCAAATATCTTCAGCAGCTCAAGCTCATACTTCAGTTGGTGCATAATGATTCCCTTTTCAGAATGGAGAATCTCCATCCCTAGAAAATATACCATGTTTTTAAGGTCAGTCATATCAAAGGTATTCATCAACACCTTATTCAACTTGTTTATCTCAGAAGTATAACTCACCATCAGAAGTATGTCATCTACATAAAGTCACACCAAAATCAAATTGCCATCAGAAGTATGTTACACATACACATCTCAGTCTATTTCACATATTTTGAATTCTAGATGCTTGAAAAATGAATCAATTTTTCAGATTCCAAGCCCTTAGGTCTTGTTTAAACCCTTAAAAGGCTTTATGCAGCTTGTACATCATCCCTTATTTGTTCTTTTTCACAAATCCAAGAGGTTATTACGCATAAAATTCTTCTTGCAATGAACCATTTAGAAAAGCTGACTTTACATCTAAATGTATAAGAGGCCAATTTCTATTTGCAACTATAATAGTAACCAATCTTATGGTTTCATGTCTCGCTACAGGTGCAAACACTTCAAAGTAGTATAAACTAGACTTTTGTAGGAATCCTCTAGATACTAACATTGTTTCATACTCTGTAATTGAGCCATATGGCTTCCGCTTTATCTTGAAAAACCATATCACAAATTGATGGCTTTCTTGTTCTGAGGCAGAATAGTCAATTCCCATGTCTTGTTTCTTTCGATTGCCTCGAGATCTTCCCTCATGGAATTCACCCGCACCTTCTTCTTGAGTGTGTCATTAATGCTAACAGGTTCAGAGTCCACCATCATGGCACTCTATGTGACCCCCCCTTCAGAGTCAACCTTAATATCATGCAACAATTCAAAGTTTACAAGTATCCTTGGTATATTTCTAATTTTTTATGGCCTCTATAACTATGCAAGTTTGCCTTAAGAAGCAAGACCACCTTCAGAAGCTCAACCTTTAGAGGAATTCCTCTGCTTCAGAGGCTGGATCATCTTCAGATTCAGGCCATCCTTCAGAATCAAAGTCACCTTTAGAGTTAGACTCATCAGAGTCAAATTCATCTTCAGATTCAGACTCTTCTTCAAAGTCAGCATCGCCTTCAGAGGTAGAATCTCCTTTAGAGGCAGAATCAGACTCTAGTATTGACACTGCACTAGAGTTGGATTAAGATTTGCTCCAATACCATATTTCTGATTCTTTTACTACGACATTTTTGTTGACTGCAACTTTCTTGGAGATTGGGCAAAAGAGCTTATATGAACCTGTATAGTGATAACATATAAGAAACACGACTTTGCTTATGTCATCCAATATTCTTCTAGTAGAATATGGTATATGTTTGTAACATACAAAACCAAACACCTTGAAATGGATAACAATTGGCTTTCTTCCAGTCCACTTCTCAATGGGAACTACTTCCTTTAACTTATTTATTGGACATTTATTGAGCACATATGGTAGCGTGGAAATTGCTTCACCCGACAATGTATGAGGTCGATTCTTCTCCTTCAGCATGCTCCTTGTCATGTCAGGCAAAGCTATATTTCTCCTTTCACGAAGACCATTATGTTGTGGAGTGTATGGAGAAGTCACCTCATGCTAAATACCATGTTCCTCACAAAATTTCTTAAACTCTGTTGAGTTGAAATCACCTCCATCATCGGCTTTGAGGATCTTCAACCTCTGTCCACTTTGATTTCCAGCCTTCACTTTGAACTTCATGAACTCAACAAACACCTCATGTTTGAACTTTATGAGTGCTACCCATGTCATTCGTGTGAACTCGTCCAAAAATGATAAAAAGTACTTGTTTCCTCTAAGTAAAGGTACCTCAAATGGTCCACATACATCAGAATGTACCACACCCAAAGCATGAGTTGATCTTGGAGGCATTTATGACGAGAATGAGAATCTTGGTTATTTGCCTCTCATGCATATATCACATGATTTCTCTGGTGCCACAATCTTCGGAATCTCATGTACTAGATCTTTGAATTCAGATGCCTTAAGCTTCTGTAGTCTAGATGCCTAATCTCTTGTGCTACAACTCATTTTCCCCTTCAATACTTCTTACATTAAGGAATTAAGTGTCTTATGTTGCAACATTCACCTTAAATATCCCGTTTCTTCCCAATTTATACTGCATAATCAGGTTTTGATTACAGTCATACAACTTCAAGATATTGTCCTTCATAGTTACTGAAAAACCTTTTTCAATCGGCTGATCTATACCCATCAGTTTTATTTTCATGCCACGAACATACCATACATCCTTAATTAGTACATTTTTTCCATTGTTCAATTTAACTCTAACATTTCCCAATCCTTCAGTATTTAGATACTCGTCATCAACACATCTAATGTTAGTCTTTCTACCAGAGTCAAAATCAACCATCCATTGCTTGTTTCTAGTTAGGTGATTTGAGCAGCCAATGTCCATATACCACCAGTCTACCATTGTTACACTTACATTCTCAGATTCCATCAATAACATAGGTTCATCATCAAAATCTCCTATGGATATGATGGCTTCTTCACCCTTGCTATCCTTGTTTGACCAACAATCATCAACAAAATGGCCAAACTTGTTGCAACTGTAGCACTGAACCTTTCTCTTATCAAACTTCTCCTTTCCCTTATGAACATTCTTATGTTTCTTCTCATCTGAGTTGGAGAGTTCTGACTTCTGAACACCATCACCACCATACTTTTACTTGTTCTCTATCCATAATCGCTTTTGCTTTTTTTATAAAAGAAGCTTTCAGAGTATGAGCTTTCAAAGCCTGTTCTGTCTCCCTTTCAGAGTTTCTTTCAGTCAGACGCAAATCTTATGCCTCTAAACTACTTTGAAGCTCTTCAATCCTCACGGTGTTGGTGTCTTTAGAATATTCTATGGCTACAACTATGTAATCAAACTAAGGAGTAAGTGATCTAAGTACATTGTCAATTATTACTTGTTCAAAGAGTGTTGCTCCACAAGACTTCATCTCATTCGTGAGCACAATCACTTTGGAGATGTAATCAGGAACCTTCTCATTGTTCTTCATGCTAAGATTCTCATATTTCTTGTATAGGGACTGTAACTTTATGTTTTTCACTGATGTGTCACCACCATAGCACCACACAAGTGTAACCCACTTCGCCTTCGTCGAATAAACAATCTTTTCAAACACCTTCATATCCATACAGTGATGGATATATAACAACACCTTCTGATCATTCTTCCTCGTTTCACGTTGCATATATCTTTGCACTTCTATTTCATTTTCTGCAACCGGCGTGTAACCGTCATTGACGAGATCAAGAATATCTTGAGCGCCAAACAACACACGCATATGAATCAACCACCAATTCCAATTCTTTCTGTAACACCCTTCTAAAATACCCCAAATATTTAATTAAAATAATAAAAATATCAATCAGAGTAATTATGCCCTGAAGGGTGTCACACAATCATTTCACACCAATCATCAATATATCCTGTCATGCTCATTTATTTAATCAAAATAAGACACTTTTGCATAATTCGCAGCGGATACAAAATAACAACATTCAAATCATGTACTACATTACATGTAAAGTTGTTCAACAACCAAAAGAAAACATAATAAAACATCCCATCCCGATGTTACATCTACCAGAGCATGACCCACTAAGGACTACACTAGACTCCCAGGACTAGCTTCTATTCAATCACTGCTCGTTACCTGAAAACATAGTTGTAAGGGTGAGTCCTTCAATCGATATAATAAGCATTATAAAATATCATGTAATGCTAAGTAATATAACACATATCATTACCCTAATCAGATTACACATATTCAGCAACGGCAATATCAACTCATAATCATCACCATCATCATACTCAAACTCAAACAACCATAAAACACACGTATAATATTGGAATCCATCCATTCATATTATACGCCATACATACATATATTATGCAATGAGACTCCATGCATGCGGTACCGACTATTCGTGAACATATAGTTCAACCTCACCGACCAAATCCAGGTACGGCTACCAAGCTCACTAGTCCCACTCATTTGAGACATAGTGACTCACATCACTAATTCCTCACCATGGGAATTAGCTACCACCCCCAAAGGGCCATGCTATACACGCTAAATCACCTAGCATGCAAACATCAACAACAGTCCAAAATGACTAACATCACTAATTCCTCACCATGGGAATTAGCTACCACCATAAAGGCCACATATGCATGCTAATCACCTAGCAATGCAACATCAACAACAATTCAAGAATAGACATATGCTCACACTCTAAGCCATAAAACAGTCTATTCACAATGCATACATTCACAACATCATGTATACCATCACATATCATCAACACATTCATTACACATGCATATCATATCATGCCACATAATCAATCATAGTATCAGCACACTCTACTAATACCTATACTACTTAAAACCACGGGAAATGATCCCTACAACATCATACCTCAGCTAAGTACATCACTCAGCCTAAACAACCAAAAACTGCACAACAACAGTTCAGGAAAATCACAAATCTGCCCATACGCGTATTGCCTATGCCCATACGCGTATTGCCCACGTCTGACCAAGTCCATACGCGTATTGCCCATGCCCATACGCGTATGCTACGCGTACCACATCCTCATACGCGTACCAACAGAGACAATTTTCACGTTCAAAACATCATCTTCCTCATCCATACGCGTATTGCCTAGTGCCATACGCGTACCATGCCATCTCATACGCGTATTGCCTAGTGCCATACGCGTATGACCAGAACCCAGACTTCCAGATCTGCTATGGCTTTCTCTGCTACGAGATCTATCCAATTCAACCTTCCACAGTCCAATTTTTCACAATAATCGTTCATATCATCTAACACGAATCATAACCTATTCGATCTCACAATTTCTAACACTATTGCATCTAATTCCTACGAATTTCCTTCAATTTTAATCCAGATTCGTTCATCCCAAAAGTTCACAATTTTCAGCATAATTATTCCAATCAGATGTAAATCAATGGTTTATCACTACCCATGACATATTATCCCATAATACCCATTAATCGACGATAAACCCCCCTTACCTGAGTTAATCCGGCGAATCTTTAAGCTTCAAGCTCTTCCTCTCTTCAACCCTTGTTCTCTGGCTCTCTTTGCCTTTTTCCACTTTTCTGCCTCTTTTCCCTTTTCACGTGAAAATAACTCTTTTTACCAAATGGAACCTTTTTACTGATTTCTACTTTTATTCCAATAACAACAATAAAAATAATCCCAATAATAATAATAATTCCAATTATTTAATTAAATTAATAAATATATTATTAACTCAATTTAAATAATTATCTTATTTTATCGGGGTGTTACAACTCTCCCCCACTAAAAGAGTTTTCGTCCTCGAAAACATACCTCAAGCGAATAACTCAGGATAAGACTCCTTCATCTGACTCTCAAGTTCCCAAGTCACATTGCCACCTGCTGGTCCGCCCCAAGCTACCTTTACCAAAGCAATCTCTTTACCCCGCAACTGCTTCAACTCTCGATCCTCGATCCTCATAGGTGATGTTTCAACAGTCAGGTTATCTCTCACCTGAACATCATCTACTTGGACCACATGCGACGGATCATGAATGTACCTCCTCAACTGAGACACATGAAAAACCTCATGCAAATTCGCAAGTGACGGCGGTAAAGCGATACGATAGGCTACCTCCCCTATCCTCTCCAAAATCTGATAAGGACCAATAAATCGAGGTGTCAACTTCTTCGACTTCAAAGCTCGACCAACCCCAGTTATCGGAGTAACACGAAGAAACACATGATCTCCCTCTTGAAACTCAAGTGACTTCCTTCTCTTGTCGTGATAACTCTTCTGACGACTCTGAGCAATCCTCATCTTCTCCTGAATCATCTTAATCTTTTCCGTAGTTTGCTGAACAATCTCCGGTCCAACCACAGCACTCTCACCGGACTCATACCAACATAAAGGTGTCCGACATCTCCTACCATACAAAGCTTCAAATGGTGCCATACCAATCCTCGAATGAAAACTATTGCTGTAGGTAAACTCAATCAAAGGTAAGTAACAATCCCAAGCACCTCCTTTTTCCAAAACACAAGCCCTCAAAAGATCCTCCAGTGACTGAATCGTCCTCTCAGTCTGACCATCAGTCTGCGGATGATATGCAGAACTCAATCTCAGTTTAGTTCCCAAAGCCCTCTGCAAACCTTCCCAGAACTTCGATGTAAATCTAGGATCTCTGTCCGAAACAATACTTGACGGAATACCATGCAAACTTACAATCTTCTCAATATACAACTCAGCTAATCTCTCTAACGGATAATCCATTCTGATCGGAATGAAATGAGCCGATTTCGTCAATCTGTCAACAATCACCCAAATAGCTTCAAAATTCTTAATTGTCCTGGTAAACCAGAAACAAAATCCATACTGATACTATCCCACTTCCACTCTGGAATAGCCAACGGTTGCATTAGCCCAGACGGCTTCTGATGCTCAATCTTTGACTTCTGACAAGTCAAACAGGAATAAACAAAACTCACAATTTCTCTTTTCATTCCCGGCCACCAAAATAACTTTTTCAAATCATGATACATCTTCGTAGCTCCAGGATGAATACTCAGGCCACTACGATGTCCTTCCTCAAGAATACTCTTCTTAAGTTCGATAACATCCGGAATACACACCCGATTACCAAATCTCAAAACACCATTCTCATCAACTCTGAATTCACCACCTTGACCTTGATTCACTAAAGTCAACTTATCAACCAAAAGCACATCGGATTTCTGACCCTCTCTAATCTCATCCAGAATACCACTCGTTAACTTCAACATTCCCAATTTAACACTATTGTGAGTACTCTCACACACCAAACTCAAGTCTCTAAACTGCTCAATTAAATCCAATTCCTTAACCATTAACATAGACATATGCAATGATTTCCGACTCAATGCATCAGCCACTACGTTTGCTTTACCCGGATGGTAATTCAAACCAAAGTCATAATCCTTCAGAAACTCTAACCATCTCCTCTGTCTCATATTCAGCTCTTTCTGATCAAACAAATACTTTAAACTTTTATGGTCACTGAAAACCTCAAATCTTGACCCGTACAAGTAATGTCTCCATAACTTCAGAACAAATACCACGGCTGCCAACTCTAAATCGTGTGTCGGGTAGTTCCTCTCATGAACCCTCAGTTGTCTCGAAGCATAAGCTATAACCTGCTTATTCTGCATCAACACACCACCCAAACCCAACAATGAAGCATCACAGAAAACCTCAAATAGTTCTGACGGACTTGGTAATATCAAAATAGGAGCAGTAGTTAACCTTCTCTTTAACTCTTGAAAACCTTCTTCACACTTTGAGTCCCAAACAAACGCTTGCCCCTTTCTGGTCAACATCGTCAACGGTAATGCCAACTTAGAAAATCCCTCAATGAATTTCCTATAATAACCTGCAAGTCCAAGAAAACTCCTTATCTCAGAAACTGACTTCGGAGCTTCCCACTTAGATACCGCTTCTATCTTAGAAGGATCAACAGCAACACCACCTCTTGAAATCACATGTCCAAGAAAACTAACCTCTTCTAACCAAAATTCACACTTAGACAGTTTAGCAAATAACTTCTTTTCTCGTAGAACTCCTAAAACCACTCTCAAATGCTCAGCATGCTCTTCTTCAGATTTCGAATACACCAAAATGTCATCAATAAACACCACAACAAACTTGTCTAGGTACGGATGGAAAATCCTATTCATATACTCCATAAATACTCCAGGCGCATTAGTCACACCAAAAGGCATTACAGAATACTCATAATGTCCATACCTTATTCTGAAAGCAGTCTTCTGAATATCCTCAGTTTTCACACGTATCTGATGATATCCCGACCTCAAATCTATCTTGCTGAACACACTCGCACCAACCAACTGATCCATCAAATCATCAATCCTCGGCAAAGGATACCGATTCTTGATCATCACTTTATTCAGTTGCCTGTAGTCCACACACAACCTCATAGTACCTTCTTTCTTCTTAACCAATAACACTGGTGCACCCCACGGTGACACACTCGGACGAATAAATTTCTTATCCAACAGATCTTCCAACTGACTCTTCAATTCAGTTAACTCAACAGTAGACATACGGTACGGAGCCATCGATATCGGCCTAGTACCAGGTACCAAATCAATCGAGAACTCAACTTCACGCTCTGGTGGTAATTCATTCACTTCTTCCGGAAACACATCAGGAAAATCACACACCACGGCTAGATCACAAATCGCCAGTTTATCTTTAGCCTCCAAAGTCGCTAACAGCATAAACAACTCTGCCCCATCTGCTACTG
The DNA here is from genome assembly GCF_024323335.1 of Lathyrus oleraceus. NCBI lineage: Eukaryota > Viridiplantae > Streptophyta > Magnoliopsida > Fabales > Fabaceae > Lathyrus > Lathyrus oleraceus. The sequence goes on along the minus strand of NC_066585.1, from coordinate 452,938,284 downwards.
CCTCATTCACCTGCCTTGCAGATAGAAACAAACTCTTTTCTTCCTCCATCTCAGGAAAAATCACAGTCTTATCAAAACAATTGATATAGACTCGGTTAAACATCAACCAGTTCATACCCAAGATAACATCGATCTGCACTAGTGGAAGACACACTAGGTCCATCCCAAAGTCTCTACCAAAAATACTCAAAGGACAATTTAAACAGACTGAAGTAGTAGTCACTGAACCCTTCGCAGGAGTATCAATCACCATACTTCCAAGCATCTCAGATATCTCTAACTTAAGTTTCACAGCACAATCCAAAGATATAAAGGAATGAGTCGCACCTGTGTCAATAATAGCTACAAGAGGAAAGCCATTAATATAACACGTACCTCGGATCAACCGATCATCTGCAGCAGTCTCAGAACCCGATAAAGCAAAGACCTTGCCTCCCGACTGATTCTCTTTCTTCGGCTTAGGACACTGCGGACTGATATGACCCACCTCTCCACAGCTGAAACAAGTCATAGTCTTCAACCGGCACTCTGCAGCCAAGTGACCACCCTTGCCACACTTGAAACACTTCTTCTCAGCACTGGTACACTCATGGAAACGGTGTCCAGCCTGACCACATCTGTAACACTTAGCAGGGGCACTGGAGTCTCCCCCACTAGGCCTCTTCATCCCACTCTGTCTCTGGAAACCTTTGCCAGCTGCATACGGTTTTCCACGATCATTCTGATTCTTGCCTTTCCTATCAACCCTCTGCTGATAGCTCTCCGCTCTGGCCTTGGTATCCTGTTCAAAAATCCTGCAACAGTCAACCAAATCAGAAAACACTCTAATCCGCTGATACCCAATAGCCTGTTTGATCTCGGGACGCAACCCGTTCTCAAACTTCACACATTTCGAAAATTCCCCAGCAGCCTCGTTATAGGGAGTATAATACTTTGACAGCTCTGTGAACTTAGCAGCATACTCAGTAACAGACCTGTTACCCTGTTTCAATTCCAAGAATTCTATCTCTTTCTTTCCTCTGACATCCTCTGGAAAATACTTCCTCAGGAATCTCTCTCTGAACACTGCCCAAGTGATCTCAACATTCCCAGCAGATTCCAACTCAGTGCGGGTAGCAACCCACCAATCATCTGCTTCCTCAGACAGCATATGCGTACCGAACCTGACCCTTTGGCTATCGGCACACTCAGTTACTCGGAAGATCCTCTCGATTTCCTTCAACCACTTCTGAGCGCCATCTGGATCGTATGCTCCCTTGAACATTGGAGGATTGTTCTTCTGGAATTCACTCAGTTGACGAGCAGTTCCCATTCCCACAACATTCGGATTCCCTCCAAGTACTCCATCTAGCATACCCAGAGCCTCAGCAATCGCAGCATCATCTCTGCCTCTTCCAGCCATCTCTACTCTGAAAACCCAACAAGCTAAAACAATAAGTACTGATAGGGTTACACAACACCTATCCCGTACAGGGGAAACAGAATGATTACGACTCGACTCGACCGACTATGCTCTGATACCACTAATGTAACACCCTTCTAAAATACCCCAAATATTTAATTAAAATAATAAAAATATCAATCAGAGTAATTATGCCCTGAAGGGTGTCACACAATCATTTCACACCAATCATCAATATATCCTGTCATGCTCATTTATTTAATCAAAATAAGACACTTTTGCATAATTCGCAGCGGATACAAAATAACAACATTCAAATCATGTACTACATTACATGTAAAGTTGTTCAACAACCAAAAGAAAACATAATAAAACATCCCATCCCGATGTTACATCTACCAGAGCATGACCCACTAAGGACTACACTAGACTCCCAGGACTAGCTTCTATTCAATCACTGCTCGTTACCTGAAAACATAGTTGTAAGGGTGAGTCCTTCAATCGATATAATAAGCATTATAAAATATCATGTAATGCTAAGTAATATAACACATATCATTACCCTAATCAGATTACACATATTCAGCAACGGCAATATCAACTCATAATCATCACCATCATCATACTCAAACTCAAACAACCATAAAACACACGTATAATATTGGAATCCATCCATTCATATTATACGCCATACATACATATATTATGCAATGAGACTCCATGCATGCGGTACCGACTATTCGTGAACATATAGTTCAACCTCACCGACCAAATCCAGGTACGGCTACCAAGCTCACTAGTCCCACTCATTTGAGACATAGTGACTCACATCACTAATTCCTCACCATGGGAATTAGCTACCACCCCCAAAGGGCCATGCTATACACGCTAAATCACCTAGCATGCAAACATCAACAACAGTCCAAAATGACTAACATCACTAATTCCTCACCATGGGAATTAGCTACCACCATAAAGGCCACATATGCATGCTAATCACCTAGCAATGCAACATCAACAACAATTCAAGAATAGACATATGCTCACACTCTAAGCCATAAAACAGTCTATTCACAATGCATACATTCACAACATCATGTATACCATCACATATCATCAACACATTCATTACACATGCATATCATATCATGCCACATAATCAATCATAGTATCAGCACACTCTACTAATACCTATACTACTTAAAACCACGGGAAATGATCCCTACAACATCATACCTCAGCTAAGTACATCACTCAGCCTAAACAACCAAAAACTGCACAACAACAGTTCAGGAAAATCACAAATCTGCCCATACGCGTATTGCCTATGCCCATACGCGTATTGCCCACGTCTGACCAAGTCCATACGCGTATTGCCCATGCCCATACGCGTATGCTACGCGTACCACATCCTCATACGCGTACCAACAGAGACAATTTTCACGTTCAAAACATCATCTTCCTCATCCATACGCGTATTGCCTAGTGCCATACGCGTACCATGCCATCTCATACGCGTATTGCCTAGTGCCATACGCGTATGACCAGAACCCAGACTTCCAGATCTGCTATGGCTTTCTCTGCTACGAGATCTATCCAATTCAACCTTCCACAGTCCAATTTTTCACAATAATCGTTCATATCATCTAACACGAATCATAACCTATTCGATCTCACAATTTCTAACACTATTGCATCTAATTCCTACGAATTTCCTTCAATTTTAATCCAGATTCGTTCATCCCAAAAGTTCACAATTTTCAGCATAATTATTCCAATCAGATGTAAATCAATGGTTTATCACTACCCATGACATATTATCCCATAATACCCATTAATCGACGATAAACCCCCCTTACCTGAGTTAATCCGGCGAATCTTTAAGCTTCAAGCTCTTCCTCTCTTCAACCCTTGTTCTCTGGCTCTCTTTGTCTTTTTCCACTTTTCTGCCTCTTTTCCCTTTTCACGTGAAAATAACTCTTTTTACCAAATGGAACCTTTTTACTGATTTCTACTTTTATTCCAATAATAACAATAAAAATAATCCCAATAATAATAATAATTCCAATTATTTAATTAAATTAATAAATATATTATTAACTCAATTTAAATAATTATCTTATTTTATCGGGGTGTTACACTTTCCGTCAAATACTAGAAGCTTTTATTCAATTTCCTAGGTTCATTTTTATTCCTATACAAATCACTCAGTTCTCACCAACACTCGTGTTTCCCAAACCCTAAGAATCAAGATATGTGATTCTATTCGATTTCAATCTTCATTTCAACGCGAATTTGAGGAATGAAATCAATCACACTCCTCATGTACACTCGTGTTTCCCGTGAATTAGAACCGGAGATATAGATACCAATTTATTGGAGTTAACACTAAACTCCTATGAAGCACAAGAAGAAGATGATGAAGAACAATCAAAGAATTGCATAGAATTGAGGAGAGAGAGAGACACACACAGCACACACACACACACACACACATACACACACACACACACACACACACACACACACACACACACAGAGAGAGAGAGAGAACTGTAACTAACTTTCTTCAAATCTCAAATTAAGAATTTTGTTACAAATGTAACTAACTTTGGATTTACATACATTCACCCAAATTTAAGTGTAAATGAAATGCAAACTCAAATACAAATGAAATGAAAACTAAAACTTAAAACAATCTTGAATGTTGAATTACATTCAACAAAAGCAACGAGCGAGAGTTAAGAACCGGTGAGACCAATCGTCACTGGAACCAAACTGTCTGTGAAACAAAACAAGCGAATAAAATCAAACCTCCGGAATAGAGAGGGGTTTCTAAAAGGACCACCAGTGCAGGGCCGAAAACACACCAAGCTAGAAAAGGTGAAGGGTAGAGGAGCCTGAGAGACGTTACACCACCATCACCATAGGCTACATCAGGTCACCAGAAGTTTGAATTTGGAGAAAAAGAGATGCGACTTAGTTAAAGAGATTACAGGAAAAATAATTTTAGAGAGAGAAAGGGGTATTTTTCTCAATTTTATATTATTGTTATATCAATATATATTTGAATCATATTTTGCATATATTTTTAGAACATTATAAAATTTTCTCCACATAACCTCGATATTTGATTTCCAATTTTAATAATATATATTATAACTTTTTTAATACATAATGAATTGAATATTGATTTTTTAGACGCCAGAAAACAATAGAAAAAAAAAGTAACGAAAATTGAAATCAATATTAAACCTATATGTCTCTAAAAATATTTATAAGCAAATAGATTAAATGGCACAAGGGGTGCATAACCCAACAACGACCGATACAACGGTAAAAAATACAAATCATGAACGCCCAAAGCTAACTAAATCAAACCCGATGCTAGAGTGACACACCACTCCGACCAAGATAAATTACAGCCCAATTTTAGCACCGCAATAAACCATTCCACAACAAAAGTTTGATCATCCCCAACCCGTCAAACTTAACCAACGAACCACCATAAGAAAAAATAGAGTTTCTACAAGCCCAAATAGTCCAACAAATAGCTAACCCGGAAATCCACTTGGATTCCACCTTAAACCTTTCTTTAACCGCCACCTCTAGCGCAAGAATACGATCAATCAGAGACAATGTCTCTAAAGGCATAATAATATGAAGCTAATCAATTGCTTGAATCCACCAAACCTCTGAAACTGTGGAACCTCCAAAAAGATGGTTTGAATCCTCACTTTCGCCACCACATAAAGGATACACCAAATTAAGAAGACCACACAAAACTCCACGCATCTCTAAATTTTTTCTAGTAGGGAGTCGATTCATATCCAACCTCCAACCAAAAATCCAAAATATCACTTGGAGCCTTTGTCCACCACAAGATGCTTAACGCTCCCAATTACAAAATTCTGCAATCCCATCATAGTAGTTTTTATCAAAAACCCGGCAGGATTTCTCCACCACACCCAACGATCGGGCAACCCCCAATCCACCTGAACCGACTGCAGCAACGCCCTCAGATTTTCCACCAGCATTGCTTCCTGCTGCTGAAGCGGATCGGGTTGCAAAGCCACGATCCATTTCCAATCATCGAACGCCCATAAACAGTTTTATACCACATAGGACCTGTCAGGATCAACAATCTGAAAAAGAGAAACAAAATCCTACAAAGCAGAACAACCCCAAACCATTTGTCATGCCAAAAATCAATAAACTTGTCATTTCCGAGTTTACAAACAATAAAATCAATAAACTAACTAACATGATTCGTCGACGCTCATACTGCACAAATATCTTTCCACCAAACCGAAGCTTTATTACCCAACAGAGGACAAGGATCAGTAAGCATGATTCTTCTAATATTGTTGTACCTACAAGAAAGAAGGTTATACGAAATAGCATTATCTTAGTTCAAAATTCTTCACTTCCACTTGCATAAAATAGAGAGATTAAAATTTCTGCAATGCTTAATACTGCGCCCCCTTCCTTCTCCGACAAACAAATCGTCTCCCAACTTACTCAATCAATTTTCTTCTTCTCCTCCCCTCCACCCCAAAGAAAAACTCTTTAAATCTTAATTAACTCTTTGATGATCGCATTCGGAACTTTTGTAAAAAGAAATAAAATTGAAATGTCTCCAAATTAACCAGGAAATGATATACACTGCTTCCTCTCTAGTAAAATTTACGCTGGACAAAATATCCTCCCGTTCATCACACTAGCAAGAAATGAATTATTATTTATGTGCATTTTTTTAATATTTTAAATATATTTATTAAAAATCATTCAAAAATATGTGTTAATTTAATACTTCTGTCATCTTAAATAGATGTCATATTTAACATTTTTATACATATTAAAAAAATATAATAAGTTAAAGAAAGACAAAAGTAATTTTACCAAATTATCATTATTGATTATTAATATATTTTAATTATAATTAATAAAAAATGATTAAAAACAATTAATTACGAGTATTAATTAAAGAATATTATTGGAAGATAAAACCTAAAATTGTATTGTAGGAAGAAATAATTTTAAAAATGTACTATTTATTTTGAGAGAATAATAAAAGTTAAATTTGCTTTAACAATACTTTTGTAAGAACTATATATTACAATTTCTTTTAATGGAGAAATAAAAAAGAAATTGAAAGATTTTATGATGAAGAATATATTTAACCCTAAACTTAATTAAAATTGAAGGGCAAGACATAGAGATGTATGGTATCATTTGATCACTTCAATCAATAAGGGCCAAGTGTATTAAATTATTTCTCAAATTTGTGAGAATCAAATCAATGCTTTATAATACATGATGCAGTTAATCTCTAGAAGCCAAATATAAAAATAAAAAAAATGACCTTGTTCTTTTTTCTTTCTACCATCCACTATTAAAAGAAAAGTATATAGTAAGCATTTAAAACAAACAATCTATAAAATAGATAATGACATATATGCTTTACATCTATCATGTCACTAGCTCTATCTAAAACAAGTAAAAAGAGTTTCAATATATCATTTAATTTTCTAACTAACATGTCATTTTCTTAATCACCAATAGTATCAAATGTTTCTATTATATGGTATACATGTGCAGCTGTCACCTACCTTATTCACCAGAAGTAAGTATTCGACAAATAGAAAATTCACAAAAGAGTTAAAAATAAAGCTACTTAAAATTGTTGTTGAGTTAAGAGATGCTCTTTCTTTTATTCATGCTTTGATGATGTGTATCAAGTAATGCATTTTCTATATATGTTGCCATGCAAATGGTCCCCTACCCTTCTCATTTGGCTCATATCATATATACAAACAAATATTATTTTAAATTATGATTCTAGTTTTTTTTATAAAAATTGTATGCCTAAAAATATATATTTTCAAGTAAATAGCTTATGAAAATCCATTTATCTTATAAAGTGAAGAAATATACTTTATAATGATTTTTATTTTTTTATAATTTTTCTAACAAATGTACTTTCATTTGTTAAATATCACTCCATAATTAAATAAGAGGCTTACCATTATAAAGTGTATTTCTTCATTTTAAGCATTTCCATAAAATATTATCCAGATATAAATATTATAAATGTTATTTCAAAAATAACTTGCTTTACTGATAAGGTGTTTTTTTTTTTTTAAAAATTTATTGGCCTATATCAAACAAAAACTGTTATTTTATTAGAAAATATTTTTGTGAAAATAAAAAGGAAAATTAGTATAAACAATGAAACCACCATATTATTTTGAAGTTATTGTATACTCACTTGTATTCAAAATGGCACAATAACATTCCGTTAAATCAATATAAATATTTGGCCATTAAAAAAAAAACTCAATATAAAAATATTCTTCAGATAACTTTTTTGTATTTATCAAATGAGTTTAAATTAATTTTAATTAAGTACATTCAAATTGATACCATTCTTTTATACTTTAAATAATTAGCTCAAGTCATAAATTTGTACTAGTATAGTAATTAACTTTTTAGATAATTTGCTCAAGATATCACTTTCCATCTAAAAAATACTCTTACCTTTTAAATTCTTAATATTTACTATCTTTTTTTAAATAGTAACTATAAACTAACTTTCACTCTATTTATAAACTTATTCATATCACTATTTTCTTATTAATTAGAGAGATAAAACATGTAAGGGTAAGGTTCCCCACTTTCCTTTGTATCTAGCTCAAAAGCTATTAATGGTCTTTTGTATTTTGTAATATATATATATATATATATATATATATATAAAAACACTCACTATCCATCTCTCTCTCTCTAAACTGCATGGTTATGATCTTGGCGTGACAATATTCAATTTGCATCTCAATCTCAATCTCAATATAGGGACCACTTTTTTTTCTTCTTCTTTTTAATATTTTATTCTTAATATTCTATTACTTATACAAAACAAATATTAAAAGTTAAAAAGAAAGAAAAAGATAATTTTCAATACAAAAATTAAAATAAATAAAACACTATTTTTCTTTCTTTCCCTTCAACTCTTCTATATATAATAGTCCCTCTTCCTAATCTCTTCTTCATCCAAATCCAATTTCCAAACCCTAGATATAAAACCTTTCCCTTCAATTCTCATATTTCATCATCTTCATCTTCTTCACAAACTTGTTCTTGTTCTTTGTTTAATTTCCATCATTCACCACAACAAGTTGAAGCTGCCAGCATGATCTTAACTTGCCTCCTTTTGTAGGGGAAAAGATCAGATCATGTGGCAGTTTCACCTAGTTGTTGGCTGCATGTTCATATCTTTCTCTTTAATTTCCATGCCCTAATCTATGAATGTTTTTTATTTATTCTGTAAATTAGATCAAGAAATTGAATAGTTTTGTGAAATGCATTCATAGGAACAAGATCTAACAGCTATATCAGTGTTTCGTTTTTCTTGCTGTTTGTGAAATTATAGGGTTTTTTTTCTTCTTTCAATTAAGGTTCTTTTCAGCTTTCCTCTTTTTGTTCAAAGATCTAAAATCAATTTTGTTATTAGCTTAATTGAGTTAATTAGTGAGGAGGAATTAAAGCTCAAAATGGGACAAAAAAACTATTCCATTGATGAAGTCATTGTAGATTCCCAATATCTCAATCTACTTAATTTCCTCATATATCTATCTTTGCATCATGACACAATCATATACCTTGGAAGAATCTCATATGGATAATCAATTGATGTCATCATGATGATGATATATGCAGGTTTCTGACAAAAACTACTAGCACTTGAACCACCATATCATATCATATCTGGTTGTTGTAGTTATAGATATCATACATCATCTGTATCTGATTTTTTATCGAATGTATCTGGTCTATATTTTAGCTGTTACATTTGATTTACGGATCTTATATTTCATTTCGAGTAAAGTATTGTCTATTAGTGTGGTTCGATTTTCCCAATTCATTGCGTGTTTCTGGTGTTACAAAAAATTTCTATCTCATAACTAGTACTAGAGTCATCATGCATTAATGTTAAACAAACATATTATGAGAAATCAGGTATGAATTAATGAAACCTAACATGAATTTAAACATGAAATTACCTCTTTATTCTTCACCTAGAGTTCTGCTATATATCTTTAATTTTAGTTGTGTATTAAAGTTTTTAGGTCTTGATATCTAAAGAACTATTGAGACCCTAAAAGGTTAAAATCCAGATCACAAAAGTGGCTTATAGGTTTTGTATATATAAAAACAATTCCTTGCTAGTAAAAAATGTTTAAGATTTTTAACATTAGGATTTTGATTCATAATGTTGATTTTCTTTAGTATTCTTAGTTGTTTATTTGCAAAAAAAAATCTCAATTCTCTTTCTTCCTTTTCTTGTATTTTTTATGGTGAATAAGATACTTTCTATTATAGAGCAAAAGTCTCTTAAGCAATTTTCTCCCTATGTGTTCTTTTTTTAGTTCTCATTGGTTTTTATAACTACTTAGTGTCATTATGAAGAGAGAGGGAGAGATCTAATATTTTGAATTCAAAAAATAGTTTTAATTATCAATAAACTAATCAACCATCACATTAAATCATCTTTAATCTAAAGTGAATATATTAATTACATGAAGTCATATAGATTGTTAAATGATTTAGAAATATTCTCTCACTTAACTCATTGACGAATTGAAAATGATTAAATCATCATCTTTAATTGAATTGAACTCATTAGATCATAGTAGTCATAAATTATCCATCGATTTGTTTTCTTCTTTGTATCACAAAAAATCAACTCAAACAATTTTAAATGAAACTATAATTTGTGGCTTTCATGGCTTCCTAAAGACACAAAAATGGTTACAAGCATTTATCCATAGTGGTCATTCTTTCAGCATGGTCAACAGATAGATATCTGGAGTGGTAAATTTTTAGTTAGCAAATTTCATGTTTGATATTAAAAAAAGGTGTAGAAGAATAAGAGATAAACAAATAAATAAATACAAGAAAATAAAGAGATGAGAAATTAAAAAAAAAAAATACATTGGGTTTTATATGGGTTTATTCCAAAATCACGTCTGATATTTCCCACCAGTTAGAAGCAATACAATTTATGGACCGTGTGATCGTCGAAATTTGAGTCGGTGTTATCCCAGTGATGGAAAGGGTGTGTCGGAAATGACTCTTTCTATTGGAAGTAATGAGAATTGTGGCCTGTGAAGTAGATACCGGACCTCTTAGTGTCATATTTTAGAAAAAAATTATTTTCCACACCAGTTAGAAGTAAATACAATTTATGGACCGTGTGATCGTCGAAATTCGAGTCGATGGTATCCCACTGATGGAAAGAGTCGGTCGGAAATGAGAGAAGGTGATAAGAAGTCTTTTTAAAAATTTGTGTATTTTGAAATGAGCACAAGACCTCATTTTATAGTAAAAAATTAAGACAAATTTGAAAACATTGGAAAAACCCGTTTCGGTCCATAATCGATTAGACTACGACCATGATTGATTCAGACCTAGCAAATAAGAAAAGGTTTACCAAATAAGAAACATAATCGATTACACAACTATCATACTTGATTACGGGCCAAATTTCACTTTATAATCAATTGTACAAACTTCCTAATCGATTATATTTGGTTTTATAAAAGGTTTGGAAATTTTCAATGTGATTTTTAAAAGATGAAAACGATGAGATTTTGAAAATTATTTTGTGAGTTGAGATATGATTTAATACTTGAAGAGTGACACATTTAATTTATATAAAAGATCCTAGAAAGATAAAAAAAATATTGGAGAACAATATCAGCTAATGGACTTTTAGCATATAACTCTTTTTTTTTTTATGTTTGTTATTTTGCAATAGATTCTTTTAAGCCAATCATAAAAGACTTATTGCTTTTTTAATTGAAGTGAAATTTTCTTCATTCTTTGAAGATTCTTATGATATCTTACTTTGATTTCATTTGTCATCATCATAATCTATTACTCTTATAAGCTCATAGAACGATAAATTCATATATTGATTTCTTTAATTTACGAACTATTTTTTTATGGAGTAAGAAACCCTTCAAGTTAAGTGATATTCACTTCTTCCTCTAACTCACCATCTAAAAAGACGATATTTACATCCATTTGGTGAATCTACAAGCCTTAATAAGCAGACAAAGTCAAAGCAAACCTTAATAAGCAGACAAAGTCAAAGCAATTTTCAATGAATTTTTCTTTAAAACTAGAAAGAAGTTATATTTATAGTCAATGTCTTCCTTTTGAATTAAAAATTTATCGACAAGTCTAATTTTATACTTTTTGATGATGTCTTTTCGAGCTATGATTAGTGTTAATGACTCATTTACAACTAAGTCATTTTTAATCATTATGAAGCTCAAATAGATATTACAATCTATTAAATTTAACTCTTTTTTTTTCATAGAATAAAGTTTTTTTCCAAAACATATGATCAAGGTCGGCCAAAGATCCAAAGCAAAGGCTCACCCAATCAAAATAATTCAACATATAAAGTCAACACACGCGAGATTCAAGATACACTTTCTGATTTCCACTTTTCACTATACTTATTTTGGACTTTGAACTGACTTGATCGTTGAAGTGCTACTAGCATCGGTCAATAATTACTTTGGTTCCAATGAGGAACAACTTCCTTTTTCAACGACTTTCCTGAAAGAGACTAGATCTTCATCAATGCTTAAGTCACATTCATGTTCAAGTTAATAAATAATATATTATTTCAAAATAGTTAGTCTTCTTTGCATTTCTAACCTTCTTACTTATATTTCTTGTGTTTTGTCTATCACCCGTTTTTGTTTATTTGTGATTTGTACATTGCCAACTAGTTGATTACATGTGCATTCATCTTGTGGATTTTAAATATTGTTGTATTGTCTCTTTATGCTGTTTGGAAGTAATACAATAAGAGAGCCAACGACATGATGATAAACTTTAGGCGAATAAGATTCACCATGAGTCTCTTTAATATGCCCCTTACTTTGTTTCTAACGTCTACTGAGTTGACCATTTTCAATAAACTGAGCATTACAAAAATCAATTATTATCGTATTATAGTTATGACAATAAAATATACCCCATTTTTATTTTTCATGATAGATAATGAAAAAATGGATAATTATTCTTGCATTAAACTTCTTTTCAAATTGATTATATACCCTTAATTTTATTAGAAAACTCCAAATATGGATATGCTTTAAACTATATTTCCTTCATGTCACTATTCATAATTAGTCTTAGAAACTTCCTTACTTGAAATTCTATTAAAAAATATGCATTAATAATCAATTTAAATGATAATTAGTATAATACTATAATTTAACATTGATCTAATCATACTTACTAGAGTGCAATTTCACCTTACAATCACACATTTATGTTATGATTTTTCAAACATAGTTTAATGTGCATTTATGCTACGACTTTCTCATTATTTTTCTCGATATTCTCCACCTATAACAAATATTATTATCTTTACTTTTTTATTCAATTGTCTTTCTACACCATCAATAAACATCGTGAAGATGTCCACTAATTGAGATTTTTTAAGGAGTATATAGAAGTAACAATAATGTAGAAAGTAGTCAATAAATGTGATACAATACTTTGAACTCCACAAGAAAATTTGCTCAATCATTTGATAATTATTTGATTTGTGTTACTTTAAGAAAATCCAAACATATATATCTCAATCGATAAAATATAAATGAGGAAATACTTCCCTTTTCATTAAATTCATTACTATTTATTTGGGTTTGTAACCTAACCTATGATGACACAAATAAGCAAAACTCTCGTTACACACTTTACTTACTACCAACATTGTTGGGGAAAACATTAATCACAAGGTAAAATGATGAGCATGAGAATAACATAATGAAATAATTAGAGAAAATTATGAGAATAATGATATTTCATTAATAATGCAACATGGGATATATATATATATATATATATATATATATATATATATATATATATATATATATATATATATATAATATATATATATATATATATATATATATATATATATATATATATATATATATATATATATATATATATATATATATAATATATATATATATATATATATATATATATATATATATATATATATATATATATATATATATATATATATATATATAACAAAACACATCAATGTAACTAACAAACTAAAATGAAAAACAAAATTTTGAACCTTGTAACTAGTTATAGGTTATAAATCCTGGAGGCTGGTAATCGGTTACATCAAACTTGTAACCAGTTATAGGTTGGGTCTGTTTGATATTTTTGTTACTGGAATGGGTGGTAACCAGTTACATCCCTGATGTAACTTGGTTAGAGGACCTTGAGTTTTTCACGACTCACCACCTTAAATCAAGTCCTCCAAGTCTTCCATACTCATATTATTCTTTTCCTCTTGAACACTTCAATTGTTACTCCTTTAGTTAGAAAATCTGCCACTTGATATCACTTTTGCAATACTCCAATGTCAATTTTCCTTCACTAACAAGATTTCTCAAGTAGTGAAATATCGTAGTGGAAAAGTTGTCAATCATCAAGGTCACAACTTCATCTTCTTCGCTAAATAACTCCTTCATCAAGTTCATTTACCACACAACTTCATACACACACACACACACACATAGACACCGAAATATACTCGGCCTCGCAAGAAGAGAGCGTCACAACTAGTTCTTTCTTATAACACCAAGAGATTGATCCTTCTCCATACATACAGATGTATCCAGTAGTGGATTTTCTTCCATCTTTATCTTCACACCAGTTTGAGTCGGTATAATCGAGCAATTTATAGCTTTTACCTCCGTTATGGGAAATAGAATTCTACATCCAATTGAACCTTTGATGCATAACTCCTTCATCAAATTCATCTATCATACAGCTTCACACACACACACACACATAGACACTGAAATATACTCGGCCTCGCAAGAAGAGAGCGTCACAACTAGTTCTTTCTTATAACACCAAGAGATTGGTCATTCTCCATACATACAAATGTATCCAGCATTGTATTTTCTTCCATCTTTATCTTCACACCAGTTTGAGTCGGTATAATCGAGAAATTTATAGCTTCTACCTCCGTTACGGGAAATAGAATTCCACATCCAATCGAACTTTTGATGTATCTCAGAGTTCTCTTGACTGCTCCCAAGTTTGATGCATTTGGCTTCCCTATAAATCTTCTCACTATGCCAACATTATATGTCAAGTTCAGTCTCATATTGCACAAGTATCACAATGATCTAATCAACCTCCTATATTGTGTTGGATTAATATCCTTCCCATCCTCATTTTCTAACATCTATAATCTTGGCTCTACAGGGGTAGTTGCCATATTACAATGGTCCATTTCGAACTTCTTCAATATCTCATGAGCATACCTCCTTTGGTGCACGAGCAGTCCCCTTTTGGACTTGTGAAACTCAATGCCAAAGAAATATGTCATGAGACCAAGGTCGTTCATCGCAAACTCCTTCATTAAATCACCATTGAACTCGCTAATGTAATCTTCATTGCTTCCCGTAAATCACTCCTTTTCTTGTACCCTTCTTCACATACACACCAAGTTCAGATACGCATTTATCAAAACCTATCTCCTTTAGAAAATCGTCGATTCTTTTGTTCCAAACTCTAGATGTTTGCTTCAGCCCATATAACGCCTTCCTAAATCTATAGAACTTGGTTTCCTGATTTTTCACAATAAAATTGGGCGGCTTTGCAACATAAACCTCCTCTTCCAATGGACCACTCAAAAATGCAGATTTTACATCCATTTGGCAGGTGTATAATTTTTGTTATTTGCAATACCAACAACTAGCCTAATGATTTCAATCCTAGCCACCGGTGCAAACACTTCTTCAAAGTATATGCATTCTCTTTGCAAAAATCCCTTTATAACTAATCAAGCTTTGTAACTAATTGATTCTTTTATTGATCGCGTCATAAAGTTTGTAGCCTCCAATAGAGAGAAACCCAACAAGTATCATTTGCTCTGCCTTGTCATCTAGCTTCTTTCTAAGCTGATCTGGAACATGTCTATACGCAACCAAACCAAATACCTTCAAATGACTAATATTTGGCTTGAATCAGGACCATGATTCTTTGGGTGTAATATTTTTCAGCTTCTTTTTTGAACACCTATTTAACAAATACGCACCCATGGACACCTCTTCATCCTATAATTTTACAACTCTTCTTTGCTCGTGGTTGAAAGATCCTTGGACTCTTCAATCATAACCACTATGTTATCAAATCTTGACGTCAATGATCTCAAGATTTTACCAACCATACACTGCTCTATGATTGTCTCTCCACAAGATTTCACTTTATTCACCAATCTTGTGATTTTTGTAGTAAATTCACTAATGGTTTCCTTCTCCTTCATTTGAATTAATTTTAGCCGCCATTTAGGAGTTTGTAACCTTGTCACCTTTATCTTCTCAACTTATGCATGACTTTTCTCCATGATTTCCCAAGCTTCCTTTGAGGATGTAGTATCATTAACATTCTAAAAGTTGTCAACATCAAAACATTGATGAATGAGATACAAAGATTTGAAATATTTCTTCTTCTCTTCTTTATGCATTCATTGCACCCTATACAAGTGGATTAACACAATTCTTGATCACTTCAAGAACATCTTGATAACCAAACAACACTTTCATCTGTTTGCACCACTTATCATAATTCTTCGCATCGAGAATTGAGAGATTTATGTGAATACATAATTGGAGATGGAAATAATTTTTTCACTCTAAGTGTTTGATCAAATGAATCGTGCTCTGATACAAAATGTTGGGGAAAACCTCAATTACAAGGTAAAATGGTGAACTAGAATAATAGAGAATGAGATAATTATAGAAAATTAGGGTGAGAATAGTAGTATTTCATCAATAACACAACATGAGATATATATACCATAATACACGTCAATGTAGTTAGCCAACTAAAATGAAAAACAAACTTTTCAACCCTGTAACCAGTTACACCAATGTAACCGGTTACAGGAAGATACTGAATTCAAAAATATCAAATCCTGGAGGGTAGTAATCGGTTACATCAAATATGTAACCAGTTACAGGTTGCTCTTGTTTGATATTTTTGCTATTGGAAGGATTGGTAATCGGTTACATCCCCGACGTAATGAAAATACTATGCTTAATATTAAATAAACATTCCAAAAAATTAACATCAAGATTGAAATGATATAAACCATCAATTAAAGTATCTGATCTATAATAATACATATCCTTATGTAATGAAAATAAATTGTTTCAAATCCTAAAGTTAAAATTCAATTCATCTAAATTCCTAGCACATTCAAGCACTTAAATAAAACTTTCCATATCTACATGAAAACTAATCTCAAAGATTAACCTATACATCTCAATCCATATAATTGTGATTTCATTCATTTTCTTCCATTATAAGTTGTGAGATAAATTAAATTATATTTAATATTCTATAGTCTCCCATATTCTTGAACTAACATGTATTTAATTGTATGAAAGTTCTGCTTTTTAATGGTGCTATAGTTCACCATAAATTGATCAAACTTAGAAGAAAACAAGTAAAGAATTTTAATTGTACACAAAAAAGTTCATTTACATCCATACCTAGATTTTTCGTGAAATTACTTGTAAACTCACTAATCGAAATCCCCACAATTTACTTGTCACTATTGTCATATTGTGACTACTTTTATAGTTTTCTTAAATTTCATAGGATTTTTGTTTTGTTTTGAGCATAAACTGCATACAATTTCCATCCATCATCATTCTCACTATGTTTAGATTCAACCTACTAGACTCAAATTTGACTTGTCAAATTTTGTAATATTACGTGGAATGATTTTATACATTACACCAAATATTTAGTGGAACCTTCAAAAACTTCAAAAATCAAGTTTATAAGATTGTGAACATGTTGTTTATGATTTTGAATAAAGTGTATAGTGTGTGAATTATTGGTTCGACTTTTTAATATCAATCAATGGTTTAGAGGCTGAAACTTATCTGAAATAGTTGTCTAAAGGAACATGTGTCAGATGATCCTATAGACCCTTTCATTTGACGGTCTTTCAGGCCCCTATTATCCCTCATCAAGTGCGCCTTCAGGGCATATCCATTCCTAAGACTTAGGTCATCCATTTTTCATGTGGATTGAGCCTTTCTCTTGTCTGAAACATCTAGGAAGTAAGTTTTAAGATTAAAATAGATAGTTTTATTTATTATCTTGATGATTTGAGTATATGTACAAACTCATTTCAATGGATGGAGAATCAAAATAACAAAAGAGTAAAGAATAAAAAAATTGGATTATAAGCAATTTGATCAACACCCATTTCTAGACTTAGCCACTTAGGATAAAAGAATTGATTGAATGAAGTTTTCTAGTTGAACATTTCTCAAAATAGAAGTAAAACAAGGAAAATTCTATGTGATTCTTTATCACCGCTTAGGATTTGTATATGAGTTCAAAGGTGAGAGATATGAAGGGCTTTGAGAGGGGAAGATTATAGAGAAAAATAAATAAATCTTTCACATTTTTAGAAGAATTGATTTTGCTTAGAATGATAAATAAATACTTATTGATATATTTTTAGTATTTACAATATTATAAAAAACATAATTTGAACTTGGAGAAATCATTTAAGACCTCCAAAACCCTATAAAACACTCCTCCAATAAAAAAAAATAATTCCCCCAAATTTGGGAGATTTTGCATTATGAAGAATAACAAAACCCCAAAGCACTCTCTTATCAAATCCTTCAATTATTTTCACTTAATTATTCCTTTTGTTTCAAATATTTCCCCTCATATCCCATCCCCCAAGCTCCCAAATAAAGCATTAATGAATCATGATGATTTTAATGACTTTGTGAAGGTAGTTGGGTTTACTTCCTGATAAATAAAGATTAATTCTCTAGGATGTTTGAAGCTATAATGCTCAATAATTTTGATTATCTTGGGATGTTTGAAGCTTAGTTCTCACATACTATTTAATAACATTAGAATTAGTTATCATAGACAGAATAATACTATCATAGTAAGGAAATCATGACCCATAAGTTAATTGTTATTTACTCTTTCATTTCTATGTAAAGTTGATAGTTTGAGTCTAGTTTTAGATTTTTTTTACTACATTCTATGCAAATTTTACTTTCATAGAAAAAAGAAGAAACATAAGCATATTGATGTCAAAAGTCAAACAATTGGAAGCCTGAGGCAAAAATGGTAAACTTTAGAGTCAAATTGAGCCCTTAAATCTTGAAATTTGGGAAGGATCAGTGGGAAAAATAACCAAGTCATGTTGGAAAATACGACCGAGTAACTAAGCATTCTAAAATATGAAGAATCCAAAAATTTATATCAAAATAAATAAATCTAGATAGAAACATAATCAACTGTGGTAAGACAACATCGTTGTGTTTCCCCTCCAACTTTCAAAAATCTTGCTTTAAAGCAACCTTATGTTTTCTGCTCAGCATTATAGATCATTATAATTCTTCAACTATAAAAGAGACTCAAAGTTTAAGTCTTAGACACTAGTTTACAGCATAATATACAAAACTTTCTTGCAATGTTATATACTTAAGTTAGTTCTTAGAGTAGTTTAAGGTTTTATTTTTTCTTTGTTGTTATAAATTTTCCTCAATATTTTCTTATTCAATACAGTCAGGTTTATGTGATCATTTATTTGCTTGCTTTATTTAATTTATTTCATTTTATGCTTTGTTATAATCCTTACTATGTCCAAGTAGTCCCTCATCTTAGGATATTGGGAACTTTGATGATATGTTTTATATGAATTGTTGAAATTTTCTCATTATTATTACCTAAAATAAGATTAAGTTAGTATTACCTCTAACCACTCTTGTAAATATACATTGTACATCTATTTACTAGTGTTTTTGGAAAATAATCACGAGTTTGAAAGTCTGTAAGATTAACTCAAAAAATCTCCAAAGTAATTTGTATAAATGATTTGTGTAAATACAGTGTGTGTGAATTTAATGTAGTCATCGCGTGAATGATAACGACGTATAAAAAGACTTTAAAATAAGCCAGGTTATGATAAATGATAAGGTAAAATGCAATAAATGACATTAAACAAAGCAAAAGTAAAAGTATATGCTTTGTTTAAGAAAACAAAAGACTAATGAAAAAGACTGCACACAGACGCATACATGTTTCTCGCTCGACTATTTCGCTCTTTAACTCTGGTACTCCAGTAGTATGGAGAGTATGTATGAAATTTTCCGACCTCTGATACCATATATGAGCCTGCTATTTATTCTATTTACAAAGTAACCATCGACAACAGTTATGACCCCTAAGGAACTCCTACTTTCACTCCAAGTTCAATCTTCAAGTTTCCACTAGTGTGTTTACGTATTACCCACAACATTATATGTTTGCAACCCACATTGAGTGGTAACTGATCTCAACTTTCTCGTGAACCTTTGACGGTAACTGCTTCCACATACTGTCAACGCTGACTATCAAGGGCTCTAGACTTGTAAATTTACTAAGTCTTTCCCATTACGTGTCTCAGTCGACTGGTCTTCTTGATGAAATAAAGGCTTTTGTCATCTGCCCCTTTTTAAGATTCTAGACATGTTTCTCAACGACCCAAGTCTTGGGGATTTATCCCTTAGAGTCCTCCAAACCATATATACAGGTGTCAACGACTCGGTCGATCCCTCGTCATTGGTTTGTCGATGTTTCAACATTATGCTCTTTAAGACACTTCATTAATGCTTTCTCAAAGCGAATGTCTTTTCATTGAAATTCTTTGTTGACTTTACACTAGCTGAAAAATCCAAGTGTAACAGATGCCCCCTAAAAAATGTCATTGTCGACCCATATCTAAGGGGAGAAGGGTGGCATTATTTGTAACCACTATGTCACTATTCACCTTCTATGCCACGTAATCTTAATCGTGATTGTTTTCAGTCATTATGACTACCTTACCTATCAAACTTACATATTTAAAACATGCAAATAGCAGTACATTATTACCCCGAATTTCAAGGTCAGTAAATAGCCATTAACCCGACATTTAAGATTTTATTTTTTCTTATTAATCATATTTCCCCACTTCGAGGCTACTCATTAGCTTGAAACACTCCATTTTTCCACGTTCTTGAGAAGGACTTTTTCTCCGCCTTTCTATTTAAGCCCTTCTTCTTCTCCACTTTTTTACTTCTTTGCTCAACTTCCCCATAGAGACACCAAAGATAAAAGAAAACATCACTTCCAGCATTTCCCTTCCATTTCTAGTTGCCTTTCTTCCATATTTTTTGAGTTATTAATGGCCCATAATTTCTCTATCTCATACCATACTCCTTTTGCCATTCAGATTGACGGGCCAATTTTGGTTGACAATCGAACTTATGTTCTGAAACCTCCTCTGACGAAAACCACTAGAAGGTTATGGAATTATAATGCCTTTATCCCTTACTCAATTGCAGGAAACATATTTGCCTTTATAGGTCCTCTTCCCAGGATTGTCAAAAAACCTGGCTTCTTGGAAAAGATTTTTCCCAGCTATCATTGGTGGGAACCTATGTTTTCAGTGATCAACCTTTTGATTTTTGTTTTTTGGAAAACTAGGTATTTTCCCTCCGTCACTTGAGGCACCTGACTCGGCCTATATAACCTAGTTAAATAGGGTGGAGAAGAGGGAAAGGTTGTATGGCAGGAGTTAGGAATTTTCGACCTTATTCAGCTCTCAAGGGTGCACCTCAAATATAACCTTGTTATGTTGCTCGTCGCCATATGCTTTTAGGTATCGACCGCCAACACTTTCCACCTCCCTTGCGAGATGTTGACCCCTACTATCTTCGACCTTGCTTTCATCGCTGGTCTTTGACCAACTGGGAAAGATTACGAACCATCCTGACTCATATGGACCAACCCATGCTTTATTTTATCCGATGGGGTTTAAATTCTTTCATCAAGGATCACTGTGACTCGATGGGAGGTGTCAATGTATACAAGCACATAGCGTTCTTTACTTACTGGTTGAACCACTATGTTTTCTTCCCCCGTGAGGACCAAATTATGAAGACGTTTGTGCTTTTGGCCACTCAACTCCATGGGTAGTGCAAGGTTTGCCTTCGCGAACTGATCTTGTGTGGCCTTTACGAGTCTCTGGGGATGTCGTCTTATAACATTATCAATCGACCTTACCTTAATAGTTTACTGATAGGAGGTCCTGTCTGGTTACTGCACTTATGGCTTAATGCCACTTTCATGCCCACCTTGCACTCTGACATTCTCTCCAACATGATAGGGGGTGTTGAAGTTTTCTGACTTGTCCATATTACCCCTGATGATGGCAAGACTGTGTTGTAGAAGACTTCTAGAAGTATGTCTCTATGTTTTACAAGATTAAAATATTTGTTTCTACCATTGCGTCATTCGCTGCCCGCCAGTGTGGTTCGACATGGTTCCACGAACCTTTCCCCAGTCCTACTGTTGAAAGGGAAAAGACATACATGGTGTCCTTATGGAGTGTTTTCGGCCTACTCTTCTATGGACGAAGCTCAACACTAGCAAGAATGGAATAAGACTAGCCGTATACCAGCCCAACTTGGTAGCCCAATAATTTGGTTTAAGCTAGTTTCTCCCTAAGTCTCTTATTCCTTCAAAAGACTGCATGTTCATCTCTACGGATGACCCTTCTGAGGAGTCCTTAACCAAATGCCTCATAAATTTTAAGAATAAGTTATATCTACCCACTTTTAAGTTTTTGCTTTCTTTTTACTGTACAAAAGAGTTCGAGGACTAGTGACGATCTTATTACCAGTCGGCGGCAGATTCCACCCTTATGGCACAAAGAATCTCAGATGCCTTTTCTTTTATGCCGACAAACAAGTATATTGTTTAAGGTATATATTGTCAGCATCCTTCTCCAGTATCGACAAGTTTCTAACCTATGTATTGTTGTCTGCCTTAGGTCAGTCCGACCAGGGGAAATCTGAGATTTTTGAGGAGAATGAATTTTTTGGTTCTCCTCAACCCTTCCCTCCTAAGTATAGGACCCCTAGGGAACATATTTTGCAATGTCTGAAGTGGGACAATTTTCGATGGCTTCAAAGGTTGTTCTGCCCGAGAACCCTGGGCATATGAAGGGAAATGGTACGATGAGGGTTAAAATTGAGTATGTCCTTACTTTCAACACAAACGACACGGTGGAAGCTAAAGGCACTCCCTTGCAAAGGATAAGAATGAGCGGGAATAAATCTACCCCTAATCCTGGTCTTACCTCTTCTAGTCTGAATTCGGGAGAAAAAGAAGTAATCTAACACTGTGTTTATTTCTTGTATATCCCGGCTCTTAACCTCTATCGTTCTTTTGTTCCATAAATTCCTCCTGACACACTCGCGTCCCCAACTCCTAAAGATAGGAAAGGATGTGCCCTTTCAACACTGAATCCTAGTCCACCACCTGGGGTCTCCAAGAATCTGGTTGGCAGGACGAATGCTTATGCCACGACATTATCTCTTAGTTCGTCAGGTTTAAAGAGGAAGCGGATGTAGTTGTTAATAGATCTTTTTAAATGTTTGGTCGACCCATTTGATGACTTGAATGACGTTTCTCTTGACCCTACTAACGTTTCCTTAGATACCAACCCTGATGAACTATTTGAGTAATTGAAATAAAAAATGGTCGGATTAAATATTTTGGAAACTGGTGATAATGATCTTCTAGTCCTTGCTGAACTCCGAGAATTAGTGTTTAAACTTGGTCGGCCATAGATTCCAGCTGCGATTTTTGCTTTTCCCCTAGACTTGGAGATCCTTTTAGATCAAGTAGTCTTAGTCACTAGACTTAAAAGCTCGTCTTTTAACCTTGTCGAGGAAAAGATGGTGCCTTATTCCAAAAATGGGACATAATATCTTAGTTTGAGCAGAGGTTGGCCTATTGGGAGGCAAAAATACATAACCAAGTACTCTTGACGATGACATTTGGACTTGGACTCAGAGGATTAACTATTTGCAGTCTCAGGCCGAGAAGGCTAAGGAGAAAATATATTTTATAGATACATGTGACTTGAACTATCTTGAACCATTGATGGATGCAGAAGTCACCCTGGGTATAATATAGGTCACGGCCGTGCAAAAGATGGACTAGGAGCTAAAACACCTGAAAGCCAAGGACCTTCAGCTTGACCAGAGGCTCGACTATGTGCATACTATTTTTGATGGCATGAAGCGAGAGTTAGGGCTCTAAATTTCCTCCCTTTTCTCTTTTTTTTGTAATAGTATTCCCATGTTTTGGCCTCGCATTATTTTCCGCTTTCGGAATTTTTTGTAATATTGTTGTTCTGGCCAATTTAATGATATTTCGAGCACTATTTTCCTTTTTTTATACTGATTTCATGAAGCATAGGCCTATACTTTTTTAAGTGTTTCCCATTTATCTACAGAGTTCAACTATCAAAGCCTATATCTTCAATCTCATATGCATTATTTGAAAATACTTGACTAATTTTGAAAGGTCATTTCCAATTTGATGACGATTTTCCTAAAGACCTATCCTTTTTGTCGACAAGAAGTATAACTTTCCAAACATAATCTCCAACAGAGAAGACTTTTGACTTAACCTTTTTGTTGTAGGTTTCAGATATTTTCTTCTTTTGCCTCATCAAGGCATCTAAGGAAAGTAGCCTTTCTTCGTCCAGGTCGACCAACTCATCCATCAACAAGCTTCAAAAATGGTCATATGGGATTTAATTTTGCCTTTGCATTCTTACACATTGTAAGCATACCTCTGCAGGTAAAACTGCATCGTGACCAAACGTCAGTCGAAAAGGTGTAGAATTGGTGGCTTCTTTGGGCGAAGTTCTACAAACCCAAAATGCCTGATTCAAAGTTGTATGCCTACTTCTTGGATTTTATCTTAAGTTATTTTTTTTATCAAGCTTATGCTAACTTGTTCAGAGCCTCTACTTGGCTGTTAGCTTGTGCGTAGTAGGAAGTCGACATTAGGAATTTGATCCCTTTCTCTGCGACAAACCCCATTACTTTTTTATCGATGAACACTGAACTTTGATCAATTTTTATGGTTTTAGGAGTTCCATATCTACACATGATATGACTATGTATGAAGTTAATCACGATGTCTTAGTCAATGTTAGTCAGAGGGACTACCTCGACCCATTTTGTAAAGTAATCAATGCCTAGTAGGACATATCTATGGCTTTTATAGGATGCAGTTTTTATCTCACCTATTAGGTCTAATGCACATCCCCTGAATGACCATGGCTTGATGATCTAATGTAATTCACTGGCGGGCACATATTGTATATATCCATATTTCTGACACTTCGGACATCCTTGAGTAAACTCAATGCATTCCTTCAACATGGTGGGCCAGTATACCCCCTGTCGACATAACAACCACGTCATTTTGTAGCCCGCTTGGTGAGCACCACACGACCCGTTATGGGTGTCAGAAATTCCCAAGTAAGTTTTGCTCTCACTAATACATTTGACCAACACCTCTTGTGGAGTCATTTTGAACAATGCATTCCCAATAATGACGTAACTTAGCGCCTTGTATTTCATTTTTTGATTTGTTGTTCCTATTGGGTTTCTAAGTAACTCAATAATTTCCCTTCGCCAGTCACCATTTGTTAAGTTGTCAATGGCAAAAATTTCAAGAAACTCCTCAGCCCTCTCCAGTTTAGGCGTTGACAACTCAGTGAAGTTCTTTAACTCTTTCTTTGCTACCTTGTAGCCCGAGGCTACTTGGGCCGAATCAATGGCCTGTTGATTTTTTATTCATGGTACATGTTCAATATCCACAATTTTAAACCTTTTAAGCATTGAATTTGCCTTAACGAAGTATATTAACAGATTATCTTTAATGAATTTGTACTCTCTTGTTAATTGTTTAATTACTAGTCCAAAGTCACCTTTGATATCGACTTTGGTTTCCCCCAAGTCCAATAATATTGTAAGACCTATTATCATGGCTTCATATTCAGCCTCATTATTGGAACAATGGTCATTGATCTTGAACTTATACTTAGTCGGAATTCCTTTTGGAGACATGATGAAAATTCCCACTCACATTCCCTTGGAATGAGATGAACCGTAAAAATATAATTTCCATGCCGAAAACTTGACATAGTTCTGCACTATTTCCATTACTGCATGATCCACGATGAAATCAGCAATAATTTGGCCTTTCATGGCCTTTAAGGGCGCATAAGTTAAAGAGTATTCAGTTAGGATCAATGCCCATTTTCCAACTTTACTATGTAAAATCGGTTTCGATAACATGTGCTTATTTATGTCGAAGTCTGAATAAACAAACACATCTGAAGATTTTATATAATGCTTGAGTTTGGTACAGGAAAAATATAATGATAAACACAATTTTTCTACCATAGTGTATCTAGTCTCAACATCATTCATGATTCAACTTAAATAATATATGGATCTTTCACGCCATCATAATCTTCTTGGGCTAACATACTCCCAATTGTCGACTCAGATGCATCAATGTAAAGCTTAATAGCTTTGTTTCTCATGGGAGGTAACAATGTTGGAGGCTTTGACATGTACCTCTTAATCTCATCAAAGGCTTGTTGATGTTATGGCTCCCATCTGAAACATTCTTCTTTCTTTAAATGTAGTAGTGGTGAGAATACTCTTGTCTTTCTAGCCAGATTCAAAATGAATCTTCTTAGAAAGTTGATTTTTCCTAACAAGGACTTAAACCTTTTTTTTGTTGGTAGGAGACTCAGTATTTTGTATGGATTTTGTCTTGTTTGAGTTTATCTTTATTCCCTTTTTATGGACAACAAAGTCAAGAAAATTCATCGCATTAACACAAAAAACACATTTTAATGAGTTCATTTTAAACACATGTTTCCTTATCCTTTCAACTGATTTTAGAAGATGGTAAAGGTGGTCATTCTTGGATGAAGATTTGATAATTATGTCATCAATGTACACTTGCATGGATGTTTCAATAAAGTCATGAAACATCGAGTTCATTAATCACTGATAAGTAGCACCAGTATTCTTTAGGCCAGATGCATTGTTACCCATTTGTATGTGCCTAAGGTCCATGGGCATCAAAACATCGTTTTTGCTACGTCTTCCTCTACAATGAAAATTTGGTTGTAACCAGAGTATCCATTGAGGAGACTAGGGTATTCGAATCCAGACACTGAATCGACCAATATCTCATCTATTGGCATCTGATATTCGTATTTGGAAGTGGCAGCATTAAGATCTCTAAAGTCTATATAGACTCTAAGGGTTCCATTTTTCTTAATAACTGGAACAATATTAACTATCCATTCGACATACCTAAAAGGTATGATGAACTTGTTCTGAAGCAACCTCTCAATTGCAGCTTTGATCTTTGACATGAATTCTAGTGCGAACCTTCTCGGGTTCTGTTTCACTTGCTTTTTATCAAGTTTGATCGGAAGCTATAATTCAACTAGATCACGACTAAGTCCAGGAATTTCATCATAGTCCCAGGAGAAGTAATCTATGAACTCCTTTAACACTTTGATTACTTATGTTTTCAAGTGTAGGGAGATTCTGGAACTAATGTATGTCGGTCTTTTCATCGTCCCATCTCCCAAGCCTATCTCTTCTAAAGGATATTGCACCTTCACTTTCATGGTGGAGATTGTTAGGTCTTTCTCGAACCCCAAAGGCTAATCATCATAGATGCAATCTAACCTCTAACTTCCTGAAGTTGTTGTTTGGCCGGTAGAGCCAGATTGATTTTTCCTGAAAGTTCTCATACTTAATGGCTTCGACAGGATATATTTGTTGATATTCGACCTTCAAGGCCTATAACATCTTGTTTGCAGCCACATAGGTCAAAATCCAAGCCAATGCGCTTGACTCAATCAAGATCTTCATCATATTTAGACCATCAGTCGTACCCTTTGACAGTTTCATATTCCCAGGTAAACATGTACTGAGGGTGTAGGTTCACCGTGTAGCATACCTCACTCCCTTCAAAGTTAAATCCCTCGCCAGCAGGTTTACATGGTGAAATGTTTGTCAATTTCTGTTTAAAGTTAAGTTTGTCAATGTGACTGACATCTGCTCTAAAAAAAGTTTGATCTGATTCGGCGTTTTCGAAAATCCCATCAGGCTTCCAGATAGTGATCCACTAATGTATAGACGAGGGTACATATCCTACTCCATGTAACAACTTTATACTTAATAGCATGTAGTAGTTTTCTTTTGTCGGCACCATCATAAACAATGTTGGCCTTGTTGTAGTTCCCATCACTACATCGACTTGAATAACCTTATAGTTGGACAATACCATGTTTTTACAGGCTAAATATGTGGTAAATTTACCTATTTTCTCCAAGAGAGACCGGGGAATAACATTGACGTATGCTCCATAATCTATCAAAACTTTGTTGATGCCTACACCATTTACCATGGCCTTTATATACAAAGGCTTCAGAAGCTGTTGCATGGCTATGCATGGCCTTTCAAAAATATAATGGTCTTCATTTACTAAACTGTAATTCATTACATAGTAACACAGAGGCTTGTGGGTAGCTAGTTCTTCATCAAGATCTTCTTCCCTAATCACTTATGTGATCATGTCCTACTCTAAAGGAAAAACAAATATCATATTGCAAATGATATCCAATTCTGGCTCAGATCCTGAGTTGAATTTTTATGTCTCCATATTGACGTCTTCAACTGTTTTATGCTTTGTTGTTTTCTCCTCCTTTATTGGTAACAGAGGGGAAAACAACCTTTACTTAACAAGCCGTCAACTAGTTCGACTTTATCGACAGATTGAATGTTATTGATTCTGTTAGAGCTTACAGCCTCTCGTGCAACTTTCTTGTTTCTCTGGTGTCTCCTCCACTAAGTTGTATTCATGGGGTTTTTTCTCATGTGGTTCTGTGAGACATAAGATTATTTCTTCGAAACTTGAAAGTTATCTCTGTATGAGGAACCAGAACCAACATTTACTACTTTCCACCTGCCCTCATCAGTTGTTGATTTCCTAGAATGGCGTAATGATTCTCTATAAGATGCATCTGCAGTGAGGACATAAGTCTTATCCTGGAATTTTGCTGGAACTTTACCCTTGTTGGATAAAAGTTATTTGGGTTCATCCTATCGGACAAACCTTTTGGCTTGGTAAGGGTTTGTCCTCTCCAGCTCTTTAGCAGCTTCTTTGTCAAACACATAGTTGTACCTGGGAAACAACATCACTTCTGAATATTTCAACCTGTAACAATTCAGAAAGTAGACCAATTCTTCTTCAGCTTTAGGATAGACCTTTTATTCTTGATCTTCACTGTTTGCCTTGCTATCTTTGGTTCCAGCTTCGTTGATAGTGTTGACCACCTTGATGTCTACTAGCTCAACAAAGAGAGCCTCAACTTTTGTTTCAGCGTCCTCTTCTGGGCATGGTTTTTCCTTGTCAACAAACTTGAGTCTACCATCCTTGAGAACATTTTGCACTAGATCCTTGAAAAGTACACATTGAGATGTTTTATGACCCAAAAAATTATGGAATTTACAAAAACCTTTTTTCTTTCTTTGTTCTAATGGTGGGACCTTAGCCCCTTTAGGGACAACAATTTGTCCATCAGTAACCAATAGATCAAATATTTTATCACACTTTGTAACGTCGAAGATATATGTTCCAGCAATAAATTTTTCATTTTGGGGCTCGATAGGATTCTTCCTATTTAAGGGTTTCAGCAACTTACATGTGTAAGGAGGCACTGGCTTTAGCTCTGCCATATTAACCTCATTTTTTCCACATACTCATACTCTGAGTTGGAAGAACTCCCTATATTGTCGACTTTGACATAGGCCACCTTATTTTTACGGAACTTAGAGGTTCTAGCTTTCTTAGCCTTGAGTCATTCGACTTGTCGAACTCTATCGGCCAATTGGACCATGTCTCTTAAGTATTATGTGTCTAATTTCTTCCTAATGGAGTAGTCAAGACCCCCTAATGCTAGTTCAACCAACTCATGTTCTGGCACTTGCGTAAAACATCTCGCTTTCAAGGTTCTAAACCTATTGAGATAATCATCGATACTTTCAGCCATCTTTTGCCTTACACTAGCCAATTCCCTGAGACTAATATTACATTTTCCTATGTAGAATTT
The DNA here is from genome assembly GCF_024323335.1 of Lathyrus oleraceus. NCBI lineage: Eukaryota > Viridiplantae > Streptophyta > Magnoliopsida > Fabales > Fabaceae > Lathyrus > Lathyrus oleraceus. The sequence goes on along the minus strand of NC_066585.1, from coordinate 452,908,717 downwards.
CTTGTGGAACTCCCTTTATAATTAGGCCTAAGTAAAGATGGAATTTGGAGGATGGGTTGTGAACCATGTAAAAGCGTTCTTAGTCAATGATTTCGGAAAATGATTGATTTCCAAATCCACATTGTTGGCTAAATCACCAGCCTCGGTTTGGTACCGGAAGACGTGTTCGAAGATTAATTCATTAGTATCACTGGCAAACTTCGTGAACATGGGGGCGTTCCAGCCCCTCAGAAATTCAGTTTGCCTTACATACTCGGACAATGGGGAGATATAGCTTGGTGTGAGGAGGCCCATGTTAAGGCCATTTTGGGCTAACACATGTTCGACACCGTTAGTGATATTATCTTGTACCCATACATTGTCTTGTTGGGCTTGTCTCAGGATTTGGTCAGCATCTTGGTTGCATTGAACTAGGACCATATCAAGGCCTTCTGGCCCCTAACAGTTTTCGACAACCCTATTTTCTGGGGATTAGCATTGGAGTTGGTGGCACTGGTGGTACACCGAAAAAAAAAATTAATCCTACCCATTTGGTGGGATAATTGTTGATAACTCATATTCGTGTTTTCTATAAGTAGGCTAAACATGTTGCCTATTTGTTGTGTAATTGTGTAGACCATATCATGGTTGCTTTCATCCATTAACTATCTCATGACTTGAAGAGAGTTATTGATCAAGGACAAAGCACCATGGGGAGGAAAATACCCCAAATCTCCTGGTGGTTGTCCTAGTTGGTCAAAGTTTCCCATGGTGGATGCTAAATCCAAATACGGATTAAAGGGCGATGATGTCGCCATAGCATTTTCGAAATATATTAATGTACTAGGGTGCAGGTTTGCCATCATTGCAGTTGGCACTCCATATAGTTGTTCCTTCTGAGGCAACAAGAAACCTAGATAAGGAGGCCTCTAGTCTCCTAAATTTCATAATTCCCTAGAAAAGGTTGGTGTGGTTAATGCTTGTGGTGATGAAACTCCCACATGTGGCGGTACGAAATACACTAGTACTTAGCTTATGGCAGTGGGAATTTCCTCTATGAAGGTTGGAGCCACAGAACTTTCGACACTAGTAACCGTCTGTTGTCCTCCTGGGTTTGTAGTATTTCTTTAGGAAGGGGTTTCGTTTTTCGAGAAATTCTGGAAAGTCGCTTACCACTCGTCAATTGCATACAACACAAAAACCACACAAATGGAAGGCACTAAAAAGAAAATAAAGTAACATGCCTCTTTTTTACAAAAAATACTCGCACAAAAGGGTTCCATCATAACCGGTGTTTTTGCTAAACAATCACGAGTTTGAAAATCTGTTAGATTAACTCGAAAAATCTCCAAAGAAATTTGTGCAAATGATTTTCGTAAACACATGTGCATGTGAATTGAATGCAGTCTTCGCGTGAACGATAACGAGGTAGAAAAAGACTTTAAATAAAGTCAGGTTGTGATAAATGATAAGGTAAAATGCAATAAATGACATTAAACAAAGCAAAAGTAAAAGTACATATTTTGTTTAAGGAAACAAAAGACTAATGAAAAAGACTGGGCGAACACGCATACATGTTTCTCGCTCGACTGTTTCGCTCTTTGACTCAGGTACTTTAGTGGCACTGAGAGCATGTATGAAATTTTGTAACCACTGATCCCATGTATGAGCCTACTATTTATTCTATTTACAAAGTAACCATCAATGACAATTATGACCACTAAGGAAGTCTTGCGTTCACTCCATATTCAATTTTCAAGTTCCCACTAGTGTGTTTATGTATTACCCACGACACCATCAGTTTGCAACCCATGTTGAGTGGTAACTGCTCCCAACTTCCTCATGAACCTTCGATGGTAACTTCTCCAACATGTTGCAACGCTAACTATCAAGGGCTATGGACCTATAAATTTACTAAGTTTTTCCCCTTATGTGTCTCAATCGACCGGTCTTCTTGATGAAATAAAGGCTTCTGTCGACTGTCCCTTTTTGAGATTCTGAACATGTTTCTCAATGATCCAAATCTTAAGGATTTATCCATGACACTACTACAAAAAACACATATAATGACGGTTGCACGTCCATTGTTAGGTAGCGTGTGATTGTATGTATAGTGGTTTCAATAATGGGTGTGTGGTTGTGGTTATAAGTTAGGTAGTGTGCTACCTATCACAACGGTTATATTCAAAAATCGGTGTGATATGTATGTAGGTCACGGATTCGAAACCCAGCAGCAACAACACTTTATTTGGAATATAATTAACATTTCATGACAATTATAGAAGATAACCATTGTGAAAAGTACTTGAGTTTTTTATAAAATATGTAAATTGCTTGTTTTGCCTGACACCTCACTAAACCTATACAACCTTTAAAATTTGTGAAGAAGATAATAATTTGAAAAATAACTTAAATGAACAATTGTTTTTCAAATTTCATTCATATCGTAATTCATCTCTTGCTCCTTAACACGTAATATTTGACTCAATGCCCCAAATTCTTCAAAATAGTGGTTTCCTTCCTAGTTTATTTTGCAAAGCATCAATATGTTTACTGATTCGGGATCATCATCATCACTATCATCATCATTACTTTAATCAATGATGAAGATTATTATGATGACAGTGATGAAGATGATCTAATTTCTCAATAAATTTGATATTTTGTAAAATAAATTAATAGAGAATGAACCTTTGCTTTTAAAAACTTGAGGCAATAAACCAAGTTCTACGTGTTAAAGAGAGATATAAACTTAACAACAACATACATCAACAAAATGGCAACAACATACCTTTTATTAAAAAGATTTGTAGAATGATCTGAAGTTGATATACTTTGTATTGCCATGAAGAAAAAGTACAAGGCAGATGAAGCTTCCAAAATTGCTTCACACTTCTTGTATTATTTCTCCATAGCAAAAAAAACATTTATGAACCACGCCCATAGTAGGAGTTCTCTTGAACCAGATTTCAAAATATAAACAACTTTCAGAATGTTATCCTGTTTTGTAAACATAAACTAGAATTAACATTGTAACATAACAAGTAACAACAACCAGTATTATATTGTTAACCCAAATAGCAGTACATTGTAACATAAATAAGCAATACATTGTAATATGACAAGCAACAATAACCACAACATAACTAGCATTAATATTGTAACATAACAAGTAACAACAATCAATAGTACATTGTTAACATAACAAGTAACAACAATAATAACAACCAACAACAAATCATTTAAAACATAAAAAAGGCCTTCAATCTTCATGCCTTATTGAATTCATCCAGTTCTCAAGGTCTTGATCTGATTCAGAATCAGTTACATCCAGATTCATTAGGTCATTCATAATATCTTTTACCTTCTTCGTCTTTTCAGGGTTAATATTCTTGAAAAGAATCTTCTTATAACTTGTTTCATCAGGCGGTGCAACAACAATAATGTGATCCCTAACGGATTCAACTTCCTTGGCTTTGTTTAATCATAACTCCACTATATCATGTAAAAATCATGTGAAACTCATGTGAAAATCATGTGAAACATAAAAACAACATACACGAAAAAGAAAGAACAAGGAAGAAGAATAATACATCCATGTATGAAGTGAAAGCTAATGAAGAAGAAGAAGAAGAGAGAAAATGTGTGTAATGGTTTTGTTGTGATAGATATGGCGATACTGCCAAGAAGCGAGAGCCAATTCTCTTATATTATATATGAGTAAACAATTTCACCACGGTTGTATTTAGGAACCATGATAAAATGTAATGACTTTCACAACAATTCACATTAACAACCATGGTGATAGATATTTTAATTTTAATTTATATATTATAATTATAAGGACAACATCAATTGTAACGAAAAAGTAGAAATTTATTGGAGATGGGATTCGAACCATGTAGTTTAGTGTGACGAAAGGTCTATTTTGTAGTAGTGTGAGAGTCCTCTAAACCATATATCCTTGTGTCGACGACTCAGTCGATCCCTTTTCATTGGTCTATTTACATTTCAACATTAATGCTCCTTAAGAAACTTCCTTAATTATTTATCACAACGAATGACTTTTCATTGACATTCTTTGTTGACTGTCCACTAGCTTCAAAATCCAAGTGTAACAACATCACAATAGAAATTTGGATGAAGTAGAGAAAATTGAAATCCTTTATCTGAACCATACGACATAATTGGATGATGTAGCGAAAAAGAAGTCTACATATGCCTTATTGAATTTCATTTTTGAAAAATGTGCAGTTACACATTTTTGGAATAATTAGATGAAGTAGAGAAAATGAAAGTTTGATTATTCTATCTATAAGTAAAGACAATATGCCTTCTTAATATCTATTTTTGACAAAAACAAGGACACTTTCATTTTATGGGCTTTGACTATACATGAAAATGACAATTTGTATAGTCAAAATACATTAAATGAGAAGTGTAGCTCCGATTGTTAAAAAAAAAATTACATAATAAGAAGAGATACAATAGTATTATTTTCTTTATACCATGAGAAACCATCACACAAAGGCTTTATTTATCTTAATATCCTTTTTGGTCTTATATGTTAACCTCGAAGTTCATTTTGATCCTTTAACTTAAAAATTATCCATATTAGTCCTTTAACTCTTCAAAATGCACCATATTAGTCCTTTTCGTCTAAATATGAAGGGAAAATCTCAGAAGTTAGTCGCTAATTAGATGAAAATGACTTAAATGAAACGGTTTGAAGAATTAAGGGACCAATATGGACCTTTTTAAAGTTAAGGGACCAAAATGAATCTTGATGTTAACATATGGAATAAAAAATGATATTATTATCATTACAATCTAAACAAATTAATTATTCTATATAGTCATGTTATCAACACACATATAGAAATATGTACTCATTTAAGTCTTAGTAGGATCTATTTTATTTTATCATGCGACTTAACGATGCATTTACAGGCATGTCAAGTTTTTGGTACCGTTACCAGAGATTTTTAATTATATTAATTTTTATTTCTTAAACCCATTAGACTTAATTGTTTCTTTCTGTCTTTTAACTTATTAACTTTGTTGTCACTATTTTTTGTTTTCTTATTATGTAAAAAATTGAAGTACTGGGGAGACTTTTGAACAAATAGTCGAGATCGAGTGGTTCTTAAATAAGAGGATGCAAAAATAGTTAAAATAAATTTTTGAATATATATATATATATATATATATATATATATATATATATATATATATATATATATATATATATATATGTATGTATGTATGTATGTGTGTGTTTGTGTGTGAGTGTGTGTGAGTGTGTGAATATTTTGTTGCAGAACCAGAAATGGATGAGATTACGAAAGCTACGACAGAATGAAGCTTTGTTTGTGATTTTGCGATGCAACACCGTGGATCGAAGGTTGCAATCACGATGCTACTTGGATCGGGAGTATTGATATTAAATTGATGTCGATCTTGAATAAATGTTTTTCATCTCTGAAATGTTGGAACTATAAGGGGGTACCTGCATGGTTAGCACTCTAATGCTCAATTCAGTTTAGGGTTTGAGATAACCGTAATGAGAGTGGAGATTTGATATTGTGTACCTGAACACCCTTTGTAAAGTTATTTATACCTTGGGCTTGATGGAGCAGATATAATAAATGGGTTTCGTGTTATTGGGCATTTGGACAGTGTGGAGCAGTGGTCCCTAGACCTTTGCTCGACACGCAACAGCTTCTCCCAAGACTCGTCAGACATTCTGGGTGTCATGGAGTATTTTAGTAGTCGTGAACGGCCTTTAAAAATGGTTGTCTAGGTGTCGATTGGTATGCGCTGCTTTGGTTTTGCCAAAGTATAGTGGGGAAATGAGCATAAAATGCAGTATCATCATTGAAACATTTATCCATTTTTCTTTGAAGTGCACTACTATAAAATAGACCTTTCGTAACACTCATTTTACAACGGTATTCCTATTAATCGTGGTAATAATTTTTTGGGGGCGCTTTTTTTTTGTATTTACTAAAAGATATTTCACAATGGTCATAGGTACCAACCATGGTGAAAAGTGGCGTATGATCATGCGTTTGATTCCTAGCACCTACAGTTTTGTTTTTTATTTATTTTTAAGCCACTTTTCACCATGGTTGCAACTCCCAACCGTGGTGAAAAATGACGTCTATTCACGAGTTTGAATCCTAGCACCTACAGTTATTTATTTATTTATTTATTTATTTATTTATTAAAAGACATACAACAATGGTTGTTTAAAGTAACTATTGTGATAGGTTAGAACCTACAGTTTTGTTTTTATTTATTTTTAAGCCACTTTTCACTCAGGGTCATGGGGAAATATAAGCGTGTTTATTGAGTTTCTTCACCGTTCTTAAACAAATCTTTGACTTTCACTTAGTGAGTATCAACACTCAAGACACTACCATTAGTGATTCGCGTGAAACCTAAAACTTAGATGAACTTCCAACTTAGACGAAATTCATTTTCTACCTCCAAACATCCTCTTTCATTTACGACACTTTATTTATCCACTAAACCAAGCTCGAAAACATCATTTCTTCCATAAATAAAAGTCGAAAATATCACTTCTTTCATTAACAAATTTTAGAACTCCATCACCTTTTCTCCAACTTGAATGAGACAAGGAAAACATGGATTCAAGTTAGCAATGTTAGTTCTTATTGTTCTTGTTGTTGCTTCTTTTTGTTGTTGTTCTTGTTGTTTTTGTTTTTGTCTTGTTATTATTCTTGTTGTTGTTCTTATTGTTGTTCTAGTTGTTATTATTATTGTTGTTGTTGTTATTGTTGTTGTTGTTCTTCTTGTTGTTGTAATTGTTGTTGTTTTTGTTATTGTTCTTGCTTTAGTTCTTGTTATTTTTGTTGTTGTTGTTATTATTCTACTATAGAATTTTTTTTATTTTATTAAAATACATACAAGAATAGTTGTTTAAAGTAACTGTTGTGATAGGTATCATGTTAGTTCACTTATAATCACGATCGCACGACCGTGGTGGAAAACATCATACATACAATCACACCTTATCTCACAACGGTTGGTCTAGTGTGGTGGTATCCCTTTTCCAACCATTGTGATAGGTGTTTTCCATAGTTGTGGTGAGACCTGAAAAGGTGCAAAGTGGTATGGTGCAACTTACTTTGAACTTGAGTTTGGGTGTGTTCCCAAGATGAAATATGACCGTTGATATATAATTGCTTCTTGCTTTCTTTCCAATCCATTCGATTTCCTTTGCCTATATAAGGATGGCAAGAGAGAGTGGAGAAAATTTATTGCTCTCGTGTAGATTTAGTTTTTCATATCTCTTTGAGTCTTTCACTCTTCTTTGAGAGAATTTTCTTTAGGAGTAACTTTTGCTACACATTCAAAATTCTAAAGCTCTAAAACTTCGACTCTTTGGCCCTCTCCTTGATTTATAACCTTTGATCTTACATATGTAGGTACCTTTCTTCCTTTCATCTTTTCATTCCACTATTTTACTATATTTTCGCTACTATGAACGATTCAAAGGGTAATGTTTCTTCATCCTCAAAAAGGGGAATGAATTTTGATTTGAATTTGGTTCCTTCTATAAGTGGGAATTCAAGATCCAAAGTCATCCGATTTGAATTTGATCTTGAGTGATAATTTGTAAATGGAAAGAACATTTGGAGAATCCTTTTCATACGAGGTTTCCTATGAGGATTCTTTGGGAACCCTGTCTCTATAGAAAATTGATAGGAGTGATAACTCTTCCAAGAAGTCAATGTCTCATAATGTTTTGACTGAGGCAGAAATAGAAGTTACCCATCATAGAACTTGCTGAAAACTTTGTTAAAAAATACCAAGGAGTAACTGGCCATAGTCATAGTGATACAGAATTCACTCGTCACTTGGTTTTCCAAGGACGATCTGATTATATGTCTTAGATCATCCTTGGAGACCATCATAGAGCTGATGTACTGGCCCATTAGGGCCTTCGATTAATTGAGCTGGCTAACTCCAACAGATATTATTTTTTAGCCGTTGAAATAGTTAGTACTTCTTCCGTATTGAACACTGTCGAGGTTGTCACAAAAGATGGCATCACAATTGGCAATCTGTTAGATTGGTCGATTCTCCCGATAGGCCTTGATGATAGGATATGCAACTCTTTTGGGGGTCGTTCAGTTCCTCTATATTAATTACTCTTAACCGGGTTACGAAATATGATTGCCCTTATATGATTTTGAGGTGGATGTCATGGACCATTTGAAGGTTTCCCCCTCGCAGCTTCATCCCTAAGCGTGGGCTTTCATGAAAGTGTTCTAACTCTGTGTCGAGTATATATCATGGAAACCTTCCTTGGGGCTCTTTTTATAACTTTTTTATGTGGCTTGTACCTCTTAGGATAATTCTAAGGATCAAGGATTGATTTCCTTTCGCCCTTAGGTACCTTGATTAAGCCATTTTGTTTCAGACTAGGGTCATTTCCTATAGCGTTTTATATTGGTGAAACATGTCGCCTCTGAGGATCACTTGGATTTGTATTCGTCTTTGTCCCCGGTGGGGTGTGCCCGCTCTTGCAGAGGTGGTTTCCAGAAGTATTGGTCTAGGGTGCATTTCCACCTACCTATCCCTTATTAGCATTCTGGGCTAACTCATCTGTCTTATGAAGAGGTAAAGATGAAAGAGGATTTATATGCATGGTATCAGAGGCTTGGATATGATGAAGAATTTGGTTCCAATGAAGTACTCTATTTTCATCAAAAGAAGAGGCAAATAGTTACTTGCGCCATTATTAGTGCATATGAACATTCCAAGAGAAAAAAACTCTTTGGTGAGGATCGGGGATCTGGGACACCCTTTTTTTACAGTGTCACTCGTGTCTTGCATATAATATGGACCAATTGTAAAAGCTCTTGTACTCCCCAAGGAACAGGGTCTTACGACCAACTTATCTGGACAGATGTCGGTGGCTCTTGTTGTTGCTTCTACTTCAGACCCGGAGGTCCAGATACTGGTTGTAGTGACTACCCTGACGGTAGTTGCAGATGCTAGCTTGAGTATAATCCCTAAGGTGGAATAATTGACTACTTCGGCAATTGGCTTCTATATTTATGAGTATTTGTCGTCTTCATCTCATGTAAAGAGGTGTTGGGGTGATAGTGCGTCTACCCATACTGAAAAGGGCTCTTTCAAATGGGCTATCTTGCTTGAGGGTGTTGAGTTGGAGGATTTACTCATTTCTTTTGGCTTCCTTCCATTCTTCCATATTGGGTTCCTAGCACCCCTGAAGAATTTGTTATTGTCGTGGTTAATAAAGACTTTGTTTTCGTCAGGCCCTATTAAACACTGACCAGGGCACTCTTTTTGTAGATGCTTCCTGTATTTTGTCAAGGGTCGGATCCTTGGTTTCTATGGTAGCTACTAGCCAAGGTGATGTCTTGGGATTTGACGAACTTTCTAGGGAGCGGAATGAGCTGAAATAGAAATGTGAAGCCCTTGAGCGAGGCAATTCCGAAACTAAAATTAAATTGGCCTTACTGAGAGAAAAATATGATTTTGTTAACTCTTTGCATGAAAAGGTAGATTGGTATGGTCGTCCATCTATTTTGTCCGCTCAGATAACAAAGTTGACGACTTCTCTTACTGATGGAAAGGAACGTCAGAAGAAGGCTTCTGAGGAAGTAGCTGAGGTGTGTCGGGAATTCTAAGTGGATCGGAAAGTTCTTCAGCAGAAAGAGGATGACCAGGTCAATTCTTTGACAAGCCTGGAGGATTAAGTGGTGGTTTTTGCACGATAGAGATCTCATGAATCCTTTCATTGGGTTGTCGAAGCAGCTGTGTAGGGTCCAAGATTAAATGCTAGAGCAAGTGTGAGAGCTCTATCCCAACCAAAATGTCAATGTTGATTAGGTGAATCCTTTCCTGGTGGTTCCTAAGAGGACATATATTGGACAAAATGTTGAAGGTTCGGGAAACACAAGAAATGGGGGATTGACCAGGTGTTGCCACTAACATCCTTTGAGTGAGTCATTATTGTTTATAGATAGGTTTCAGAGAAGTTTTCAACCATTTCAGACGGGTTTTGTGGAACATCCATTGAAGTTTTATGGTTGAAAAGATTCAAGTGTGAGGAGTAAGAGTTGCGTTGTGTGTGAAAAAGATTGATACAGTGAGTTTTGAAAATTTGTTTTGAACACACAAACATTTGAAAGGAAAAGTAATGATGACCTAGGGGGTGCAAGGAAGGATTTTATTTTATCCAAGTAAAAATAGTAATCACTCCCAAAGTTTATTCAAGCGTTTTATTGTTGTAAGAATTAGCTAGACACATGTCAACATAGTTCTTAGCCACAATGAAAGCGCATGAATTAAAACATTAATATCATCAGATCCCGGAAGAAAAAAATTCCCATAGGGATTTTGACTTAGGACCTTATGACCCATAGAACCTTCTCACTTCAAAGGGTTAACTGGTTTAGAGTCATATTTCCTCAAATTCTCATTTTGACTCCCTAGAGGGATCATACATTGAGACTTGTATTTTTAGTCATGACATATTTCCATTGTTAAATTCTTCAAAATGAAAACAAATCTATCTTCAGCGAGGGGTTTTATAAAGATATCATCCCATTGATGGTATGTATCAATAAATTTAAAATTAATAATACCCTTCTTAACATAGTGTCTTATAAAATGAGGTTTTATCTCGATGTATTTAGCTTTAGAGTGTAAAATGGGATTCTTTGTAGCATAGGTATTATCACTAAGGATAGGAATGTTACTCTCATAAAGTTGAGAGTCTTCTAGTTAACTCTTCATCTAGAGAATCTGTGTGCTATAACCAACTATTGCAATGTACTTAACTTCTGTTATTGATAGTGTAATGGTTGATTGTCTTTTGATGGACCATGAGATTAGATTGTCACCCAGAAACTGACAGCTTCCACCAGTACTTTTTCTTTCAAGTCTATCTCTAGCATAATCAGCATCACAATAACCTACTAACTTGTAATCTTTTGATTTTTTATAAATTAATCCAATGTTAATAGTACCTTTTAGATATCTAAAGATCCTCTTAACAGCTGTTAAGTGGGATTCTCTAGGATCTTATTGGAATATGGCACACAAACATACATTGAACAAGATATCAAGTCTAAAAACAGTTAAGCATAGAAGATAACCAATCATAATTATGCATACCTTTCACTCTACCTTTTTACTTTCTTCATCCTTACCCATAATGTAGGTTGGATGCATTGGAGTCTTGGCAGGTTTGCTTTCGACCATATCGAACATCTACAAAATTTCTCTTATATACTTACTTTATTGATGGTAACTTCCCTCTGAACCTTGATTAATTTTAATTTCTAGAAAGAAACTCAATTTTCCCATCATGCTCATTTCAAATTATTGAATGATTTACATAATAGTGTTGTGTCAACGTTTCCTCTTGAAAAACCATTATGCAAAAGAAAGTTGCTAAGTCTTTCGTACCAAACTCTGGAAGCTTGTTTCAGACCATACAAATATATTTTTTTAAGTTTATAAACAAATTTAGGATTTTTGTGATTTTCAAATCCAGGGGGTTGATGAACATACCCTTCCTCTGTTATCTACCCATTCAAGAATGCACTTTTAATGTCCATTTGATATAGAATAATATTATGATTAACTACAAAGGATATTAATAGATGAATGGATTCTAAATTGACCACTGGTGCAAAGGTTTTAGTATAGTCAATTCCTTCTTGTTGACTATAGCCTTGTGCAAGTAGTCTGGCTTTGTTTCTTACCACTTCTCCTTGATCATTTAGCTTATTTCTGAAGACCCACTGGGTTCCAATGACGTGTTTCCCTTTGGATCTTGGCACTAGATCCCACACATCAGTACTCGTGAACCGATTCAGCTATTCTTGCATAGCCAATATCCATTATGATTCTACCAGAGCTTCATTAATGGATATTGGTTCTGAGATAGACACCCGACCCAGAAGCATCTCTACATCTTGTCTGAATGATGATCTAGTTTTGATAGGTTCTTTCTTGTCACCCAGAATCAGATCTTCAAAATGAGATAGTATTTTCTTGTACTTCTTAAGAAGTGTTGGTGTGTTAGCAAGTTCTGGTTCTGACTGATCAGTTTCATGTTGAGCACTTCCAGAGTCTTTGACCTTAGAGTACTTGCCTTCATAATTTGAGTAGATGATTTCTAAATTTGCAAACTTTTCAATCTGCTTTGACTTTTCAGAGTTAAATTTATCATTAAAGTTAACATGAATTGATTCCTAGAAAATATTAGTTTCATTTTTATATACTTTATATCCTTTTGAGCATTCAAAATATCCTAACAGGATACACTTTTGAGCTTTAGAATCAAACATGTTCAGATTGTCTTTAGTATTAAGCATAAAAAAGATACAACCAAATGGATGAAAGTAAGAAATGTTGGGATTTTCTATTCTTCCATAATTCATAAGGAGTCTTATAGAGAATAGGTCTTATAGATATCATGCTCTTAATGTAACATGAAGTATTCAATGCTTCTTCCCAGAAGTGCTTAGCAATATTTGTCTCATTGACCATGGTTCTGGCCATCTCTTGCAAAGTATGATTTTTCCTTTCTACAACTCCATTATGCTGAGGAGTTCTAGGACAGGAGAAATCATGAGAGATTCCATTATCTTCAAAAGGTTTTTCAAAATCATTAGTTTTAAGTTCACCACCAAGATTACTTCTGACTCTAACAATTGTTAAGCCTTTTTTGTTTTTCACTTGTGAACAGAAGGTATTAAACACAAAATGTGACTCATCCTTGTGTCTTAAGAACTTTACCCATGTCCATATATTCTAGTCATCTATAATGACTAACCCATACTTCTTGCCCATGATTAAAGTTGTTTTAACGAGCCCATACAGAACAATGTGCAAGAGTTCCAAAGGCCTATAGGTGGAAACAAATATCTTAACTTCAAAAGAAGTTTTAGAAAACTTTCCTTTCTAACATGCCTTACAAAGAGCACTTAAAGCAAACTTCAAATTTGGAAAGCCTCTAACTAAGTTGAGCTTGTTGAGCTTTGAGATTCTTCTCATACTACCATGACCCAGTAGTCTATGTCAAGTCCATTGTTCTTTGTTCACAGACATGCGACATTTTACATTTTATTTTTCTAAATCTGAAAGTCTGATTTTATAAATGTTATTTTTCCTCTTTCCACTAAAAAGTATAGAGCCATCCTTTTGACTCACAATTTTGCAGGACTTTTTACTGAAGATAATGTCATAACCATTGTCACTTAATTGACTTATGGACATGAGATTATGCATTATAGCATCAACTAAGTAGACATTGGTAATAGTGGAAAGAGAATTGTTACCTATTATTCCAGTATCAATGATTTTACCCTTCTGATTTCCTCCAAAGCTTACAGAACCTCCAGGCTTAAGTTCTAGCTATTGGAACATATGCCTTCTTCCTGTCATTTGTCGAGAACACCCAGAGTCTAGGTACCATGATTGGTGTCTCAAATTTGTTGTTAAGGACATTTGCAACATAGGTTATTTTGTTTTTAGGTACCCACATCTTTTTGGATCCTTTATGGTTAGTTCTCCCAGAGGTTTTATCAATTAATGGTTTATGTGCAGAATATATATTATGTGTGTAACCATAGGTGAAATGAGAGTATAAGGCTTTTGGCTTTATCACAATCTCTTTGGGTTTAAGCTTAAACATAGAGTTCTTTTGTTTAACATAACCATTGCCTCTTTTCCCGTTTCCACTTACTCCATAGATCATCGAAGCCATATTTATTCTATCTATGTTCTTTGCTTGGATTTTATTAAAATATGTTTCATATCTCTTGGAAGCACATTCATAGTCCATAGGAGCTTCTAAAAGACTTTCTTTTTCAAGTTTTCACTCTTTCTTTTTAGGGAAGAGTTTTCTTTTTCTAAACTACTGACTCTTTCTTTTAAAATAGAGTTTTCTTTCAGCAATTCAATTTGGGATTCAGAATCGACTTCATGAAACTGTTTCAAATTCTTGTATCTTTAATGAAGCTTCTGACTCTTTTCAAGAATATTTTTTAAGGATAGTTCTAATTTTGAACGAGTGAGATGAGAAAATACCTCTTCAAATTCTGGATTTGATTCTGATTTAGAGGCTTCAATGTTAGCCATCAGTGTCATGTTAGCTTTCTCTTCTTCAGAGTCACCCTCAGAAGAGTTAGAGTCATTTCATGTGGTGTTTGGGAGAATCATTTTATTAAAAGATGTATCATATCTCTTGGAAGCACATTCATAGTCTATAGGAGCTTCGGAAAGAATTTATTTTTCAAGTTTTTCACTCTTCCTTTTTAGGCCAGAGTTTTCTTTTTCTAAAATACTGATTCTTTCTTTTAAAATAGAGTTTTCTTTCAGCAATTCAATTTGGGCTTCAGAATCAACTACATGAAACTTTTTCATATTCTTGTATCTTTAATGAAGCTTCTGACTCTTTTCAAGAATCTATACTAAGGATAATTCTAATTTTGAACGAGTGAGATGAGAAAATACCTCTTCAAAGTCTGAATTTGATTCTGATTCAGAGGCTTCAATGTTAACCATCAGTGTCGTGTTAGCTTTCTCTTCTTCATATTCATCCTCAGAAGTGTCAGAGTCATTTCATGTGGTGTTTGGGACAATCATTTCATGTGATATTCTTCTTCTATCTGAATAATTTCTTCTTGGGCTTATCTTTGTTGAGTTTGGGACAATCATTTTTGTAGTGACCTGGCTCTTTGCACTCAAAGAAGATAACCTCTTTGTCAGCTCCAAAATTTATCTTCCTAGAGGTTAACTCAGAGTGTCCACATGTTCTTCTGTAGCCTATGGACTTATTTTGTCTTTATTTCCAGAGTTGGTTTGCCCTCTTGGATTGTAGAGATAACTCTTCCTCTGCATCCGAACCTTCTTCAGACTCTTCTTCTTCTTCTTGGAGAGCTTTAGTCTTTTCAGACTTTTGTTTATACTTCAAAGCCACATACTTCCGTTTCCTCTAGGGCTCTGATTCCTTAAGGAGCTTACAAGCACTTCTAGAGTTATGTTATTTAGATCCTTTGACACCATGAGTGATATCACCATTGGCCTCTATTTCTTTGGTAGGCTTCTGATGGTTTTTTTACCATGGTTTGTAGTGGTGTAGCCCTTATTCAAAACTTTTAATCCAACCCCAGGAGTTTGAAACCTTAAGAACATATCCCCAATAGTTTCATATTTATGGATTAAATCCAAGGTCATAATTTCCTTAACTTGCTCATTTCCTTCATGGTTCATTTTCAAAGAATCAAATATAGACTTAGCTGAGTCTCTATTTGGTCATTTTTAAAGAATAAAATATAGACTTAGTTGAGTCTCTATTTGTAATCTTTTCATACTCAGTATAAGAAATAACATTCATCATGATTTTTCTTGATCTGTGATGGTTCTTGTTGTTTCTCTTTTTTTGTTCATCCATCTTGTTTCTTTTAAGCTTTATACCATTTGAATCCACAGGATGTGTGTAACCATCCATTACCATATCCCATAGATCTGTATCATATCCAAGGAATAAACTTTTGATTCTATCTTTCCAACAATCGAAATTTTCTCCACCGAAGATTAGAGGTTTAGCAAAATAATGATTTTTATCATTGTTGCTTGTGGGTGTCATATTGTGTTTCTGAATGTAGATATTTATGTGAAGTGGTTAAGGGTTTGACATGAAAGAGTCAATACTAGAATCGGAGCTCTGATGACAATTGAAGGTTCAAGAAACACAAGAAACAGGGATTGGATTGGGTTTCAAATATGATAGTTTTTTGCTATTCAAAAACAATAAAAATAATGACAAAAACTGACAAGGAACTTTTATCCTAGTTCATTGTTACTAGGTTAGTCTAGTACACTCATCAGAGTGATTTTGCCTTCTCAACAGGACTTAATCCAATAATCAAACTGATTACAATCTCAAAAACTATCAGTCAATGACTTCTCAAGGATTATGACTAAAGTTAGACCCTTAAGGAATTACAACTCAAATAATGCATGTTAATGACTTCTCGAGGCTTCTGACCAAAACCTAGTCCCTTGAGGAATTTAACAACTATTAAATACAAGGTGTATGTTTACAATATTGCTTCTGAATAAGCAGATACAGAAAGTGATAAAAATACTTTACACTTAAGAATATATGAAATAGAGTGCTAAATGTTTCTCTCTATTTCTCTTTCTCGATATTGATTTTCTCTATTAAAATTCTGTAAGCATTCATATATCTGTTTTGTCGATGAAGTTCGTCATTTTTTTCAACATTCTTTGTCCTCTTTATATAGATGATGAATAATACCGTTGGAAGATAGAATTGGAAACTTCTTCAATTCCACAACTGTAATAGAGGTACGAGGTTGTGCCATAAATCGTGGATAGTGGAGAGAAAATCTTTGATAGTCGTTGGTAGTATAATCCTTAGGAATATTAGTGTATATGTCCTTTTGATTTTGGCGATCAAGTTATACTATCTTCTAGAATATTTATTCAGTTATTTGCTTTAAATCATTGGCTTCGTATAGATGTGATTTTAAACTTGATCAGAGTCTAGAGCCTTGATGATTAGACTTCAGAGTCTAATGAGAGTGAGGCTTTAATTTATCAGAGTAATTATGGATTGTTTATTTCAGAAGTGTTAACTAGAATATCCAGAGTTCAATATTAGTTTGTCCATTCTTCATATTCTAACTCTGGTTCAGAATCTTATGGTGTCCAGAGTTCAGAGTGTGATGAAGTCCAAAGTTCAGAGGTCAGAGTTTGATGATGTCTGAAGTCTACAGTCTCTTTATCCAACATGTGGCTTGTTCAGAGTTTGTTATATCCAGCATCTAGCTTGTTTAGAGTTTTCTTTATCCAGCATCTGGCTAGTTGAGATTTTGCACACTAAACAAACTATTAGAGTACACAATTGTTCTTTATACTTTGTTATCATTAAAACTCAAGAATTATAGATGTAGAACCAAACTTGTTCCAAGAGATGTTTGGGACAACTTCTTATACCAGAATAAACACATTATGACGACACTAATAAATTAAGGTAAAAAGAAACAAATAACACCAAGAATTGTTAACCCAGTTCAATGCAAACAACACCTACATTTGGGGAACTCTACCCAAGAAAGGAAATCCACTCTTCTTATAGAATTATTACAAATTTCCATAGATGAACAAACCCCTTGTTCAATGCACCTCTTCTTAATTTTATCCAAGTATCTTTCTATTTAGGGATCCCCCTAAAAAATATGAGAACACTTCTCACTTTTTCTCAATCACTAACCCTAGTGATTCAACAATAATCAGAATAGTAACTTGTTGAATTTACAACATAACTAAACAAACCAACTACTATGCCTTATGATATGAATGAAGCAATAGCATGGTGTACACTTAACACAAACAAAGACTCGACCTAAAAACATAATATATCGCAAGCTCCCCATCTTGAAGGCGTGGAAAGAGTATTTATATATAGCAATCTATAGTTGGGCTTTTCTCCTTGGATTTTGGCATTGATCTCGTCCAGATATGTTGGAGATTCAGTTAGGATTTGTTTCTCCAAAACAGGTCCACAAAAGATTTGATTTGATTTGAATTGAATTCAAATTTAAATCTCCTTGATTTAAATATAATTTAATTAAATAATCAAACAAATCAGATTGCTAAAATATAACAATAACCCTTGTTGCACAAGTAAGAGAACAACATGCTATAGAAATTTAGAAAATGCGCGCATACAACAACAACATTGTCCGACACATAAGGGCCACATGATGGGACATTTGTTCCCATATGTCTCTTTCTTTATAAAAGAAGTTGGGGTCAGATGTGCCACACCAGCTATAACATCATGTTTAACATGTGTTCATACCATATTATTCTTCATAACGTATCTAATCCAAAAAAAAATGAACAACAATCTCCCCCTTTGGCAAAATTTGGTAAAATAATATTCTTTAGAAACATACAAATGTGCACCATAAGTTGGGCATTAAGCACACCCCACACAGAGTAAGCAATAGCAGCAACAGAAACATCAAAGTAAACAAACAATAGCAGCAAAAGTTAGTAGCACAAGTCAGAATTCAAGTGGTTGCTACAGATAGTCAATGCTCAATAATAATCAGTCATGCAATCATTCATGATTAGTTAGTCATGCATGTAATTAGTAGTTAGTAGTCAGTAGTTAAGATTCAGAAGCTACTACTAATACACAAATAAATTAGCACACATAGTCACACATAGTTGAGGGTCATATGTCAGGCTAGATGCTTCATCATATGTGCACATAGATTCATAACAGAGTCAGTCAGCAAATATCAGTACTCATACACCAATTCACAAAGTCAGCAGTCAGTCAATAGTCAAACTACTCTACTACACATCATTACTCCCCCTTTTTGCCATAATTTGGCAAAGGTATAATCCAGAAAAATCAGTCAGTCATCATAGATGTCAGTTTGTTAGCACATATACACAATAGGTCAGATGTAGACAAACATCAACCATCATGAGGACAAATGTTGAACAAGATGCTAGGGCATCATGACAGTTACACAAGAGTGTATATGGAGACCATGTTATCACATAACCCTAAATATAAATCTGAGAAAGAAACTAAAACATCAAAACATCTTCATCTTGATGACCTGAGTCTTTAGATCCGGATTCTTCTTTTGTACTTGAGGATTCTGAGTTTCCAGCTTCTTCGTCACTAGCTAATTATTCTTCCTCTTCTTCTTCATTGTCACTTGTTTCTTTATTAGTTTCCTCCTTCTTGTTCATTACCTTGATCAGTTCATCCACCTTCTTTTTCCTAATGGTACTTGTAGTTATTGTCTCTTATAGATACTTTGACTCTTCCATCAGCTCAGACAACACATTTTTTCTGGTGGCTTTGGATACATAAGAGCTTCCACCAACAGTCTGACCATGATGCTTGACCACAATGTCTGGGACATGTGTCCCCACAAACAATGTTTTGTCAAGAGTCAGTGGTAAAGGCTTCTTGTTCTTCATTTCTTCAGCATGCACTACATTGGGATGTTACTTCAAGATGATCCCGGTAATTAAGAATGGAAAAGATATTGGTAGCTTCATAGAAAATGAATCAACATGCTTCATGGTCTGCTCAAACACATACTCACCAAAGTTAAGCTTAGACTTGGTTCAAATTAGAAAGATTAGTTTGGCCAAAGTATGAGTGATGCTTGAACTATGATTAGCAGGAGCCCAATTTGTTACCCATATCCTGTTCAGAACAACATACTTAACACGCAATTTACCACAAGAAAGTAACCCTTTGTAGGGTTATTGCTTCACTTAATTAACAATGATTTCCTTTGTTATCTTGCACATGGAAAGAACTTTTTCATAATCGACTTGTTTCTTACGTGATAAACATCAATAGTTGAGGGTAGAATTTCACACACTTTCCTCTAACATAGACCTTCATATACTCTTGACTACCTTCAACATTGCAGTCAGATGACAAGTTCACAATGAACTCCTTGTCCAACTTTTTATAGCATGATCCAATATCTAAAAGAATCTTCATCAATCCTGCATCCTTCAGCAGTGTTATAACCTTTTTCCACTCAAGGATATTTTTGCTCAACTCTCTTTCACAAGTAAACCTTCTTTTATAAAAAATTCCCATTTCTGAACACTTGTTTCAGAATGGAAAGATATATTTTTAAGTGGAGCAGCAACAACATTCAATGGAATTATTTTTCTCTAACCTTCCTTCTAGTGGTGGATAGAATGTCTTGGACATTTGCTTCAACATCTGTCCTAGAGTCACTTGACAGAACAAGCTTTCTCTTGAGGGATTTTTTCTCAACAATGTTCACTTCCATCTTTCTCTTCTAACTTACAGGTGATTTTTTAGTAGCGTTCTTTTTCAGAATTGTAGTGTTCTTCAAATAGGTTTTAGGAGAACCACTTATCTTCTTCTTTTTCATTCCTTCATCCATTGACCTAGCAACACTTTTCATAACTTTAATTGTGGTTTTCTCATCAGATTCAATGTCTTCATCTACACTCACCACATCTCTAGCTTTCACTTGAGTGTCTTTGTAGGTTTAGACACACTTTCAATAATCTTATTCATGATATGAGCAATGGGAATGTCACCATCATAATCCTTTTCATTATTTTCCTCTTGACTATTACCCTTCTTATTTTGAGTACTCTCATTCCTCACTTCTTCATTGGACTCATGGTTATCATTCAGATTTGAGTCAACAACTAGAGTGTTGGTGGTTTGTTTGTCCTCATCATTATTTATCCTAACTTCAGTCTTTTCATGATGAATTTAAACATCACTCCACTCTTCAATGGAGACATATTTTTCATTGAAAACATCATCAAGAAGTTTATCAATGACAAGAGTGTAGACATGGTGATCGGTAACAATGACAGGTGTCATACCCTAAATTTTAACCCTAATATCCCACATATCATTTACATCATTGCATACAAACAAGACCAAATCTTTGTCCTCTCCCTCTCATCTTTGGGTTTGCCTTTTTGCATGGATCATCAAGCACCTATTTGTTAGTGTTTTATATTTGTGCTTATGTGTTTATTACTTGTCTAACCACTAATCAAAATAGCAAAAATATGTCTTGTTCTTTAAGTTTATTATGCAAGGTAGGGTTTTTTTCATCAAGAGCATCAAGCATGGCTCCTCAACTAGGGTTTTGTTAATTCCTCAACTCAAAGTATGGTCAACCATTAATTCTTAAGGGGCTATATCTCAAAACATGATCTCTAAGATTCTCAAGAATCTTCAATTTCATTTTTATCAAGAGTATCTCAAAGATCTGTTGCTCATTTCTCATGAGAAGTCAAAGGTTCATGTGTTTATTTCCATGCATTCTTCAATAAGCTACCTAAAACTTTAAGCAATTTAATCAAGATACATTTAAGGACACCTTCTTTTGAGTTCATATGATCTTCCATGTACCTTGAAATGCAAGGGAAGTCCAAGTGCACAAGTTTATTCCAAGAGGTTTGACCAAAAAGTCAACATTTGAAGTCAAAGTTCAAAGGACCACAGGTCATTTTCAGCCATTTGGGACTTAGAATTTTCCAAGTTACATTACCAGGTTTTCGTGTCAACTTCAACATGACATAACTTTGTGCTCAAGCACCCAAATGCAACCTTTCTTGGCACATTGTAATCTTTAATATGATGTCAACACATTACAAGAAGAATGGGATAAAAAAGCCTCCTGAGCAAGATGCCCCTGTGAGTTGAACATGGTGACTTAGAACTGAAGAAATCACCATGATCCAAATTTGGACTTCACTAATTCTCAATTACAAGCCAAATTACCATGCATTTTGGACCTAAACATGTTTAATCAAGTCTCCAGAAGTTAAATGACCCTTAAAACGCATGATTTGGTTGAGTTTTGATGGATTGCAAGTCACACTTTCCATACTTTCTGATCAAATTAGTTTTGCACAAATTGAGCTTCATTCCACACGTATTTGAATCTCAACACATTCCCTATAAATAGATCAACATATTGCATTCATTTCCAAGCTTTTTAGAGCCAAGAAACCCCTGCTTCACTCTGAATTTTTTCCAGAAAATTGAGCTATCGTGTTTTGAACTCTAGCTTGTTTCAATCCGATTTATTGATTCCATTAGCACCTTCGGTCTTTTCTGAAGCTTTTACAACAATTTCCAAGCTCCAAGACCTCCTGAAGCACCATGACCAGATCGAGCTTCATCAACTTCTGATCACCATTTGGACAAGGTAGTTATGAGCATCATTTGAACTCAAACAAGTTACCACAATGTAGTCATTTACTCTCTGATGCTTTCGCCTAACTTATCTGATGTTGGTTGATCGTGTTCACCATTTAAATTTTATTTTTCATGGCTTGATTTTGAAACTTCTTTGAAATTATCCATGCTTAGTTTATATAAATGAATTTGGAGCATGAGGTTGAATTTGTGATGAGGAGGCGATCATATTCATGGTGGTCTCGTGTTCTAAATTTACGAAACGATGAAACTCCATTGAGGGATCATCGAGGAAGATGACCGAAGTTATCTCAGGTCATCTGAGTTTGTGTCCATGTTGGCAATTTGAAATGTTTTGATTTGTTCAATTTGAATTAGATCTCGTATTTCATTTTTGCTAAATTCCATCGTGCGCCCTAGCCTGAGGATTGTTGGATCTGCCACGTCAATTAATGAGGCCAGATCCAACGCTCTGTGTTTTTTCTGATTTTATTTCTTTTTCTTTTTTCATTTTAAATTTCTTTTTCTTTAAAAATTCATAGTAATTTCATTTTCCATCCAAAAAATCCTAAAATAATTTCTAAAATTCTCTTTTATTTTTCTACATCTGATTTTTATTTTTTCATATTTTATTTTCTTGAATTGCTATTTTTCTTGAATTTTCTCTTTTCTGCTTTGTTTTAATCGGTTTAAAAATACTTTTATACATTTTTAATTTTGAAAAATTATGCTTCTTATTTTATTTCCAACCTTTCTTAATTTTCTTGGCCATTTATTTGGTGTTTTGAAGTGCTTTATGGATTTTCTATTTTATTTCCCTTTTAAAATTCATTTTAAAATTGTTTTTAATGCATTTTATATTTGTTTGACCTTTGTTGACTTCTGTTGGCCTTGGATCATGGTTATTTTGATCATAAGTCTCATCAAACTCAATGGATCTTGAGTGTTGATGGGGTGAAAATACTAATCCACCAAAATGGATGATTGATGTTGATGATGACTTGATCAAGCCTCTGATCCAATTTGGATTTGGTTTCTCTTGTCCGCTTTTTCTTCATCCCCTTCTCTTCCTTTTTATTTTGATCAATTGGATGGTTTGTGTCCATCTTGATCATGATATGTGGATTGGTGCATGATGAACTTTCATCATTTCAAATCTACCTCTTAATTGATCATGGATCATTTAAGGTACTTTGGACTGATGCATAAATTAATCCTAAGTATCATGAAGTATTGATTGATGTAATCGATCATTCTCCTACCTTGTGTACTTGATCAATCATCTTTCCTTTTTTTGTGTGGCATAACTTTAGGAGAATGATTTACATATCATTTCTCTAGCATGTATTAACACAAACATTATTATTGACCGGCCTCAAATAGTTGTGACTTCTACATAAGTTCAATTACGATTGTTTAACATAGCGCTAATTTGACAAGAAAGTAAGTCATTTTCATAAGTGAGATTGTAAGTCTCCTACTCCTCATGGTATTGTGTGAAAAATATTGTTTCTTTTTCACCTATGGGAGCTAGTGGCATACTTGTTAATTTTATCCAAGTTGGAGCCCTTCTCATGGTAGAGGTTCATATTTTCACACTTGTGGATGAATAGTTGAGTATTCTCCAAAAAATGACAAATTCCATTTCTACTTTTGACTACTAACACAACTCACTAATATTTTATTGCATTGGCTTTACTTTATGCTCTTTATATTATGCTTTTATCTCTTGCTATTTATTTCATGATTCTATTTTAGCATCTTATATCATATTGTTTGTGCTTATGTTATTTTCTCTTTGTCCACTTGGATCTTTGTTTATGTTTATGCTCTTTTTCCTTTGTCCATTTGGACTTCTTTTTTGAAATTCTGGTATCAGATATGAGATGTCGAAGGTAATGTCACGACATTAATATCTAAACAATACAAACAGGATAAAAGATAAAGAACAGTAAAGCAAGAGACACAAGCAATTGTTAACCCAGTTCGGTGCAAACTCACCTACGTCTGGGGGCTACCAAGCCAAGAAGAAAATCCACTAAATAGAATCAGTTTAAAGACTCTCGGTAAATAACTTCAAGTTAGAGTCTTCTCACCTAATCTCTACCCGTGTGACTTCTACCTAATAACTCTTAGATATGAGATCCTACTCACTCCCCCTCAATCACACCAGTGATATAAAACAAGAATTACAATGAAAAGAAGACACTCTTCAAAGACACACACTTGATCTTACTTAAAAGCTTCAATCAAGTAGACACACACTCTTGCTTAAAAGCTTAGAGTGACAAATTGCAACTCAAAAATCAGACCAATTCAATCATCTATGGATGAATTGAATGGCTTACAAATCACACGACCACACAAGACTAAAACCCTTATTCTCTCTCAATATTTCGTTCGTTATTTCTTGTGTATCAAATCAGGTTTTCCATGTCCTTTTTATATAAGCATTTGGCTGGGCTTGGACATCATAAAACCCTAAAACTATTTTCCATTCAAATCTTCTCATGACAGCTGATTAGATCTCTTTGGAAAATAAGTAAATCTGGTTGTAATTAATGATTGAATGCGTGTGTAAATCATATCTTCAATCATACATAGATTTGCATTAAAAACGCAATCACATAATACATAATATTTAGACTAAATGTTCTGTATACAGATGTCATGACATCGGGTCTGACATCCTGGTAAAATCCTGCATAATCACATTTTAAACATCCTGCAGGTACAAGTTATCTTATGTCAAGACAACACATGTGACAACTTGTGAACACTCTAGGTTTTACCAAAATAGCTGCCAACACAAGAACCAACAAACTACCCCTTTGGTAAATTTTGGCTAAAATATATATCAGTCCATTTGTTCACAAGAGTAAAAACATATCAGCAGTTAAGCAGCAGCAGAAGCAATAAACCACACAGTTACTAGCTATAATAGCAACTAGTAATAAACACATATTAGGCACACTTGTGTTTCTTCTCCCCCTAAGTCTGTTCAACACAGACATCTCCTTCAACAACACCTGTAACATTCAGACATCTTCTCATCTGACATCTCCTTCAACATCACTTGTTCAACACAGAACATCATTTTATTCTCATCTATTTAGCCTAGCTAGCTACATTAGCACATAATAACTGCAGCTCTCCACACATTAACTTCTCCCCCTTTTTAGTCAAAATAGACCAAAGTGACCAATTAGACAAAATAAATGTCAATCAGTCCAGCAGAGAATGTCTCAAAGGATGTTATAACATATAAAATGTTAAAACAAAATGTCATGTGGTACAAAACCATAATTATACACAGCTACATGAGCTGAGATAAACAGAAATCCAGAGAACTCACAAAGAGCCCAAAAATTACATCATGGTATCAAACAAGCCTGCCAAAAAAACATCAAATAACAAGTCAATAAAGCATCTAGAACAGCGTCATAACAGGGGGACCATCTTCACCATAACTCAATCTGAGGAGCTAGCATCTTCTTCAGCTTCAGATCCAGAATTGCCACTAGATTTGTCTTGAGAATCAGACCTCTCACTTGAGGTGTGGGCATCTGTTTCCTTGGCTTCAGCAACATTATCCATATCTCCTTGCTCCAAGCTATTAATTAGAACCTCTAAAGCCTCTTTCCTAGCCTTAGCCACCCTAATCCCAATCTCGAATTCCTTACAGGTCTCTTTCAATTCAGCAATCAGGCCACCTTGAGAGGCTGGCTTCTTCATTGCAGATGTCATGACAATGTCATTGACATGACGGCCTTCAAATAACTTGTAATGAACTGACAATGGAGGCTTTCTTCTACTAGGGATATCACTTGTGCTTAAAATACCAGGTTGCTGACTTAGAATTATCCCACAAATAATTGAGGGAAAGGTAATTGGCAGCTTCACTGCATTTGTAGAAGCATGTCTAACAATTTGTTCAAACATGAACCTTCCATAATCAAAGTTGAGCTTGGTTCCAATAGCATATATTATCCTTCCAAGAGCATTAGAGATTGTTGAGATGTGGTTTGTTGGTACCCAGTTGGCTGACCCTATCTTATGCAAGATAGCATATTTTACAGTTAATTTGCCAGTAGAGAGATGCTTTTTGCTTGGTCATTCCTTGACTTGTCCAGCAGTGATTGTCCTACAGACTTCATTATCTATGGCCTCTAATTCAACAACTCCTTCTGTTTCTCTTCCTAGGAACTTATTGATCACAGTTGGGGAGAACATCACACACATTCCTCTAACAAACACTTTGCAAAACTCTTTGTTGTTCTTGTCAGCAATATCCTCCGAGATGTTCACCACAAACTCCTTCACAAGACCTTCAAAACATTGGGGTAATACACTAACTGTTTTCATTAAACCAGTATACTTGATTAACTCCATAACCTCCTTCACTTCCACAACATCCTTTCCTAGTTCCCTTTCCACAACAACTCTCCTTTGTATTACAAATTTCCACTTGGCTGCACCATCTTCCAGATGGAAGGAAATGTTATCCAAATGCACAGCAGCAACCTTGGCAGGGGATTTTCTAACAGTTTGCTTTTTGACAGGAGAAATATCTGGGACATCATCTTCAACATCATCCTCTGAATCAGAACTTTCTCTGACCTTTCTCTTCTTGACCTCCACTTTACTCCATGACTTTGAAGGACCTACAACAGTAGCCTTCTTACTAGTTCTGGTTGTTATCATCTCAGCCACCGACCTGTCTTTCCTGGTCTTCATTCTCTTTGCAACCCTTGGCTCTAAGTGATGAAGCAAGGTGTCATATTTATTATCTAAGCTCTCTTCTTCTAAATCAATCACTTTCTCAACAGAGTCATGCTTCTTAGACTGAGAAGCATCTACAGGTTTCTTGCTAGGCACGGTTTTCCCTAAAGAACACAGGCCTTCTGCAGCAATATCTTTCTCTGACCTAGATGAATCATCATCTTTCTCATTTTGAGGTTCCACCTCAGATGAGGGGTCCCTTCTAGACAGAGGAGTCGAAACTCCCTTGATTGAGTGTCCTTCATTTAGGATCCTTATGACCAGATTCCTAATGACACGATCAGTATAATGCATGTCATCCTTAGGAGGAGGGTGTTCTTGCTTTGTGAGTAGGTTTAGAACCAGAAGATGAAGGATGTTGTGACATTTTGTTGAACTTGTGAAAGAATTTTTGTTGCCCTAGCAGAGATGGTCGATACAGTTTGATGAAGATGGAAGTGTGAAATTCTGGTGTAGTCAGAATTCAGATGTTATACTCCACGTCATGACATCTGATCTAACATTGTACCTAATACAGCAAGATAGTTATTAACTACTGTACTAATATGCACAGGTTCACAGATGTCACTACATCTCATTCTATGTCACCCTAGAATGTATGAACCCCTGGTTCTGTGCATCAGGAAGAAGGACTCAACAGAAATCAAACCTAGCACTCACTTCTGTTGTTTTCTTCATAGTTATCAGCATGATATCTTACTGTTGTTTGTGGACATCATCTGTTACATTGTTCCAGTGTGTGTATCTTTTACTTGTATTTCCTGAATTAAAGATTGAACATGTTAATCTAATTTCCACTTATTAGATTGCTAACAATTTGGCTATTTGTTAGGTTCATTAATTGTAGGTTAGTATTTGGTTTCCTGGTTTTTCTCTAAGCTATTGAATCCCTGAGAAAAATACTGAACCAGAAAAACCAATCATCCTACACTTTAGCACCTGCTGTTGGGAATGAATGTCACAACATTCAGTTCGACATCCAGAACATATGCTGATTCTGATATGTTCCTGGAAACTTGCTGTGCTAAGTTTGCAATACTGGAAAAGACCAACTAGTCTCTACTTCAGTATCATCCTTCAGTATCAACTGTCAAAACATCCAGTTTGACAGTTTCACTATGATCCTTCAGCCATGTCTGTTATCCTTGAGAAGAACAGACTTAAATAGATACTGAACTACAGTTAACCTACTTATCATTCAGTATGTACTGTCCCTGATGAATGTTACAACTTTCTGATTGACATTCAAACTGAAGGCTATATGCCAGGTCAGTTATCATCTTGATAAGCTGACTGGAATACCTGCTGAATTATGACAGTAATAAACACATGCAGAAGGAAAACAAACACAGGAAATTGTTAACCCAGTTCAGTCCAACATGACCTACATCTGGGGGCTACCAAGCCAGGAAGAAGATCCACTATTAGTAGTATCAATTCAGAGTTAAACTCACCCGTTTACAACTCATCACTTAATCCCTACCCAATGCAATCTATACCTAGGAACTCCTAGATAGAAACCTCCAGTTTCCATTCCTATCACTACAAATACAATGTAATGTTAACACACCTTGAACTTGCTTCACAGCTTCATTCAAGAACAAAATCACTCTTGCCTACAGGCTTTGAGTTACAAAAACTCTCAGGATTTACCACTGAGATACACATGGTAACCTTCCCACAGATTGGGAGGTTTACCTTACACACACCCCTAAAAATTCATTCTAGGAGGCTTACAAAAACTAGGTTACAATCAGCTATTTATAAACTAATCACCCAACTGGATTTGGGCCTTCAGAAATCGCAGCAGACTTGTTCTTTGCTGTTACAACTTCAGCAGAAAAATTCTGCTACAAACAAGGTCTCCAATCCTAGAATCTCTCCATATATATCTCCATATTTTGAGCCTATATATC
Source organism: Lathyrus oleraceus (assembly GCF_024323335.1). NCBI lineage: Eukaryota > Viridiplantae > Streptophyta > Magnoliopsida > Fabales > Fabaceae > Lathyrus > Lathyrus oleraceus. The sequence continues at coordinate 452,880,238 of NC_066585.1, read as the reverse complement.
TTCTGATTGAGTCTTCAAGACCTCCACATGGGAGTTAGGATATTCACCAGATATCCTTGCTGATCCCAGAATATATACTGAATTAATTAATTCAGTTTTCTACACATGTGCGATGTCACAGACCTGATGTCGTGACATCGTACATGACATGTTGGTCCAGATGTTGAATTTCTTCAACCCAACATATTAAAACAACAGAGATGATTACATTATTTGTTTTCTAAAATTAATGCCAATCCTAAGGAATCAACAATCTCCCCCTTTGGCAAATTTTAGCTAAAACAAATAAACATTACACTGGACAAAACATCCCAATTTGGGAATGCTCTTCATCTCCGTCATTGGCTCCACCACCACAAACACCAAAGTTGGTGTACATGGGGAAGAAGAGGGACACGACTCAGTTGTACCAGAACCCTTCCCCTCAACCGGAGAGCTTCCAGAAGAATATGTAATGCTAAGTACATAGGCAATGTAACTCAGATCACAAGGCACAACTGTCTTCTTAACTCAGATCACAAGACACAAGTGGTAACCCCAGTTGGTGGAAGTGGTAACCCCAGTTGGTGGATTTTGTGCCTGATGCCAACTTCTGTTTGCTGTTGGCTTGCTTCTGGTACATTCTCAACCCCAGGACTATATTTCTCTCCCCCTTTTTAGCTAAACAATTGCCAAGGTACCCTTCACAAAACCAGATCCAGGCGCAGCTTGCCCAAACCTTAACATACCCCATGATTCTGAGAGTGGAGTGTTTTTCTTGTGAGAGGAAGAGGGCTAGTGCATTCTTTAAATAGTCCAGCCCGTGCCTAGGAATTTCCGGTAGAAATAAATGCTTGGTCAAGATGCATTTATTTTTGCTGAGAAACAGTCAGAGAATCACCAACAAAATCTCAGATTATCTTTGAATACCTTTTATAGCTCTTGACTGTTTCTTTTCCAAAGCAGTCGTTCCAGTGCATGGAGATTATTCCATATATGCAGTCAGACACGTTGCACGCGATGTCTTAACATTTCACGTGGCTTTTTCCTGCATTCTGCTAGTATTCAACTTTTTCCAAGGTTCCTGTCATACCTCCAGTAGAGACTTGACATCTGGCACTGATACAGTCAAATTCCCACACTTCAGCAGATGGTTACTCCCCCTGTACCATACAGCTGTAGCCATCTGGCTTATTCTGATTTACCAGAATTTGACACATCACCTTCATAATTCCTACTGACTTTAAGTTTTAGAAGGAATTAGCAGCATTGTCCAGGGCAATGTCATGACATTCGGTCAGACATTCTTCAGCTCACTCAGCCTTGACACAGCATCCTGATAGCTGACAAGGTGCCATACCTGGTTATCTGAGTACACATAGACCACAAGCTTGATGATTACTTGCAGCTTCAAGGCCAGAACTCCCCCTGTCATGGACACCCCACTCTCCTCTTGAAGATTGGAGATCACCCATGGGCATATCCAACATCCCAAAGTTGGATCTTCACATACTTCCTGATTCATAGAGAATCCAGACCACTTGATGAATGGAAAACACAAGACGCATCTTCATGTCTTCAAGAGCACACCCTCTGTTCAACCCTCTTAGCTGAACACATTCACACTCTGTGTCAATCTCTCTTCTAACCAGAACAGAAGACCACTTTACTGGATGTTCTAACATCAGTTGGGACATTCTTCACACCAGGGCAAGGCACACCATCTGATAGTCTTCAAATACCACTGAGTCTTCGGGTTGATCAAGAAGAACCCAGACATTCATTGGGACACATACATTTTCATCCCATTACAAGAGATAATCTTCCATAGATAGCTCAGAACTCCTACCACAAGCTCCAAGGGATGAATAGAAGGCACCTCCTTTAGTCTTCAACTTACTACTTTTCTACTCAAGAGTAATTTGTCTCAGACTTTCCTCAAGAATAATCAGCTGCCATATGTTGATTATCTTGATTCTTCGAACTCACTTCTGAGGTGAACCAATTGCCACTGGTTGATTACCTCCTTCATGAATCCTCATATGAAAAGGTCAAATGCTGCTTTTTGACCTCCCCAAGTTTATCAGACTTCTCCCAAAGATATTCTGACCTTCCAAGTGAGACTTGAACTTCAAGCTTTTTGAAGTATCCAATCTACAACCCTGTAGACCTTTCTATCTCAAGTTGATGTGCCACTTCACCAACTAAGAATCTGATGTTGAACCAAATGTCACACTAGTGTGTTTTGACATCTAGCTGTTGAATTCAGCTCCTTCTTCTGCCACTTGAAAGAACTTCCTCCCTTCACAGAACAAGAGTTCAATGTTCTCATAGACTTGATTGTGGAACCAAGTTTGAGTAAACAACCTCCATCCTGCAGGTTTGCAGTTAAGTCATCCAAGCTCACACCTTGATGAATCCCTGCTTCTTCTCCAAAGACATCAGACACTCTGGTGCATGAGTCTTCAGAAGGACCAGTTAGAGACTAACCCTTCAGCTATACCACGGATTCCACGTACTAAGGCAAGGCTGTTTCCATGATGTCAAGAATGCTGCCACTTGTTCTTGACTCCACAGTGTGCATAAGCTAATGCACTTCCTTACCTAGATCAGAAATAAACTGATCCAAGTAACCACCATCAAGACTATGATGTCTTCTTCTTCTTGCACATACCAAGGCTAAACATGTTTCTTGCCAGGAAACCGTTTCAGAGATCATATGCTTTTGCTGCCACCAAAGAGATAGATCATAAGCCAATGTACTCTCCTTCCTGTGATTCTGCAAAGGGTCTTGAAGAAGTGATGTTCCAACATCTTTAAGAACATCAGTTATCTTGAGCTCCAAGGATAATCAATTAAACACTTGTACTAGGCACAAGTAGACATTGATCTTAAATCCTTTCCCAATTATCCTTTCAGATACTTCCACCATAAGACTACTTTGAAAGTACTCTTCTTGTGTCAACATCTTCTGCTTGCAAGCACCTAGACAATTTTGAAAGTCTTCCCAGATTAAATTCACCCTTAGGAATGAGAGAGATGAATTCTTCCTTGCAAATGTGTCACACAACCACCAGAACCCATGTGACACCGGTTAACAGCCAACCAGACCCTAGGCTGACCAGACTTGAGGAGGTTAACCAAAACTCCCCCTCAACTTAACAATCATGGAAACTCCACACCAATAACCATGCATTGTATATACATGTCTCAACCTGACATACACCACCCCTACCAGTGGCAACTAACTCTATGAGTTATACCTATACATACTCCAATCACACCAATCAGACTCCAGCTGACCATAAGTACTAGTGATACCAAACAGCATCAGTCAATGGTAAATATGCATTGCTAGAGCATACTACCTCAACTAACCTCTAAATCTTCATATTCTCACTTCTCGAAAGAACTGCCACTTCTGAAACGTGGTGTTTGAATAACAAGATTCATGGTTCCAATCCTCTTAAATGGTATAGCAATCAGGTTATCCCATTATTGACTACTAACATCCAAGGGACTTGTCTTCCATAGTACTTCAGGGAACAGCTATCCAACCCTGATCAATTAACAGGAATATGCCAAACAGCAGGAGATTGCACAATGTCACATCTCAACCAGCTCAACTTCTAGAGATCATACTTCTAAAGGTGACCTTCTTGAGCACACACACAGTTGACCCTACCCTCGTCAACTTAGCACACAGATGTCTCCTCTTCCAGGTCAGGAGTAGGTTTCCAAACAGAAGTATCCCTTTGTTTGATACCTAAAAACATCTGCTCTTCAACTAGTAGCTGCATACTTGTTGAACAACATGTTCTAACATCGCATAGAACATGAGTTCCACCTCCTTGGAACAAACCTTCCTTGAAGGTCTTCAAGGTCTTCATACACCCTACTCAAGTGAGTAAAAGAATCAGTGATTAAGTGATTCTTACCATCCTGAAGTGAGAATGTCATGATGAGTGGACTTGAGGAGACTCAAGTGTCTTTGACATCTTCAGTAGATTATGATGAGATCTTGAATACAGCAGCCTTTCATCCACAAGAGGGGAAACAACATCAGAGTTTGAGTTTTGCCAGGTATTATGCAGCGAAAATCATAATACAACTCAACCTATGAACACACACTTCACCAGATCAGCCTCCAAGACCATACCAAGTTTGAATTTGATTCAATACTGGCACAGCTGTCCCACACACAGGCCAATTGCCACCCTCCAGAGACAGGTACACACCATTCCTGTCATGAACAGTCCATCCACCTACTTCAAGGGACCATTCAGGGAAATTACAGAACCTTTCACAGGTTCCAGCATCAGTACTAACATAACTCCTTGCAAGATACCAGAAAGTATCACCCATGGATCTCATCCAGAAGTAGAACAGGATGCCTGCTCTGATACCAATTGAAATTCTGGTGTAGTCAGAATTCAAATGTTATACTCCACGTCATGACATCTGATCTAACATTGTACCTAATACAGCAAGATAGTTATTAACTACTTTACTAATATGCACAGGTTCACAGATGTCACTACATCTCATTCTATGTCACCCTAGAATGTATGAACCCATGGTTCTGTGCATCAGGAAGAAGGACTCAACAGAAATCAAACCTAGCACTCACTTCTGTTGTTTTCTTCCATAGTTATCAGCATGATGTCTTACTGTTGTTTGTGGACATCATCTGTTACATTGTTCCAGTGTGTGTATCTTTTACTTGTATTTCCTGAATTAAAGATTGAACATGTTAATCTAATTTCCACTTATTAGATTGCTAACAATTTGGCTATTTGTTAGGTTCATTAATTGTAGGTTAGTATTTGGTTTCCTGGTTTTTCTCTAAGCTATTGAATCCCTGAGAAAAATACTGAACCAGAAAAACCAATCATCCTACACTTTAGCACCTGCTGTTGGGAATGAATGTCACAACATTCAGTTCGACATCCAGAACATATGCTGATTCTGATATGTTCCTGGAAACTTGCTGTGCTAAGTTTGCAATACTGGAAAAGACCAACTAGTCTCTACTTCAGTATCATCCTTCAGTATCAACTGTCAAAACATCCAGTTTGACAGTTTCACTATGATCCTTCAGCCATGTCTGTTATCCTTGAGAAGAACAGACTTAAATAGATACTGAACTACAGTTAACCTACTTATCATTCAGTATGTACTGTCCCTGATGAATGTTACAACTTTCTGATTGACATTCAAACTGAAGGCTATATGCCAGGTCAGTTATCATCTTGATAAGCTGACTGGAATACCTGCTGAATTATGACAGTAATAAACACATGCAGAAGGAAAACAAACACAGGAAATTGTTAACCCAGTTCAGTCCAACATGACCTACATCTGGGGGCTACCAAGCCAGGAAGAAGATCCACTATTAGTAGTATCAATTCAGAGTTAAACTCACTCGTTTACAACTCATCACTTAATCCCTACCCAATGCAATCTATACCTAGGAACTCCTAGATAAAAACCTCCAGTTTCCATTCCTATCACTACAAATACAATGTAATGTTAACACACCTTGAACTTGCTTCACAGCTTCATTCAAGAACAAAATCACTCTTGCCTACAGGCTTTGAGTTACAAAAACTCTCAGGATTTACCACTGAGATACACATGGTAACCTTCCCACAGATTGGGAGGTTTACCTTACACACACCCCTAAAAATTCATTCTAGGAGGCTTACAAAAACTAGGTTACAATCAGCTATTTATAACCTAATCACCCAACTGGATTTGGGCCTTCAGAAATCGCAGCAGACTTGTTCTTTGCTGTTACAACTTCAGCAGAAAAATTCTGCTACAAACAAGGAGAAGTCTGATAAACTTGGGGAGGTCAGAATCTCTCCATATATATCTCCATATTTTGAGCCTATATATCTTCTGATTGAGTCTTCAAGACCTCAACATGGGAGTTAGGATATTCACCAGATATCCTTGCTGATCCCAGAATATATACTGAATTAATTAATTCAGTTTTCTACACATGTGCGATGTCACAGACCTGATGTCGTGACATCGTACATGACATGTTGGTCCAGATGTTGAATTTCTCCAACCCAACATATTAAAACAACAGAGATGATTACATTATTTGTTTTCTAAAATTAATGTCAATCCTAAGGAATCAACAAAGTGGTTGTGTTGTGGTTGCATGTAAAAATGGTATAGACGGTATTTCCAATACTAGGTAATGATTTACCATAAATTGGGCACTTTCTTTTAAGTGGGAAGACAATATTTTTATTACCTTTTCCACTCCAAATTAATTGCTATAAATTCTCATGAATACAAATCCCTAATTTCCCTCTTAAACATTCAAATTGATTAGCATCCAAAGCCTTTGTAAATATGTCAGCTAATTGCATTTCAGTAGTAACATGCTCCAGGGCTATGATTTTCTCTTCCACTAGTTCTCTAATAAAGTGATGACGAATATCAATGTGCTTTATCCTGCTGTGCTGAATAGGATTCTTAGAAATAGCACTCAGGTTGTCACAGTACAATGTCATGACATCTTGTGTGACATTCTATTCAGTCAACATTTGTTTCATCCAAACCAGTTGAGAACAACTACTCCGAGCTGCTATGTATTCAGCTTCAGCAGTGGATAGGGACACACAATTTTGTTTCTTGCTAAACCATGATATCAAGTTGTTCCCCAAAAATAAACATCCTCCTGATGTGCTTTTCCTATCATCAGCACTTCCAGCCCAGTCAGCATCACAGTATCCAGTCAACCTGGATCCAGAACCATGAGTATATAACATCCCATAGTCACTGGTGGCATTGACATATTTCAGTATCCTCTTCACTTGGTTTATGTGATTGACTTTTGGTTCAGCTTGATATCTAGCACAAACACCTACAGCAAAAGCAATGTCAGGTCTACTTGCTGTGAGATATAGCAAACTTCCTATCATACTTCTGTACAGACTTTGATCTACACTAACACCAGTTTCATCTTTGGAGACTTTCAAATGTGTAGGAGCAGGTGTCCTTTTATGACTTTCATTTTCCATGCCAAACTTCTTAACAATGTTCTTGGCATATTTGCTTTGAGATAGAAAGATAGAATCTTCCATCTGCTTGACTTGTAGCCCAAGAAAATAGGTCAGCTCTCCAACAAGGCTCATCTCAAACTCAGACTGCATTTATCTAACAAAATGTTCGACCATCTGATCTGACATCCCACCAAACACTACATCATCCACATAAATTTGAGCCACCATTAGTTTTCCTCCTTCATTCTTAACAAATAGGGTTTTGTCAATACCTCCCTTCCTGTATCTATTGTTAGTGAGGAACATTGTGAGTCTCTCATACCAAGCCCTAGGAGTTTGTTTCAAACCATAGAGGGCTTTCTTCAATCTGTACACATGCTTTGGAAGATTTGGATCTGTGAATCCTTTAGGTTGTTCAACATATACTTCCTCATTTAAGTAGCCATTCAAGAAGGCACTTTTTACATCCATTTGGAATAGTTTGAACTTCAGAATACATGCCACTCCAAGCAAAAGTCTAATGGACTCAAGGCGAGCTACAGGAGCAAATGTTTCATCAAAATCCACTCCTTCAACTTGAGTATATCCTTGTGCTACTAATCTTGCTTTGTTTTTAGTAACCACCCCTTGTTCATCAGATTTATTCTTATACACCCACTTTGTACCTATGACATTTATTCCTTCAGGTCTAGGAACCAGTTCCCATACTTCATTCCTCTTGAATTGACCTAACTCCTCCTGCATGGCATTGATCCAGAACTCATCAGTCAAGGCTTCCTTGACATTCCTAGGCTCAATCTTGGACACAAAGCAGCCATGTGAGATCACTTCCCTTGATCTAGTTGTGACCCCTTTATTTGGGTCTCCTATAATGAGATCTTTGGGATGATCCTTCTGAATTCTGATGGAGGGTCCCTTGTTGATTTTGTCATCTTCAGGTTCATCTTGAGGAGGTTCACTCTCATTATTTTTGTCTGAGAGATCAGCTGAGGGATCATTTAGAGATGTCTCAACATCGTCTGTGACATCAGTCTGTTGATCATCAACCACCACATTGATAGATTCCATCATTACTTTTGTTCTGGAATTAAAGACTCTATATGCTCTGTTGTTTGTTGAGTAGCTTAGAAATATTCCTTCATCACTTTTGGGATCCATCTTCCTTCTTTGTTCACGATCAGTCAAGATATAACATTTACTACCAAACACATGAGAGTATTTGACTGTAGGTCTTCTCCCTTTCCAAACTTCATATAAGGTAGTAGGAGTCCCTTTCTTCAAGGTTACTCTGTTGTGAACATAGCAGGCTGTGTTCATAGCTTCAGCCCAAAAGTGGTAGGGCAATTTCTTAGCATGAATGATAGCTCTGGCTGATTCTTGAAGGGTTCTATTTTTCCTTTCCACCATACCATTTTGCTGGGGAGTAATAGGAGATGAGAACTCATGATGAATTCCTTTTGAAGAGCAGAATTCAGCAAATTTTCTATTTTCAAATTCCTTCCCATGATCACTTCTAATTTTGATAACTTGACTTTCCTTTTCTCTTTGAAGTTTTAGACAAAGATCTTTGAAGACTTCAAAAACATCAGATTTATCTCTTATAAAATTGATCCAGGTGTATCTGGAGAAGTCATCCACCACTACATACGCATACTTCTTACCACCAAGGCTTTCCACCTGCATGGGTCCCATCAAATCCATATGGACGAGTTCCAATACTTTGGAAGTGGTGTCATGTCTGAGCTTTGGGTGTGACATCCTTGCCTGTTTTCCAATCTGACATTCCCCACAGACTTTTCCTTCATCAATCTTCAGGTTGGGAATTCCTCTAACAGCTTCAACAGATATAATCCTCTTCATACCTTTAAGATCCAGATGGCCCAATCTTTGATGCCATATCTTCACTTCTTCTTCTTTGGCTAAAGTACACATTGAAGAATAACCAGTTTCTTGAGAGCTCCACATGTAGCAGTTGTCTTTAGACCTGACTCCTTTCATGATCACTTCATTTTCTTTGTTAGTAATCAGACATTCAGTTTTGGTGAAGTTTACAGTTAGACCTTGGTCACATAGTTGACTGATGCTTATTAGGTTTGCAGTCAGTCCTTTAACAAGTAGGACATTGTCAAGATTAGGAACTCCAGGGCAGTTGAGCTTACCAATTCCCTTGATTTCACCCTTTGCTCCATCACCAAAGGTTACATAACTGGTGGCATGAGGATGAAGGCCAGTTAGCAGGTTTTTGTTTCCAGTCATGTGTCTGGAGCACCCACTGTCAAAATACCAATCTTCTTTGGCTGAAACTCTGAAGGAAGTGTGAGCTATCAGACTTGTAACATCAGTCCTAGGAACCCATTGTTTTTTGTTGACAGGTCTATGATGTTTGGGTTTAGGTTGATGATGTGAGGGACTAGGATAGCCATACAACTTATAGCAGAATGGTTTTATGTGGCCAAATTTTCCACAGTAGTGACATCTCCATCTTTGATTTTTCTCTTTCTGCTGTCTTCCTTTATGATGTTGTGACATATGATGTGACATCTATGGTTTGCTCCCAGTGTGACTGCACTTGGGTTTGAACTTTGGTTTTCTACCAGTGTGGTTGCACTCAGGTTTAGATTCATTGAACCCAATGCCAGACTTGTCTCCTGTTATTTGTCCAGTCTGGAGAATTTTGTCTAAGGTGTCAGATCCATTGTTCAGCATTCTTACATACTTGGTCATCTCATCTAGTTTAGAATTCAAGAATACTGCTTCAGTCTTCAACTTGGAGATGGTTTCCAAATGTTCTGCCTTCTCATTCTCCAGCTGTGCTATCACTTTCTTCTGGCTTTCAACTTGTTGACACACTTCTGCACTTCTATGACACAACTCTCTGTAGGTAGTGGCCAACTCTTCAAAGGTTACTTCATCATCACTTGAGTCTTCATCAGAACCCCATCTTCCAGTCATGGCAGTCACAAGATTTGAAGACTCTTCTGTTTCACTTTCATCAGACCAAGTGGCAGCAAGACTCCTCTTCTGTTTCTTGAGGACGGTCCCACATTCAGTTTTAATGTGTCCATACCCATCACATTCATGGCATTGAACTCCTTTTTCTTCTTTGGGCTTTTCATCTGACCTTGTTCTTCTTCCAGCATTGTTGGATTTACTGATGTCAGATGCGATGTTCTTGACATTAGCCTTAGATCTTACATCCATCTTTTTCAGAAGTCTGTTGAACTGTCTTCCCAGCATTGCTACATCATTTTCCAGATCTTCATCAATATCTTGACCACTTTCCTCCTCTTCCTCCTTAGTGTTTGACATAAAGGCTATGCTTTTGACTTTCTTTTTAGATCCATCACACATTCCCATCTCAAATGTTTGAAGGGATCCAATTAGCTCATCAACTCTCATATTGGAAATGTCTTGAGACTCTTCTATGGCTGTCACTTTCATGGAAAATCTCTTAGGGAGTGACCTGAGTATTTTCCTCACTAATTTTTCATCTGACATCTTCTCACCCAGGGCTCCTGAGGCATTAGCAATTTCAAGGATATTCATATGAAATTCATGAATATTTTCATCTTCTTTCATCCTTAAATTTTCAAACTTGGTAGTGAGCAGCTGCAGTCTAGACATCTTCACTCTAGAGGTGCCTTCATGAGTGGTTTTGAGAATGTCCCAAGCATCTTTAGCCATTTCACAGTTGTTTACCAATCTGAAGATATTCTTATCTACTCCATTGAATATAGCATTCAATGCTTTAGAGTTCCCAAGGGCTAACTCATCCTCCTCCTTGGTCCATTGTTCTTCAGCCTTCTTATCAGTAGTAGCTTCTCCATCCTTAGTAATGATTGGATGTTCCCAGCCTGTTAAAATAGCCTTCCAAGCCTTATTATCCAGAGATTTTAGGAAGGCTACCATTTGAGGTTTCCAGTAGTCATAGTTGGATCCATCCAGAATAGGTGGTCTGTGAACAGATCCTCCATCTCTCTCCATAGTACCAGAAAGTAATGTCCCTAGATCTCACCCAGAACCAGAGCAGGATGCCTGCTCTGATACCAATTGAAATTCTGGTATCAGATATGAGATGTCAAAGGTAATGTCACGACACTAATATCTAAATAATACAAATAGGATAAAAGACAAAGAACAGTAAAGCAAGAGACACAAGCAATTGTTAACCCAATTCGGTGCAAACTCACCTACGTCTAGGGGCTACCAAGCCATGAAGGAAATCCACTAAATAGAATCAGTTCAAAGACTCTCAGTAAACAACTTCAAGTTACATTCTTCTCACCTAATCTCTACCCGTGTGACTTCTACCTAAGAACTCTTAGATATGAGATCCTACTCACTCCCCCTCAATCACACCAGTGATATAAAACAAGAATTACAATGAAAAGAAGACACTCTTCAAAGACACACACTTGATCTTACTTAAAAGCTTCAATCAAGTAGACACACACTCTTGCTTAAAATCTTAGAGTGACAAATTACAACTCAAAAATCAGACCAATTGAATCATCTATGGATGAATTGAATGACTTACAAATCACACGACCACACAAGACTAAAACCCTTATTCTCTCTCAATATTTCGTTCGTTATTTCTTGTGTATCAAATCAGGTTTTCCATGTCCTTTTTATAGAAGCATTTGGCTGGGCTTGGACATCATAAAATCATAAAACTATTTTCCATTCAAATCTTCTCATGACAGCTGATTAGATCTCTTTGGAAAATAAGTAAATCTGGTTGTAATTAATGAGTGAATGCGCGTGTAAATCATATCTTCAATCATACATAGATTTGCATTAAAAATGCAATCACATAATACATAACATTCAGACTGAGTGTTCTGTATACAGATGTCATGACATCGGGTCTGACATCCTGGTAAAATCCTGCATAATCACATTTTAAACATCCTGCAGGTACAAGTTATCTTATGTCAAGACAACACATGTGACAACTTGTGAACACTCTAGGTTTTACCAAAATAGCTGCCAACACAAGAACCAACATTTTTTCTTGTAAAGAAATTAATAAAGGAAAAACCTCTAAAACTTGGTTATTTTGATTCATGGGCTTGAGGTTTCTATTTTTCGCATTGTTGTAGAGTTATGGACTTAGAACTAGGACCTTGACCCTTGCTTTGGGAGTTTGTGATTTGAGACCTTGGGATTCATCTGGTACCTTTGACTTTGGGCTTCTTTTGAAGACTTGGTTGGGTTATTTTGATTTTATCTGATACATGGATTATTATTTGCTTATTTGGCTTGCTTAAGGCTTAAATCCAAAGGAGGGAATTCTTGCTTGACTCATGTCGTAAAGCTTGCTAAATCTTAGTTAGATCTGTCCTCCCTAGCTTTTACTTTATGTTCTAGGATAGTCTCTCCATCTCCTCCCCTTCTTTAATTTTCAAAATGTTCTCTCTCTTTTCAAAAACCTTATTGTTTTCAAACTTAAACCACTTTCCCAATAAACCTTGATTTTTATCAAGTGATTTTCAAAATCTTTTCTTAATAAATGCTAACACATCTTAAGCATGTTCAAACAAATTTCAAAAGACTTAAAAAATGCATAACCCATTCAAACTATTTTGTGCCCTTTGTGCACTTTTTTTTTCTTTTAAACTTTTTTTCTCAAAGTTTAGACATGAGTCATTTCCATAGTTTAGATATAATTCTCTTATCCTCATAGTATTGATGATAATGCTTTTCCACCTAAGAGAGCTAGTGGTATACTTGTTAATCTTTACCCAAGTTGGAGCCCCTCTCATGGTAATGCAAAGTTCTCATACTTGTGGGTGACTAGCTGAGTATTCTCCTTAAATGACAAAATGTCTTTTCATTAAAAATGAATCAAAACAAACATCTTTATTATTTTACCACGAGCTACAAGGTTTTGATCCTCCATTGCACTTTGTTGGTACGTAGGCATGAGACTCGGGAGGTCTTGGCAAAACACAAAAGTTATAAAAAAAACATTTATTTTCTCATCTCCCCAATCTTTTGCAAACAACACCATTTTTAAGCCAAAATGTACAGATTTTCAAAGAGGTTCCTATAAAGTACTATAGATGTTTAGGGTGCTAATACCTTCCCTTTGCATAATTAACCCCCAGAACCTTATCTCTTTTTATTAGTTTTGTTTTAAAACTTCTTTGGGTTTTATTCGAACTTTTTCCTTTTCCTTTGGAAATAATAAAAGCGTGGTGGCAACTCTTGCTTTGTGAGTTAAGTTAATCAATAGCTTAATCTCAAAAAATTTACCGCTACAACAGGTTTGTTACTAGGGTTAGCTATAGCATGTGCTTCATCAGTGAATTCAAGAGGTTCACCAATTTGAACAGATGCGGATTCATCTTGTGGTTCATAAAATGTTGAGACAAATGCTTCAATTTTGTTTTAACATGTTGATCAGCGCATATTCAACATGTGGTTCCACATTTTGTCCCTCAGACACAGTTTCAGCATGATCTATATGTTTCCTAATCGGATTGAACACAACTTCCTCATTAACAGACATAAATTAAGCAACATGCATAGGAGGTCCCATTTTAGAGATACTAACCTTTTCATATGCTTTTGCTTTCCTTTTCTTGATGGTACTACTCTTTGATTTATCTATTGAAGTATCAACTGTGACAATCATTTTTAAAGGTTTTGGGTCATAAAACATGATAAGTTCATCATCAGTAACGCTGGAATCATAAACCTTAGTTTTATTTGAAGTTCCTTTCTTTCCCATTTTAACTTCATGCATCTTGACCCCATATGAATTTGTAACATGTTTGGGTTCATTAAATTTGGCATTAGTTGTCTTTTTGGCTCATATTGAAATTGGTTTGAGAGAGATGAAGGTGAAAAAATGTTCTAGAACAAGAGGGATAGAGAGAGTCCAAAAACTCTTCGTATGTGTATAAATGGAGAAGTTTTGAAAATGCACTAAAATAGGAATGATGTGCCTTAGTTCTTGTGCAGCAATGATAGGAGGAGAGAGAAACTTTCCTTTTTCATGCCTCATTTGCTTTAACTTCTCATCCATGCAAAAACCAATAGTACCCTTTAGCCTTTCAAATTCAACTTCCAGACTATCTTTAATTTTAGCTTGATTCCCAAGAAAGTTCTTGAATTCTCCACTTACACTTTTCTAAACCTCATATTGCATACGTTGGACATAATGTTCCAACATCTTGTCTGGAATTTTACTAAAAAAAGTCATACATGATTTTTCCTTTATCATTCTTCACACATGGGTTTTTATGATTTCCACCCATGCCATTTGCTTGTGTGAATTCCATGACGTTCATAGGAAGTAACTTCAGACTTTTATAGAATGTAGGATGATGGAGCATCTTATGGAACATCTTGACTCTTTGACACACTCCACATATGTTGCCTTCTTCAATCATGAGTGTTAGCACCCCTTTGACAACATCTTCAGATATGGTCTTCCCCATACTCTTAAACTTGGGTGAGGGCTAGGAGATCCATATATAACAATTGTCTTTGGATCTTGAACCTTTCATTAACACCTCTTGATTTTTGCTAGAGAAAACACATTCAGACCTATTGATGCTAAAATTTAGACCTTGATCACATAATTTACTGATGTTGATCAAGTTAGAAGTTAATCCTTCTACCAATAACATATCATCAAGATAATGGAAACTCAGACTAACCAATTCGCATATGCCATTTATTCTTCCTCTAGCTTCATCACGAAAGGTGACATAACTGTTTGAGTAGGGCTTCAACTCTTTAAGATAGCTCCTTTTGCCAGTCATATTCCTGAAACATCCACTATCAAAATATAAATCTTCTCTAGATGAAACTCTAAGAGATGTACGAGCTATAAGACAAGTGACAGTTTCCTTGGCCTTCCACACATTCTTAACTTGAGTTCTCTCCCCTTTCTTTCTTTTGGACCTTGTCTGATTATAAGACTAAGGATATCCATGCAATTTATATTAATAATGTCTTATATGGCCATATCCTCCATAGTGGTTGCACCTCTAAGATGATTTCTTTTCAGGAACAAAAAACTTCTTGGTAGGAATTTTGACCTTTTCTTCATGGAACTGTAGTCAAACCTTACAACCTTCATATTTCATGTCATAACATCCACATATTTGGACCGTTGTTCAACATATGTTGAGACATTGTCAAATTTTCAAGTTTGGAGTTCATCAAGTTTACTTTCTCTTCTAGCCTAGAGATGGTCAAAAGAAGTTTATCTTTTTCTTGGATAAGAGCACATATGGTCATCTTCTTATTTTCTCCAGTCAAGCAAGCTTCCTTCCATTTTACGTGTAAGAGCCTGAATGTTGCAGCCAGTTCCTCTTCAGTCATGTCTTCATCACTAGAGTCTTCTTCATACTCATACTTCCCTTTGATAGCCATTACTTTGTCAGTTGTTTCCCTTTCACTCTCATCATCAGAATCAGACCAAGTGATTAACAATCCCTTTTTCTTTTTCTTTAGAAAGGTAGGACATTCGGCTTTGATATGGCCAAGCCATTCACATTCATGACATTGAACTCATTTCTTGGTTAGACTTGTCTTCATTTTTCTCATGGTCTGAGAAGTGATATCTAACCCTTTGTCTTGGACATTTTTACTTCATTGTATGTCTAGTCTTCTCAGGGATTTATTGAACTTTCTTCAAATAAGTGTTATAGCATCAAATTGTTGGATACAAAGGCTATGCTTTTGTTCTTCTTTTCAGATATATCACTTATAGCAATTTCAAAGGTTTAAAAAGAACCAATAAGTTTATCAACTTTCATACTTCTTAAGTCTTGGGATTCTTCAATATTTGTAACCGTCATGTCAAACTTCCTAGGTAGAGATCATAGGATTTTTCTAACTAGTTTCTCTTCAGACATCTTTTCTCCTAAGGAAAATGAAGTGTTGGCAATGTCATGGAGTCTGATGTTAAAATCAGATATGGACTCATATTTCATCATTCCCAGGTTCTCAAATTAGGTGTGAGGGGCTGCAAACTTAACATACACACTTTGGATGTGCCATCATGAGTAGTCTTGAGAATCTCCCAAAAATATTTGACTTAAGTACAAGTGTTGATCAATCTAAACATGTTCTTGTCATTACCATTGAAAATAGAATTCAAAGCCTTGAAGTTTCCAAGAGATTCATTATCTTCGTCATCATTCCATACACCTTCAAGATTTAAGTTTGATGTACCATCTTTAGAAACATTCACATGGTGTTTCCAACCTTTGATCACAACCTTCCAAGTTTTTTTATCTATCAATTTAAGAAAGGCAAACATCTTATCTTTCCAATAATCATAATTGGTGCCATCCAAAATATATGGTCTACTGACAAGCCCTACTACCTTTGTGTTGTCCATATGAACATAAAATATCTTCCTTAGAGCTCACCCAAACAGAACAGGGTGCCTACTCTTATGCCAGTTGAAATTTTGTTTCTCAGGCAACAGATGTTGGACCAGATGTCTGGGATAACTTGTCCAACTTATTAAACCAGAATAAACACAATATGACAACAATAATAAATCAAAGTAAATATAATAAAGAACACCCATAATTGTTAACTCAATTCAGTGCAAACAACACCTACATATGGGGGGCACTATACCCACGAAAGGAAATTCACTCTTCTTATAGAATTAGTACAACGTGTCTTAGATGAACAAACCCCTTGTTCAATGTCCCTCTTCTTGATTCTACCCAAGTATCTTTATATTTATTTCTCCCCCTGAATACGAGAACTCTTCTCACTTTCTCTCAATCACTAACCCTAGTGATTCAACAATAATCAGAATAACAACTTGTTAAATTTACAACTCGACTAAATAAACCAATTACTGTGTCTTATGATATGAATGAAGCAATTGTGTGGTGCACAATTAACACAAACATAGACTAAGCCTAAAAACACAAAATATCACTCAAGCTCTTCGTCTTTAGGGCATGGAAAGAGTCTTTATATATAGCAATCTGTAGTTGGCCTTTTCTCCTTGGATTTTGGCATTGATCTCGTCCAGATATGATGAAGATTCAGTTAGGATTTGTTTCAACAAAATAGCTCCACAAAATATTAAATTTGATTTGAATTCAAATTTAAATCTCCTTCATTCAAATTTAATTTAATTCAATAATCAAACAAATCAGATTGCTAAAAGATAGCAACAACCCTTGTTGCATAAGTAACCGAACAACGCGCTATAGACATTTGGAAAACACGTGCATACAACAACAACCTTGTCCTGTAGACATGGGTAACATGCTAGGATATTTGTTCTCACATGTGTCTTTCCTCACAAAAGCAGTTGGGGTCAGATGTGCCACACCAACTAGAACATCATTTCTAACAAGTGTTTATATTATGTTGTTTTGCATAATGTAGCCAATTTAAAAAGGAACAACAAACTTATCTCGAACCATTGTGGAGTTTTGAACTGACTATCCTCAGAACCGAACTAGGGTTTTATATAGCATGACCTTTAACGAAACTGATATTTTACATCAGGATGATCTAGAACCTAAATGAGCTTTACACAAAGCTAAGCTCAAGAACCAATAAGAATATTTTTCACTAGTTATCTTTAAGAACCCACAAAGAGAACTTTTCCTTAAGTGGATTAGCTCACAAACCAACCAACGACTTAATACTAAATTCCCAAACAAAACTTTTAACGGGTTTAGCTCTGAACCCAAACAAACACTTTCTAAGAAGAGATTTTCACTCGAGAGAAAAAAGCTCTTGGTTAATTTACAAATGTACCCTTTCTAGAACAAGTGTTCTCACTTAAATACAAGGATTTTCTCAAACCGCTATGGTTAAATTAATGTGAGAGAAAGTAAAAAAAAAATATTTTTAGAGAGAGAGAGAGAGAGAGAAGTGAGATAGATCATGTATGTGGATGTCAAAAAGTGAAGGGATATGCATCTATTTATTGGCCAAAGGTTAGTACAAGAAAAGAAAATATCAACGAGAAAAAGTTACGACCTAATTGATTAGTATCTTATCACAATCGATTGGATGACCTAAATAATCGGCTATAATTGCCCATTTTGGAAAGAATTGATATAGATATATTATCCTTCATTAAGACACTTTTATAACCTATTATGGACTCGATTTTCTCTTACTCAATTGATTGGGTATATGCTCAAATCGATTGGACAATTCAAAGTATATGTCCTAATCATTCTGACAATTCTGAATTCATTTGGCTAGGTCCCAAAACATTTTTAGGATTATTTTTATTAAGAAATATAGACTTTAAAATGGTTTAGTGAGTGTGTGATTTAGCCATATTAATTTATAAAAATGCTCTTTTGTTTTTACAGAACATTAATAATTCAGACACGACCAGGCGTGTTTTCACACTTCTTTTCTTTCACATTCTAAAGCTTTAAAATTTTGTCGAATATATCAATCATATAAGCATTTCTCTTGAGACTTATTGGATATGAGGCTTGAGATATATTCAAGTAGGACGCCATCATTAGAGGATATCAATGGTGGTCATTAAACTCTAATTCTTCGGCTTTATTCAGAAAAAGAGCTTTGACAAAGTGTCTTAGGCATCTTTGACCATTTGAAATACTTGTTTAGCTTTAATCACTTCGCGATTGAAGTTGCAAGCACACAGTTCCACAAGTAATTTTTAAAATACAAATTCAAAACAAAATTTGATATTTACTTTGAATGAAAAACAAATGAAAATTTAGTTAAAGAAAAGGTGATATGAAAATTAAGCTTTCGAAATGCAAACAAAGAAAAAATTAAAAATAAAAATGTAGACCATCTATAAACTAATTTGAAGAGAAAAAAAAAATAGATATAGAAATACAGATGATTAGAACTTTATATTATCTCTTCACAAATTCATAACACTCCAAAATTAGACTTGATTTAATTCATTTTCATTTTTATTAAATTGTTTATTAGTTAAGTTTTTGTATTCTATTTTTTTCTTCTTTTTTCATTTATAAAATATTTATTTAACCTAAAAAATTAAAATAACTCTTAAAATAAATAATATCCAGTGAGGGTGAATACCAAAAACAGGCGTGTGAATAACAAGTGACAACCCTCTTACTGAGCATGGGGTGGGAAACAGAAACTACAATATATATCATAACTTTTGTCTTGTACAATGTTGGTGAGAAAAAAGCTATATACACCACCCATCTTTATTATTGCCACCACAATATATTTATACACCACCCTATTTGGAAACTTCTATTTCTTTTTCTTTTGTATCATTTGTATTTTATTTCATCTTTGAACAATAAAATTGAGTAAACTCTCAATTTGATCAACTTACTCTAAAAGTTAGTTTTATTTGAGTTACTCTCTTTTAAAAGTTTTTTTTTATAAAATATATTTTATCAACTTAAACGGTTGTCAAATTAATAGTTCTTGCTTGTTGTTTCAATTTTTTAAATTTTGTTTTATGGTATTATATATATTTTAAAATAAATTATAATATATATATATATATATATATATATATATATATATATATATATATATATATATATATATATATATAATATATATATATATATATATATATATATATATATACAGAGAGAGAGAGAGAGAGAGAGAGAGAGAGAGAGAGAGAGAGAGAGAGAGAGAGAGAGAGAGAGAGAGAGAGAGAGAGAGAGAGAGGAGAGAGAGAGAGAGAGAGAGGAGAGAGAGAGAGAGAGAGAGAGAGAGAGAGAGAGAGAGAGAGAGAGAGAGAGAAGAGAGAGAGAGAGAGAGAGAGAGGAGAGAGAGAAATTTTGTTGGTAAATCAAGACACAATAACAAACTAATACGTAGTGGATATAAAAGGCTCCATACTTTAAGAATCTTGAGGATCAACAATAAGTATAAGACGGAAATCGAACAAATAAAGGCGCAAAAGAATACTGATGTTTTTAACGTGGAAAACCCCTCAATATGAGATTAAAAACCACGAGCCGTTCCGACCAAACAAATAACTCCACTAAAATTAATTAAGGGTACAAGAGAGTCTTAAAGTGATTCATAAACTAGTGCTAGCAACCGCAAATCACAAAGCAAACTAGCTTACAAATAAGAATCAAAAGCTGAAAAATTTCCCAAATCTGCAGCTTCAGTGAGAAGCAGATAACTCTCGCCTCAGATGTTGTTTTGAAATTCTGAACGGTCAAAAATCAGATGTATGTGTTATAAACCTGCTCTCCAAATTTGAGTTTGATCTAAGGGTTAACAAATCGAGGATCGTTGATTTAGTGAGATTGGTTGCAGAAAAACGGGAATAAGTTTTTCTCCTTTTTTCTCTCTTTTGAATTTGTATTTTCTCTCTATCTCTTTCAATCCTAAATTGATCCTCTCCACTTAAATAAGTGAGACAAATGAGATAATCATACTTGATTCTTTCTCCACATAGGAAGGGAGCCCAAACCCAATAAATCTCCCCCTCACAACTATGTGGAGGATATCGTCAAACCGACAATATCATAACAAGCTTCAAATTTCTCTCTTGGGAATGCTTTAGTCATCATATAAGAATCATTATCATTTGTATGAACTTTAGATAACTTCAATAACTTAGCATCCAAAACATCATGTATCCAATGATATCTCACATCAATGTGTTTAGACCTATTATAAAAAGTCGAATTCTTACCAAGATGAATATCGCTTTGACTATCAACAAATAACACATATTTGTCTTGAACAAAACCAAGCTCCTGCAAAAAAAAAACAACCATAGTAGCTCTTTGCATGTTTCAGTAATTGTAATGAACTCAGCCTCTGTAGTAGACAGTGTTACACACTTTTACATACGCACCCATACACACACATAAACACACACACACACACAATAATTCGGAAATTTTCTAAATCTTTACAATTTATCTTTTTCTTCTCTCTCTCTTTAAATATTTCCTTTCACAAGAGTTTCCTTAATGGATTGTAAGTGAAAATTGATTATGAAGAAAGAGTTATACGAGTGTCGTGCCACTGTCGTTATTTTCAAGAGTGTGATACTCTTGAAGAATTGAATTTGATTCATTAGAGCAACCACTTGTAAAATCTTTGTTTGGTTATAAAACTCATCATGGAAAAGTTATGTTTTGTTATTGAGATCAGCTTGTAAAATCTCTACTCGGTTCGAGAGTTCATCCCATGGAAAAGCTCTCTTTTGGTTTAGGGGATAACTCAGTGTAACATCTCTTCATTCGCTTGTATTAAAGGTTCATGGGCATAACTTACAAAAATTCAATATTATAGTAAAATCTCAAGAAGATCTCTTAGGGACATAACTAGGCCAACATCGACCGAACTTGGATAATTCGCTAGTGTCATTTCTCTAACCTTTATCCTTTTAAATCTTGTTATTTACTCTTTAGCGTTTTATTTTCTTCTACTTTTCATAAAAAAAATGGAGAATTGTTAAAATTATGTAAATTTATGAAGTATTTTATTCAAAGTTAAATTTAAGAAATTTCAAATGACACAAAGTAAATAATTTGAAATTGATCATTCACTCTATCACTCTATATAATGTAAATGTTAAATTATTTATTATTAATTTTTCAAAATTTGCAAGATGACCCTCATTTTTTATAAAAATTTCAAATTCAACTCCAAATTTTCAAATTTGCAAATAATTCTCTAATATTTTTCAAATTTTATAAATTGATCCCTTTAATTTTTCAAATTTGTAAATTGATCCATTTTTTAAATTTGCCCCAACAATTTTAAAATTTATGAAAATGACCCAAAAAAATATAACAGTGAATGATTTTAATACTCCATAAAAACAAAAAATTTAAAAATGAATAGATTTTATTTGAATCGCTTATAATTTTGAATTCCTTACAAAATTTCAATCATCTCATCCAAACACACTCTTAAATTAATCACAAATTTTAAATATCATAATTCAATATAAAGTTTAAAAAACTTGTTAGATTTCTAAATAGTATTAATTAATTAACTAATTAATTAATTAGATTTTAGCTCAAATATGAATAAATGTGATGATTCTTCATTTTCAGAATAATATGAACTCTACTTGATCATTATCATACACAAGTTGATTATCTATTCTCCTTATTTGAAGAGTGCTTAAGACGATAGGAGTATGGATTGAAAAAAATCCACAAGCCAATATATGGCAGCCACTCGTCTGTACACTTTTACATTTTGGACATATTGTACTGCCTGAAAAGTTTTATCTTTGGATCCGTCCAAATGTTTTTATAATCCTTAATATATATATTCCATCATAAAATTATGATTATAGTTTTAATATTTGTATTTGAGAATTGCTTTATAGATATTAATTCCAATATATACACACCTTGGATATAAAAGTTTGGAAAGTGTCTAGTTGTTTACATGCCGAATTAAGCTGTGTACTTAAAATTGCTGCCACCACTACATTACATCCACTTGCTTCGTATGATCGAATCATTTCACCAATGAAAATAGGGTCAAATAAGGTTGTGACAAATGTAGAATCTATGTTCCTTCTTAAAGCAATGGTAGGAATTCATTTTGGACATATGCCTACGTTGCCTCGTCCTTATAACAGGATCAACGACCATTCAAAACCACATAAAAAGTATATTAACCAAATCTAAACAATCTTAAGGATCAAATCTAACAAAGTAAGCATCTTATTGATCACACTTTAGAATATAACTAATTTTTCAAATATCAAAATTATTTTAATCTCTTTCTACTAGGTACAACACCTAAAAACATTGCTGCTATCCAAATCTACCTACAAAGTATTGTCACAGAAATCTGATATATCTAGCGGTGCTAAGGACATGCCACCGAAAAAACAGTAACTCATTTGTGATAATTAAGGAAACTGCATTATTGCTCAATCAACTGAGATATAGCAAAAGCTTCCATCTAGCCAGAAATCTTCATTCATGAAGTTTCTTCTTGGAAAAGAAGTGTTAAGGATCAACTGATGCCAATAATGTTTTTGTGTTTTCAAAGAAGATTCAGCTAAGGTTAGATGACAATACTAGGTGGTGAGGGATTGTGGTTGAGTCTTGAAGGAAAACAATATATGATGATAGCATATTACAAAGGGAAGAGGAAGGAACAATAATAGAGTTATATAGTTTAGAATTTAGAACCTTATAGAATAAGTTACATGAATGAATTACCTGGCTCTGTTGGCACAAGTTTCAGCTTCAGTTTGAGATTAGGCCAGACTTTGTTTTCATCTGCTTCTCTTCTCTTTATGTCTTTAGGGGTTGAATTCTACAGCTACACAGCTTTCTGGTACTTTCTCTTTTCTCTGCTATTCTCTTTGCTGTGATAATCTAATCAGTAAAAATTCATGGAATTTTCTATTATTCATGTTGTAGCTATTTGGTGACAATCATGGGTCTGGTTATACCTTGGAGTTTCACATTAGCTTTGGTAGATGGATATTCTGTACTGGTTAAATGCCCGATTCGTCAACCCGGAATACTATCGATTATCATTGTGGGAGATTGGGTACATACTTTCACTCTAATCTGTTCAGTCGTTTTAGTGCATGTTTGAATTGGCCGCGACCGAATCTGTTGGTAACTGAATTTTATTTGCTGCAGGTTTTATCAACACTCACACTAGCAGCAGCTTCCTCAACAGCTAGTGTTGTAGATCTCCTGCTTAATTCCCAAGGATCTTTTTGTCCTATAAAGCTTTGCTGCAGGTACAGGATATCAGCAGCTTTGGCCTTTGTGTCATGGTTTCTGTCCTTGGCATCCTCTCTTTTTAACCTCTATCTGTTACCCTCTTTGTGATTCTCTTTTCACTTCCCTGTAAAAAAAAATAGATTCACCATTGTTTATTTTGTAATACTTTTCCGAATTTTACCGACAGTCCTTTGTTAGTGATGATGTATAACTTCAAAACTCAACATGTATTTGTTATATAGTTTTAAGTATAGTGAAAGCTCAATGTTAATACAAAATTGCAATGCGGTCCTTCGAGTTCGACATCTTTCTCAAATTGGTCTGTTCAATTCTGTTTCGCGCACAAAGTTGTCATGCATCAGATACACCAAGAACAGGAAATTATAAAAAGCCTACAAGACTCATGTTCAATACAGATTTCAGATTTTACCGTTAATGGCAAACAAAAAGTAATCAATCGGTTATCTCTGCACGAGTTTGCACCATTTCTCTCCTCAAAGCTTCTGCTATTTCCTCATTCCCTTGTCTAATATACCCGTCAATAAAAGCTTCATATATATCCGAATTCGGTTCAAACCCTTTTCCTACCATCTCTGCCTGAAGCTTCAACCCTTCTTCCATCTTACCCTCAAAACACAACCCTTTAATCAAGGCCTCATAACTCTTCTCTTTTGGAACCAAATCAAACTTCACAACTCCACTCCTGAAAAACTCCATAGCTTCATCAACCCTATCTCTATCACAAAGTAACCTAACCACCATATCAAGGGTCAATGCATCAGGTCTAAAATCCTTCCTCAACATATCCTTATAAACAAGAACAGCCGAATCAACATCCTCGACACTACAATACCCCGTAACAAGATGCTCATAAGTTGAACCAGTTGCATCAATACCAACCAATCCCATTTCTCTGAAAAACTCCTCAGCTTTTCCAACATCACCAATCTTACAAAACCCACCAATTATAGTGTTGTAACTAACCACATCAGGCTCAATTTCCTTCTTCCTCATTTCCTTCCACATCTCTTCACAATCTCCCATCCTCCCTCCCTCACAAAATGCACTCATCAATAAACTATAGCTATAACCATTAGGATCACACTTCATTTCACTCATTTCACCCCAAATTTCCTCAACCTTCTCCATCAAACCATTTTGATAACAACACAACATCAATGTATTAAAAGTATGCACATTAGGATTAACAACTCTAAAACCCCTTTTGGAAAAATCATATTTTTCTTCACCTAACCTAAAAAACTCCCGGTAAATCTCATACCCTAAATCCACCCCAAATTTTGAACAAACCCTAGAAATCAAAGAATTCAAAGTCATAACATTGGGGCTAATCCGACGGGAGAGTAACATTCTAACAATTTCAATCGAAGATTCAATTTTTCTAGACTGTAAACATGCTTTAATCAATAAATCAAAAACAAAAGGAGAAGATCCACAATCTCGATAAGAATTAACGAGAATCTCGAAAAGCTTCAACGGCGTGGAAGTGGAGTGGGTTTCGGAATTGAGAAGTGCGGTTCTGATGGTGTTGTAAGCGTGTGAGTAGAGACGGGCACGTGCGAGGATATGGATGATGGTGGAGTAGGAGGAAAGGTTGTGGTGACAGAGGGATTTGGATTTGGTCCATTGGTAGAAGTGAAGTGCGAGGTGGGGTTTGTTGTGGAGGTGGAGAGTGATTTGGGAGAAATCGATTGGGTTGAATCCGTTTGGGTAGAGGGAATAGAGAGTGTTCCAGCGGGATTTGGAACGTTGGTTGGTGAGGATTGAAACTGCGGAAATTACAGAAATTTGTTGTTGTTGTTGTTGTGAAGAGGAAGAAGAAGAAGATGAGAAGAAGAAGGTTAAGAGTTTTAGTTTGAGATTTAGAGGTTTGTGTAGGTGTTTGGCTATTTCAACTTGAATCATCATTTGTTTGGGTTTATGAGTGAATGGATTATAAACTATCTAACCCCATGGTTCCCTAGTTAGCGAAGGCATGGATATTGAGATTTTGCTTCTTTTCAATTTTTGTTCGGAGGTAACTATATTTTAAAATTATTTTTCAAACCCACACAATCCACTCCTTTCATGAGACCCACACAAAAATTGATGTTAAAATAGATTGTGTCAGTTTGAAAAATGATGTTAAAATATAGTTTAAAACATGTTTATAAAATAAATAAGGAGTAATCAATGGAATAAAGAATATTATAGTAGAAAGAAAGTGGAACGGAATAATAGAAATATAAAGTGTTAAGGGAAGATAGAAAAGCACCCGATATTTATAGATGTTCACTGTAATAACGTGACATGCTCATCTCCTCAAGAATTTATTCTTAAAAGTATCCATTATGATCTTGTGTGTGATTTTCATAGGGTTTTCCTCACAGACCTTTGTTATAGATAGATTGGAGTTTTATAATGGATATCCTCTAAACCAAGCAGGAATTTTAACTACAGAGACCTCAAAACCAAATACAAGATTTTACATCCGGACAATCTTGAAACCAACCAAGCTTTTACATCAAATTAAGCACAAGAATCAATGAAGGTTTTAACAGGATGACCTCACGAACCAAAATAAAGCTTATATACCAAGTTGAACTCACGAACCAAACAAGGAGTTTTAACAATAGATAAGCTCCGAGACCAAACAAGAGCTTTTATAGGTTTATATCTCACCAACAAAACAATAATTTCTCATAATTTTTTTTACATAAGAGACAATGTTCTCTTGAGTAAATTACAACAATTCACTAACACCGAAACCAATATCCTCACAGGTGAAATTTCACTCTCAAAGTACTAAGGCAAAAGTGAAGAAGAGAAAAGTTGAAAAGTGAATGAGAAGAAGTATTCAAAAAATGTTTTCTAGTGTGAATGAAATGAGAAATGAACCATCTATTTATAGGACAAAGTATGACTAAAAAGGGAAAGAATATGTTCCATACTTAAATCATAATTATGATTAATTTGTTATGATCGACTCTTGGTACGATGATAGAGACTTCTGATAAGGTAGCACGGGGGTGGGCCTGCAAGGTTAGCACTTCAACACCCATGTCTTTTACATAGTTAAAAGTGAGTAAAGTGTAAGTATGAGATAAGAATGTGTACCTTACACCTGACATATGTGACTTATATATGATGGATAATTTTAGTGGGATTTACATTATTGGGTTTCACACATATTGGACCTTTGGTCAGCCTATAACAGTTTTGCTCAAGGCTTGTCAGGTGTTTTATCAACCAAGATGTCTTTTGAAGTTGAGGTTGACATCTCATTATTAAAGATAACTGTAAGGAAAAACGGGAAGGTCATGAGGCAATTGTAGAAGTGGTGAGGAACAAGTGCATTAAATGAACTTCCCATCATTGAGACGTTTCGCCAATTTTCAAGCACGTGGATTTAGGCTCGCATGTTAAGGTGTGATGCTTCTTTATAAGGTATTTGAGTGCACTCGAGTGAGATTGACTTCCAAGATATAATCTGGATGTCACTTTTTGTCTCTTCATTTTCATCTAATCTGGATCGTTGGTTGTCATCTGCTCTGCTATAAAGAAACGAACCAGTCTTCAAATGTTCATTTTGCTTTGTTTGCTACCTAAAATTTGTCTCCTTCCCTGAACTCATATTCCTTATTCAAGATTCGACAATCTTTAATCACTTAATATTTCTTCTCTCGCAAGTTATACTTCCTTGGGTCTTTGTTTGTGTTCCCTAAGGTAATTCTCTACTCCTCTTCTCATACTATAATTGCCAACTTAGGGGATACACCTATAAATATGGCACTCGAATCTGACAGTGATGAGTCTTTATCATCCATTGGAGTTGAGAATCCAAATCTCATGGATATTTTTTATGGGGAGGATCTATCCATTCATGCTCAACATGCTCCCAATGGTAGTTTTAGGTTAGGTTTGGACTCTTTGCATGTGATGAAGATCCCACGACATGGGAAATTGATGCTTGTACCCCTTTCTTGCCTATATTTATTTTATCTTGAGTTGTCTTATATGAAGTAATTGAGTGTGAGATTAGTTGCTCCATCCAATCTCTCTGGAAAGAAAATGAGAGGGATTCTACATATATTCATGCTAGGGTTTATGTTGATTTTAATTTAAATTATCCTTTTTATGACAGAGAAACGAACATGGACTGACCTTAAAGTTCGCTGGAGTCAACCAATGCGGATCAGTATCAGTAGATAGATCCTGAATTTCGGGGGATAGTTTCCACCTATTGTAGACCAATCGTAGTTGAGAATACCAACATTGAGGTAAGGGCATCTTCTGAGTGGATTATATCCCTTATCCCTACCAAAAAAGGGTATATATATTGTTTAAAGGGTGCCCTATTGTAACCTCTTAGACTTCTTTTAGGATTATTGGTTGACCCCACAAACCAACACGAGTCTTTTCAGCATATTTTGTCCTCACTCACACGCTTTCAGTGAAACTTCCGAGAAGGTCACCCATCCAAATACTACTCCAAGTCAAGCACGTTTAACTATAGAGTTCTTATTTGTTAGACTATCGAAAAGAGGATGCATCTTATTGATATAGGTAGTACCAATTAATCATTATAAGTCTTCCTTCAACCATGTAGTCTCATACCTGCACAACCTCTGGATCCTTCTCATTCCGATGTGAATTTGGTTTTTTTCCCTATAAGTTATTAGGAGTGTCTCATTGTCATGCCTCATGCACCGACAACCACTCCCTCGCCCTCGGGTGTCACATGTAACCACTCTCTGCCTTACTTGACCTCGGGTAATACATGCCCACCAGCTCTTGCTTGGTTCGTCCCCGAACCACACCATACTGGGAGAGATATGGCTCTGATACCATTTGTAACGCCCTAGACTACTTTCACGATTATCGGCTGACCCCACAAACCAACACGGATCATGTTTTGTCCTCACTCACACGTTTTCTGGGGAAATTCCCAGAAGGTCACCCATCCAAATACGACTCCAAGTCAAGCACGCTTAACTATGGAGTTCTTATTTGTCAGACTACCGAAAAGAAGATGCATCTTGTTGGTTAGGTAGTACCAATTAATCATTATAAGTCTTCCTTCAACCATGCATCTTAACCATGGTTGAAGGTCACCCATCCAAATACGACTCCAAGTCAAGCACGCTTAACTATAGAGTTCTTATTTGTCAGACTACCGAAAAGAAGATGCATCTTGTTGGTTAGGTAGTACCAATTAATCATTATAAGTCTTTCTTCAACCATGCAGTTTCATACCTGTACAACCTTAGGATCCCTCTCATTCCGATGTGAATTAGGTTTTTTTCCCTATAAGTTACTAGGAGTGTCTCATTGTCATGCCTCATACATTGACAATCACTCCCTCACCCTCGGGTGTCACATGTAACCACTCTTCGCCCTACTTGACCTCGGGTGTTAAATGTCCACCAGCTTCCGCTTGGTTCGTCCCCGAACCACACCATACTAAGAGAGGTCTTACTCTGATACCATTTGTAACGCCCCAGACTGCTTTCAGGATTATCGACTGACCCCGTAAACCAACACGGGTCTTTTCAGCATGTTTTTTCCTGACTCACAGCCTTTTCGGGAAACTTCCCAAAAGGTCACCCATCCAAATACTACTCCAAGTCAAGCACGCTTAACTATGAAGTTCTTATTTGTCAGACTACCGAAAAGAAGATGCATCTTATTGGTATAGATAGTACTGATTAATCATTATAAACCTTCCTTCAACCATGTAGTCTCATACCTGCACAGTCTCAGGATCCCTCTCATTCCAATGTGAATTCGGTTTTTTCCCTAGAAGTGTCTCATTGTCATGCCTCATGCACCGACAACCACTCACTCACCCTCGGGTGTCACATGTAAACCACTCTCCGCCCTTTTTGACCTTAGGTGTTACACCTATCTCCTTTTATGACAGTATCTTTCAGAAGTTGGGTGTAAGATCACCTCTGACTATTTTTTAGAAAGATGTACTTGCTAATCTACACATTCCCCCCTCTCAAATCCACCCAATGGCATGGACTATCGTAAAAGTAATTCAAATGTGGTATGAGTATGAAGGGAAATGGGAGTTTGTCTAAAAAATATTTTCTTTCATCTCTTCTTTGTCAGTCGTACCTCGAAAAAAAAGGACTCAACCAAAGGTTAGATTTATTTCATCATAGTAGTAATAATGAAGTCTTCCTTGTTTATAATGAAAGATGGAAGCAACTTAAAAGCATCTATGTACTAGTAGCTCCAATTTCCTTGGCGGCTCATTCAAAATTCTACAACATCCCAGATCCCGTCTTAGGGCTAATCGCCTGCACGGACAGAGCAAAAAGGTGTTGGTCGTCAGATCATTTTGAAGAGATTATCGGTTATTACTTTGTTTCCCACAACTCCCTCACTGTCGAGGAGAGGGAAATAAAAGCATTCTTACTCCCATTTATTAAATTGTTGATCAGTATCCGGGAAGATATGAATGTGGGTTCTGTTGAGGATAAAAGGAAACTTTTTGGTAATGAACCTAATTATGGCGTACCTGATTAGTGTTGAATCATGTCATTCTTATTTAACCACCAATATCTTTTGTTGACTTTTTAGATGATATGAAAGGTGATGGAATTGACAAACCTTCATCTTCCTTAGGTGCTCCATTGGTGGAGATGTCACCTCTTCCCTCAGAGGAGGTTAGAATCACGCCAATTGAAGCAGGAATGGTGATGTCAGGGTTAACTTAAATGTCTTCTGAGTAGAGAAGAAAAAAGAATAACGATTGGGCTTTTTCTTTAGCCAAGACTAATAGGAGCCGTCATATGGATCATACCCGAGAAGAAACCATGTCGAAGAGGATGAAGTCATTCGAACAGGCTCCCATCATTTCTCTTGGAGATTGTGACAAGTCCCTTCCTACTCAACTTTCTAATATCTTCGGATGTAGGATACCTCACACTACTCCAAAAATAAGAGCATGTTTCTTTTGACGATTACACTTTCATTTGTAATCTTTCTAAGACATGCATGTATGGGTTACTAGCATAGTCAGATTTCTAGATGTTGCTGGTAGCCTCCATTATGACTTTAATCATAGCTCGACACGGGGGACTCTTGGCACCTGGTACCCTTTCTCGGGAACAAAATCTTTAAAGGACCGATATGACCTTATTACCTAATAAGTTCCTCAACTTTAAGAAAGGTTGTTTATGCTTCAGTATGAGTCATATCAACTTTATTACCTTAATGAGGAGGTGGTATTGCATGTAACCCATATGGGATTGGCTGGCTGGGCAGCCAATTTGTCTACCACCCTTGAATAGGAAAAGAGCAATTCTCATGAAGCAAAGTGTTCTTTGGAAACTTTGTCTTCAGGTGTCCTGGCCGTTGAAATTGAGCTAAAAGAAGAGGAAGAGGATTACTCGTGCAAATTGAAAACATTCCAAGAAAAGTTGTGTAATATCACGACCTAGAATATTAGCTAAAGACTCGTTTGTGCGCTTGCTAATGGATTTTAAGATCTATGGGTAAAATAGTCACTTAATACCAAGGGTATTTTTGATAAATTCCTGATGATCTTGCATGACTCATTAAGTTAAGTCAATACTTTATGGAGTAAAAAAGATGTTTAGAATCTCAAACTAACTAACTTGAAGAAAGTAAGGAGGACATTCTTGTAATTCCAATAATTTAATGAATAGTAGAATTGTCTTTTGTCTAAGTAAGACAATTCTTTATTTTTAACACTTGGAGGAGAAAATCATAGTCCCCACGTTCCAAATCATGTTAGCGTGAAAGGAAATCGAATAGGAGAAGAAAAGATCTCTTTACAATGGCAATGGAAGGAAAGTTTTCTTATCTCTATGATTCTTCTTAATTATAAGATAACTCTTTTCTAAACTTAACTTTCCTAAATGCGAGAATCTCCATTGTTAAGAAGTTTCACCATGAATTTCATTAGAAGAGGAAACTTAGCCAAAGAGGAATGAAGATCAAGTGAAGCATGGTAATTGATCATGCATGTAACTAGGAATGAAGGGTTTTCATCATCATCTCCATCATCTTTCCCTTTTCTGCTAAGAGGTGGGCTTCCACTCTCTAAGGTTTTAATCTTGTGTATAGTGAATTAGGGTTCTTGCATGTGATGATCTATAATGAAATTGTGGAACTATGTGTTTGCAAGTTGAATCAATAAGTGATCAAAGTTAAGCAAGACTTGCCCGTACCTATCATGTCCTTGATGTTTTGATGACGAAAACTCATACAACATAAAGTTAATGACAATTCATACAAGCGGTCAAAGATACACATGATAGTATGATTAAGCTCTTTCTCTTAACAAAACTGAATAGTGAAGTTTTTATGATCACCGTGATATTGTCTGATGATGGCGTCTGACTTGAAGATATATCAAGCCTCATCTCCAAGAAGATTCAAGTAAAGTTATCATATGATTGGTACATTCAACAAAATACTTGAAGCTTTAGACTGTGAAAGAGACAAAGTGTGAAACTCGTTTATCATGTCTGAGAGATAAGTGTTTAGTAAAAACACAAGGGCTTTTTCGAAAAGTAATATGGCTAATTTACACACTCACTAAAATTATTTTTAAGGCCTCTACATCTAAAATAAAATAACCTAAAAAAGTTTTGGATCATAGCCAGATGAATTGGAAGCTGTCATAATGACTAGGACATTTTTTTTTGAATTGTCCAATTGATTGAAGCATATTCCCAATCGATTGGATAAGGAAAAAATGAGTTTATAATCGACTATGACAATGTCTTAATGCAGGGTAACAAATATCTATCAAATCTTTCAAAAATGGTAAAAATTAATCGATTATTTAGGCCATCCAATCGATTAAAATGAGAACCCAGTCGATTGGACAATTAATTTTGCCCATGGATAATTTCCTTTTTTGAACCAAACTTTGGCCTATAAATAAAGGCATCTCCATTTATTCTTTCAAATCCAAAAATGTTGTTTATCTCATCTTCCATACTCTCTCTAAAATATTTTTTACTTTCTCTCACATAAATAGCGATTGAAGAAAGGTTCTTGTGTTTAAGTGAGGAAATTGTTCTGGAACATGTAATATTGTAAATTCCTCAAGAGTTAATTTTCCTCTTGAGTGAATATCTCTTCCTTAAGAAGTTCTTGTTTGGGGTTCAAAGCTAAACCTGTTAAAAACTTTGGTTTTGGGATTTAGTATTAAGTCTATGTTTGGTTCTTGTGTTTAAGTGAGGAAATTGCTCTCTAACATAAATAGAGATTTGAGAAAGGTCATTGTGTTTAAGTCAGGAAATTGTTCTGGAACATGTAATATTGTAAATTCCCTAAGAGTTATTTTTCTTCTTGGGTGAATATCTATTCCTTAAGAAGTGCTTGTTTGGGGTTCAAAGCTAAACATGTTAAAAACTTTGGTTTCAGGATTTAGTATTAAGTATCTGTTTGGTTCGTGAGATGAGCCACTTAAGGAAAAGTTGTATTTTTGGGTTCTTGAAGATAACTAGTGGAAAGTTTTCTTATCGATTCATGAGCTCAGCCTGGTGTAATAGCTCAACTTGGTTTAAGAACAACCTGGTGTAAAATCTTAGTTTGGTTTGTGGCCAACCCGTGTAAAACCTCACTTTAATTTATGATCAATGTGTGTAAAAGATCAGTTTGGTTCATGGTCAACTCATGTAAAACATCAGTTCAGTTCTAATGATAGTCAATTCAAAAGTCTACATTGGTTCTAGATAAGTCCATATAAAATATCAGTTTATCTTAGGGACTAACCGCTCAAAGCTTAACTTGTGTTTAGAAGGAAGACTAATTATTTCATTTCACTATTCACTATTTGGTTGGAAGTTACCCAAAAACTTAATGTTTCCTTGTATATGGGGGTTTATGATCTCGGCCTACTAAAAGCTCATAAGACTACAAAATACTCTCAAGATCAATTCTTGGGGAGAGGAGTATGTCACTTCAGTTAGACTGAACTTCTATAAATATCTAGTGTCATCTCTTTTCCCTTATCTCTTTAATTTCACATATTTTCTTTACTCTAATTTTCCGCTGCTATATTTAAACATTTTCTTTAAAATATTTTTAAACTCTGATTTGGAAAAAAATGTTTTAAACCAATATTTTTCAAACCCCCATAATCCCCCCCCCCCCCCCCCCTCCGCCCCCCGTTCTTGTGTATGGAGTCACATGTTCAACAAGTGGCATCATAGTCTAACTCTTGTTTCTAAGACTAGTTATCTCAAGAGAAGGATGACTTCCAACACTATCTTTAAAAAGAGATATTTCCTAAACACACTTCCACCATTTAATGGTGATAGGTTTGAACTATAGAAAGCTATATTTAAAGTCTTCATTCAAAATTTTTATTTTAAATTGTGGGAAATGATAATCTATAGTCCATTTGTCCTGACTCACATATAAATGGAGAAGTAGTAGAAAAATTGAATTTCCTTTGGATTAGAGAGGAAACGGGAATGTTTGGTATTGATTTCAAATCTAAGAACTTTTTAGTTATGTATTTAAATGATCATAAGTTATTTTATGTTAATAATTGTAAATCCACCAAGGTAATGTGAGATACTCTTGAAATGATATATGAAATTTCTCCAAGTGTCGAACAAGAGGAAATGAACACACGAAGGGAACCAGATGAATGTTTTTCTCACAAATGTTTATGTTCTATTAGGGAACTAGAAATGGATTTTCCAGCTTCATGAAGGAACCATAAATGATTAGAGATGGATAATTGTTGATCTCGAAGGATGGCTCCGATCTCCTTTATGGCCGCTCAGGATGGACCTATATTGTTAGCACTCAAACACCCAAGTCATTTCAAGATTCAAGATAAGTATATTAAAAATGGAGATAAGAGATTGTGTACCTTCTCATTGCATGTGAATTGGTTTTATATTTTGCATTGAGTGGAATGGGCTTGAGATGGATTAAGCCTTGGTCAATTGGGCTTTTGGGTGGTCTAGAACAATTGCCCCCCAAGGATTTTCCATACTTTGAAGGAGTCGGGGAAGCCTTTAGTATTATTGATTGGCCTCCATGTCTTTAGTCCGGTGTGGAATAAAACTGAATGACTTGGGATCAGTTTTGAAAAAGTAATGGGGAACAAGCGCATTTAATGCAGTTCCATCATTTAGACGCTTCGTCACCTATTCTTAACACATGCGATGACATGACCAGCTAGGGTGTGACATGGTTTATAGATTGCTTAAGTGCACTTGATTTTGGCATGTTTTCATGGGTGAAATTATGACGTTTGATCTTCTGATCTCTGTTTGTTGTTGGTCTTGATCTTTTAGCCTTCATTGCTTATAAATAGAGTGAGTTGAATATTTAGAAGTTTTTGCAAATTTTTAACTTTCAAGCTTTTAGTTATTTTTCCAGGGAAAATGTATTTGTTCCTTCATCCTAAGAATATCATCAGAGGTTATGTAGAGTTTTGATTAAAGCATCGTCCTTTTTCATTCATCATGCTTCATCAACCTTCTTTAACAAGGTACCCTTTTCACTCAAACTTTTCAGCATCTCCTATTTTATCTCTCCAAAATGAGCGATTCTGAAGTGGAAGCCTTATCTGGTTCATCTCATGATACTCGTCACCTATCTTTTAATAGAAATCACATAGAACCGAACCATATCTGACGACTCTATGTCAGAAGGGATGTCAACGACTTCTTTTGGGGAAGATACTTCTTCTTTTAGGTTGTTAGATACCCTTATATCAAATGTTGGCGGAAGAATAAATCGCGTCGAGGTCCCTATGCCTCCTCATATTTTGTTAGAGGATGAGGTGAGGGCTAATTTGTAAAGGATGGACCTTGCTAGAGATTTCATTCAAACTTAGCAAAGCTGATGTGTTAGCGCATTTAAATCTTCAACATTGATCGGGTGCACCGATATATGATTGGGTAGATGTAAAAGTAATGCTCATTTCTTCAGTTTTCCTCTAAAAAATTAGATATGCTTACTCATCTTTGCTTAACAAGCAAACTCTAGAAAAAAGAAGTTGAAAAACACTTCCTCCCTCGATCTTCCTCTCTTATATGTACTTTCATCTTTTTATTTAAGATGAGGACCTATTTTCACTGAGGAACCACCTTAAATCCACCAATATATCCAAATGATCTCCTTGGAAACCCTATTTACAGGGTTGGGAAATGTAGTCTTGCTAGGCGCACAATCTAGGCTTGCTTAGTGTGCCTTCTTTCTTCTAGTTTAAGTAATGCTAACTACCCTATGACTATTTTTGTTGTATATGCTCGATAAGCACACCACCCATATTTTCTTATCCACCAAACCCTTCTTTCACCTTGAATTAACTTAACCCTAATGTCTTTGAACCGTCTTTGCTCGCTAGGCACGACTGTGTTTCTTGGCTTAGCAAGGTTGCACCTTTGCTCGCTAAGTACGCCTGCATTATTGACTTAGTG
Source organism: Lathyrus oleraceus (assembly GCF_024323335.1). Classification (NCBI taxonomy): domain Eukaryota; kingdom Viridiplantae; phylum Streptophyta; class Magnoliopsida; order Fabales; family Fabaceae; genus Lathyrus; species Lathyrus oleraceus. The sequence continues at coordinate 452,844,118 of NC_066585.1, read as the reverse complement.
AGCTTTGATTTGTTGGGAAAGTCCTTGGCTTGGACTCTTGGGTTGTTTTGGTGATTTCTTGATCCTTTTTCCATATTTTAAATAAATGCAGAGTTAAAATGTACATACAAGTGTTTTATCCTTTTTCATTGATAAATAAAGGGTTTTCATTTTTTTTCTTTTAAGATAAGTTAACAAGTGTGTACATATTTGACATATTTTTGGAACTTATTTGTGACCTACGTCATTTCCATAGGAATACCTTCTTGAGAGATGCACTATGATATAAGATTTTAATAGGTTTTTCCACGAACCTCCTTATACAATGATTGGAGTTTTACAATCTCTAACTTCCCAAACAACAATTTTTTTAATTATAGAGACCTCTACAACCAATTGAGAGTTTTAACAACAGAATAAACTCACAAGCCGATTAAGAATTTTAATTACGAAGACCTCCCCAACCACTCAGAGGTTTTAACTGGTTTACCTCAATAACCAAATAATATATTTTTCACTTGATTTAACTCACGATCAAAACAAATTTCTCACTAAGGAGAATTTACAAAATTTCCCTCATACATATATAAACCTTCGGTCTCAAAAGTATTTTATATATATATATATATATATATATATATATATATATATATATATATATATATATATATATATATATATATATATATATATATATATATATAGATAGATAGATAGATAGATAGATAGATAGATAGAGAGAGAGATATTTCCAATATGTTTTCTGGTGTGTTAGAAACAAAAACTGAGTCCTCTGTTTATAGAAAAAATGTGACTTAAATATGAAAACTATCCATTAGGTTTTTTAAGTTTGATAATCGATTATCAAGTATGAAAGTGGGAATTTTTCAAAAGATCTATTACTAATCGATTATAATTCCTAATAGTAGACGATGGAGCCTTATAAAAAGAGATAAATAATTTATGTCTAAGAGATAATTAATTATACAATGTCAAATGCACTCACAAAGAACTTTTTGAGTTTTTATCCAACTAGCTAGGCACACAAATATTTTTTAATGATTTTAATAAAAAGAAAGAGGCTTTTCAAATAATGGATAAAAATGTGTGTAATTTCCTTAATAAATTTCTAAGTTCTTTACCACTCTTTTAACACATTTAATTATATTTTTAGTTGCTGAATATCTAGTTCTAGATTCTATTTATATCTTGGTGTTTTTCAACTTCAATTATTTTGTATCAGTTGGTTTTAGAACTATATACCAACTACTATAAATACTCAAACAAAGTCAAATAAAATTATTAGACTCTCCACTCCATTTTCATTCCATTGATGTGACTTTATAACTCACCACTCCTTATTATTATTATTATTATTATTATTATTATTATTATTATTAATTAATTTGAGTATATAAATCAAAATATTGAAAAAATAATAATAATTTTCCTTCACAAAATCAATTACTATTAAATATAAGAAATTGAAAAGAAAAAAATAATGCTGTGGGTCACAATTGTTAAATTTAGAAGCCGAGTACCCATTTTGCAAGTCATTGTGCCGTCATTAGAGTTGTAAATAGACCTCATAATTAATTCATGGATCATATAACTTTTGTTAAAAATGGTTGAATCAGAATACTGCAATAGTTTAACTCAGGGCTAGCCCTAAGGGTAGGGATTGGCCACCAAGGCTACCACCTAAAGTGTCAAATTTTTATTTTATATTTGTATGATTTTAATTGTCATTTTTGTAAATAATTTATTTTATATATCAATTAAGTAATAATAGAGAAAAAGAAATATGCACTGACAGTGTTAAATATGTTTACACTGTCAATCAATGAGATCCGTGTACCCCGCACATCATACTTTTATTTTTAAAATACTTTTATGATTTGATAATATAAAATATTTTAATTAGACGTCAGTGTAATACTTTTTTACATTGACAGTGCTCTACCTTTAATCTCGTAATAATAACTATTTAGAATGTATAATAATAACATTTATAATTTATGATATGTATTGTTTAATTTGTTAATTTAAAAACTATATGTATGTTCTTTAATATTATAGAATATTTTATATCTAAGTATTTTTTTTATTACTAACTCACTCCATCCATTTTTTATTTATTATATGTTATTTTAATATATATATATATATATATATATATATATATATATATATATATATATATATCGTTTAATAATATTAATAAATTATAAATATTATTTTTTAATATTCTTGTTAAAATTTAATTTTATATTGTTTATTATCTAACTAAGTTTGTTAGTGTGATTAGACTAATTATCTCGTTAATTATTTTATCTGCATATAAGGATCATTGGGGTGCGTGTAATTGTGAAGTTAAGTGAAATGAACCTTTTTTTTTAATCATATTTTCAAATTCTCATGTGTTAGTGTATAGCATGAGTTAATATTATTAAGTCAATCTGACAGGTTTGATCTCATTGTCTTCTTCTTTGTCATGTGTTTGCGATTCTTTGGATCTTTGAATTTCAATCTCATATGTGTTCTCCTTGGGTTTGGTTTTGATGACTTTGAAGTTACGGTGACTTTGTAACTTTGTCTTTATCTCCCTTTAAATCATTCACTCTCTCTCAACAAATAACTTATTTTTAATTATGTTTTCATCTCCCAAGTACACTAAATATACACTAAAGTTACAAAGTCACAATAACTCCAAAGTCACTCAAGTCAAATCCGTCCTCCTTGGTAAACATCACTGCTCCATTCATTCTTTCATTTTCACATCTCTCTCTCTCTCTCTCTCTCTCTCTCTCTCTCTCTCTCTCTCTCTCTCTCTCTCTCTCTCCTCTACTCTTTATGTCCCTCTCTCCACATTCATCAAATATTCAACCACCAAATATTTTCTTCATGAACAACCTTCATCATCATACCTAGAAAATCCATCATATCCAGAAAGTTCATTGATGAACCATCATTTTCGCTATCTTTATCATTACTTTAATAGAAAAATCGTATGAGTTACCTACACTTACATACATTTTTGAGTGGTTTAGATGTCGTTTACATGTATGTAGTAGTTGTCACTGTCAGGAGTATTTCTTGTGTCATTTGATCTTTTTGAAAAAAAGGATTAATGTGTTTTATAGGTTGGAAGTCAAAGAAATATGACCGGAAAATAAATGCGACGAATTTTAAAAAGGATTCACAAAGTCTATTTTTCAGCACGTTTTACATCATGATAGACGCGTGGTATTTTGATCATATCTAGAACGCCGCAACTTGGAATGACGTGTGACCGATGGCAAATGAAAGCTAGCATCAACGAATACAACTCTCATGAATACACCAAAGGTTAATTCGGAGTTTTCCCCTTAGGCCATACGCGTATAAAAGCTACAAAAAAATTGATTTGATGCCCCATACGTGTATGACAACTTGATACGCCGTCCCATACGTGTATGGCAGCATGATACGTTGGCATACACGTATGGACATCCAGAATCAACCAAAAAGCCCAATATACATGTTTAGATGATGGAAACCTGATTTTCTTTGGGGATCTTGCAATTGGACAAAAAAAGATCATCTTGGATTAAGGAAAACACGATAGGAACAAAGGGAAACACCAAATTCAACATAATTTCTCCCTTGAAACTTCCTTCTTTGTGATCATTGTCTAATGTTTATCACTTTTATCATGTCTTTCATGATTATCATGAGTAACTAAACTCTCCAATGCTAGTTAGTGATGGGTCAGGGCTCTTGAGTTATGTTGATTTTCTGAATTGATCATCATAATGACTTATATTTTATGTTCTACATGATTTACTTCTTTTTGAGTTTAATGCTTTCTCTTTTGATCAAATTGAGAATTGATTTATGATTAACGATTAGGAAGGACTTTCAACAGTAACACTTGATTGAAGTATTTTATATTAGATATCACATAGGACTAGGGATACTGTATAAAAACGATATGTTCTTGATAATCAATTGCTTAAACTCATATGTAATTCACTATGGACATAAGGATTAATTTAAATATTTAAAGGTTATTCACTAAGGTCTTAGGAATATACACCCTTGAGAATCGATAATATGTAGAGATAAAGTAAGTTGTTACAAGGTCAATTTAAGATTGTTAACGAATTCGGGTTCAAACCCTAATTTCCAACAATGCTTTATTCATATTTTTTTTATTCTATTAAATTTGCTCTTACTTATTATTTCGCAACAAAAATAAACTAAAAACACCAAATTTCTTTTGTTTAAGTGAATTAAAACTCGAACACTATAATATCACGCATGCTTCTAGGTCGGCACATGCATCGTATGTGTTGACACATGACTTACATAAGTCAACACATACATTAAAAATCTTGAAAATTTGCATTGTTTTCTATTCCTTTTGCATTCCTTTTGCTTTATACTTGCTTACATATATATATATATATATATATATATATATATATATATATATATATATATATATATATATATATATATATATACTTCATGCAAGCATCTTTTCTAGAAAGGTTTATAGTGCAAACCTACATGAAACCAAGATTTCAAAGCATTCTCATCATCTTCAACCTCATTTTATGCATACATACAAACAAACTACATATAATCATTCTTTGTTTAGGTGCCATCTAGAATTAGGGTTGATAACATCCAATTTAGGTTGATTGAATTGTAAATTGGGTTGAGATTTTTTAGGGTTTCAAATAACAAACCCGAGGTAGGGTTTTCCTTCAAGACCAAATTTGGATTTGAAGGTTTTGGAAAAGAATACACAATTTAGATCTGATCGACTGAATGCTTTGAAGAACGGAAGGTTCTTGCAAAGGAGTAGCACTGAACGATGGATCATATTGGTAAATCTTAGGTTACAAAAATTTGCGGTTTGGATTCGATCGAGTGAAAGCTTTGAAGAACCAGGGTTTTCTTGAAAAGAAGTAGCGTGAGACGGTGAATTAAATCAGCATTGTTGGGTTACTTGATCAAGCTTTGATCAAGGGAAGATAAGGTGTCAGAATCAACATCAAACTTAGGGTGTGTAGGGTTGCATTGCTACATCTCTCTCTTTCTCTTTTATTTTCCGTTTGAAAATTGTTGAATTCATAAATCGTGCAATCAATTTGTTTGGATAATATTTTGTATTACCTTTTGAAATATATGTTGTTGAATTGATCACAATCCTTTAAATTTTGATTGGATTTTAAGATCAACAATACCATATAAATTTTAAAACAAAATTGATTGCACACAAGGTGTTCTATAATTTGTCACAATAGATTTTTTGTGTGATTGATCATTGGAAATAGGCTATCCTTGTAGATTAGCATTCAATTGGTAGTGATCCAAAGTATGTTAAATTTGTGTTCATTATCATACGTTTATAGCATTTACGCATATCCGAGCAATTCGGTAGAGGTTCGATTAGACGATTCGATTCGGGTTTCTTCCGCTTGGCATAAACTTTTCAAAACTTTTTTTGTTTAAAGTTTTTAAATAGTGATATATTCACCCCTCTAGATTTAAGCATATCGTCTAAAGGTTTTATCGATATTTTCCCTTTCTTTTCTCTTAAGGGTTTTATAGATATTCACCCCCTCCATATTTGGTCGCGACAACCATTTTATTTTCTTTTAAGGGTTTTATCGATATTTTCTCTTTTCTTCTTTGGAATAAATAAAGTTAGGTGGAGGCTCTTTTCGAATCAATTTTTTTTCCGTGACTTTGCAAAGGATTATAATTTTCGAGATGCAACAAGTGGCGGCTCTGCTGTGGGTTTTAGGTCCAAGCTAGAGAGAGTCAAGCCTGATTTGGTTAACTTTGCGATTAAGTTGTTAACTTGTTAATTATTTTCTTCTACTTGCATTATATTATTTTATGCTATAATTGTGGACCGATGACACTATTGGGGGATCTCTGATTATTGGCACTTTGTGAGATAGGATCTCTACCCGAGTATGAGAAAACCATAGGATTAAGATGGTGTTTGTATAATATTGGCCCATGAGGAGCATTCTCCGTTGGGACGATACAAAGACCCCACCTAGAATAGATTCTCTTGGAAATGTTATTGTCCGACAAGCCTTCATCACAAAGATAATGTTTTCAAGTTGGATCAATGATTCTAGGGACCTTTTAAGAATCTTGGATTTGATTGTTGTGTAGTATCGGCCTGCGAGGAAGCTTCCTCGTTGGGAAGATACTAAGATCTCACCTAGACGAGATCGTCTTGAGGGTATTATTGTCCGGTGAGCCTTCGTCATGGCGATAATATTCTCAAGAAGGATCCATGACTTTAGGCACCTACCAACCGTAGAGCCTATCCATGGGGTTCCTTAATCAGATATACCAATTGTCACGACCAACCCGAGAACTTGCTTATACTTATGATCCTGAAATCATGCATAAGCATTGCATATTCATAAACATGACATTTGCATTTTTTGTTTCCAGGGAATCTAAGAATCACAGTTGAAGGAATTCAAAAAGTATGGGATCAAACAAACAAAGCACTTATTCTTACAAATTCAGAGATCCTCAATTGGCCAGTCTGCGTGAGTTGGTTTATCATATGCATCCAGTATACATAATTAACTTTGGCAAGGATTATGGAAATTTTCTTAGTCTCTTAAGTCAAAAAGACCCCGTGGTACTTTTGACTTTGGCCAAATTCTATGATCCACAAATGAGATGTTTCACATTCCAGGATTTTCAACTATCAGCAATGTTGGAAGAGCTTGAGCGTCTTGTCAGAATCCCCATAAAGAACAAGTTATCGTCTATGGGTGTGGGTGAGTCTTTGAAACATGAAGTTATAGATGACGCCCTTAATATGGATAAGAAGGATGTTACCTCTAATCTAAAATCCAAAAGAAACACCAAAGGGTTCCCAGTTAAGTTCCTCGTAGAAAGGGCATATGTTCTTTTGGATGCTCAAAGTTAGGAGGCTTGTTTTGCTGTGATTGCATTGGGAATTTATAGAATCGTTCTGTTCCCAAATTTGGATGATTTCATACACATGACTTCTATTAGTATCTTCCTCACAAAGAATCCAATACATACCCTTTTGGCCAATGTTTGTTACTACTTGAGTTGGATGCATGCAAAGAAAGGAGGGATGGTTGCTTGTTGTGCACCTATTTTGTATCAATGGCTTTTAACCCGTTTTCTAAAGAAAGGACCTTTTATGGAGTAAGAAAATTCTAGTTAGGATCACTCCGGTCCAATGATATTTCTTGGTACTCTAGGGAATATGTCAATGTAGAGATTATATCCAATTATGGGGATTTCCCTAACATACAACTCGTTGGGACTCGAGGCTGTGTCAATTCCAATCCAGTCCTATCTATGAGATAACTTGGGTACCCAATGGAGGGTCCTCCCGAGGAGAGTTCATTGGAAGCTTTTCTACTGCATGACTTGGGGGGTTGGGAATCCTATCTTGTTCAAGAGGATTAAGGAAGCCTGGGAGATTCGATAGATAGTTGGTATAATCTTAAAGATCAAAATATTCTTCAGTAGAAGTTATTTATATAAAGGACTTTGTCTCACACTCTCGTTTTTATTGACTCTGACCATACTCTTAAACCAGAATGCTTGGCTCTCGCGATCTCATTATGAATTTAAAAGTAATTTTTGAATATAAATAAAGTCTAATTAATCCTAAAGCGCTCTCGATGTGTTTAGGATTAATGCCTAGTTTCAGCTATCCGATTAAAATCTCAAACTCTCGTTCTTATTGACCGTAACCTTTGTTTGTTTTGTACTCTTGTACAAAAAACAGTTTTGTATTTAAAACAAGAAACTAAAATTGAAAAATAATATTTTATAAAAGCCAACACCAATTATTTATGAATCTCGTCGTTTCGACCGTCTTTACATACCGATACCTATTGGTTTAGTCGGACATGGATCCGGGAACAAACATGATATTCAGATAATTAAGCATACAATAAGGCATAAGTAATTAGAATGGAAATTAAAATAAAACCTGAAATATAAATCAAAAACTTGGAATGGATGTTGATTCTTCAAATTAAACAATGCTGACACGCTTTGGCAATCGAGCACATCGTTACAATCAAATTCAGTTGCTTAAAACAATAATTGCAATAGTCCCCGATGTGGAGAATCTATTGCTTTTACAAGGTAGGAAACTGCCTAAGAAAATCTAATAACAAAAAAATTTGACTAAAAGAATTTCCCCCGTCCGTGAAGACTCACTCCTCCTTATAAATTCCCCACTCTCCTTAAAAGTAGCCTTGGATCTCTACTAGTGGGGAGCGATTGGTTGAAAAAGTAAGAAACGGTCGTGGTGAAAAGTGTGGAGAAAAACAAGGAGGACCGGGTTGGTGGCGGCTGCCACAACCCTAATTTGGTACACGTGGCGGGCGCCACTTTAAGTAAGGTGGGCGCCACCTTCATGGAGTGTGGTGGATGCCACCTTAATGTAGTATGGTGGGTGCCACCACTTCCTACAACCTTGTGGCGGGTGCCACCCTTCCAATTGTGGTGGGAGCCACCCTTCCAAGTGTGGTGGGCGCCACTATTCACATTAATAAGCTCCATTTTCTTTCCTTTTTGATATTTTCCTCTTTGCTTGCCTAAACATCTCTTATTCGATAAATACCTCAAATAAACATAAAACACGATGTAATACTATGGAAAATCAAGTAAAAAGCAATGCATATTAAGTCAAATATATGATATGTTTTCACGTTATCAAGCCTAAGCCTATTCACATCCTTATTGAAGTGGCAGAGGAACTCCGAGCTACCATAGCCAAGCTGACCAAAGAGAATGAATAAATACACCAAAAACTTTGCAAGACTGCTACAGATAAAGATGAGCTCAAATACCATCTTGGAAAAATAAACAAAGAACTAGTGAGAGTTATGGGAGAAGTTCTAAGGAAAGAGGAAAGAAGGAGAAGGTTTTAGATGGTCTAGAATCTTTAGGCATTGAGCTTAACCAAAGAAATAAGCAACTCCGAAAAGAAAATAAAGCTAATAAGGTTTGGAAAGATTGGTGGGATAAAGCTTCTGAGCAAAAGAGGTTGAGGGATGAGGCCATCGAAGCCAGGATTGAACACCTCTCCCATCAAGTGCAAGAAACCTAGGCTCACGCCATGCAAGAATCCTATTGCCGGGAAAGGATGGAAAGAACTTATCCTCCTGGAATTCTAGAGGGTGTGGCACAAATTGAGAAACTTAAGATGGCCATTGATCGGGAAAATAACAAGTGTACTATTTTGCCGATGTAGTAGTAAGAGGTATGTTTCCCAAAGATCGATCTCGAGGATTGCGCAACAATATATGTGTAAATAGTCACTCAATTGAATAAAAGTAATAGTTTGTGTTTTGTAAAATTTACTATAAGGGAAAATAAAACAAAATAAATATTCTCACAGATTATAATAATATGCCAAGGGTGGTGCGTGAAAATCTCATGTAATGACCCTTGAGTGTATATCTCCTTAAGAATGAGAATTGTTTCAATTACCGGATCTTAAGATTGTTTCCCCCTAAGACCTCAAAGGGAAACCTTTGGTATTCAATCTAACCTCTAAGTCCTTAGGTGATTATTATGAAACCAAGTCATATTAGTTAATAAGAATAACTCGGTAACCATAGGATATCCCTAGTCCTAGGTGATATCTACTATGGTTTCACTGTTTAAAAACCTTAACAATTGCAATCCTGCTAATCGTTAACCATACATCAATCTTAATTTTCTGATAAAGAAAGCATTACGCAAATTACCCAGTGAAATTGAAAACAAATAACATATATTAAGGAAATTATAACATCAGAGTCATTACATGATCAATTCAGGGACACCCCTGGCATTGTGGGGTTTAGCCTATCATATCATTCAAATAAGATACAAGATGAAATTGAGACATTACAAAAAGTTCGGAATTCCGTTGATCTTCAATCGCGTCCGCTCTTGAAAGATCTCCGTTCTTCGTTGCTTTCCACTGCTTCAATCTTTATCGTCTCTAATTTTTCGATCGTGAAAAGTCCCTCTTTCCATATTCAAATCTCTCATAAATAGCTCCTGATGACTATTTTTATCTAGCAAAAGTCCAGAATGCCCTCCGGGATAAGCTGTGCCAAAAACAGCACAAAACTGGAAAATCAAGTATCCAAGCCAACATTGGCCATGTCAGGAAACACGACAGGCCGTGTTGGACTTCTGGAGTAAAAGGCTTGACACGCCCCTTCAGGGAGGCTGACACGGGCCGTGTCAGCTGACACGGGCACCCGTGTCAGCTCCCTGTTTTCCTCTTCCAAGTATCTTCTCCTGACATGACCCGTGTTGGGCAACACGGGTGGCCGTGTCTGGACTACTGTACTGTCCAATTCTCTTCTTCCGACGGGCCCAAAACATCCGATTTAATATAATTGCTAATGTCGCGAAAACCTATAAGGTCACACACAAAAGGACGGATTGATGAGAGATAGTGTAACTAAGGAACACCGTAAGGTACAATGCACTTAAGTGAATTGTAGAACATCGTAACGTACAGTGTACTTAAGTAGAATATGAAATATGGTAAGGTACCACATGCTTAAGTAATTTTGGCATATCATAAGATATGGGCCACATACACTTAAGTGGGCTTTTTAGCTTGCAGCCCACACAAGTGATTCTATAAATAGAACCCTTGTGCAGAAGCATTTGTGTAGTTGCAATTTCGTTTCTCTCTCTCTCTCTCTCTCTCTCTCTCTCTCTCTCTCACTCACTCAAAGCTTTCATTCGTAGCAGCTAGCATTGTGATTGAAGGAATCCGCTCGTGTCGACTGAGTAGAGGCGTTGTCACCATTCAACGTTCGTGATCGCTTCGTAGATCTGCATCAAAGGTTTCAATCGCCACAAGAGGTAACGATTCTATCACTGATCATGCCCATTCATAAGGATCACTAAAGGAGAATTTTTTTTTTAAATTTCGTTGCGTTTTGGATCGATCTTCTCCTTCAAACAATATGTAAGAAGAGGTCAATGTTCTTTGATCTTCCATATTAGTCTAGTCTTGATGAAGACATTGTATTAATATTATACACATGGAGAAAAATGTTTGTGATAATGTTATCGAAACACTTATGAACATTCAAGGCAAGACAAATGATGGTTTGAGTTCACGTAAAGATCTTATTGAAATGGAAATAAGAGAACAATTAGCTCTAGAATCGAGAGGTAAGAAGATATATTTGCCACCAGCATGTCATACATTGTTGGGAAAAAAGAGAAAACAAGTTTTTGCGAGTGTCTACAAGGTGTGAAAGTTCCACAAGGCTACTCTTCAATTGTTAAAAGTCTCGCGTCAATGAAATATCTCAAGCTAGTTGGATTAAAATCTCATGATTGTCATATATTGATGAAATAATTACTACCAATAGCTATTCATGGAATCTTATCAAAAAAGTGATTGACACGCCATAACTAGATTGTGTTTATTCTTTAATGATGTGTGTATTAAAGTGATTGAACCTGAGAAATTGGACGAGTTGGAAAACAAATGTATTATTATCTTGTGTCAGTTGGAGATGTTCTTTCCACCGTCATTTTTTAACATCATGGTTCACTTAATAGTTCATCTAGTGCAAGAGATTAGAATATATGGACCTATTTATCTAATATGGATGTATCCTTTTGAACGGTACATGAAAATTGTGGAAGGCTATGTGAAGAATCAATGTCGTCCTTAAGCATATATTATTGAAAGATACATTACAAGAGAAGCAATTGAGTTTTGTACATATTATTTTTCAAATGTAAAACTTGTAGGGCTTCCTAAGTCACGTCATTATGGAAGGTATAATGGTAAGGGTATGCGTCTAAAGGTTAAGCACATGGATCATACATAAGTATTTCAAGCACATTTGTATATTTTGAATAACACTGTTAAGGTTAAGCCATATTTGTCTAGACATAAAACCATTGTCAAGGACACGTATCCTCGAATGAACGAAAAATGGTTGTTGAATGAATATAACAAGACATTCCTAAAGTGGTTTAAAAATGAGATTATGAATGATCATCCTGCTTCTGATATATTAAAATGGTTAGAAAATGAGCCTAGCTTTAATGTCTTATGTTAGAGTGGATGTGATATAAATAATTTATGGTTTTGTACCATGTCACAAGATGACAAGAGTGCCATGCAAAATAGTGGAGTCATGGTTATGGACTCTCCGATATACTTCTCTAGCTTAAAAGATAAAAACCTTATTTTGACATCCATAGCTTATTTTAGTTTCATTGAGGAGATTTGGGAGCTAAACTATTGTAAGTTTAAAGTGCCTATTTTTAAATGTAATTGGGTTAATAGTAAAACTGGTGTAAAAATTGACGAATTAGGATTTAGACTAGTTGACCTTGATAAGGTAGATTACAAGGATGAACCTTTCATTATGGAAGTCCATGAAAGGCAAGTGTTTTATGTCAAGGATCCCTCGAACAAAAAGTGATCAATCGTCCTCAAAAGAAGAAACATGCATCCGAGTGATGAAAATGAAGATTCAACTCTTTATATTGGTGACACTACTACTTTTTCAACACAAAGACCATATTTTACTAATGAAAATAAAGTGGATAATGTGTATGCCACTCGTTATGACCATCAAGAAGGGATATTAGAGGATAATAACAAATGATAATATAGAACATTCTTATAGGTTTATATTTGTTAGTTTTAATCCATTTTTATATTGATGAGCTAACTTAAACATTGATTTATTATGTTAAAAAGGGAAATATGGTTGATTCACCAGACTCTCTTCCACCAAAGAAAAAGACTAGAGGTGTCACGACCATGTCACAATTCATTGGCACTATAGAAGCTGATAAGTGTGAGGTTGATTTTGATGAAGTTACATTTGCACCAAGTGGAAATAATGATGCATAATTCATTAGTTACGTATGTTACTTTGCACGTGGCAACGTTAATATTAATGAAGAAATATGGAAAGACGTAAGTGAAGTAGAAAAGACTATGATTTGACAAGAAATCACAATATTTACTATTGAAACAATTATTTGAAAGTTATATTTTCCTTAATACCCATATATAATTATTAACACTTACATTTTTTTAAGGATAAGTTCACTTGTTTCATTCCCATTGATCCCAAAAATGAAAAGTGTAAGAAGAAATGGTTAATTTATATTTGGGATCATTGGAAGTAATTTATACATATCTCACCAACACTTATGTATTTGGGGATAGACTTAACACCGATGATTAAGCATAAATACATCTCCAAGGAAGATTGAAATAAGTTTTTCCAGAATTGGACCAAAAAGGAATTTATGGTTTGTTGAAACAATAGATTTTTGTTTGACTTAACTGATTTTGTTTTCTTTGTTGATTTTTTTATTGTGTTACTTTTACATGAGAAAAGGAAAAAAGGAAAGAAAAATGCATTGAAAAATATGCACCCCTAAAGATTGTCTCGTGGGTGTTATAGTAAACTTAAAGCTAAGATGATGGAAGAAGGATGAAAACAATGCTGGAAGAGGACTCAAGTTTGACTAATGTTCCTATGCCAAAACGATATGAAGTATGGTTGACGGTTCCAACAAAAGATATCGGGAGATTATACATCTGAGACAACAACTTTGGTAGCTTCTAAGATTGTAAGTAAATTTTTTTTAGTTAATATTTTTAAATATAATTTATGCACCATTTCACGTTATGCATGCATATGTTGTAGGGGTAGTTAGCTGAAAAAAAGTACTCAAGGTACTTATGTTTTTGGAGGATGTGAGGATATCTTGACTAAAGCAATTGGAACAAAAGAACACATTGCATCCACATTGAAGGTTGGTTTGTTGGCTTTAATGAATATTATGGTAAATCTGCACACTCCACATCAAAAGGTTTTTCTATGGATGATCTTCAGGTAGTTAGTTAACAAATAGAGCAGAAAATAGGAAAAAAGTTAGAGAAGAGTTTGAAAATGAGTTTGAAAACAAATTGAAGGAGATCGAAAAGATTCAAAAGGAACAGATGAAAAAGTTCCAAATAGAGATTCAAATGAATTTTTCACAACAAATAAATGTGATAAAGGAGGTGTGTTAATTAACTAAATTTACTTAATGAGTTTTACGAATGAATGTCCTTATTATTTTTCTAACAATGTGTTGAGATAAAAATAGTAATAATAATTCATACAATTAAATAGAATATAGTCTTGTTAGTGAGAGTAGTCTATACACTTCTCATATATGATTTCTAAAAGTTCATTGTTTTAACTGTTTTACAGATGAACAATTTTGATGCTCAATAAAATATTATATCTCCCCAGAATACAACCACTAATGGTAGTTGCTCTAATATGGTTATGATAAATGATGAAGATTTCATCGAGAAGATTACTAATTTTAAAGAAAAGATGATAAATCTCAAGAAAGACACTTTCAAAATTAAATTGGATCACGACAAACTTGAATCATACTTTTATATTAATATAGATGAACTTATTGATTTGATCATGGGTAACCAATGGTGTTCGATACATATGTTGTCCTTGTGATGCACGTAAGTATAGAGAAAGAATATATATATATATATATATATATATATATATATATATATATATATATATATATATATATATATATATATATATATATATATATATATATCTTTTTCATAAATTTATTTTCTATATTGATAAATTTATATTTATATTTGTTTCAATAATTTAGATATCTACAACGCTGGTGTATCTTTGATTCTTCTAGCGATAAATTTGTTTTTTTTATCCTTTTAGGATATTTAATAACAAATGTGATGACCATAGTGATGAAGCTATGCAATAATTGATATAAAATAAGATGTATAATAATCATAAAAAATATTTTTAGAACCATGTTTAAATGTGTAAGTGCATATTACTAATTAGATTGTCAATTTGTTGGTATGTTATATTTTTGTTTATATGTGTTTCTAACATATCTGTTTGTAAAATCACAGCAATAACTGACAATTATTATTGATTTGTCTAGATGATAATACTATTTATTAGTTTTGTTCGCTTGAAAATCAACCAAGCAAGTCTTTTAAGGATACACTTCTAAGGCAATATGTATCTTTCAAATTTTATGTTGAGATTTCTCTATTGTTTAGCTTTATATATTTACCAAATTTAATTAGATTTTTATTAAATATTTTTTATTAGGGCTACGAGAGGTTATAACTTTCTGAGGGACTGTATTATGAATAAAAAAGCTAATTATCAATCAAGGTAATTTAATGGTCTAAAATTTATTGATATTTCATATGAATTATATATATATATATATGAATTTAATTGATATACACTGACAGTGTAAATTTTTTTTACACTGTCACTTAATCACAACCACTGATATATTTGAAAGGTTTGACTTTTATTTTAAATATTTAAAAAGTAATACAAACGGGTGATTGTGATGCATTGACAGTGCATAACAATTAATCTCTCTCTCTCTCTCTCTCTCTCTCTCTCTCTCTCTCTCTCTCTCTCTCTATATATATATATATATATATATATATATATATATATATATATATATATATATATATATATATATATATATATATATATATATATATATATATATATATCTTTGTGTGTGTGTGTTTTTGTGTTTTTATTTATTTATATAATTTGTTGGCACATCAACAAGACAGTAATTGGACTTGTGGTTATTATGTAATGAAAATATGTTTGACATTATCTAGACGAGTATATTTCAAGGATCACATGAGATAATAATAAAAGGTTTCAATGTTTAATATGTAAATCACATAACTTCATGTTTTAACATATTCTCGTTTAATTTATTTTATTGTTTGCATTTGTAGATATATGATGATCCATCATCATATGACAATGATGCTATTGATAATATCCGACAACTTTGGGCTCAATTCTTTTTGCAAATAGTTGAAGAACAAAATCAACTTAAAGAGAAGGAAATAGAAAATTCGATAAAAGATGGTGTTTTATAAGAAATAATTGAATTATTATTGACATTGTTTTTGAATTTGATTTTGTTTTTGAATTTGGATTTACACTATTTGGTATAATTAAATTTACACCAAAATTTGTGAGTTTAATTTTGATCAATTGAAACAATAATGAAAAATTTGCGGGTATCATATATGACCTCAACTTGATTTAAGATTAAACATTTATGTTATATATTTTTTCTCATCTATTTTAGAGAATAATATTTGTATATGGTTCATTTAATATCAAATCACAGTTGATGTCATTTATAACATTAACTTTAATAAAGAACATGTTTGATATATACTCTATACAAACATTATAAGAAACATTTATACACCTAATTTAATAAAAAAAACAAGTGTGAAAAGTTGGTTTCTAATCAAATAACTCCGTTAAACTTTTAACACCCAATTTTAGGGAACATTGATATGATATATATGTTCTACATCTTTTTAAGGTAAAAATAGGTGTCATAATTGGTTTCTAATCAAGCTACTCTCCATTAAAATAAGTGTTTAACCTCTTTGAAGGATGTTAGTTTTAACACCAATATGTAACAGTTATAACATCATTTTATCATCGGTGTTAAATTGATTTATCATACCTTTTTTAAAATCGATTTCAAAATCATACTTACAATACCGATAGCAAAAAAAAAAAATCAGGTATTAAATCTTTAAAAATTGGTGTTAAATCTCTTATCTACACACACAAGCACACATGCATGATATCTCGAACACATGTATGGACGCACGCACACACAAATTTATGTCTCATTATTAAAATTTTGAGGTGTCACAAATCATAATCACTCGCCTTTAATTCGACAATTTCCATCCCCTTATATTTAACCACGAAAAAAATTTATACTCATCATCACTAGTCCATTATAAAAAAACTGTATTTAACAAATTTATTTTTCATAATAGTGATTAATAATCTTATTAGGTAACAATTAAATGACTCATTTAATAAATAAAATAAACAACTAATTTGTCCAGTCACTTTATTTTTCATATTAATGACACATAATTATATTTTTGAAAGTTAAATGACTCTTTCAAGGAAAAAATCAAACCAGTAATCTACCAAATCTTAATTTTTTATATTGATACTCATTAGTCACACATATTTGTATTATGTAAATTTAATATATTCTTTCGATGACAAAACTTTAGCTAATAATATTTCTCTTCAGATTTATCACCGACACTTAGAGTGATAGTGATGTTATCCTCATTTAGTGCATTGCATCCAAAGAAGTAATTATAAACACAAACTTTTAAAACAGATATCAAAGGGAAAAGAACATTTTCCCGTTCAACACGTGCTCTTTTAAGTCACATGCCTCATAAGTGGTGTTATGTACCACTACAAAAAAGTGTGTATATTGCGGCGACTAGTTCAAGAAAATTGTGGCAATTAGAACGGACACAATTTACAAATAACGAAGTTTTTGAAACCGTTGTAAATTTGGTTGTGCAAGAAAAATAACGGCAGTTTAAAATTAAACGTCATGTAAATCGCCGTATTTTATATAGTTTAAAGTGACTGTTTTTGTTTCAAAATAGTGCGGTTTTAAAGGCCGTATTGTTCACAAAATAAATAAATATATTCAGATTATGTCGTTACAACCATACTGTAAGACCCCAATTTTGTCCCTAAGATCCCTCATGGCATCATAGCATAGCATTGCATAGCCTCAAGGATTATTTAAGCATCTTGACTTCATTTCCCTTTAGGTGGGATCTCCTTGAGAGTGGTTTGAGATCACCAGGCATGCTTGCATTATATATCATTGCTTTTCTTGTTTTAATCACTAACCAAAAGCACAAAAATATGTCATTAACATTTTGTTTTGCAGTTCAAGCAATCATCAGGTCAAGCAATTCAAAAGCATCATTTGTACAAGAGCTGATGGTATTTCCTTGAGAGGAGGACCACATGATTACTCTATTGAGCTTATATGAGTTAGGTTTCATTTTGAAGCAATATCCCCAAGTGGCAAAGGCTCAAGTTCATCAAGGCATTGTCAAGGTCATCTAAGGACCAATAGAATCAACTGTGCAGTCTACTAAAGGCTTTGAGGTGGGGGAAATGATTTGAGACATCCCATTCGTGTTCAAACAAGGCCTATTCATCATGTCAAACATCTATCTTGAAGATTTTGAAGTCATTGCAAAAGTTTCCCAAAATGGAAAGTGACCTATAATTTCAAGTTTCCAAAAATGGCAAGTTTTTGGTCCACATTCAACTTGACTTTCCAATATCAAAGAAGCTTCAAATGAATTTTTGGTGAACATGAAAGTTGAAGATCGTTCTCTCCTCTTTTCAAAAAGTCCTATATCATGATCATCTGATAATTGGTTGAGAAGTTATGGCCAAACGATCACAAAGTATGCATGGAGGTTCAAAATGCCATAACTTTTGATCCAAAACTCCAAATTGGTCCACTCTTTTTGCAAAATGCTCCTTGTGACCAAGAATTTCCAAATCAACCATTGCCTTGCATGAAAGAAGCTCATGTGACCATTTGTTCACACATGTGCATTTTAGAGGGAAAATTGGTAATTCAAAATTGGATGATCATACAAGCCAAATACCACTTCCATAATGATTGTTGAATGATTTTAAGTGGATTTGCACCTTGCATGGGCACTGTTCACGTGTGGGAAGGCCATGCTATGCACACTTGCAATTTTGCAATTCACCTTATTTCTCACTAATCATGTATTAACCATTGCTTAATTGTGATTTCAGTGTGATTAACAGGTGGTATATAAGCTAAAACCTAACTGTTTTTGAGGAGGGAAGCATTTTCAGATCCAAAATTCACATTCCCTCCAAAAATTCTCTCTCTTTGAAATCAAAGTTTCTTCACATAAACCTGCATTTTCTTTGCATAATCTTGCTCACTGTGTATCATCGAGTAGAAATCCACCTTTGGTTTGAAGAATACAGTGCAGATTCAAGCTACACAAGTGCAAACTCATGAAGATGGAACTTGAAAATTGAGCTAGATCCAAGCTGTTTCCATTGCCAATTCTTGCACAAAGCTTCATTAGAGGATTATTGAAGAAGTTCTGGAGCTTGTGGAAGCTTGAAGACACGAATTCAACACACTACACTTCAAGTAAGTGAAATTTCGACCATCACATTTTGCCATTTTCTTGCCATAAACATGTAGATCCTGTTATGCTGATCATGCTGATAGTTTTAGATCTTGATTTGGTTGAATAATAAGTTAGATATGTTGATTTAAAGTTTGGTTGATAGAAATGTTTTCGCTCGATCCGTTCAATCCATGAGGTTTTAGGACTAATGAATATGATATTTGAGTTCTACATTGCAAGACCTTTCGAACCATGTATATTTCATCAAATTCTGGAAAAAAAATTGAGTCTCCTCCGCCTGGTTGGCCGGAGAAGACGGTTGAAACAACCGTGCGCCACCGTCTGCGTGCTGCTAGGGTTTGCGTACCAAACACAGCGTTTCATTCAAACGCTCCTGGCCTGGCGTGCGTTGGTTCGATTCCTGGCCATTGCGCTTTTGATTTTTACTTGAATTTCGCTTTGATCCTGAACGCAACGTTTTGTTGAGCGCTCTTTGAACGTTGCGCGCATCAGTTCGATTCCTGGCCATTACGCTTTTGAATTTTATTTGATTTATCATTTCCTGCCATGGGAGCGTGTGTTCGACTCCTTCGCCATGCATTTTCTGAATTCCAATTGAATATTCACTTGATCCTTGGATGCGTGGGTTCGAATCTGGCTTTATGCATATGTTGATTTTATTCCAATCTCATTTTCCACATTATTTTATTTTATTCCATTTTATTTTCCTCAACTTTAAAAAATCATTAAAAATAGCAAAATGCCTCAAATTGATCCAATTTTTTTTTCACAATCTTGTTTTGATTTCTAGATTTTTATAGCATTTATTTTGTGATTTGTTGGTTGATGAATTTTTAATTGTGAATTTTTACTTGAATCATATGCCAAATTGATATGCCATGATAAATGCTTTATGAAATGCTTTGTGTTGATCCAATTGATTTGAAATTTGGCATGCTTGATCCTCACATGTGATATGATGTTTTAGCTTTGGTTTGGAATTTTTATCATTTGCCATCACATTTTTGGACACATGAACATGTAGTGTGACAATTTGTGTCACATTTTTTGATGTTGCATTTGTGCATTTTCATTAACCTACCATTTGAACTCTTCTGGATCTAATTTTTTGCATGATGTTTGTTCATAACATGTTGAGTTCACATAAAAAATTTCATGATCATTGGATGCTTTTCTGTTTTGATTTGGATTTTCTAATTTGGATGTCCAACTTTGTGCATATTGTTTGCCTTTGCATGACATGAATCATTTGATGCCTCTACCTTATGAATTGATCTTGGTCCTTTTGAGGACATCTTATGAAATGATTGAACTTGCTTTGTGCAAAAGATTGAGTTCTGTTTTCATCATTTGATTTGGTTTTGAACCTAGTCTTTGTACTAGTGTTTTGTACATGAACTAATTGTGCTTTGTGTTTCAGGTTTGGACATTTAGCATTGATGATTGGGTTGGTCTCACTTTGTGAGATACAAATGATTTGAATTCTAACACACTGCTGTTTTGTAGGATTCTAAGTGTTAGGCTTGAGCTCATTGCTTCATTTGATTGCTTGACCATTGCTCATTGAATTGTGTAATAGTTCCACTGTTGTTTGTTGGTTTTCTGAATACCATATTAACTGTTTGGCTTTTGTACAAGTACATTAGTTGCTAGCTAGCTTTTGCTTAGCCTTTGCTTTGGAGTGCAGTTGATACACCACTGAGGTAGTTTAGCCCTCTTACTCCATGTAGTCTGGAAGTCCTGTCACCTTTTTGGCAGGCATTTGGCTGAAGTCCTCCTTAAGAGGCTCTGTTTGTGATTGTTTACGTTTGTGCCAAAGACCTCTAAATGAGGCAAATGTTACTTGATAAGTCCTCCTAAGTGAAGAGGAAATTGACAGATAGAAGGGATTAGCAATCAATCCCCTGTTATTGAGTGAGTCTTTCATTATGCTCGCACTACGTGCTGATGCTTTTGAATAAACACCCAAGATCTTTGTATAGTGTCAGTAAAGTGGAATAGGGTCCCTCTTTCTGGATCCCCACGCCTTCTTTGATTTGAGCTCACCCCGGCCAGGGTTAAGAGCATGAGGTCTCATCCTCATTTCCATTTTTCATCAGCTTCACCCTAACTCTCAATGTTAGTGGTTAAGAGCTACAAACTACCTTTGTACAATTTGGCTTGTTTGTCGAGGTTGATATGACCCCTCTTGACTAAAGCCTACCCTTGGTTTGAAGCCTCTTGTTTGTATATAGAGTGTGATGATTGTTTGCATTGTTCGCATTTGCATGTTTGCTTTTGACATTTGTTTGTTTTGAGGAGTTAGATATAAGTCCATCTATTGGCATTCTGTTTCCTGTTTGTTTTGAGGAGTTAGATATAAGTCCATCTATTGGCATTCTGTTTCTAGTTTTGTTGTTAGGAGTTGGGTGTAAGTCCATTGATTGACATTCTGTTTCCTCTTTCTGTGGTTCTCTTTTGAGACTTGTTATTTGTTGTTGCCTTGTACTTGCTTATTCCAAAGGAACTTACTTGGATCATCTCTATGATCTCGAGAAAGGAACTCCTATTTATGGTTTTATTTCCTTAACCCTCACCTCTTGCATGCTTAACCTTGATCCTTTTTCTATCCTAACCCAAACCAAAAAACTTTTGTGCAAACATTTTCACTTGTTTTCAACATTAGAAACCTAGGCCTTATGCCTTTGATTTTCAAACTTTCTTTTCATAATACTCATTTTGAATTGAATCTTTAAATCAACTTTGACCATTTTTGTACATACTTCTAATTGGTTAATGCAACCCACTCAAATGTGTTTCTTTGTGGCTCCATGCCCACTTCTTAATCAAAATTTTCATAACCTTTTGCTATTAGGTTTGAGTTATCTTTGTGGTAGATATAATACTCAGCTTTGTCCTTAGTGATCGAATTGTAAGACTTCCATGCTTATTATAGGGTTAACCCCTCACTAGCATGTCGAAGCTATTCTCACATGGTGGACTTGTGGTTTTTCAGGTCGAGTTTTCTCCCTTTGATAACAAAAGACCTAAGGCTTTTTGGACCAATCAATCCACTCATTTGTTTTCGAAATTTTTTACCCGAACTACGGGGTTTTGATCCTTATCTTTCATGAGAGGGTACGTAGGCAATGGATTCATCCATCCACACACAAAAATGTAAATAAACTTGTATATTCTTCTCTCATCTCTTCAATCATGTTTGCACAAAATAATTTCATAAACAATAACCTTTGCAACAAGCGTGAAAAGAGCTCCCTAGGAGTACCTAGGTTGTTGTGGGTGCCTAACACCTTCCCATGACATAACCAACCCCCTTACCCAGATCTCTGACCCTCTTTTACTAGTTTTGTTTGTAAAACTTTATAGGTTTTTGTTCGCTTTCTAACCATTCCTTTGGATAAATAGAAGTGCGGTGGCGACTCGACTTTGTATGATTTACCTTGGATTTAGCCAATGTCTCCAATGGTAACGAATACACCGCTACAGAAAAGTGGCGACTCTGCTGGGGATCTATATGTGTCTCCTTGGTGGGTTTGCCAACTTTTCACACTTGTTGTACTATATTTGTTTATGACATATTTTTGTGCAATTTGGGATTACTGTATTGTTTGTAATGCTTGAATTGCTTGATATATCAATTGCTTGTTTGCTTGGTGATATCTGTGAGATGAGTTCTATACCCGAACTCGAGTGCACCTTAGGATAGGAGAATGGCGTAGTCTCGTCGACTTGTGTGGAGTTATTCCTTAGCAAGTTGACTTGCGAGTCCATTCACTTGGTGGAGGTCATGTTGGGATAATAATGTCACACAAGTAAGTTGTGGTTAGAAATTACTCTTTCCAATATGTGCCTTAGAAGCCAAGGACCGTAGTTTACCAAGCCCATCTTGGCCTATTTTAGGACGTAGTGCGGAGGTCGTTCAAATGTAAGATTTGACACGATTGTTACGCGATACTACACTCATAAGAGTCTCTCTTGAGGATATTTTTGGAATACGAGTAGTCGTTTCTCCGATAATATCCGAAAGATGGGATGATGACTATGGGAACCTCTGGTAGAACATGTCTGGCAGGTTTAAACCCTAGTACACTCCCTTTGGGTGGTTCTTAACCGAGACTCCATGCTCGTGACTCACAGCAAACCCGTGATTCATGGTCGATCCGTTCATACATCCTTAATATCAATGGAACTTGGGTGTCGATAAGGTGTAAACCATAATCCACCAAAATGGATGATTGATATTAAGGAGGGTTGAACCGTTCGTATATCGTTAATATCAATGGAACTTGGGTGTTGATAAGGTGAAAACCATAATCCACCAAAATGGATGATTGATATTAAGGATGATATGTTCCATCCCATGACCTTTGTCTGGTGTGCTTTGCTTGATCCTTGAGTGTGATTGTTGCATTCATGCATTCATCTGCATCCATATCATCAGATAAAAAGAAGATTTTCAAGGAACTTAAGGGGTTATTTGCAAAATTTTCAGACAAATGGAAAGACAAAAAAGGAATACAAAGAAGTACATCTTCAGACAACCCGATCTAAAAGAGTTAAGGAATCTGACATCATATGTACTAGATCCCTTGGGTTTCAAAGCTCGCTTTGGGAAGCTTCTTCCTCTTCTGACTACTCAGGTTGATGAAGGGTTGATGAATACGTTGGCGCAGTTTTATGATCCTCTGTACCGCTGCTTCACTTTTCCGGACTTTCAGCTGTTGCCTACCCTTGAGGAGTATGCTTATCTGGTGGGTATACCGATTCTGGATCAGTTGCCGTTCAGTGGCTTGGAGAGTATTCCTACTTCTCAAGAGATTGCAGACATGTTGCACATAGATGAATCTCTGATTCATGCTCATATGACGACCAAAGGTGGAATTCAAGGTCTCCCTTCTGAGTTCCTCATCGCTCAAGCTACTGTTTATGGGAAGGCCACGAGTGAGGATGCCTTTGAAGCCATATTTGTACTTCTCATCTATGGATTGGTATTGTTCCCCAACATCGACAAATTTGTGGATGTGAACGCTATTAGGATCTTCTCTGCTCTTAATCCCGTTCCGACTCTGTTGGGTGATACCTATGTCTCTTTGCATCTGAGGAATGCAAAGGGTGGTGGCGTTATTGTGTGCTGTTTGCCTCTGTTGTATAAGTGGTTTATTTCTCACTTACCTCAGACGGTCGCCTTCAAGGAGAACAATGGATGTCTACGGTGGTCCACGAGGCTCATGTCTCTCACTAATGACGATATCTCTTGGTATAATCGTGTATACGATGGAGTGAAGATTATCGATTCTTGTGGTGAATTCTCCAATGTGCCTCTTCTTGGTACATGCGGTGGGATTAGCTACAATCCTGTGTTAGCACGTCGTCAACTTGGGTTCCCCCTAAAGGATAAACCTAATAACTTTCTGTTAGAGGGTGTGTTCTTTCAGGAGGGTAAATATCCCCAAGGCTTGAAGGCCAAAATGGTTCGCGCTTGCCGCAAGATTCACAAGAAAGGCAGAAATGAGTTGGGTCCTAAGAATTGCATTGCTTTGGAGCCATACACTGCCTGGGTAAGGAAGATAGCATCTGAGTATCTCATGCCTTACGATTATCCGAGACCTACACCTTTGGTTGTGGCTGGGCCTTCAACCCTCCCTAACCAAGGAGTAGAGGAGTTGAGAGACGAAAACCTATCACGTGCCTGGATCCGTGAAAGGGAAGAGTTGCTTCGACAGATTAAGGAGAAGGATGCTCTGATTGAGTTCCTCGAGCATCAGGTTATTGACGATCCTGACGATGCATGGACTTCTCTACTTCCTCAGTCTTCCAAGTTCTGGAAAAGGAGGTATGATCGACTCGCCAAAGAGAAGGCGGGTATGGAGGCAGCGTATGAGAGAGAGGTGAAGAAGCTTCGTGCAGCTTATCTTCCGGTGTCCCGAGCTTCTAGGGATCCATAGGATGATTATTTTCCTTTTCTCTTGTAATGATTGACAATGCTGTACTTCTTTCTCTGATATATTTGATGAGATATTTCCATATGTGATAAAATGCTTAATATTTCAAAGTTTGCAAATAAAACCTTAAAGTTCCTTTGAAATAAAAACAAATCATATGCACAAGCATTGCATGCATCATTTGCATAAGCAGGTGTTGTTCTCAGCCTCTGGTCTTGTGATCTGACTCTGTGCTCTTCATTTATTTTGAAGACAAGCTGACTCACCGGTACTACACCAGAGCCAACTCTTCCAGATTGATGGGTCATCTAGAGCAAGAGAACCGTGAACTCAAGGAGGAAGTCGCCAGACTGAGTGCTTTGATAGCCACTTCTCTTCCTTCTCATACATAGATGCTGAGGATGAAGTTGGGATTCCTTTCCAAGATTTTGAAGGAGAATTGCGGTCCAAAACGCAGCGGAAATAAAAACTTCTCCTTTAGAGATCCTTACGAATGGTCATGATCAGTGATAGAATATTTACCTCTTGTGACGGTTGAAACCTTTGGTGCAGATCTCTTGTGACGATCAAAACCTTTGATGCAGATCCACGAAGCGATCACGAACGTTGAACGATGACAACGTCTCTACTCAGTCCACACGAACGGATTCCTTCAATCTCAGTGCTAGCTGGTGCGAGTGAAGGCTTTGAGTGAGAGAGAGAGAGAGAGAGAGTGAGAAAAAACGAAAATAATGCAACCGCAATGAATGCTTCTGCACAAGGGTTCTATTTATAGAACCACTTGTGTGGGCTTCAAGCTAAAAGCCCACTTAAGTGTATTTTGGCCCATATCTTATAATATGCCCAAAATCACTTAAGCCCATGGTACCTTACCATATTTCGTATTCTACTCAAGTACACCGTACCTTACGATGTTCTATAATTCACTTAAGGGCACCGTACCTTACGGTATTCCTTAGTCACTCTATCTCTCATCAATCCGTCCTTTGTGTGTGACCCTGTAGGTTTTCGCGACGTTGGCAATTATATTAAATCACGCGTTTAATATAATAAACAGTGAGCGGTATCTAGCAACACATCACTGCTACCCAAGACACGAAAATGTCATGTGATCTGACAAAACCATCTGTGATAATAATTATGTGTATAATTACCCTTTTGCCCTTATGTCTATATTGAACACAAGGCATAGACCGTGTCATCCTTGTCCAGTTCAATATTGGGCCCATAGACATTTATCCTGTTACGCAGGATGGGCAAATTCCATCTAGGTCACTCATGTCCCTTAGCATGCTTCGTGGAGTACCCATCAACTGTCTTTATGGTTATCCAGTTAGGACAACGTTGGATCAGCAATAAAGCACTCGACTCTACATCTAGGGTCCATAGTGGTTTCAGGTCGAAGAGTGGTATACACCATTATCACCATGAGAACAACTTATGACACTTTGCATAACTTTCTATATAGTATTCTCATAGCGGGTCAATCCGGTATAAATATTACTCTTAATATTCATACCTATGTTTAAGACTTGATAACTCTTTATCCATGATCCATGAGATGTGATCATCATTCTACAAACATAATAGTCTTAATGCTTTAATGTTATCCCACTTCACACTAAAGCTCGACTACGGATACTTTAAGAATAGTGTCCTTATGTTTAATGTGATCTCATGATTAAGTCATACTTGATACATTAAACAGACTAGCTATTCTAGGGACTTTATTAAACAAACGTAATAAAGAAAAAAGCCTTTTATTAATAATAAATAATTCGATACAAGTACCAAAAGTATTGGCCTCTAGGGCTTACACCAACAGATTTATCTATAGCAGAGCCTATTGAGAAGAGAACTCCTTCATTTGCTTCCTATCGAGATTCTAAACTGGCCATTGAATGTGGTGCAGTTGCTGGTCTAGGAAAAATGATCGAGCTTGAAGACAACAAGTCTCGGGCTGGCATTGGCTTTTCTTCCGGGGTCTTCAATGAGAAAGGGCTGTTCAAGAGTGGAGGTTTCATCCACACTGGTCAGAGCGAAGAAGCTGCTGCTGTCTTGGAAGAAGATGCAGAGGATTCTGACAACTTTGTCATCCCTGGAGGGATCTGCCACAATTGGGTCGCTGTGGATGTTCCTACAGTTATCCATAAATCAAAGTAATAATCACTTTGTTCAAAAACCCTTCTCCCATTCCAAAAGGAGAAGTGATGACATTGTTGGCAACATTTATACAATGATGTTTTCATTCAATAAATTCATGTTAAATGTTTGTTTTTCCAATTGTTTTCACTTTTTGCTTTTTGCATGAAATTGGTGATCACAAAAAACCCTAAACAAGAATAAAAGCAATCTTTTCATCTGCATAATGATTGCCTTGTTTGATTTCTAAAAAGCTTTTCATATCCAAAATCATTATGCAGGTTGATTTCTAAACCCATTGAACATAATGATCCAACGCCATCTCCCAATTTTGAATTCCCTGTATTCGAGGCAGAGGAAGATGATGTTGAAGGGATTCCTGACGAGATTACCCGTTTTCTTGAGCATGAAAAGAAGATCATTCAACCGCATCTTGAGAACCTGAAAACAGTCAAATTGGGGCTTTACAAATGTAAAAAAAAAAGGGTGAAAAACAAAATCAAAATCAAAACAAAAAAAAAATCAAATCAAAATAAAAAAAAAATAAAAGAAAAATGGCACCCTCAAACCCCAAGTTGACTGATGCTGAATGGGTTCAGAGTCGTTACGACCAATTGAATTTGATCGAAGAGAAGCGATTGACTGCCATGTGTCATGGTCAGTTATATCAACAGAGAATGAAGAAAGCATTCGATAAGAAGGTCAAGCCTCGTGTGTTCCGAGAAGGTGACCTTGTGCTCAAGAAAGTCTTGTCTTTCGCGCCCGATTCCAGGGGCAAGTGGACTCCAAACTACGAGGGTCCATATGTTGTCAAGAGAGCCTTTTCAGGAGGTGCTTTGATACTTACAACTATGGATGGGGAGGATTTCACTCGTCCTGTGAATTCAGATGCAGTCAAGAAATACTTTGCCTAAAGAAAAAACAGAATAGCTCGCTAAGTTGAAAACCCGAAAGGGCGGCTTAGGCAAAAATGAGCGTCTCGGTGGATTGAAAACCCGAAAGGGCGATCCAGGCAAAAGTTAGAGACATAAAAAATGAATATTTGCATCCCGCTAGATTGAGTACCTCACTATGGGGCAATCTAGGCAAAAATTAGGGATTTGGCAAGTAATTGCATCCTGACAAGACTGTGTTCTACATCTGTCATCCACCAGAAATTCTTGATTCGTCGTCAACTGAAGCTTTGAATACATCGAATTCGGAATTGGTGGAGAAATGGTCATTATGTTCAATGTAGCCCTTTTCCAATATATATATCACCAATTTCAAACTTGTACAGATCTATGGAGTCTTGCCATTTGCAGGCTACCATTCCATCAAATAAATTTGAGCTTTTATCCAATTATTCGCACTCTTATTTGTTTCTATTCAACAAATGTTTTGCATGTTTCAATTGATAAAATATCATTGTTTTGAAAAATGAATTTTTGATAACTTGTTTTTAAACAAAGTGAACATTCACAATGATAAAAGATACTTAAGAGATCCTCAGTGCTCTCCCAAGGGTGGTATGATTCCCAACAGGGTAAGGCATTTGTTTATACCCCTTGCGTCGCTGTATCTTCCTCCTCCGGGCCCCTATTGTGGTTCATCCCCAGTAGAGCGCTGTTTGAACACTTTCGTGGTTCATCCCCAGTAGAGTGCTGTTTGAACACTTTCGTGGTTCATCCCCAGTAGAGTGTTGTTTGAACACTATTGTGGGGCAGTTCTCAAGCAGAGCGCTTGTTGAAGATTTAAACCTTCATCTCTCTAGCAGAGCAACAATCTTTCCTCACCAGCAAGTGTGATACTCTCTAGAAGATTCGGTATTTGGTGGTTGATCCCCAGATTTCCTTCGGATATATCCCCACCAGAGTGGTTGGTGTGGTGAACTTTATCTGTGTTGGTTCATCCCTGAGTGGTATGTTTGTTGAGATGTTCACCACTCTCCCTTTCAGCAGCAAAGCAGAGATCTTCTCTCCTCAGCAGGACGTAATTTCCTCAGCATGTTTGGTACTCGGTGTTTGATCACCAGTTTCCTCTCATCTCTTCCGCAGTGAAGTCGCCAGCAGAGTTGTTTTTGTGGCCGTCTCTTCCTGTGCAATGAACTCTCTTCTCCGGTTGTGACTGATGATCCCTCCTAAGCCTCTTATGTTTTCCTCCCCTGCAGAGATTGGGTGATTCCCTGATGTCTCTGATCCCCAGTAGAGTTGCGTGTGTGGCAGATTCTACTTGTGCGATCTTTGCTCCTCAGCGAGTGTGATCTCCTCAGTAAGTTTGGTTTTTGGTGGTTGTTCCCCAGACTCCTATTATATCCCTCAGTAGATTCCCCAGTGGAGTTGCTTGGAGTTGCTGTTGTGGCAGTTTCTGCCTGTGTAATGAGATCCTTTCCCCAGCTGAGACTGATGATTCATCCCTGCAGAGATTTTGGTTGTCTTTGCTCCCGGTAGATTGGCTATCCACCGGGGTTTTTGGCTTCCCTCTTGAGGGGTAGTACTGGGTGGTTGATTCCTGGACCTATGTGTGTTAGACATGTCTGTTTTGTCAGCATTCATCATACATAAATCATGCATATATGCATAATCGTAACATTCAGATATTCATGTTGCATTCTTTGCCATATATCTTTTGATTGTTGTCTCCTGCTAATTGGTGATATAGATCTCCTCAGTAGATCTCCCTAAGCAAATGTTGGTGTGTCTGATCTCTCCATATAGAGTCATCCCCTTAAGCAGAAAGTGTTTACCCTTTCCTTCTGCACTCCCCACTGAGTTATATCCTCATGGATGACGGTTGTTTCCGTTTCCTCCCAACACATATATTGGGATGGGTTTCCCTATTGAGTTATTTCCTCATTAGGATGAGTCTTGATTCAGTTTTGCCTTTCTGGTTCGATCCTGAATTGGCTCCTTGTGGCCGTCTCTTGTGCTTCCCTGTGGTATAAATGAATAGTTGCTCATTAACCGGCACTCATTCATCTTATTCCCCCAGCGGAATTTGTGGCCTTCTACCTACTAACCGGTAGTTATAAGTCCTATTGTTGTGGTTTTCTACCCAGTAATATACTCGGCCTCGGTTGTAGAATCAGCAACTGTATCTTGCTTTGAACTTTTCCAGCTCACAGCGCCACCGTTTAAGCAAAACACATAACCAGATTGCGATCTAAAATCATCCTTATCTGTCTGGAAGCTAGCATCGGTGTATCCAATTACAGCCAACTCTTCCTGACCTCCATATATCAAGAATGAGTCCTTAGTCCTTCTTAAATACTTAAGGATATTCTTGACAGCTACCCAGTGAGCATCACCAGGATCAGATTGGTACCTACTCGTTGCACTTAAAGCATACGAGACATCTGGTCGAGTACATAACATGGCATACATGATAGATCCTATTGCAGATGCATATGGAATCTTATTCATGCGATCCCTTTCTTCCTTAGTTAAAGGGGATTGTGTTTTTGATAGACACAGGCCATGTTGCATAGGTATGAATCCTTTCTTGGAATCATGCATATTAAAGCGTCTCAACACTTTGTCTATGTATGTACTCTGACTTAGGCCAAGCAGTTTTTGTGATCTATCTCTATAGATTCTGATTCCTAATATATAGGCTGCTTCACCTAGGTCCTTCATAGAAAAGCATTTCCCCAACCAAGACTTTACTTGTTGTAGGGTAGGGATATCGTTTCCAATGAGTAATATGTCATCTACATATAATACCAGGAAAACGATCATGCTCCCACTAACCTTCTTGTAGACACAAGGCTCATCTTCGTTCTTGATGAATCCATATTGTTTTACTGTTTCATCAAAACGAAGATTCCAGCTTCTGGAAGCTTGCTTCAATCCATAGATTGATCTTTGTAACTTACATATCTTTTGGGCTTCCTCTGGTATGTCAAATCCTTCAGGCTGTGTCATGTACACATCCTCAAGAAGATTTCCATTAAGGAAAGCAGTTTTGACATCCATCTGCCATATTTCATAATCATGATATGCAGCGATAGCAAGTAAAATCCGAACAGATTTAAGCATTGCAACTGGTGAAAAGGTTTCATCATAGTCAATCCCATGAATTTGTTTATATCCTTTTGCAACCAGTCTTGCCTTATAGGTATGTACCTTACCATCCATGTCAGTCTTCTTTTTAAAGACCCACTTGCATCCTATAGGGTTAACTCCTACAGGAGGCTCTACCAAGGTCCAAACTTGGTTTGTGTACATGGAATCCATTTCAGATTTCATGGCTTCTAGCCACTTCTCAGACTCGGGACCAGTTATGGCCTCTTGGTAGGTCACAGGCTCATCTTGATCCATGAGTAATACATCACCTTGATCAGTTATGAGATATCCATATCTCTCAGGTAGTTGACGTATCCTGCTTGACCTACGCTGGTTTTGTTCTACTTGAGCAGGTTGCTCTTCCACAACTTCTTGTGTTTCCTGCTCTAATTCCTCCATAGGTGTATCTATGCTTTGTGATTCTTGAATTTCTTCAAGCTCTACTTTCCTCCCACTGGTTCCTTTGGAAATAAAATCCTTTTCTAGGAAAACTCCAGTTCGAGCGACAAACACTTTGCCCTCAGAAGGATTGTAGAAGTAATACCCTTTTGTTTCTTTAGGATACCCCACAAATAAGCATTTGTCAGATTTGGGCTCAAGCTTAGTTGAAATTTGTCGTTTCACATAAACCTCGCAACCCCAAATCTTCATGTAAGACATATGTGGTTTCTTACCACTCCATATCTCATATGGTGTCTTCTCAACCTTTTTGGATGGAACACGGTTAAGTGTGTAAGCTGCTGTCAATAGTGCATGTCCCCAAAAGGAGTTTGGAAGATCGGCGTGACTCATCATGGATCGGACCATGTCTAACAGGGTTCGATTTCTTCTCTCAGATACACCATTCCATTGGGGTGTTCCAGGAGGAGTAAGTTGGGATAGGATCCCACACTCTTTCAGATGGTCATCAAACTCTAGGCTTAAATACTCACCACCTCGATCTGATCGAAGAGTTTTAATATTCTTACCTAGTTGGTTTTGTACTTCATTCTTGAATTCCTTGAACTTTTCAAAGGACTCTGATTTGTGTTTCATTAAATACACATAACCATATCTACTGAAATCATCAGTAAATGTGATGAAGTACTGAAAACCTCCTCTGGCTGGTATGTTCAGTGGACCACATACATCAGTATGTATGAGGGCCAAAAGATCATTAGCTCTTTCACCTTTTCCTGTGAATGGAGACTTTGTCATCTTTCCAATTAAACAAGATCTGCATGTCTCATATGATTCATAATCAAAAGAGTCCAAGAGTCCATCTTTATGGAGTTTGGAAATGCGTTTCTCATTTATGTGGCCTAATCGACAATGCCAAAGGTAAGTTGGATTTAACTCATTAGGTTTCATCCTTTTAGTATTAATGTTATATATAGGCATTTCGAGATCAAGGACATATAGTCCATTGCTCATTTGTGCAGTAGCATAGAATATATCATTCAAATAAATTGAGCAACAATTGTTCTTTATTATAAATGAAAAACCAAACTTGTCCAAACAAGAAATGGAAATAATATTCCTGCTAATTGCAGGTACATAATAACAACTCTCTAACTGAATTATTAAACCACTAGGTAAAGTTAATACATAAGTTCCTACGGCTAAAGCAGCAACCTTTGCTCCATTGCCAACTCGTAGGTCAACTTCACCTTTTGCCAAATCTCTACTTCTTTTTAGCCCCTGCACATTTGTACAAATGTGAGAACCACATCCAATATCTAATACCCATGATGCAGAAGTAGATAAATTTATTTCAATAACAAAAATACCTGAAGTTGAAGTCTCTACTCCATTCTTCGTATCTTCCAGGTACTTTGGGCAGTTTCTCTTCCAGTGTCCGGTCTTACCGCAATGGAAGCAGGTGCCTGCCTTTGCTATGCCTCCTCTAGGCTTCAAAGCAGCAACAGTGGGTCTGGGTTTGACAACTTCCTTGCCTTTCCCTTTATCACCCTGCTTGGTGGGCCTTTTGTTCTGTCTCTTTCCATTTCCGATCATCAGAATGGACTTCCCTTTTGACTTCAGATTCTGCTCGGCAGTTCTTAACATGGCGAGCAGTTCAGGAAGAGATTTGTCCATATCAATCATATTGAAATTTAGGACAAATTGACTGAAACTATCTGGCAACGATTGCAAGATCAAATCAGTCGCAAGTTCCTTTCCGAGGGGAAAACCCAACCTTTCAAGGTTTTCCACATACCCAATCATCTTGAGCACATGGGGACTTACAGGGGCTCCCTCAGCTAACTTGCTTTGAAAAAGGGCTTTTGAAACTTCAAACCTCTCATGCCTTGCTTGCTCTTGATAGAGCAACTTCAGGTGTTCGATCATATTTAACGCTGACATGTTCTCATGTTGCTTTTGCAATTCTGAGTTCATGGTAGCTAGCATGAGACAAGCAGTTTCATTGGCATCATCGACATGCTTCTTATAAGCATCTCTTTCTGCCTTAGGTGCAGAACTAGGAGGTTCCTCTTCAGGAACAGGAGTCTCCAAGACATACAGCTTTTTATCATGTTTAAGGACAATCCTCAGGTTTCGGTGCCAATCCAGGAAATTTGTCCCAGACAATTTTTCCTTGTCAAGGATTGATCGCAAGATGTTGTTAGAGGTGTTTGTTGTCATGGTAATCTACATAAGAATTAATGGAAATATAAGTATCATTGACATATTTAATTAGGCCTTTAATCAAATATGCTCCCACTATTTTACTCAAAACAAATGACCCTCATCATTTGATTCGGAAAATCCCGTTGGAAGATTTTCTAGTGGGTCGAGATCCATATTTCACTTCGTTCTAAGTCCGCGTAGGCGGATTACACAAAACTAGGTTATTTAGGTAGGAACTCCTTCCAGTTGTATCTCATACAACTCTCGAAAATTTCAGTTGGGTGAATAACTCCTTATTCCAATCCATCATATGGATCATTCCCAACTCTTGCTTCTAAACATATATAATCTTATTATATATTTATTTAGTTAAGTTTGACCCATTGTTTTAGCAATTGGATATTACTATTATCCCATCGCACCTTACTAATATAGAACATGCACCTCGCGTTGGCGAAACCTACATTATCCGATACTAGTCTTGATGAGTGCTAAGACTTGGAAAGCATAAACTTAATATTTTAGTTTGAGGGAATTGCAATTGTTGTGATCTCACCGGCTTATTTATCATATAAATCGTCTCTCACATGCATCAACATATATTCACATGCATCAACATACATACAAACAAAATGAAACAGTTATGGCCCCTAGCGCAATTGTTCTTCCAAGATGATGAGTGTTTTGGAACACACACCAATTCACGATTTCGGTCGATTTATCCTTTAACAACCTACAACCCGGTTATGAATAATCTTCCATGCGAGTATGTTATCTACGTTATGACGGCAATAGATAATATATCTCATGCACTCTTCAGTCGAAGCCTTTTGTGTTTCCCCAGTTGAGTAAGATTCGTTCTCCCTTTGCGGAATCGAATACTCATTCTACCCCTTTTGTTTGGATAGTTGCCTGGTTTGCGCAATTTATCCCCAGTGAGTCATCTCTCGTCTACCCTATTGTTGCAGGTAACGTTTATTTCTCCTGTGATTGGTTATCATTATATACCTAGTTTTGGTATCCCGATGCTTTTCTTTTCGGTCGATTTATCCTTTGACAACTTACAACCCGGTTATGGATAATCTTCCATGCGAGTATACTATCCATGTTCTGACGATAATGGATAATATACCTCATGCGCTCTTCAGTTGAAGTTTTGTTCTTCCTCAGTCGAGTAAGATTCGTATTCCTGTTTCGGAATCGAATGTCCATCCTTTAACAAGTTTGCTTTTGCTCTCTTCCAGGATGATGAGTGTTTTGGAACACACACCAATTCACGATTTTGGTCGATTTTATCCTTTAACAACCTACAACCCGGTTATGGATAATCTTCCATGCGAGTATACTATCTACGTTATGACGACAATAGATAATATATCTCATGCACTCTTCAGTTGAAGTCTTTTGTTCTTCCTCAGTCGAGTAAGATTCGCATTCCTTGTGGAATCAAATGTCCATCCTTTAACAAGTTTGCTTTTTCAGCTTTCTTCCAGGATGATGAGTGTTTTGGAACACAAACCAATTCACGATTTCGGTCGATTTATCCTTTAACAACCTACAACCCGGTTACGGATAATCTTCCATGCGAGTATATTATCTACGTTATGACGACAATAGATAATATATCTTATGCACTCTTCAGTCGAAGTTTTGTCTTTCTTCAGTTGAGTAAGATTCGTATTCCTTGTGGAATCGAATGTCCATCCCTTAACAAGTTTGCTTTTTCTCTCTTCCAGGATGATGAGTGTTTTGGAACACAAACCAACTCACAATTTCGGTCGATTTATCCTTTAACAACCTACAACCCGGTTACGGATAATCTTCCTTGCGAGTATATTATCTACGTTATGACGACAATAGATAATATGTCTCATGCACTCTTCAGTCGAAGTCTTTTGTCCTTCCCCAGTCGAGTAAGATTCGTATTCCTGTTTCGGAATCGAATGTCCATCCTTTAACAAGTCTGCTTTTCTAGCTCTCTTCCAGGATGATGAGTGTTTTGGAACACACACCAATTCACGCCTCGGTCGGTCACCTATTATATACCCAGTAACCGGTATCCCTGGTGTTCCTTCCTGTATGCTCCCTATTATGACCTTGGTCCCCTGTGGAGTCAGATTTCCCTGAGTTGAAACATACCTTTGACAGGTCTTCCTCAGATGATTTGGTCGATTGATATCTCTCACCCGTACACCGGTCTTAGATATTCATTCTTCCCGAGCTTGTTACCCAGTAACCGTTAACACCTAATCCCTTTGCTTCCCCTGGAGAGTCTTTTTAGATTTCCCCAGCGGAATTTCTGTTGTGATCCTCCTTTTGCTGTGTTGGCGTATTCCCCAATACATGCATTTTCCCCGGCAGAGTTGCCTTGTCAGCTTTTCCCCAGCCCGAGTCCGGATTTTTATCCAAAGTATCCTTTGTGGATAGCTTTGCTGTGTTGGCGTTTTCCCCAACACATGCATCTTTGAGTCAGCTTGAGTCTTTCTATCAGATTTTTTTCCTTTTGGAATTCTTTTCTCCAGATTAAAGTCGTGTCCTGCTCACGTATTTTTCTTTTTCTTATCCCCATAGGAGTCCTGTTAGAGTCTCTGTTCCATCAGTGAGTGTATTACTCCTATGGATTTTCAATTTCTCCTGATTTCTTTTCTTCTTTGTGGACACATATCCCCACAGAGATAGTTTGTTTTGCATACATACATTTGCATCATGAGGTCTCTCAGGGACCAAAATTTGTCTCTTTGTTATTATTTAAGCCCATTCTACCTCGTCGAGACGAAGATTTTAACCTTCATTTCTCCGGCTAGAATGACCTTAAATAGGGGCATCTGTAAGACCCCAATTTTGTCCCTAAGATCCCTCATGGCATCATAGCATAGCATTGCATAGCCTCAAGGATTATTTAAGCATCTTGGCTTCATTTCCCTTTGGGTGGGATCTCCTTGAGAGTGGTTTGAGATCACCAGGCATGCTTGCATTATATATCATTGCTTTTCTTGTTTTAATCACTAACCAAAAGCACAAAAATATGTCATTAACATTTTGTTTTGCAGTTCAAGCAATCATCAGGTCAAGCAATTTAAAAGCATCATTTGTACAAGAGCTGATGGTATTTCCTTGAGAGGAGGACCACATGATTACTCTATTGAGCTTATATGAGTTAGGTTTAATTTTGAAGCAATATCCCCAAGTGGCAAAGGCTCAAGTTCATCAAGGCATTGTCAAGGTCATCTAAGGACCAATAGAATCAACTGTGCAGTCTACTGAAGGCTTTGAGGTGGGGGAAATGATTTGAGACATCCCATTCATGTTCAAACAAGGCCTATTCATCATGTCAAACATCTATCTTGAAGATTTTGAAGTCATTGCAAAAGTTTCCCAAAATGGAAAGTGACCTGTAATTTCAAGTTTCCAAAAATGGCAAGTTTTTGGTCCACATTCAACTTGACTTTCCAATATCAAAGAAGCTTCAAATGAATTTTTGGTGAACATGAAAGTTGAAGATCGTTCTCTCCTCTTTTCAAAAAGTCCTATATCATGATCATCTGATAATTGGTTGAGAAGTTATGGCCAAATGATCACAAAGTATGCATGGAGGTTCAAAATGCCATAACTTTTGATCCAAAACTCCAAATTGGTCCACTCTTTTTGCAAAATGCTCCTTGTGACCAAGACATTCCAAATCAACCATTGCCTTGCATGAAAGAAGCTCATGTGACCATTTGTTCACACATGTGCATTTTGGAGGGAAAATTGATAATTCAAAATTGGATGATCATACAAGCCAAATACCACTTCCATAATGATTGTTGAATGATTTTAAGTGGATTTGCACCTTGCATGGGCACTGTTCACGTGTGGGAAGGCCATGCTAAGCACACTTGCAATTTTGCAATTCACCTTATTTCTCACTAATCATGTATTAACCATTGCTTAATTGTGATTTCAGTGTGATTAACAGGTGGTATATAAGCTAAAACCCAACTGTTTTTGAGGAGGGAAGCATTTTCAGATCCAAAATTCACATTCCCTCCAAAAATTCTCTCTCTTTGAAATCAAATTTTCTTCATATAAACCTGCATTTTCTTTGCATAATCTTGCTCACTGTGTATCATCGAGTAGAAATCCACCTTTGGTTTGAAGAATACAGTGCAGATTCAAGCTACACAAGTGCAAACTCATGAAGATGGAACTTGAAAATTGAGCTAGATCCAAGCTGTTTACATTGCCAATTCTTGCACAAAGCTTCATTAGAGGATTATTGAAGAAGTTCTGGAGCTTGTGGAAGCTTGAAGACACGAATTCAACACACTACACTTCAAGTAAGTGAAATTTCGACCATCACATTTTGCCATTTTCTTGCCATAAACATGTAGATCCTGTTATGCTGATCATGCTGATAGTTTTAGATCTTGATTTGGTTGAATAATGAGTTAGATATGTTGATTTAAAGTTTGGTTGATAGAAATGTTTTCTCTCGATCCGTTCAATCCATGAGGTTTTAGGACTAATGAATATGATATTTGAGTTCTACATTGCAAGACCTTTCGAACCATGTATATTTCATCAAATTCTGGAAAAAAAATTGAGTCTCCTCCGCCTGGTTGGCCGGAGAAGACGGTTGAAACAACCGTGCGCCACCGTCTGCGTGCTGCTAGGGTTTGCGTACCAAACGCAGCGTTTCATTCAAACGCTCCTGGCCTGGTGTGCGTTGGTTCGATTCCTGGCCATTGCGCTTTTGATTTTTACTTGAATTTCGCTTTGATCCTGAACGCAGCATTTTGTTGAGCGCTCTTGGAACCTTGCGCGCATCAGTTCGATTCCTGGCCATTACGCTTTTGAATTTTATTTGATTTATCATTTCCTGCCTTGGGAGCGTGTGTTCGACTCCTTCGCCATGCATTTTCTGAATTCCAATTGAATATTCGCTTGATCCTTGGATGCGTGGGTTCGAATCTGGCTTTATGCATATGTTGATTTTATTCCAATCTCATTTTCCACATTATTTTATTTTATTCCATTTTATTTTCCTCAACTTTGAAAAATCATTAAAAATAGAAAAGTGCCTCAAATTGATCCAATTTTTTTTTCACAATCTTGGTTTGATTTCTAGATTTTTATAGCATTTATTTTGTGATTTGTTGGTTGCTGAATTTTTAATTGTGAATTTTTACTTGAATCATATGCCAAATTGATATGCCATGATAAATGCTTTATGAAATGCTTTGTGTTGATCCAATTGATTTGAAATTTGGCATGCTTGATCCTCACATGTGATATGATGTTTTAGCTTTGGTTTGGAATTTTTATCATTTGCCATCACTGTTTTGGACACATGAACATGTAGTGTGACAATTTGTGTCACATTTTTTGATGTTGCATTTGTGCATTTTCATTCACCTACCATTTGAACTCTTCTGGATCTAATTTTTTGCATGATGTTTGTTCATAACATGATGAGTTCACATAAGAAATTTCATGATCATTGGACGCTTTTCTGTTTTGATTTGGATTTTCTGATTTGGATGTCCAACTTTGTGCATATTGTTTGCCTTTGCATGACATGAATCATTTGATGCCTCTACCTTATGAATTGATCTTGGTCGTTTTGAGGACATCTTATGACATGTTTGAACTTGCTTTGTGCAAAAGATTGAGTTCTGCTTTCATCATTTGATTTGGTTTTGAACCTAGTCTTTGTACTAGTGTTTTGTACATGAACTAATTAAGATTTGTGTTTTAGGTTTGGACATTTAGCATTGATGATTGGTTTGGTCTCACTTTGTGAGATACAAATGATTTGAATTCTAACACACTACTGTTTTGTAGGATTCTAAGTGATAGGCTTGAGCTCATTGCTTCATTTGATTGCTTGACCATTGCTCATTGAATTGTGTAATAGTTCCACTATTGTCTGTTGGTTTTCTGAATACCATATTAATTGTTTGGCTTTTGTACAGGTACATTAGTTGCTAGCTAGCTTTTGCTTAGCCTTTACTTTGGAGTGCGGTTGATACACCACTGAGGTAGTTTAGCCCTCTTACTCCATGTAGTCTGGAAGTCCTGTCACCTTTTTGGCAGGCATTTGGCTGAAGTCCTCCTTAAGAGGCTCTGCTTGTGATTGTTTACGTTTGTGCCAAAGACCTCTAAATGAGGCAAATGTTACTTGATAAGTCCTTCTAAGTGAAGAGGCAATTGACATATAGAAGGGATTAGCAATCAATCCCCTGTTATTCAGTGAGTCTTTCATTATGCTCGCACTACATGCTGATGCTTTTGAATAAACACCCAAGATCTTTGTATAGTGTCAGTCAAGTGGAATAGGGTCCCTCTTTCTGGATCCCCACGCCTTCTTTGATTTGAGCTCACCCAGGCCAGGGTTAAGAGCATGAGGTCTCATCCTCATTTCCATTTTTCATCAGCTTCACCCTAACTCTCAATGTTAGTGGTTAAGAGCTACAAACTACCTTTGTACAATTTGGCTTGTTTGTCGAGGTTGATATGACCCCTCTTGACTAAAGCCTACCCTTGGTTTGAAGCCTCTTGTTTGTATATAGAGTGTGATGATTGTTTGTATTGTTTGCATTTGCATGTTTGCTTTTGACATTTGTTTGTTTTGAGGAGTTAGATATAAGTCCATCTATTGGCATTCTGTTTCCTGTTTGTTTTGAGGAGTTAGATATAAGTCCATCTATTCGCATTCTGTTTCCAGTTTTGTTGTTAGGAGTTGGGTGTAAGTCCATTAATTGGCATTCTGTTTCCTCTTTCTGTGGTTCTCTTTTGAGACTTGTTATTTGCTGTTGCCTTGTGCTTGCTTATTCCAAAGGAACTTACTTGGATCATCTCTATGATCTCGAGAAAGGAACTCCTATTTGTGGTTTTATTTCCTTAACCCTCACCTCTTGCATGCTTAACCTTGATCCTTTTTCTATCCTAACCCAAACCAAAAAACCTTTGTGCAAACATTTTCACTTGTTTTCAACATTAGAAACCTAGGCCTTATGCCTTTGATTTTCAAACTTTCTTTTCATAATACTCATTTTGAATTGAATCTTTAAATCAACTTTGACCATTTTTGTACATACTTCTAATTGGTTAATGCAACCCACTCAAATGTGTTTCTTTGTGGCTCCATGCCCACTTCTTAATCAAAATTTTCACAACCTTTTGCTATTAGGTTTGAGTTATCTTTGTGATAGATATAATACTCACCTTTGTCCTTAGTGATCGAATTGTAAGACTTCCATGCTTATTATAGGGTTAACCCCTCACTAGCATGTCGAAGCTATTCTCACATGGTGGACTTGTGGTTTTTCAGGTCGAGTTTTCTCCCTTTGATAACAAAAGACCTTAAGGCTTTTGGACCAATGAATCCACTCATTTGTTTTCGAAATCTTTTACCCGAACTA
This sequence comes from Lathyrus oleraceus, assembly GCF_024323335.1. Classification (NCBI taxonomy): domain Eukaryota; kingdom Viridiplantae; phylum Streptophyta; class Magnoliopsida; order Fabales; family Fabaceae; genus Lathyrus; species Lathyrus oleraceus. The sequence goes on along the minus strand of NC_066585.1, from coordinate 452,802,840 downwards.
CAGAGTTTTGATCCTTATCTTTCATGAGAGGGTACGTAGGCAATGGATTCATCCATCCAAACACAAAAATGTAAATAAACTTGTATATTCTTCTCTCATCTCTTCAATCATGTTTGCACAAAATAATTTCATAAACAATAACCTTTGCAACAAGCGTGAAAAGGGCTCCCTAGGAGTACCTAGGATGTTGTGGGTGCCTAACACCTTCCCATGACATAACCAACCCCCTTACCTAGATCTCTGACCCTCTTTTACTAGTTTTATTTGTAAAACTTTATAGGTTTTTGTTCGCTTTCTAACCATTCCTTTGGATAAATAGAAGTGCGGTGGCGACTCGACTTTGTATGATTTACCTTGGATTTAGTCAATATCTCCAATGGTAACGAATACACCGCTACACATACTGAAATTTACGTCACTTTAAACCGTCCTAATTTATTGTATGTACCGCAAATTTAAAAAATATCTCTTTGAAATATGCTAAAATAAATTTAATTTTTTTATCACAACACTAAAAATAAATTAAAATATCTATAATAAATTTATATTTATGCATTCATGTAAAAAAATTTAAAAAACATATATTAAAAGGCCCAAAAACTTAATATATATATATATATATATATATATATATATATATATATATATATATATATATATAAAAGTCGATTCAATTGTTTAACTTTTTCAAAATTACATAGAAAATTTAAATATTTGATATATGTATCATAATCTACTCTTATGCTCGAACACGGTCAGGATGCTCTCTTCCTAATCCCTTTCCAGCGATATCAATTGAAAAAATTTCATAAGAAGTCTCAGGATTTTGATTTAAATGAGTGCCATTTTTTTCCTACATCAAATACAAATAACCAATGATTGTCACCCACTTACATATATTATAAAATTATTAACATAAACTTAAAATATATTTAAAAATATAGATTATTAATTTACCCTTATCTCCTTAGCTTTTTCATCCACATAGCTTCCATCTTTCTTTTTGTGACTCATATTCCATATTAGACCTCTACCTATAGTCTTATCAGTCTCAATAGTCTAAAAAATTAAAGTACAATGTCACTATGAATCAAACTAATGTTTAAAAAAATTGTTTATATAAAGATAGTCTAAAAAATTAATATGTAACATGAAAAAATATTTATATAAAGATAGTGTCAATCATACTAGCTCATGTCTTCTCCATGCCAAAGACTTATCACATGTATGAGAAAAGAGTTGTTTCTTCCTTATTTGTTGGTTTCTCTTACAAAGATCCTAAAAGTGAAAACTTATTACTTTACATAACAAAAATGTTATATATAAAAAACAATTCAATATACAACGACAAATAAAAATAGTATACCATCGTTTCTGATTTTGAGCGATACTTAACAAATAATGCCCAATGGTCCAGAGGAATGTCAACATGTTTATTTTTGATGATTTCACTTTTTCTCAATAGTGGGTTATATTTAGCTTTCCAAAGATTACCCCTATATTCCTTCCATTTTTTTGTCAATCGAAACCTCAATATACCTCTTAGTTAAATCTTCATGTACCTTAAAACAAAATCAAGACTTCCCAATAAAAATAATGTTAGTCACATACAATATTACACATGCAAACTCTCAATAAATATGTAAAATTAAAGTTAATTTACCTCAAAAAGGGTTTTCCATTGTTCATCAAAATAATCCTCAAGCATGTCTGACCACTTATTAAAACCTATAGGAAAATATAAACTATTCATTGTTACTAGTCCACATACTCCAACAATTAAACCGACGGCCTCTCCAATATGTGAATGAAATTCATCGAACTCCACAATAATACGCAAATTATTTGACATGTCATTGACATCCTTATAAATCAAACACAATATTTGAATTGTACCATGCTCTTTATCTGTAAGATATAAAAGGTTATGTGAATAAAATCAAAAAAATATATAATAAAAATCACAACACACGACTAGATTATAAAATTTCAACATATTATACCTTGTGCATCTAAAAGTCAATAATGGGTAGATGCTCAACCCCTCTATGTTGAGAAATTTCAATATTTACTGTGAAGGTTATGAGAATTTTTGGTTAGGTAATTGAGATGATACATTATCTCTAAGATTAGAAGTTGCACCACTTTATTGTGAAGGTTGTGATGGTGTTTGGTTAGGTAATTGAGAGGATACAATTATCTCTAAGATGAGAACTTTAAGGACCTTATTGTGAAGATTGTGAGGATGCTTGGTTAGGTAATTGAGATGACACATTATCTCTAGGATGAGAACTTTTAACACTTTATTGTGAAGGTTGTGAGGATGTTTAGTTAGGTAATTGAGATGATACATTAGCTATACGATGAGAACTTTCAACTCTTTATTGTGTAGGTTATGAGGATGCTTTGTTAGGTAATTGAGATGATACATTAGCTCTAAGATCAGAACCTTCAACACTTTGTTGTGCAGGTTATGAAGATGCTCGATTAGCTAATTTAAGAAAATTTGTAATCCTCCTTGGCTTTGGTATTGTTGCATATAAAATAAAATAGTCAATTAAAAAGAACATGAATAAGCATAATACAAAATCATAACATGAAGAATTTTCAAGGAAGAAGAAATATATATTTATAGAAACATCAAAATCATACCATGAAGTGTAAATCATAACATCAAAATCCCACAGATTCCACATAACAACACCAATGGCTGCAATAAACATCAGAAGGAAGCATCATTCAGTTATATTTAATGTATATGATATGGGTTTAGGTTTAAATGCCCTTAATGTTAATATGGTCCAATTATTGTTAACTGTACAAATCATATATGGAGAAGAATCCATTTAGGTAGATAAATGAACATAAACTGTGGCTATATGTACATTCACTGCCACCAACTAAAGCGGGAAATAATCAATAACAATCTAACATTAAATGATGACTAATGGTAACAAAAAGTAGTTGAAGTTAATAATTTGTAAAACTAATATCTCTCTAAGTATGAAATTCTCATAACAAGTAATCTAACCATTGAATTTCACATGTAAAAGATGGCAAGGTTTGACACTCGACCTTTATAGTCTTTAAATTTTTTAAAATATGAGAGAGGAACCAAACACCACATAATAACTTGTGGCTGACTCTTACTGATGCAATAGTTGAATGATGTAATTATATAGCTCTTTAGTAAAACCATATAAATGGAAGAAGATTCATGTGAATAAGAATTCATATGTGTTGAATTCTCATTTGAAACAACGTTGGCCTGAGAATTTATTGATTTTTCCATTTAGGTTTGTAATCTACAGGAAATCATGCTTGAGAAAACATGTATAAAATAAATGATTGGTTCTTCCATAATGTGGGCACACACATCTTTAGTACTTTTTTAAAATTTGCCTCAGTCTTTACCTTTTTATTGTGAGTTATTCTTGTGAATTATATTTAATGTACATGACAATTAGTTCATCACCTATACATACTCATTAGCCTTATTCTAACATAAGTTCATCTCCATTAATGTCATCATTAACATGCCCCTCACTTATTAGTTCATCATCTACATCCTCCCTTATTATAGATAGATCATCAGAGTCTCCAAAATATTAATCCGAGTTTTCCTCAGGACAAAATTCAATATCTATTTGATCTCCCATATCATATAGTCTGTTGGCTTCAAATGGACAACATAACTCCATTTTTTATCTATCTCATCCTTCACATAATATACCATTTGAGCTTGTGAAGCCTCAATGTACGTATCATGTTCTTCATCATCACTTGTGTGAATACTTCTTGAAAAATTAACGGAACTAAAACCCCATGAATCTTTTTTGTACCCTCTATCCCTAGTGGTGTCATCCCATTTACATCTGAGTAGAGTAACTTTAAATCGGCCATATTAGTTAATCTCAATGATATCTTCTAATTTCCCATAATATAACAAGTAGGATTCTCTAAAGTTTGTATCGACACTACTAGCAACACATGATGTTGAAGATGTTAAATAAACACAACTATTTTGGGTTTTTAACACATGCTCTCGTGCTAAGGATCAAAATTTGAATCCATCAAAGTTAAATTCATAATATCTTATAGCTTATTTTGTTAGGCCTTTTACAATTTACATAAATGATTTAGTAATTTACATAATTCTATAAACATCCATAAAAAATCAAGCAAAGGTTATGGTATATATAACCAACCCTTTAAGGAAACCAAACAATCAAATATTTACTAATCATTTTCTTTATCTCTGTTGTTGACTACCTTCACCTCTTAGACCGTATCTGTGAGTACTCCTTAAATTCACTACATAAATAATTGATAGAAATTTACGATGATTAGTATCATATATCTTACGGAACTCGACATCATTTGAAGCTCTTCGAGGCACTCAATATAAGGTTTGACTTAGGGACAATTTAAAAACAGGTATCAATGTGGTTGAGTTTTCTCCATGGTTGATAGATCAAAGGTTGAAAATGCTCCTACTGTCCTACCTATAGGTGGAAAATATGTAGATATATGGGATGAATCTCTTTCATCAGGATAATCATCAACACATGCAGGTCTATTGATTCGAGTCTCAATCTCATCTATATATTGAGAGAAAAATGTGTCAACCTCTTATGCAAGGTATCCTTCAGCAATAGAACCTTCAGGTTGTGCCTTATTCCTAACATATGATTTCAAGTGCCCTAAGTACCTAGAAAAGGGGTTGAAAATTAGCAAATGTGAATCACTTAAGGGGAGATAAAAGAATAACCTCAAAAGGAAGTAAGTCGATCACCTTTCAATAGGATACATCCAACGATAGTGTACTGGACCTCCAAGTGTTTCTTCACCAACAAGATGACAAGTCAAATGAACCATGATTCTAAAAAATGAAGGAGGAAATAAAATTTATAAGTGACAAAGAGTGATAATGATTTGAGGATGGAGTCTATCGAGATCCAAGTGACTTAAACTCTTGGCACATAATTAACGAAATAATGAAGAAAACTCTACTAACACTGCATTCACATTGTCTGGTAGGACATTTCGTATAGAAATAGGTTGTATTTTATCCATAAGAACTTGGCAATCATGGATTTTCATCCCAAAAAGTTTTTGTTTGTTTACGTCAGCGCACCTAGAAATGCTACTTGAGTATCCATTAGGAAAAATAGTATTCTTTAAAGTTCGTAGGAATATATCTTTCTTTGAATTTGACATTGTAAACAAAGATGGGCGGAATATTTTATTACTATTTGGCCAAAGATCCTTCCTTATACCCATTAATTTAAGATCCTCACGAGCTTTAAGATTTTTTTTTAATTTCCCAGTTTCATTGAGCAAAGTGTATACAACATTATCACATACATTTTTTTTCAATGTTCATAACATCTAAATTATGGCGCAACAAATTTGACTCCCAATAAGGAAGATAAAAAATATACTTTTCTTCCTCCATTATCTCGGTCCATCTTCAACATTTTTTTGCGTTTTCTTTTGTCTCCGTCTTTTTCTTTAGATTTTAACACATTCCCAAAGGTAATATTTTCTCCTTTTAGTTAGTTCAATATGTCTTATCCCAACAAAGTAGCAAGGGCATATCATTGCTCAACTTTTCCATTAAAACGAGATAGACTCAATCTAAATTTATGACCTTTTCTAAAAAATGACGGTGACCCATAAAACACCATTTCCACCATTGTTTAATCTAAAAATACAAGTGTCATTGTTACAAGTGGGGCAAGCAAACTTAGTGCGTGTGTTCCATCCTGATAAAGTGTCAAGCCCTAGAAGGTCACTAATAATCCACACCAAAGTTGCCTTCATTGTAAACATTTCATTTTTTGATGAATCTAATGTTTTCACTCAATCATACCATATTTCTTTCAACTCTTTGATGAGAGGTTGTAGGTACAAATCTATATTATTTCCTGGCGCTTGTTTTCCAGGAATGATCATGAAAAGGATTATTGATGTTTTCTTCATGCTTTCCCAAGAAGGGCGATTGTATGGGATAAGAACCACTGGCCAAATGTTGTAGTTTGTACTCATCACACCAAAAGGTTTAAAGCCATCAGTGACTAGACCAAGTTGTACATTTTGAGAATCTGTAGCAAATTATGAATGAAGTAAGTCAAATGTTTTTGATGTCTCAAAATCTCTAGGATGTATCATCATACCATATTGATTAGCCTCTAATGCATGCCATTTCATACACTCTGCAGTTTTAGCACACATGAAAAGTCTTTGCAATCTTGGCTTTAGTGGAAAGTAACATAGTATCTTTGTAGCTTGCCTCTTCTTGTCATCCTTCCACCTAGATGTCTTGCATTCTCTTCATTCTTTTAAGTCTTGATTTTCTTCAACCTAATATAACATGAAATCATTTGGGTGAGCACCTATCTTTTTAATGATTTTCTTAACATCATGAAATGAAATAAGAATCCTGGTATCAACAAACATGTCTTTTAATAACTCTATAGTCATAGTTATTATTTTGTCACTTATAACACACAAGTATTTTATATGATGCAAATATATAAGAAGTGACAACTTTGAGTAGTTTATACACCCTTCATATAATGGTAGATTAACATCTTTTAACAACTCAAAAAACTCGGCCTTATCTTCACCCCACGTTGAATTACGCCCTTCGTTGTTATTCTCAGAAGATGGACGAAGATTATTCTGACTACTTTGGGTAAATCCAAATGCATCATGGGCCATGTTTTTCATTGTATTATATGGTTGGAAGGTATCTTCTGTGACATGTATTCTTTCAACTACTTAAGACTCATTTATACTTGACCCTTCACCATGCCAGTTCCGAACTTTGAAATCTTTTGGAAAAGGTATATTTTTGAGGTGTACCTAAACCTCATCCCATGTTCCCCACTTCTTGAAACCACATTTTGAACATGGGCACTTTATCTTAAGACCACCAATAGATTTATGGTGAGATGAAAAATTCAAAAAATTAATCAATCCATTTTGATATTCAAGCGTGTCTTGTGGGTTTGTCAATCCATAATTTATCAATTGGCATGACTACAAAAGAAACCAAACCATTGCATCTTGAAATTAATGACTATAAAATCATGAGCAATCCTAAATGTAGTATAATAGTCAATAACAATAATAATGAGTACTAAATTTAAAATATCCATTTATGAAAATATAACATAAAAACTATATATAGTAAAAAAATGTATATAAATGTGTAACACAATTTAAATGTTCAAGCATGACAAAATATAACAAGTACTTCAATATTTCTTCGACAACAAAATAAAGTCCAATAAAATCTATATGACTCTCCTTTCAATTTATGCAAAAAGTGAATAAATTTTCTAAGTACAATTAAAAAATGCATGAAAGAAGTATAAATAATCTAAATAAAAATGGAATAGAAAATTCATCGAGGAAACTTCTCTTAAGATAGTTTTGTAATTCACCAAAAGAAAAAAACTCAATCCAAATGAATGTTGTTAGTGTTACATATGAGTTTAGTATCTGTTTATAAATCTATACATAGTAGATAGTAGAGCTATAGATTTATAAACAATGGAATGAAATCTATGTTTCATTCAAGTCCGCTCCATTCCATCATATTATATTATGCTTCATTTTATTTCATCGATCTAAATATAGCCCCTAAGGTGTTCTAAAATAGATTATCTGGTGTATAAATTTTTGTCAAAATTCAAAGCATTACTCTTATATTTTCCTTTATTCTATGAATAACAACATGATCCATAAAAAAATAACATTGTATTGTTGATTCCTTAGTTTATATCTTATGTGAAATGTCATTTCTCTTAATTTATTATTGCTTTTCATTTTATTTTTCAATCTTTAGTTAGAGTTATTGCTCTTGAGTATTTTTGGAGCTGATACCTTATGTGTAATGTCATTTATATTACCTTTGATAAGTGTTACTTAAATTATATTACAACTTTATCATACTTATAATAGTGATAAAAAATTAATTTTTATTTTAATTAAAAAATTAAAAAATTAATTAAAAATAAATATTAAACAAATAAAAGATAACATAAGAAATAAATAAGTAAACAATCACAATATATAACACAACATAAGAAATTATAATTATAATTTAATTTTTCATACATAATAAAAAAGGGTTAATAGCTATTTTTCCCTCTGCCATTTGGACCATACTTAAAAAATCCCATAATAAAAAAATTTAGATCCCCCCTCCCCTACCATGTAAATATTCCTCGAGTGTTGACATGATCTTTCTATGAAGATGTTCGTTTCTCAGTCTGCTTCAAATTCTTTAAGTGCAAATATTGGGGGAAAGAAGTAGTTTGTGAATTATTTCATTGGGATGATGAATACTTTGGTGCAGTTGATAGAAAAAGAATTCCAAAAGATGATGATGGGTGTAATAGATGTGATGTGATGATATAGTACTTGAGGAATTTTGGCAAGAATTTTGAAAATGAATTTGGAAAAGCATTTGGGAGAAAAGTGTGTTGGCAACCACTGACCACTCAACATAACCTCCTTATCTAGTATCTTTCTAGATGTTGGCATAAAATTGTGTTTCTATTTATCATGTTTAACTAAATTTGTAGAAACCCTATTCATTAGATAGTTCCTAATCCACTCACTCATTATGAGGATTAGCTTATCCCTAGCTTGTAAAATAGTACTATTAAAAGACTCACTAAGATTGTTCATTAAAACATCACATTTGGGTAAAAGCTACTAGAGTTCTTACACCATAATTTTGTAGGAACTCCCATCATCCAGTCCCATGATTCTTATCCAATTGCTCCAGCTCTGTCATATTTTTCTCCTATGCTTGGAAATAGGTTGCTTTGGCAGCTTCCTTCAATAGATCCCTTATTGCATCTCCACCTCCAAACTTCTTCTTAAAATTTGCATACAAATGCCCAAGACATATCTTATTCTTAATTTGTTCAAACATCTCCTAAAATACACTTACAAGTCCTTGTAATATGAATTATTAGAAAATTATTTGAAAAAAACATTAATTACAATAACATTAATAGAAACAACCTTAATTGAAGCATATGTAAATCATGTTAATCTGATATAAAAACATATTTTATTTCTGCACCAATATCTTGAAGAAGTAACTCTAAAATCCACTTCCAATTATCTTTTATTTCAATATCCATTACGCCAAACTCTAAAGGGTAGTACTTATCCTTTGGATCCCTAGCAACAACCACCAATAATTGTCCATCATACTTTATTTTAAGGTGGCATCCATCAACTCCAATAAAAGGTCTGCAACCTTTAATAAACCCTTTCTTGCATCCATCAAAACAAAAATATAATCTCTCAAATATTGGTGGAAAACTTGGCAATGGCCTCTCAATGCAATTTTAACTGTACTTCTAACATATTGCTTCTTTAATTCTACAACATAGCTCCACAACATGGAATATTGCTTTACTTCATCTCCTCCAACCACTTCATCAGCCATTGAGATCAATGGATCAGAATCAGTTATTATCGAGCAATGGATCAGATAAAGCAGAATTAGGTCGAATTGAGAGAGGAAATGGATGTGATGAAAGGTAAGTGGACCATATCTTGTAAGTTATGATAGACTTGGAAAGAAAAGAGGACAACCCTCAACTAATTATGGATGCTGGAAATATTGTTTCCCCGTTTGGCTATACTTCTCACCCACGACCCGAGGTGACCAACCTTGTGTACATTCTCCCTCATGGATATACTCCACCATAAATGGACAATCCTGTGTATATCACGATACCTAACGTGAATGAAGGCCATGTCGTGCAAGGAAATCTCGTTGACCAAGTCGAGCATGTTTCACCTCCTAATGATGTTGAGGATCCTCAGTTTGGATACTTTATGCCAAACCCTCTAGAAGAAAACATGATGACCCACAGTGGGGCTCACATGGATACCGAGTTTGCTTATATATATCTTGTTCTGGAGGAACAACTAAGATTGGTGGGAGGTTCTAATGTATATGGTCTTGATGCTCTTGACATGCGTCTGGTTCCAAATGTGGCTATTCCCCCGAAGTTCAAAGTTCTTAACTTTGAGAAGTATAATGGTCTCAATTGCTCAAGGAGCTATTTATGGATGTTCTATACGAAGATGGATGCTTACGCCTGCAATGAGAAATTGATGATTCACTTCTTCCAGGATAGCCTAGTGGGGCATCCTTGGAATGGTATATGCAACTGGAGTGAACACACGTTCGAACGTGGAAGGACCTTGCTGATGCTTTTTTGAAGCAATACAAGTATAATATGGATATGGCTCACAACCGTATGCAGTTACAAAACCTTGCTCAGAAAATGGTGAATCTTTCAAGGAGTATGCCCAGAGGTGGAGAGAACTAGCTGCTAGTGTATAACTATCACCCTAGAGAGGGAGCTGGTTGAAATGTTTATGGGCACTCTTCAAGGTCCATACCTGGAAAAAATGATCGACAATGTGTCATCAGTGTTCTATGATATCATGATCATCGCCGAGTGACTTGAGAGCAACTTGAAGAATGGGAATTTGCAGGGTACTACTGGCATTATAAATGGAGTAAAGAAACCTTGCTCCAACTTCCAAAATAAGTAGGAAGAAGAAACCAATTCAGTGATGGTTGCTAAAGGAAAGTTTAAAACTTACCATTCCGTTCCAGTACCCTACTATCAAGTTGGGGCTGTGACGCCAAACCATTATCTACAACAGGCGTACCTAATGCCTCAGATGTAACAACCATATATGCCACCACATCAGCCAATCCAATATCAGCAGCCTTATGCTCCACAACAATAATGTCAATATGCTCAACATAACCAACAGAGGCTGAAGAAGCCTGAAAGATAATTTGATCTATTACCCATGTCTTACAGCCAATTGTTATCACATATCATTAAAAGTGTAATAGTGGAACCAGAATAACTTAAACATGTTCCTCTTCCATACCCACCGAGTAATAATGTCAATGCCAGGTGTGATTATAACGCGGGGGCACAAAGGCATGCAATGGAGAACTGCAAGGCCCTCAAATATAGGGTGCAAGAGTTAATAGATTATAAGGCGATATAGTTCATGCCATGCGGTCCAAATGTCAAGAACAACCTCATACCCACACATGTTGGTTCATCCGTAAATGCTGTTGAGGAATCTATAAATCAAGATTCAGTTAAGGAGGTGAAAAAGTGAAAACCCCAATGTTGTTAATATGACAAAAAAATTTAAAGCATGGATTAATCCTAGAATACCATTCTAGTTGCAAGAAATGTCTCTCTAATCTTGAAACTTGTGATAGGTTGAAGGTCCATCATCAACAATAGCATCATCAACAAACATCATCAACAATAGCATCATCAACAAACATCATTAAAAATAACATCATCAACAATAGCATCAATAATAAAATCATTAACAAACATCATCAACAATAACATCGTCAACAAATATCATCAACAACAATAGTCGTATCAAGATACAAACATCATCAACAATAACATCAACAACAACAAGTAAATAAACGCCAATGGAAAATGATGGTACTGTAGATGCATGGGAAAAATTTTACGTACCAGAAACGTGATCAATAAGTAAAAAAAATGTTGTTAGAATCATTGAGTTCCTCCTCGACAGCTAAACCAAAGGCTAGTCAAAAACAAATAACATGGCATCAGCTCCTTTCTCAATGGTACAAAAGCACAAAAATTCAGTTCAAACTACATCAACACACTCTAAGCCAACTAACTGTATAGCTGAATTGCACTAACTTCCATCCCAACATTAACTAACTAAAACTGATCTTAAGAGAACTCCTAACAAATAACAATTACATAACTAACATATTAACATCTAACCTAACCATAACAGATCCCAACTAACTTTAATACAGTTAGTTAACAGAGTTATAACCCTCAACAAACATTCACTATGGGATCCTAACAGAGCTTAACAAAGTGAGAATTCTAAGCTCTATATAATTCAATCATCACCAATCATTGCATGGTCAACCATTTTTTGATACTTCAATCATTGCTCTGTATCTTTATCTCCCTCATTCTCTCTCTCTCTGTCTCTCTCTCTCTCTGAAACTCTCACCTTCACACATACTAAAGCTTTGAATCACCATTGTTGTTAGAGTCTCAACGTCTAAAACTTTAAACAACCAAGCTCAACCCCACTTCTCAATCATCATCTTCAACCTCTCATATTAGAGTCTTTGTGACTCTCATTATCAACCATCACTTCTCACGAGTTCACCTTCATTCCCTCTTTGATTCAATCACAATCATCCCTCAAAGTCACGAATCTCTCTCACTTATAGCTATAGACTAAAGAACAGAGAATGAGAAGGAGAACAAGATGGCATAGGAAGAAGAGTGAGAGTAGTTACCTCATGGAAGCTTCTTTGCAATTTTAGTTCATCATTGTCTTCTTCTCCGCAACGAACGCTAGGACATACCTTTGTCTCGTAGGTAGGCTTTTCTTCATCATTTTCCCCTAATTTAGTTACCAATATATAATGTAGTACATGAGGAATTAAATCCATAAGGAAATAGGCTTTGATTCCTCCAATCACTTATTTAATTTAGGAATTAGGAATTTAGGGTTTGTAGAATTTTTGGTTCGGTTTAGATATTTGATTGAAAATTGGTGAAAAACAAGGTTGAATCGTGATAGAGGATGAGAAGACGCTTAGGATGGTGGTGATTTGGTTGTCATTTGACCTCCACCTCCGCCAAAGGCGAGTCCCGGCGCGGCAGAACTGTGGTCTCAACTAAGTCATGAGAGAGAGTTTTGAGACGTGAGTAAAAATGAATGAATGCATGCTGAGTTAGGCTCCCCCCTTTCTTGGGTTCACTTGCATGCACAATGGGCCCCAGGCCCAGGAAGTTTACTATCCACACATCCTTATCACTTGCCCCATTTGGCTTGTGATTTAGGTGTAACCCTTTGTCACTACCGTGAAAAAGAGCCGACTGACCGAAAGCGTAAAAAAACATAGTGATAGAGAGTCGCCATCGAATTTTATTTAATTTCCTCATAAAAGAGAGGAGAGGGTAAATAGTCGATAAAACCCTTAAAATTTAATACACGAAGAGCGTATATATGGATATGGATTGGTCTCGCAACTAAACATGGGTTCGGAAGCCGATTACATAGGGGGAAGGTATTAACACCCTTCACGTCCATGGTACTCCATGAGAACCATTTAGATTGTCAGTGTTGGTGACTATTTATCTTTTTAAACTATCTTTATTATTATTAAAAGTGTGAAAGAATGAGATTTTTGGTTTTTTATTATTGTGCTAGCCAAGGATTGGGGCTCTTGTGCCTACGTATCATTCATCGGGTGATGAAGAATCAGTGCTCCATAATTCAAAGTAGAAAATGTTTGTGTGTTTCCCTAAGGCACATAAGGAGCATAAATGAGTTTGATGGTTGGCTTTATTTTTAGGTGTGATGCCCTAAGGCGCATAAATGAGTTTGATGGTTGGCGTTATTTTTAGGGTTTTGAAAATATTGTTTGTGATTAGATTGCACTAAAGTCTATGGGCGTAGGCGAATATTTCAGACAAACAAGCCAAGCGTCTTGCATCCAAAATAATCAGAGTAAGGGTATGATATCTCCATCCTTACTTATTCCCCACCACTTAAGGCTCATGGTGCATAATACTAATCATATTTTTATTATATTTTGAGTTTGATTGGGAAAATGCCACTTGATGTTGGATCAAGGGTTTATTGCTTTTGATTTTGAAATTGTGACGTACATGAATATTTACATGGTAACTAAGCAAGGAGTAAAGGGTATCATTGTAAGGTAGCCCAAGAGAAAGCCTTGTGTGTGCAAAAGTGACTTATACTAACAAGTGGATAATGAGCTTACAGAGCATGTCTCCCTAGGATAGTGTCATGATGCCATTCTTACAATAAAAGATTGCAAGTTACAGATGAAAATCCAAGTTAAGACAAAGTGCCAAAAGAATAGGGCAAGGTATCTAAGCAAGGGTCCTAAATGAAATCCTCTAAGTCTAGTGGTCGGTTACAGATGAAATGCATCTTTTTGGTCTTTTAATTTTATCATGTTTTTGATATTTTTGATTATGATAACAATAAATAAATAACAATGATAAATATGCATGAGGATATATATACAATGATCATGATGATGGGTGCTTAAAAGTAAATTATAATATAATAAATTTGACAAGAAAGTAAATCACAAGATGATAAACAAGGTCAACAATAACAAAGGTTAGCAATGAATAGTTAGTGGTTAGTAAACAAATGTACATAGTAAACATCTAGGTATTATCTATCTATAAGTCAAAAGACTCAAAATATGGCGTATCAAGGGATAACTTATCATTGATGCAAAGTATTGAAGATGATACATGATCATCTAACAATAGATTTGAACCAAAGAAAGTTATACAACCCAAGTCTGTCTATCAATGATTTAACAAAATGGAAGATTATATCACCCAAATAATTACAAGTTCATAAGTTAAATAATGTACAAGTGTGACATTTAAACATAAGTGTTAGTAACTAATGGTTAATGGATACAATACAACCAAATAGGATCAACAAGATAAGATCATAAGTAGGGTTTCATATATGCATCAAATGGACTAAAATATGGTTAAATAGAGGCAACATGTCATTATCTTAAAGTAACATGAATGAGCCATTGATCATTCATTGATAGGTTTGAAGTGTTGTAGGTTTTATCAACCCTAAAAAATCTAAAGCCATGACCAATAGTTCTCATCAACCATCATCAACAACCAAGGTAAAAATATCAACAAAAATAGTCAAAATAAAATAAATAAAGTGAAAAAAAAATATGGATGAGAAATGTTTGATTAAAAAATGTTTGATTAAAAAATAAATAAGTGAAAGAAAATAAATAAAAAGATAGTGAAGAAAATATGAAAATAAATAAGATGAAAGGAAAAAAAAGGAAGAAAGAACAACATTTTGGGAGCACTGGGGGTTGAACCCCTGGCCTTGGGGTCATGTGTCAACCCCACATCCAATAGGCCAAACACCCTTGGGTGATAACTGGCGTTCTCAGTGCAATAAATAATAAACATTAATTTAAAAACTAAACATAAGTGAACCATGGCCACATGATTAAGTGATTTATGAAAAGTAAATGCAATCAATGGTCCTGATCATGAAAGAACACACACGCCTACGTTGACTAAGGAATATTCAAACACAGGGAACACATCAGCACATGACAACTAATCATAGTGTGACAACAATTTTTTTTTAATTCAAGCAAAATGAAAGAAGCGTAAACCAATAGAAAAATGGTTGTTTTCAACCTTGGGAACTCAGAATTCAGAACTCTATAACTCGAGATTTTTAAAGGACTCAACCATAGATTCTTCTTCCACCCATGTCATTGTTGCCTTCTCCACACTCATGAGCCATTGATTGGCTCTGAGTGTGGAGTATTTCACATGAACTCAGACGACCACATAACCCTAAAACAAAAAATAAATGTTGGATATTGCACAATCGAGGCTCAGACCATAAGGCTTACAATAAGAGAAAGTAATGGAAGGGAATAGTAACTTGTTTGAAGTGAAAGGATAAAGCTAACTACCTTATTGGAATCAGTTTCTGATGAAGGTTCCGACGGGTTCAGGTAGCTTAGGTGAGGTATTTTCAAGTGGTTTTGATGTTTCCAAAAGCTTTAAGGATGTTGTGTGAAGGTTTTTGGATGCTTAAATGGTATTAAGAAAGCTTGGAACTCAAAAACTGAAACTCTGATTTGGAGGGTAAAAGTTGAGTTTGAAGTAAATGTTCTTTGGATCTTGAAGCTTCCTCTTTAAGTGGAACACCATCCCCTATTTATAGGAAAGGTGTTGGAGTGATTAGGTTGGAGAAATTGGGGGGGGGGGGGGGGGAACTCAGAAAGTGGTTAAGCTCGAAAAATGACAAAATGTGAGACTTGTTGGACAAGGGTGACTGAGCCTTGGCCTGCAATTCCTTTCAACTTAGTTTGTTCTGCACCTTGCATGATTTTGGTGGGACAAAAGTGGTCCCAATACAAGCTGGTGTGGTTTTGGTTTTTTGCCATTTTGGGAAAAATGCACTTTTTGACTTTGGCTCGGTTTGGCTTCATGTGACCACTTTTCCATCTCAATTGGCTTAGAAATGTGTCATGTAATGTTTTGGTATGCATTTGGGATCAGAAGGGATTGAATCAAACAAGTTTAGGGACTTAATGCATGACATTTGCAAAATCTAACTGATGTGAACTGGTTGGGTGCACCATGATGAATCACCAACTTTGAACTTGGGCCAAATAAAATTGGCTTGTGCATTTTGCATGAAACGTAGGCCAATTGAACTTTTCCATGCCAACAATTTTAAAAAAGAAACAGGTCAAAAGGAGTTATGGTTTGGAAATGGTATTGAGGTAAAGTGGATGTCATGGACATGTTTCTAGGCCTGATTAGGCGTCTTGACCAGCTTGGCCAATCCAAATTTTGAGGTCTTTGCTCAATGAATTAGGTCTTGGGCCTTGAAACAAAGTTGAAGAGGGATTCGATTAGGAAATTTGAATTAAATAATATCTTTAAAAGGTTGAAAGGTGAAAAAGTAATGGGGTTTGGACCAAATGACAGGCCAAACTTGCCAAAACATGACCAACCAACATGCCCTAAAAATGCCATTTTAAGTTTTCTTGAATTTCAAGGCACCAAGATGAATGTTTGAAGCTCAAATGATTATATCTTGATGGAAATTATACTTTGATGTGTTGTGGGATTATTATAGGTTAAATTCATGGAGGACACCAATGCATTGAAGTTGATGATTCAAGACCAAACCAAGAACTTGTACCATGGATGAAATGGATGTTTGATTGGTGGATGATGGTTGATAATGACTTGAATTGAATTTAATTGGAGTTATGAATAATTATGTGATCAATTAAGGCAGGGCCTAGAAGAAAATGGGTGCAAAAATTATAGTTTCTTGTGTCACAAGTTTCATCAAGTGCAAAGTCAAACAAAATTAGGGTTTATGATGCAAGAGGTGTCTTGAAGCAAATCACAAGGCTAAGGCATGATCAAAGTTTGGATATTAGGGGTCCTCAAAGGTAAGGCCAAGGAACCAAGTGGATGATGACTAGCACAAGCCACAGAGGATCAAGGAACTATGTGTAAGGTCCATGGATGACCAGATGAATAAACAAAGCTTTCAATGAGGGCTCATCGTCCAATTAGGGTTCTTGGAGGTGAGTGGGATGTCTTGAGTGGTCTTCTAGGGTCATAGGATGCTTGATGATAGCAATTAGGGTTAAGGTGGCTTGGGCACACTCCATCAAGATCAAGGGATCTTGTGGGTTCTCATATGAACACCAAGACTTTAGTTTGTGTATCATATTCTCTTGTTATGGAGGTAAATGAACATGAGATGATGGGACGATGGATGTACTCTTATGCATTAGGGTTATGAGGATGATATGAAGATATGGTGAATTTGGGGGTATGACACCCTTGGCCCAACCACAATTACTTTTTTCACTTCCACTTTATACGACGCACCCCCATCTCATGTTCAATTTTGCTTTGGGCTTATTTCCCTAATCCCAATCCAGATTTGCTAATCATACACAACATACAACGCACACCCCCTTGTTGTTTTTATTTTTTTATTTTTTTTCTTATTCTCTTTTATTACTTATTTTATTTTAATTTTCTCTTTTATCACATTTTAATTGATTTCACATGTTAATATTTGTTTTTTTACATGATGATATACTTAGATTGTATTGTTATATTTGTTTTTTTCTAGTTAATTCATACTTTGAAAATTAATAAAAATAATGCATCTTAGTTAGAATTAATCATTAGTTTTTTAGGATTGATTTTAATTAGACAAGCATGTCATGTTCACATTAGATTGACTTGTAGAAACTAAATTGCTTTCCCTTAGATTTTTAAGCTTAAAAATCCATGTGCTTTCATAACTTGATCCTACTCCTGATTGATTAAGATGATCAAAGTCTTCTTTGATCAACTAATCCTTTCTCATTATGTCAAATCTTTATGTACAATTAAGTGATCAGAAGCCTCTTGATCACTTGATAGGACTGGTCTTCTATATTTGCATTGCATTGGACATCCCGAGGCCTCAACTCAAGTTCAGGACTTCACAATTTAAGACAGACTCAAGTGCAAGACTTCACCCTTCAATTAATACCTTGAAGACTATGGGTATCAGGACTGGAGTCTTGTTCAATGCACAACAAATAGAATCTCCTTCAACACTTGTCAATCTTGATGAGAATTACATGCCACGAGCATTAAGCAACGAAGAACGATGAAAGGGATCATTCCTATCCTTCTCTAGAGTATCTCTGCGTATAGGGTGTATGCCCTAGTTATTCAGAGTATTCTCATTCGTTCATAGACTTTAGTGCAAATCGAGTCAAATGATTGTTAAGTCTTCTTCCCCATAGACATTACATCAATACTTCAACTCTATAACACAACTTCATCAACAATAAATTTCTTCTTTGGACCAAACACATCTTCTTTGGCATCCGTACCTTCTTAAGGTTAACTACCTCATGGTAAAGGCCCCTAACTTTGAACCATAATCTATTGGCCACACTATTTATTAGTTACTGCCACAATCTCTTTTTCTAAGGCCATACCATCTATTGGTTTCCACCATTCTTTTTTCTAGGGACACACCACTTATTGATTACCGCCACTCTCTTTTTTCCTCTTTGGTCACACCATATGTTGGTTACCACTACACTTTTTTCTTCAATTGGCCACACCAATCATTGGTTATCGTCATACAGTTTTTGGTTCATACACACCACTCTTTATGGATTCAAACAATACACAATGGTCCAGACAATACTTTCACAACACTTTCCTTATTCCACCTTTCTCACTTCACAACATCTTTTCCATTTAAGAAACTCTTTTTCCTTGTAGTTTCAATTAACACTTTTTCTTTTTCCTTTTTAACACAAATATTTTTCAATCAACTCTTCCTTTTTCTTTTATAATTTGTTCCTTAACAATCAGACTAAAAGCTTGGAGCATTCGAACTAGGATCAATTTAGCTAACATCTACACACTTCTAGGATACAATTATAACTGTTCCCTAAGAACAACCAACAAATCCATATTTTCTACCACAAACTACATAGCTCTGATTTTCTCATTGCACTATGAGGTTACGTAGGCACAATGGTTTGAATCCTTGGCGAGCACATTAGTTATTAAACCTTTTTTCCCCTTTATCATTTTTCAAGTAACCATTAGATAGTAACACTCATTCGAGCAAAGAACAATCAAAATGATTCATGTTGAGTACAACAGATGTGAAAGATGCTAATACATTCCCCTTGCATAACCGACTTCCTTACCCTTTTTCTCTTCCCCTTAGACTTTATCGACATTTTCCCTTTTCTTTGGGAATAAATAAAGGTCGATGGTAACTCTATTGTATCTTCGAGCGTGCGATGCGTTCAGGTATTTTTTGCAGCGCGACAGCTGGTGACTCTACTAGGGGGTCCTTAAGCAAGTCAAACATATTTTTGTTTGTTTCCTTGTTTGTTTGGGTGTTTATCTTTATTTGCTTTAATTTCTTTATCATTATTTCATTTATCACATTCTTTATTTGCTTTAAATGTTCATTATATGCTGGATATCTGTTATATTCTTTGTTGTTGGGTTGGGATGACGTTACATGAGAGAAAAGCTCTATACCCGAGCTTGAGTACAAACACATGATAATATATGGAAAGAGTCATGTTGACCTACTTGGCATTAGGCCTCGATCAGGGTCATCACGAGACGTCACACCTAGAGTAATTCGTTTTAGGAGCATCATTGTTCGACGAGTCATTCGTCCCACGCAATGGTATCTCAAAATGGATCCATGACTATAGGGACCTTTTTAGGGTTGCCTTTGAAGACTAGTCCATACCTGTGAGGGGATATTGGGTTTTTGTAGGAAACCAAGACCCTACATACCTCTGTTCTTGTGTAATGTCGGACCTTTGAACCTGCATCGAGCAATATATGCAGACTATCCAGAATATGTTATGCTTTTAACCTACATTACTGCATACTATTATTACATCGTTGTATATATTTCGGTCTCTCTTTTAAATTATTTCATCATTGAACCTTTGAATCAATGGATGCTTCATATCTATTTGCATTCCACCCACAACATATGCCTACATTCATGCATTTGCATTTCATGCATACAAACCAGAAAAAGCTCACCCGCGCCCTTCCTCATCCTGAAAACAACAATTCTTCTACAATGATATTTAATTCAAAGCCACTTGACCGAGGATCGCAACACTTACAAAGCTAGAGTGCAACAGCTGATTGACAAAAAGTGTTTAACTCTACAAGGAAGAAACCTGTTGGTGAACGGAAATCCCTTTCCCAAGTAAGTGTTGAGGCTACAAAATCATCTCTTATAACATTCAATCAAGCATGAGAGCACCTTCTCAACATTGGCGATATTATGTCATTCCATCATTTTCATTTATAATCTTTTTTGTTTTGTGAGTGTTATTCACTTGTAAAAACTCGTTTGTTTTCAAATAATAACAATAATGAAATGAATATACATGTTTTGAATCAATCCATTCGTGTTCACTCATATTTTATTTATCAATATGAAACTCTTGTTTAAGCAAAATCAAAAAGAAAATGATTAAATAAAAATACATGAAACTGTTGTCTGTATGCTTTTGAATTAAACCTTGCTGACGATGTAAGGCATTGTTTCAAATCCCTACACACCGGAGGTATAAGGAAGATAGTCCCCAATCAACCCTTTTAAGCCTAGCAGTAGTAGTTTCTTTCTATACAAAAACCCTCAATCTTTACCAGGGGAAGGGTAGTCTTCAGTTAGTTTGAACATGCGTTCAAATTTCAAAGAGAAGTATCCCATATGAGGATCAACCACATCTTATCCCTCACAAGAAGTAAAAAAACCACAAATCTATAATGGTTGTCCCTCACCAACAAAATAAGTGAGGCAGTCACAACCCTTCAACAAGCCAAACAAACAAATGTCACACAATTTGTTCCCAAAAATGATGATGAAGAATAAAATAAATCAAAAAGAAAAGCCCGCAAAGTTGAAAACTTGAAAACAAGTGACTTAGGAAAAAATTAGGGCATCCCGGTGGACTACAAACTCAAAGGATGAGTCCAGGAAAAAGTCAGGGAAAGCAAAAACAAAATGAAAAAAGGAACCAAAAGCAAAAATCCTCAGAAAGAACAAATTTGTGTGGCTACAAACAAACCAAACAAAAGGTGGATGATTGTCACTCCCTGTAAGACCCCAATTTTGACCCTAAGATCCCTCATGTAATTTCATCATAAGCATTAGCATTGGGATCATACCTTGGCATCCTCCTTACCCCTCTTTCATTGGGTTTGTTTGGGGAGAGATCACCAAGCACTTTGTCATTGTATCATACTTGTATTTTATCATTTCACTAACCAAAATACCAAAAATATGTCTTTGCATTTGTCTAACTCTTTTGTAGGAAGGGCATGATTCCATTGATTCATCAAGTTCACATCTAGGGTTTGAGACCCTCATGAACAAAGAGCACAACCAAGAATTGATTCAAGAATGGTTATGAACATCATATATGAGTCCCAATGTTCTCTACATATTATATTGATCAAGTTTTCTTCAAGAGTTTGAGGGTGATTTGCGTTGGAAACCCTAGTTTGTCTGGGTATCTTGAGTAACTTCTCCAACAAGCTACCTCACCAATTGATCAAATTGATCAAGGGACACTTCAAATTTCATCATCTTAAGCATAATGATCTACCATGAGCCAAGAAAGTCAAGAGAATTGGAAGTTAGCAAGTTGGTTGAGGGTGGTTGGCCAGATGAATTCATCTGATCAAAACTGGGTCTCCCTAGACCCTATCTCCTATAATTTTCACCATATGAAAATGATTCCAAGATCCAAATTACTCTAAATAATATTCCAAACAACTTTCATGTTGATATCTAGAGCTAGTTTTTCTTGGAAAATCATTTTCTATGTTGAAACATTATAGGTCATTTTGTCTAAACCCTAATTTGAAAGTCAACTTCCCAAGGTTATAACTTGCTCAATTTTTATGAGATGGAAGATTTCCAAGTTGAAAAATCAAATTCAAGGTGTCTACTTCAACTTTGATGTTTGGAGTGGGATATAATTCAACTTTTTTGAGCATGTGATATGAGGTTACATTATAGGTCACTTTTGACCTATACCAATGATCAAGTGATTTTTCCAAACTTCAAAAATGCATAACTCTATCATTTTAAATTCAAATGAAATCAAATTGGTGACCACTTTAAAGGTCTTTAAGATAGATACAACTTTGATGAAGACACTTTTCTCATTTTAAGCTCATGCAAAAAGTTAAGCAAGGTGGAATATTGAGACATATGGCTTGACACTTAGAAAAATTTTGATATGTCAAAAATTTCCAAACTTCCACCTCAAATGTTTCCAAATTCCAAGCTCCATATGAAAAAGTGTTGAACATGAAAGTTGTTCCTCTTTATCTCACCTTTCTAAAGAGCTCAAATTCATTCATTTTGGACAAGGAATGCATAGGCTGCACATGGCATGAATATGGTGACATCACTTGGCAAGGATCAAGCTTCAAATTCAAATACACACTTGCCTTGCAATCCAAGCTCAATTCAGACTATCTAACATTCATTTGTGGACTTATTGGAATGATCTCATGGGCCTATACACGCCCATGCACCTATGTATCACCATTTTTCCAAATTTGGAAAGTGATTTCAAGTGTGCAAATATCAATGATTTCAGCTATAAATAGAGCTCCAAATGCTCAGAATTTCACACACATTTGCGCCAACTTTGATCCCCTATCTCAAACCCTCACTTTGCAAAGGATAAACCTGAGAAATTCTTTTGAATTTGAGGCTGAATTTCCACTATTTTGAAATTTAAACCTCCAGGAATCCACAACCTTGTAAGCATCCAATCCTTCTTCTGCAAGCAAGTGGAGTGAGACCAAGCACAAGCAAGATCAAGATCAGTTGAATCCAGACCTCCATTGAAGGTATTTTCCAGAAATTTTGAACTCTTCGATTCTCTCAAATTCTTGCTCAATTATATTGATTCTTTGGTTGTCTGAAGTCCTACCAATGTAGGCAAGAAGATTGAGTTGATTTGAGGCCAAATCGAAGCAACTCAGTTCATGTACCTCAAACTTCAACTCCATGTATCTCTCAATATACTTGGAGTTAGGATGAACTGAGGTCAAATTCGTGCTTTATGCCATTTTTTATTTCAAATCATGTCCTCCTTTTTCATTTTTTTAATGGTGATGAGTGAACCAGTCCGGCCAGGGTCGCCGGAGAAGACAACCGGCTTTTGAACGCCGGTGATGTGCTGGTTTGGTTCTGAGCCTTTGGATTTATTTGAATTGTTTTAATCTGGAGCGTGCATTTGAATTACCAATGTTGCCATGCGCTGACTAGTGACCAGTGTGGATAGCGCGTTCCTGGCCACTTGATCTGCCACCTCAACTAATGAGGGAGATCAAGTGGTCCACATTTTTTCTGATATTTTAATTTTCATTTTATTTGCTTTATTTTCAATAATTCATATTAAATTCAATATTGATCCAAAAAATATGGGACTTTCATAAAAAAAATTCAAATATTTTTCTCTTTCATATTCTGAATTAAAATTATTTTTTGGATCATTATTAATGTTTTTTATGAATTAATTGATTTTGAATTTGTTTTTAATTGTTTAAAAATATTTTTAAATGTCCAAAAATTATGAATTTTTTTCTCCAAGGTCCTTTGACATTGTTTGACCTATGATAAATCTCATGGCCATTTCTTTAGTGTTTTGATGAGATTTTAGGAATTGGACAAACCATATTTAATTTAAATGCACTATTTTAGTATTTTTAATTTGAATAAATGCCAAATAAATTTGTTGACCATTTATGATGACTTTTTTATGTTTAACCATTGTTGTTGGGCCTTGGTCAAGGTTGATTTGACTTTGTCAAATCAATATCATTGGATTTAGGGGATTGATGGAATGTACATTCCATCTCCCAAAATGAATGGATGATATTAATTTGGTAAAAATCCTCCTTTGAACAATTTGTGATTTCATTCATTCCCCACCCACTTCATCTCATTCCCTTTCTTCATTAATTCATTCCACTTGGCCTATGACATCTCAAAGTCCTAATGCTAGTTGATTAAAAAATTGACATGAGTATGGATGAGATTAGGTCACACCTTTTGCATATTATTTTTGTGTGTGGTATGTTTCATGAGCATAGTCCATTATACTATGTCTCTATCATGCATTAACACCAAAATTCTATTGCCCGACCTCAAATAGTTGTGACTTCTACATAAGTCCAATTACGATTGCTTAACATAGCGCTAAATTTGTGACATAAAAGGCATAAACATTCTAGTTAGTGAGATTGTAAGTCTCCCCTCTTTCATGGTATTGTGTGGAAACTTAGCCTTCTTTCCTTCCTTTGGAAGATGTTTTGGATCAAGGATTCATGCTTGTGATAAGTGGGTTGAGTGTTCTCCAAAGAATATCTTGAGATGAAAAGCAAAAGCTAAACAATACTAACTTCTAACCTATTAACTACTAACTTTTAATTTCAAGCTTTTATTTTAATGCCATTTACTTTTAGCACTCTATTTCATTTGCCATTGTTCATATCATTCTAATTGTTTATGTTAATGCAATTTTCACTTTGTCCATTTGGACCATTGTGTGATATATTTTGTTTGTGTATATTTTGCTTGTTTATGTGATCTTTGACCATTAATGTACATAATAATAACAAAAACCCTAAAAAACTTCTGAGTGGACTCTTGGCTTGATCTTGAAAAAATGGACTTAGAATCTAGGCAACCTTCCTATGCTAATGGACTTGGCCAATTCCAACTTGTTGAATAACCAAGTGCTTGCAAATTTGAACTTCATCTGATACATCATTCAAGACATCTCTAAGTTCATCTACAACATGATCATTGTATAGATGTTATTTTGAACCTGTGACTTGTGGAATTCATCTGTTACATGAGCTATTTTGAAGAAGATCATGGAAGGGATAAGCTTGGATGTGACTCTCTTTATTTGATGCCTTTCTCTTCAAGATAATATAATTTTGCATTTGTATGTTGCTTGATTCTAAAAGTCCAAGGGAATTCTGGGTTTCTATTGACATTCTTGTCTATTGGATTGCTACCCACTTGGTCAGATCTTTTCAACTCTAAACTTTTAATTTTATGCATAGGATAGTCTCTTCATCTTCTCCCTATTTCTTTAATTTCAAAATCTCTCCCTCCCTTTTTCAAAATCTTCTTTGTGTGAACTACTTTTGTTCTAAACTTTGACCACTTTTGCAAAAAGATAGAAACTTTGGTCTTATGTCATTGCATTTTCAAACTTCTTTTCTTAAATCAAACTTGTAAATAAACTTAACTATACTTGACTTAAACTTTAAAAAAGCCAAAAAGAACTAACTCATTCAAACCATTTTAGGCCTTTGTGCCTTTCAAACTTAAATTTTTTTAAAATCAATGCATCCATTTTGAAATTTGTATCACGAACTACGAGGTTTTGATCCCTCATTTTTATGTTGGTACGTAGGCACAAGACCAAAGGTCTTGTCAAATACAAAAATATAATTAATGAATTCTTTTCTCATCCCCCCATTCTATTTGTTTGTAAACATCACTTTGTACAAAATACATATGCACACAAAAAGGGCTCCCTAGGAGTAACTAGAACACTTTGAGTGCTAACACCTTCCCTCTGTGTAACCAACCCCCTTACCTGTGATCTTTGACTTTTTATTAGTTTTGATTTGAAAACTTCTTATTGTTGGGTTTTGTTCGTACTTTTTCCCTTTTCCCTTGGAAACAATAAAAGCGCGGTGGCGACTCTTGTTATTTGATCTCTAGCTTGTCAATAGCTTGATGATCATGAATTTCTCGCTACAGAAATTAAGTGGCGACTCTACTGGGGAGTAGTCTCCAGTGGGTTTAGCATACTTTTTGTGTGAATATATTTGTATATATGTGATGTTTGTATATATGTATGTGTGATATAATCTGCTTGTTGTGCTTGGTGATCTCTGAGTGGTGAGATAAGTTCTAACCCAAACTTGAGTGCAAGTAAGATAGGAGGATGGTATAGTCATGTTCGACTTGTGTGGAGTAGTGCTTAACAAGTTGGCTTGAGATCCATCTGCTCAGTGGAGACTCCTTTGGATTTGGAAATGTCACACAAGTATTTGTGGTTAGGCATTACTACCTCTAATTGGGTCTGAGAAGCTGAGGACCTTAGAACATTTAACCCATCTTGGCCTATTTAGGACGTAGTGTGGAAACTGTTCAAGTGTAGACTTGATAACAGTTGTTACGCGATACTACACTCAGACGAGTTTCTCTTGAGAATATTATGGGTCGATGAGTCAGTCATCTTAACCTGTAATATCTGATAGATGGAATTAAGACTCTGGGAAATTTTTAGAATATGATCTACAGGTTTTTATCCTTAGTTCACTCCTTTAGGATGGTTCTTACCCAGACTCCATGCTCGTGACTTGCAACAAACCCTTGATTCTTGGTTGATCCAATCAAGTCTTGTCAATATCAATGGAACTTGGGTGTTGATAAGGCGTAAACCATAATCCACCAAAATGGATGATTGATCTTGACAATGACTTGATTCATCCCTTGACCTTTGTTTGCCTTGTGTGTGATCCCTTATTTGTGATTGCTGCATTCATGCATTCATGCGCAACATAACATTCATCACACGAAAATTTCAAGGAACTAAGGTATCATTTGCAAATATTTGCAGACCATGGATTGTGGACGAAGGAACACTAAGAAGTGCAGTTTCAGATGTCCCGACTTGAAAGAGTTAAGGAAGCTAGCATCTTTTGTATTAGATCTCTTGGACTTCAAACAACGTCATGGGAAGCGTCTATGCGTTTTGTCTGCTGATATGGCTGAAGGACTCTTGAGTGTGCTAGTGCAATTCTATGATCCTCTCTACCATTGTTTGACTTTCCCAGATTTTCAGCTTGTGCCTACATTAGAGGAGTATTCTCATCTTTTGGGGATACCTGTTTCTAGTAGAGTAACTTTTAGTGGATTGGAGGAGATTCCCCGATCTAGTATTATTGTTGAAGCTCTTCACTTGAAGAAGTATGAGATAGAGGCTCATTGGGTGAAGAAAAGAGGGTTATTTGGGTTGCCATATGTTTTCCTCATCAAGGAAGCTACTACTTTTGCTCAAGCTGGTAGTGTGGACGCTTTTGAAGCTATCTTTGTGTTGCTCATATATGGATTAGCTTTGTTCCTTAACATTGACAGTTTTGTTGATGTTAACGCCATTAGACTTTTCTTGATTGGGAATCCTGTGCCTACTTTGTTGGGTGATATGTATTTCTCTTTGCATCTAAGGAATTCTAAGGGTGGTGGAACTATTGTCTGTTGCATTCCTCTTCTATACAAGTGGTTTATTTTGCACTTGCCTCAGACACCTGCTTTTGTGGAGAACAAACAATGTCTAAGGTGGTCTCAGAGACTTATGTCTTTCACTAATGATGATATAGTTTGGTATGATCCGTCCTTAAGCAGTTTGGAGATTATTGATAGTTGTGGTGAATTCTCTAATGTGCCTCTCATTGGTACACAAGGAGGAATTAACTACAACCCTGCTTTGGCTCGTCGTCAACTTGGGTTCCCCTTGAGAGACAAACCTAATAACATGTTGTTAGAAGGTCTTTTCTATAAAGAGGGTAAAGATCCCCAACATTTGAAGCAGAAGATTGTGCATGCTTGGCATAATGTGCATAGAAAAGGAAGATCCGAGCTTGGTCCGTGCAATTGTGTAGCTTTGGAAGCTTACACTCTTTGGGTGAAGAAGAGAGCTATGGAGTTGAAGATGCCTTATCCTTGTGAAAGACCTATGTCTATGGTTGTGGTTGAGCCATTAACTCTCCCTAACCAAGATGTAGAGGAGTTGGAAGACGCGCTCGTCAAGATGAAGCAAAAGAAGGATATATTGGAAGACGCTGCTCATAATCAAGCTTCTCCGACACTTGCAACTCCTCCCGCGAGGACTGTTACTTCAGAAGTGGTTACCTCTACCATGCCTGCTGCTACCGCCCATTTCGCGCTGAATATTCCTGCCGGATTCCCGTGGGGAATGCCGCCCAACTTTGTGCTCGAAGGCTTTGCGCCTACCTTTGCTTCCATGCCGACATCTAGCCCGGTCATGTCCGTGCCACCTCCCGTTGTGCACACTTTGCCTCGCGTAAAGGACACCATCTATCATTCCGAGCCGTCTGAGGGTCTGGATGTTTATGAGAAGATGGACGAAATGAAAGATCAATTTCTTGAGTTGCGCAAGGAATTGAAGACGCTGA
This sequence comes from Lathyrus oleraceus, assembly GCF_024323335.1. Taxonomy (NCBI): domain Eukaryota; kingdom Viridiplantae; phylum Streptophyta; class Magnoliopsida; order Fabales; family Fabaceae; genus Lathyrus; species Lathyrus oleraceus. Next base: position 452,774,332 of record NC_066585.1, on the reverse strand, counting down.
GAGGTAAAGATCTATTTGGGAAGAGTGTTGTCGAGTTATGTTTGGTGCGCAATGTCAAAATCCCGGTGAAGTTCAAAGTGCCCGACTTTGAAAAATACAAGGGGAACTCTTGTCCGCTCAGTCATCTTATGATGTATGCCCGTAAGATGTCAACTCAGACCGACAATGATCAATTGCTTATTCACTACTTCCAAGATAGTCTAACTGGTGCTGCACTCCGTTGGTACATGGGGTTGGATAGTGCAAGCATTCACACTTTCAACGACTTGGGAGAGGCTTTTGTGAAGCAATACAAGTATAATGTGGACATGGCGCCAGATAGAGACCAATTGAGGTCTATGTCTCAGAAAGACAAAGAGACATTTAAAGAGTACGCGCAAAGATGGAGGGAGTTGGCTACCCAGATCACTCCTCCTTTGGAGGAGAAAGAGATGACAAAGATCTTCTTGAAAACTCTGAGTTCATTTTATTATGAACGCATGATCGCTAGTGCCCCTAGTGATTTTACCGAAATGGTAAACATGGGGATGAGACTTGAGGAGGGAGTCCGTGAAGGACGGTTGTCAAAAGATGAGGCGTCAATGAGCAAGAGATATGGTAGCAGCTTTGGTAAGAAGAAGGATAGTGAAACCAACGCAATAATCAGTGGGAGGTAGAGGAGGCCTCAGATCAGAAGAAATCCACCACCCCGTCAACATCATCATCATCAAGTTTCATCAGTAATTCTGGTATTTTCTAATCAATAAGAAACACCAACTCAACAACAACAACAACATCAACGTCAACAGCAACCACCGCAACAAAGAACAAACACCTACAACAACAATCATCATCAGCAGAACTTTGAGAGGAAAAAGGTCTCTTTTGACCTAATTCCTATGTCGTATGCAGAGTTGTCTACCTTTCTAGTTCTCAATAACTTAATTCAACCGAGGAACCCACCGCAAATCCCAGAACCACTTCCCTAGTGGTATAAACCTGAACTCCGTTGTGCTTTTCACCAAGGAGCACCCAGACACGATATTGAAAACTGCTATCCATTGAAGTATGAGGTTCAAAAGCTTATGAAGAGTGGTGTGGTGTCCTTTGAGGATCGCACGCCAAATGTAAAAGCAAACCCTTTGCCCGCTCATGGGAACTCTTTAGTGAATATGGTGGACGGTTGTCTTGGAGAATTCAAAGTTTTTGATGTCCGGTTTATCCGAAGATCTTTGGTGCAGATGCACAAAGATATCTGTATGGTGAGTGTTCGTGAACATGACCATGATGGTTGTGTTGTTTGTAGTGTGAACCCAAGAGGGTATGATGTGGTGAAAAGGGACATCCAACGTCTGATGGATGAAGGCATGATTCAAATTGTTCAATCTCGTCATGTAGATGACGACGTCGATGTCATAGTGCCCATTTTCAAGCAACAAGAGTGGTTGGTAATTCAATATGATAGCAGCAACAATAATAATGTCAGTCAAAGATCAGTATCGCCGTTGGTAATACAGTTAACAGGTGCAGTCCCGTATTCATCTGATAAGGTTGTACCATACCAATACAATGCTACAATGATAAGAATGGTCAAGAGGTCCCATTACCTATGACTAGTTCAGTAGTGAGCATTGCCGATGTAACAAAGGTGACCCGCAGTGGTCGAGTGTTTGGGCCGGTGGTCCCAGAAAGTAAAGAGGAAATGATTGTTGGTAAGAAGGCGGAGGTGCCTAATGTAGACCCGGTTGGTTATTCAAAAGATGAGTCTGGTGAATCCAGCAAATTAAAAAGCAATGATGATGATGAGGTACTCCGATTAATAAAGAGGAGCAAACTTAATGTGGTTGAGCAGCTGCTCCAGACTCCCTCAAAAATCTCCGTGTTGTCTCTGCTTTTGAATTCCGAAGCGCACAGAGAAGCACTACAGAGAGTTCTTGAACAAGCATACGTAGAGCATGATGTTACTGTGGATCAGTTTGATCACATCGTGGCTAACATCACTTCATGCAATAATTTGAGCTTATGCGATGAAGAACTCCCTGAGGAGGGCAGAAACCATAACCTGGCTTTGCATATTTCAATGAACTGTAAGGAAGATGCTTTGTCAAATGTGCTTGTTGACACCGGTTCATCACTGAATGTGCTTCCGAAGTCAACTTTATCGAAGCTATCTTACCAAGGAGCGCCCATGAGGTATAGCGGTGTAATCGTCAAAGCCTTTGATGGTTCGCGCAGGACAATAATTGGTGAAGTGGACCTTCCAGTTAAGATAGGTCCGAGTGATTTTCAGATTACTTTTCAAGTAATGGATATCCACTCGGCCTACAGCTGTTTATTGGGAAGGCCATGGATTCATGAGGCAGGGCTTGGTACCTCCACTCTGCATCAGAAATTGAAATTTGTCAAGAATGGCAAGCTTGTGATTGTTGGAGGAGAGAAGGCGTTGTTGGTTAGCCATCTGTCATCTTTCTCGTATGTTGAAGCTAAGGATAAGGTTGGAATTTTGTTCCAAGCCTTGTCTATTGCTGCTGAAAAGAGAGTTAGGGCACCTATGTCCTCGTTGAAAGATGCTTAGAAGATTGTTGAAGAAGGTACTGTTGATCAGTGGGGGCACATGGTAGAGGTCTCCGACAACAAAGGAAGAACCGGTTTGGGGTTCCAGAAAGGCTCATCAGTTGTAAGATCTGAAGACATGCAACTTAGCTTCCGTTGCGGAGGGTTCATTCATGGCAATAAACAACACTTAGTTGTTGTGCTAGAGGATAGCGAAGAGGAAGACTGCACCAACTTTGTAACGCATGGAAAGACGTGCAATAATTGGACTGCCGTTGATATTCCTGTTATTTTGCATCGATCTAAGTAATTGCTTTTATATTTTAAAAATCCTTCTCATATGCCTAAGGGAGAAGTGAACATTGTTTGGGCATTTTAAAATGATCATCAATAAAATTAATTATATTCATCCACATCTTTGATGTTTATTTTTACTTTTTGCTTTATTCTGAAAATGGTAATCACAAAAAACATAAATAAACAATATAATTGTCCATCTGCATAATATTTGGTCATAAATTCACTTCTCTAAAATCAAAATATCAAATCGTTAGGCAGGTTGGTTCCTAACCCCATTGAATACAATGATCCTTCTCCTTCTCCAAATTTTGAATCCCTTGTGTTTGAGGTCGAGGAGGAAAGTGATGAAGAAGTGAGTGATGAATTGTCTCATCTTCTTGAGAAAGATGAAAAGATTATTCAGCCGTTTGAAGAGCAGATTGAGCTAGTCAACTTGGGTTCCGAAGATGATGTGAAGGAAGTCAAGATTGGGTCTCGACTGTGTCCAGATGCTAAGAAAGGGTTGATTGATCTTCTTAGAGAATATTCAGATGTGTTTGCTTGGTCCTATCAAGACATGTCTGGGTTGGATTCTGAGATTGTGGAGCATAGATTGTCGTTGAAGCCAGAATGCCCGCCAGTCAAGCAGAAATTGAGAAGAACGCATTTTGATATGGCTGTGGAGATCAAAGAGGAAGTGCAGAAGCAGATTGATGCCGGTTGCCTTGTGACAGTTGAGTATTCACAATTGGTGGCCAATATTGTGCCAGTGCCGAAGAAATATGGAAAAGTCCGCATGTGTGTCGATTATAGAGATTTGAATAAAGCCAGTCCGAAAGATGATTTCCCTCTGCCACACATCGATATGTTGGTAGACAATACTGCTAAATTCAAAGTCTTTTCGTTTATGGATGGATTTTCCGGATATAATCAAATCAAAATGGCACCCGAAGATATGGAGAAGACCACATTCATTACACCCGGGGGAACATTCTGTTATAGAGTGATTCCTTTCGGTCTAAAGAATGCTGGTGCAACATACCAGAGAGCAATGACTACTCTTTTTCATGATATGATGCATAAAGAGATTGAAGTTTATGTCGATGACATGATTGCTAAATCGATTGATGAAGAGGAATATGTTGAGCATTTGTTGAAGCTATTCCAGCGTTTGAGGAAATATAAACTCCGCTTGAATCCCAATAAGTGTACTTTTGGTGTTCGTCCTGGAAAGTTGCTGGGTTTTATTATCAGCGAGAAGGGTATTGAAGTTGATCCTGCCAAGGTCAAAGCAATACAAGAAATGACTGCGCCCAAAACTGAGAAGCAAGTCAGAGGTTTTCTCGGCCGCTTGAATTATATTTCCATATTCATTTCCCATATGACTGCCACATGTGCGCCTATATTCAAGCTTCTTCGGAAAGACCAGTCTTGTGATTGGACCGAAGATTGCCAGAAAGCTTTTGACAGTATCAAGGAATATTTTCTTGAACCTCCGATTTTGTCTCCACCTGTTGAAGGAAGACCGTTGATCATATATTTGACTGTGCTAGAAGATAGTATGGGTTGTGTTCTTGGTGAGCAAGATGAGACTGGAAAGAAAGAATTTGCAATTTACTACCTCAATAAGAAGTTCACCGACTGTGAGACTCGGTATTCTATGCTTGAGAAAACTTGTTGTGCATTGGCTTGGGTTGCTAGGCGTTTGCGTCAATACATGTTGAATCATACCACTTGGTTGACATCCAATGGATCCAATCAAGTATATATTTGAGAACCCTGCTTTAACTGGGAGGATTTCCCATTGGCAGATGTTGTTATCAGAGTATGATATCGAATATCGATCTCAGAAAGCGATCAAAGGAAGTATCTTGGCTGACCATTTGGCTCACCAACCAATTGAAGATTACTAGTCAGTGCAATATGATTTTCCTGATGAAGAGATTTTTTACTTGAAAATGAAATATTGTGATGAACCATTGCTTGAAGAAGGGCCAGAACCTGGTTCCCGTTGGGGCATGGTGTTTGATGGAGCTCTTAATCAATATGGAAATGGCATTGGGGCAATGATTATTACTCCTCAAGGCACGCATCTACCATTTACATCTAGATTGACTTTCAAGTGTACAAACAACATGGCAGAATATGAAGCTTGCATTATGGGGCTTGAAGAGGCCATGAATCTCAGAATAAAGTATTTGGATGTCTTCGGTGATTCGGCTTTGGTTGTGAATCAGATCAAAGGAGAATGGGAGACAAATCAACTTGGTTTGATACCATATAGAGATTATGTGAGGAGGATTTCAACTTTCTTTATAAAGGTTGAATTTCATCATATTCCTCGAGATAAGAACCAGATGGCAGATGCTCTTGCAACGTTGGCATCAATGATTGTAGTGAAGTATTGGAATGAAGTTCCCAATTTATCTGTGATGCGTCTTGATAGGCCAACTCATGTGTTCGCTGTTGAAGAGATTAAAGACGAGAAGTCGTGGTATTACGACATCAAATGTTTCCTCCAAAGTCAGATTTACCCGCCTGGGGCATCCTTGAAAGATAAGAAGACTTTGAGAAGATTAGCCGGTAATTTCTACTTGAATGGTGATATAATGTACAAGAGAAACTTCGACATGGTTTTGCTCAGATGCGTGGATAGACACGAAGCAGACTTGTTGATGACTGAAGTGCATGAAGGTTCCTTTGGTACTCATTCCAATGGACATGCAATGGTGAAGAAGATGTTGCGAGCAGGTTACTATTGACTGACAATGGAATCTGACTGTCGCAAATTTGTGAAGAAATGCCACAACTGTCAAATTTATGCTGATAAGATTCATGTTCCTCTGACACTATTGAATTTTATCTCTTCCCCACGACCCTTCTACATGTGGGGAATTGATATGATTGGGATGATTGAGCCCAAAGCTTCGAATGGACATCGTTTCATTTTGGTGGCAATTGACTACTTCATAAAATGGGTTGAAGCGACATTGTATGCAAATGTAACCAAGCAAGTTGTTGTAAGGTTTATCAAGAATCAGATTATATGTCGTTATGGTGTGCCAAATAAGATCATTACTGATAATGGATCGAACTTGAATAACAATACGGTGGAAGCTCTTTGCAAAGACTTCAAGATTGCACATATCAGTAATGGATCGAACTTGAATAACAATACGGTGGAAGCTCTTTGCAAAGACTTCAAGATTGCACATCATAATTCTTCTCTCTACAAACCCAAGAGGAATGGGGTTGTTGAAGCTGCGAATAAGAACATCAAGAAGATTATCCAGAAGATGGTTGTCACATATAAGGATTGGCATGAGATGCTCTCATTTGCTTTACATGGGTATCGTACATCCATCCGCACTTCAACAGGGGCAACCCCTTTCTCCCTTGTATATGGTATGGAAGCAGTGCTCCCCATAGAGGTTGAGATTCCTTCATTGCGTGTGTTCATGGAAGCCAAGTTGGTTGAGGCTGAATGGTGTCAGACCAGGTTTGACCAGTTGAATTTGATTGAAGAGAAGGGATTAACTACCATGTGTCATGGTCAGTTATATCAGCAGAGAATGAAGAAAGCTTTTGATAAGAAGGTCAAACCTCGAGTGTTCAGAGAAGGAGACCTTGTGCTCAAGAAGATTTTGACGTTCAAGCCAGATTCCAGAGGAAAATGGACTCCTAATTATGAAGGCCCATATGTTGTTAAGAGAGCCTTTTCAGGAGGTGCATTGATTCTTACAACTATGGATGGTGAAGAGTTCACTCGTCCTGTGAACGCAGATGCAGTCAAGAAATACTTCGCCTAAAAAGAAAAGAACAACTCGCTAAGTTGAAAATCCGAAAGGGCGGCTTAGGCAAAAATGAGTGTCTCGGTGGATTGAAACCCCAAAAGGGAGATCCAGGCAAAAATTAGAGACATAAAACATAAAGATTTTCCCGATAAGTTGAGTACCCCACCTTGAGGAAAATTATGCAAAAATTAGGGATTATGGCAAGTAACTGCATTATGCTGATCTTTCGTGATTTTGAAGGCCTGTTTGAGCACAAGAGTTGACATCAGTTCATCTCCAGCAACGGTCAAGAGCATAGTGGATATCAAGAGTTGGTAGAAGGATTAAGGATCATTTGTATTCAATGTACCCCTTTTCCATGTAAATTACCATTTTCAACTTTGTAAAAATCTATGGAGTCTTGTCATTTACAGACTACCATCCCATTAAATAAAGTTGGGCTTTTATTCAAATTGTTTCTACTCTTATTTACTTCAGCCAATAGTTTTAAATTTTATTATGATCATTTTGAAATTTAATTTTTAAATCAAAATCAAGTTTTCTTTAATATATAAAAGCAATAATTTTTTTCCAAAAGCAAGTAAAAGGAATATCAACAGCATTTCAATAGCAAGTCCTTAAATGTGAAGCATCAGAGGTCCCCCAAGCAGTTAACTCTTCGGGTATCCCTAGACATTAGTGTTGATTCAGTTCCTCGGTGGAGTGTTTGACCCTAAGTGGGATTTCTTTGTCCCCAGCTGATTTGGTTGATTCAGATACCCTGCGGCGTGTTGTTTTCCCCAACAGAGTTTCTGCCCTCCCCAGCGAAGTTCGTATTTCCTCAGCATGGTTGATTCTCTTCGATGGTTGATCTTCCCTAGTGGATCGCTTTGGTTTCCCCACCAATCGCTATTCAACTTGCTCCCAGTCAGAGTTTCCTCCCGGTTTCTGAGTAGCTTTTGTTATGATTATTTCTCTGTAGGGTTGTTTCCCATTTTTATGGTGTTGACCTAAGATTCCCCACAGATTGGATGTTATATCCTCAGCAGATTTCCTCCTTCCCCAGTTAGGTTTGGACCTTTGGGATCTTTATCTCTTTATTCTCTAATATTTGTCTCCATTTTTGTGGATTGACCGAGGATTGTACCGGTGGTTCAATTTCTTCGCGACACCTCTGTATCCTTTGTGATTGTTTTGTCAGCATAACCATCATATATACATATACATTAATATAATTCCATAATTTGCATATCTCGCATCTTCATATTTGATTTGTTTGAGATTCTTATTCTCTATTATGGTGGTATTTTATCCCCATACCAAATCTGGTGTCTGTCCTCCTTCAAGTATAGAGTGTCAGCCCCTTAAGCAGAAAGACTTTAACCTTTCTCCTTTTCCCCACTGAGTTTGTCTCCTCGTGGAAGATGGTTGTTTAAGTTTCCTCCCCAGTTGATTTTCTGGATGGAATTACTCCCCTTGAGTTATGTCTTCATTGGGTTGAGTCTTGATTGATTGTTTCTTTCTAGCTCTTACCTAGATAGATGCATTGGTCCCCTAAGAGTCTATTACCCAGTAACTGGTAATATTCTTCTTATTTTGCAGTTTGTTACTTCTTGCCTAGTACCCGACAAAAGTACCTTTTTTTCTCCTCAGTAGAGTCCCCAGGAAGTATATCCTTGATATGTTCATGCTAACCGGTGACAAATATCTTTCTTGCCCCTGCCCGAGTCTATCCTTGATATGTTCACTTTAATCAGTGACGAATATTCTCATGTTTGGTATTCTACCTAGTAAAAAGGTAGTTGTAATCCCTATTTTGTTCCCAGAGAGTCAATCCTTGATATGTTCATCTTAACCGGTGACGAATTTTCTCTTTGATTGGTTTTCTACCCAGTAACCGGTAGTTGTAAATCCTACTTTGTTTCCTCGCAGAGTTTATCCTTGATATGTTCATCTTAATCGGTGATGGATTTTCTCTTCGATGGTATTCTATCCAGTAACTGATAGATGTAATTCCTATTTTCTCCCCTTTTAGAGTCTATCCTTAATATGTTCATCTTAACCGGTGACGAATTTTCTCTTTGATGGTCTTCTATCCAGCATTTGATAGATGTAATTCCTAGTTTTTATTCAGTTGGTTTATCCTTGATATGTTCATCCTAACCGATGACAAGTATCCTTCTTGGCATTTCCAGGCAAGTCTATCCTTGATATGTTCATCTTAACAGGTGACATATTTTCTTCCCTATCGAGTTTATCCTTGATATGGTCATCCTAACCGATGACGGATACTCTCACCTTTGGTCTTCTGCCCAGTAACTGGTAGTTGCAAATCCTATCTTTTCTGCAGTTTTTCCCCAGCAAGGCTATTCTTACCCAGTAACTGGTAATGAATTTCCTCTCCTGGCGGTTCCCAACGAGTCATCCTTGATATGTTCATCCTAACCGATGACGAATGTTCTCTCTGTCAGATCTTTATTATCTCCTTACCCAGTAGCAGGTAATAGATAATAGATTTCTGCTCCTCCTGTGTTGAAGTTTATCTTCCCCAGTTGAGTTGAGTGCGCATTTCCTTAGTGAAATCGCTTTTCCTGCATGAGTCGAGTATTTCAGTTTTATCCTGACTTACTCGCATCCCTTGTAGATGTTATTGTTTCCCTGGCCGAGTCTTTTCCATGTTTGTATGGAATCCCTCGAGTCCCCCAGTAGTTTGAAGTCATAGCCTGGCCTACGCATAACTCCTCGCCCCCAGAGTCTTTGTCTGCCCAGTGAGTTTTCCTTACGGAATACATTGCGCTCCTACGGATTTCTGGTCTCTCTGATTTCTTTTTCCTTTGTGGCAATATTTCCCCACAGAGCATTAACTTTTGCATTCATGTCATATGCATCATGAGGTCTCTTAGGGACCAAAATTTGTTTCTATTTGTTGTTATTTAAGCCCATTCTACTGAGTCGAGTCAAAGATTTTAACCTTCACCTCCTCAGTTAGAATGTCCTTAAATAAGGGCAGCTGTAAGACCCCAATTTTGACCCTAAGATCCCTCATGTAATTTCATCATAAGCATTAGCATTGGGATCATACCTTGGCATCCTCTTTACCCCTCTTTCATTGGGTTTGTTTGGGGAGAGATCACCAAGAACTTTGTAGTTGTATCATACTTGTAATTTATCATTTCACTAACCAAAATACCAAAAATATATCTTTGCATTTGTCTAACTCTTTTGTAGGAAGGGCATGATTCCATTGATTCATCAAGTTCACATCTAGGGTTTGAGAACCTCATGAACAAAGAGCACAACTAAGAATTGATTCAAGAACGGTTATGAAAATCATATATGAGTCCCAATGTTCTCTACATATTATATTGATCAAGTTTTCTTCAAGAGTTTGAGGGTGATTTGCCTTGGAAACCCTAGTTTGACTGGGTATCTTGAGTAACTTCTCCAACAAACTACCTCACCAATTGATCCAATTTCTTAAGGGACACTTCAGATTTCATCATCTTAAGTATATATGATCTACCATGAGCCAAGAAAGTCAAGAGAATTGGAAGTTAGCAAGTTGGTTGAGGATGGTTGGCCAGATGAGTTCATCTGATCAAAACTGGGTCTCCCTAGACCCTATCTCCTATAATTTTCACCATATTGTAGCGGTGTATTCGCCACTTTATGATTTATTGACTAAATCAAAAGCAAAGCATACAAAGATAGAGTCGCCACCGCACTTTTATTTATCCAAAGGAATGGCTAAAAAGCGAACAAAAGCCTAAGAAGTTTTACACATAGAAAACTAATGAAAAGATCAGAGATCTGGGTAAGGGGTTAATTACGCAATGGGAAGGTGTTAGGCACCCAAAACGTCCTAGGTACACCTAGGGAGCCCTTTTCACAACTTGTTGTATGAAATGTTATTTGTTTATGAAATATTTATTGTGCAAACATGGATTGAAGGGATGAGAGAAAGAATATACAGTTTTTATTATTTTTGTGTTTGAACGGATGAACCCGTTGCCTACGTACCTTTCCATGGAAGGTAAGGATCAAAACACCGTAGTTCGGATAAAAGATTTCAAAAGGTGAATTGATTGATTTTAAACAAAAGCCCTAAGGTCTTTCATTATCCACGGGAGAAAACTCAACCTTATACAAACAACAAGTCCACCACGTGAGAATAGCTTCGACATGCTAGAGGGGTTAACCCTGTTTTCAGTATGGAAGTCTTACGGTTCGATCACTAAGGACAAAAGGCGAGATTAACATCAACCACTAAGATAATTGAGATCTATGGCTAATGTATGAAAACTTATCAAGAATGGACAAAGCCACAAAACAATTGAATGAGTGAAATTAATCAATTAGAGTATTCACAAAAGGAAGTCAAAGTATGATTAGGTTCAATTCAAAAGAAGTATCATGAAAATGAAGTTTCAAAAATCAGAGGCTTAAGGCCTAGGTTTCTAATTTGAAAAGAAATGAAAATGTTTGCACAAAGTTTTCTGGTTTGGGTTAACATGCAAATGGAGGTTTATAGAACAAAAAGGGTGGAGGGTTAAGGGATGTAAAACTTCTTAGATGTTCACCTCTTGAGATCATATGTAGATGATTCAAGTGATTCCTTTGGAAAAGGCAACTCAAAGCAATAAGCAAATAAAACAAGGTAAATGGATACCGGATGCCAATCAATGGACTTATTCCAATCTCACAAAGTAAAGAAAACAATGATACCAGATGCCAATCAATGGACTTATACTAGTCTCACAAAGCAAAGAAACAATGATACCAGATGCCAATCAATGGACTTATACTAGTCTCACAAAGCAAAGAAACAATGATACCAGATGCCAATCAATGGACTTATACTAGTCTCACAAAGCAAAGAAAACAATGATACCAGATGCCAATCAATGGACTTATACTAGTCTCACAAAGCAAAGAAAGAATGATACCAGATGCCAATCAATGGACTTATACTAGTCTTACAAAGCAAAGAAACAATGATACCAGATGCCAATCAATGGACTTATACTAGTCTCCTACCATATCACAGGAAAACAACTGCCAGATCAGTGGACTTATAATTGATCCCTCCATGGACAAAGAAAAATGTTACAAAGTAATGAACAAAGATTATGAAATGATGTACAAGTAATGATGATAAATGCACAAAGGTACACTCAAGCAAATATGCACAGATGAATCAAGTAAGCAGACAATCAAGTCAATTAGCACACACTATACACAATCAATTAGGCTCAAGCAAGGTTAAGCTTTACAGCCAACTGGAATGGGGTATTTTGAGCTCTTAACCCTAACATTGAGAGTTAGGGTGAAGCAGATGAAATGGAGATGAGGGGTGTGCCTCATAGCTCTTATCCCTGGTCAGGGAGAGCTTTGATCAATGGAAGGTGTGGGAGTTCAGAAAGTAGGAACTCTTCTCCACAAATGATTGACTCTATAAGATCTTGGGTTCTTATTCACAATGCATCAACACACGGTGTGAGCAAAGTGAATGACACACTGAGTAGCAGGAGATGGATTACACATCTCTTTTATCTGCCAATTGCCTCTTAAGAGGACTTTACCTGCTTGGCACGAAATTAAACAATCACAAGCATTGCCTCTTAAGGAGGACTTCAGACAGGTGCCTACCAATAACAGTAGGTCTTCCAGACTACATGAAGATTAGGGATCATACCTAAGTGGTTAAGCAACCAAGCAAAAGCAAAGTTCAAATGAACTTAAAGCAACTTAGGTACCTGTGGAAACACTAAACAAATCAGTACAATGCTCAGACAACAGACAACAGTCAATAAGCAACAGACAATCCCAATGTACAAGATGTGTAAGCCATAAGGCAAACTCAAATGAGTTAGCATCAACCTACAAAACACACAGTGTTAGTAATCAATTTCAAACATCAACAATCACATGATGAAGCATCATCAACTAGGGAACTTGGATGCTTAAACCTGAAATCAAAACTCAAATGTAAGCAACAAACCACTAGGTCAAAGCCTAGGGTCAAAGATGGAGAAAATATTTAAAACAGGGGCTGAAATTCAACACAAAGTAACTTCAAACACATGTTGATATATCCTAAAAAGGCTCACATCAAAATCAATCACCAAATGCATTTCATGATCAAAAGAAGTTCAAGGCAATTTCAAAGCTCATATGTGATCATCATGAATGAAAAATTCAAATCAAAACAGAAATGATTCAAATAAATCTGGAAAAAATCATGTACATTCAAGACATCTAACATGATCCACATAAAAACAATCAGAAGAATCAGAGATCATTTGGCATGGAAATTAAATGGTATAAGTTGGACATTCAAAGGTGTGACACAAATTGTCACACCAGGTTAGCACAAGCATAAAACAACAATGGAGCATAGGAAAAATACCAAATCAAAACCAAAATGTCAAGCAATGTGTCTAGAATTAGCATGCAAAATTTCAGGTTCATTGGATAAGAAACAAGCATTTCACAAAGAGATAAGCAAGGCAAGGTCACACATGCATATGTATCCAATCATCCTAGAACAAAATATTTTTCCAGCCAGGCACAACTTGTAAATTCATGCTCATAAAAAACTAGACAGAATAAGGAGCATTTTGCAAAACATTGGGATCAAATTGGATGAGTTTTCAATTTATTATGATTTTTCTAAGTTGAGGAAAAAATTAAAAAATGAAAATGGACATGTAGTATGAAATAAGGCATAAAATGATGATGCATTTTGAAAAAAGTGAGCCAGTCGGGAATCGAACTAGGTGGATTTTTAAATGAGCGCGCGCTTCCAAAACGGTGCCGTTTCCCTGTAAAACCCTAGCACTCCAGAATTCGTAGCTAATTTGAAATTTCGTAGAAAAACTGTAACAAATTCATAGCCAGTTCTGGAAAACTCATAATCTTCATCTTCTTCATGAGGAAGAAGATGAACAGTAACGAAGCTTCATGCGTTTCCAGAAAATTTCTCTAGAAATTCAAAACTCATACATCATTATGTTGCATTTTTCATGTAGATGATAGATCAAACAAAAGCTAAGCATGAAACATCATATCAAGAGCAAATCGAACAAAATAAAATTCATGCATGGAACTTGAATCTACCCTAACTCAGTCAATAAGACACCAAATTACACGATTCTTTCACCAGATTCATCAGGACAACAAGATCTACAACAATATAGCAATGGATTTCAAAATTACAAGATTCGAATTATGACCTCTTGAAGAGCAGAACCTTTGAATTCACACGATCCACAACTTTGAGGTGTCCAAATCCACTCTACAATGCTTGAAATGAAGTTTGATGAAGCAATTGAAGCTTGAATGGTGCTGGATCTAGCTCAAAACAGAAACTCCATTGTCAACTTCATGAACTTCCACCACTTGATTCTTGCACGAATTCACCAATTCAACACTTGATCTCCACAGAATCAAAGCTAGGCAACAAGTATATGAAGTAAAATTGCAAGGTTCTTCGGAAAAAAAATTGAATTATGAATGAGAGAAAATTTTGGAGTGAGAGAGAATTTGGATCTTGAAAATGTGAAAAAATGATTAACCCCCCTCTATTCTGTTATGATTATGGTATTTATATGCTGTACTAATCCACCCTTAATCCAAATTAATCATGCTTAGTTAAGTTGAAATTAAGTGAAAACAAGGTGCATGGCAAAAAAAATGACAAATTGGAGGGCGTGTGAAGCATGCACACGTGAACAGTAACCAATGTATGATCAAAACAGAATTATGTATTGATACAAAGGATTATGCATCGATACATACTGTATTTTGCCCTGCATGGATCGATACGAAACTCGTATGGATCAATACATAGCATATTTTGCCCTGCATGGATCGATACAAAACTCGTATGGATCGATACATAGCACATTTTGCCCTGCATGGATCGATACGAAACTCGTATGGATCGATACATAGCACATTTTGCCCTGCATGGATCGATACGAAACTCGTATGGATCGATACATAGCATATTTTGGCCATACATACTTGATGATGATTTGATCATATCTCCTCAACCGTTCATCAGATTCCCATGATCTTGGACTTTTTGGAAATGGGAGAGAAAGATATACAAATTTCATGTTCAACAAAATTTAATTTGAAGCTTTTTTTGATGATGTAAGATTGAGTTGAAGTTGGTCCAAAACCCTTCCATTTTGAAAATATTAGGTCACTTTCCATTTCTGGAAGCTTTTGACTTGACTTCAAATTCTTCAATGTGAGTGTTTAAGATGTCAAATGAGACTTGTTTGAACATGAATAAAGTATTTCCAATCAATTCCCACCTCCAAATCCACAGTTGACTTTGCAGTTAACTTTCTGGGTCTTCAGATGACCTGGAAATGTCCTGATGAAATTTAGACCTCTACCACTTGGGATTTTGCTTCAAAATGACATCATAGCTCATATGAACTCTTGATAATGATCATGGGGCCTAAATCTCAAGAATAACCACCATCTATTGCTCAATGAATGCCTTTTATTGCTTGGCCTGCAAATGCTTCAGCTGCAAGTAACAAGGGTTAATGACATATTTTTGTACCTTTTGGTTAGTGATAAAAAGAAATGCAATGACATACAAATGCAAGAAATGCTTGGTGATCAAGAACCACTCTCAAAGAATATCCCACCCATAGGGAAGGAAGCAAGGTGTCTAACGATCCTTGAGGCAATGCTATGTTATGATGTGATGCCATCAGGGATCTTAGGGACAAAATTGGGGTCTTACAGATGCCCCTATTTAAGGTCATTCTAGCCGGAGAAGTGAAGGTTAAAATCTTCATCTCGACGCGGTAGAATGGGCTTAAATAACAATAATGAGACAAATTTTGGTCCCTAAGAGACCTCATGATGCAAATGCATGAATGCAAAAGAGACAACTCTGTGGGGAACATAGGTCCACGAAGAAGAAAAGACGATCCATCGGAGTAATACACTCACCAGGAACAGAGACTCTAACAGGACTCTCATGGGGATAAGAAAATAAAAGAATGCGTGAGCAGGACACGACTCTGAATTAGGGGAAACAAGAACTTGACACTGCGCGAGCAGGACGCGACTCGACCGGAGACCTCACTGGGGAGTAAAGGACTTAAACTGGGGAAAAGAGTTCCAAAGGAAGACAAATCCAATGAAAAGACTCGAGCTGACTCAAAGAATGCGTGTATTGGGGAATTATGCCAATACAGCAACACAAATAACCACAACTCAGCTGGGAAAATCTAACAAAGACTTTCCAGGGGAAGCCAAAGGATGAGATGTTACCGGCTAGTGAGTAACATGCTCGGGAAGAATGAATATCCAAGACCTGTGTACGGGTGAGAGATATCAATCAACCAAAATATCTGAGGAAGACCTGAAAAAGGTATATCACTCAGGAAAATATGACTCCACAGGGGACCGAGGTCACAATAGGGAGCATACAAGAAGGAACACCAAGGATACCGGGTTGTAGGCATATAACAGGTGACCGACCAAGGCGTGAATTGGTGTGTGTTCCAAAACACTCATCATCCTGAAGAAAGCTAGAAAAGCAGACTTGTTTATAGGATGGACATTCGATTCTGTAAAGAATGCGAATCATACTCAATTGGGGAAACAAACAAAGGATTCAACCAAAGAGTGCATGAGATATATTATCTATAGCCGTCAAAACGTAGATAATATACTCGCATGGAAGATTATCCATAACCGGGTTGTAGGTTGTTAAAGGATAGATCGAACGAAAACGTGAATTGGTTTGTGTTCCAAAACACTCATCATCCTGAAGAAAGCTAGAAAAGCAGACTTGTTTATAGGATGGACATTCGATTCCACAAGGAATACGAATCTTACTCTGCTGGAGAAATAATCAAAAGATTCTACCAAAGAGTGCATGAGATATATTATCTATAGCCGTCAAAACGTAGATAATATACTCGCATGGAAGATTATCCATAACCGGGTTGTAGGTTGTTAAAGGATAAATCAACCGAAAAGAGAAACAATCGTTACCAACGACAACAGGGTAGACGAAAGATGACTCACTGAGGATAAATTGCAAGAACAAGGCAATTATCCAAGAGAAGGGGTGAATATTCGGTTCCACAAAGGGACAACGAATCTTACTCAACTGGGGAAACACGAAAGGCTTCGACCGAAGAGTGCATGAGATATATTATCTATAGCCGTCAAAACGTAGATAATAACCTCGCATGGAAGATTATCCATAACCGGGTTGTAGGTTGTTAAAGGATAAATCAACCGAAAAGAAAGGCATCAGAATACCAAACTAGGTATGATAATGATGACCAATCAAAAGGGCGCAACAGACATTACCAACAAAGAGGTAAATGAAAGAAGACTCATTGGGAATACATTGATGAAAATCAATGATCCAAGGAACACAATCACTGGCAAACTGTGAAAGGATCCGCTGGGGATAAAATTGCTAGCAAAGAGCAATTACCCAGAAGAGAGAGGGAAAATCAACATCGAATACCGGATGAAGATAACCGCAAAGAGGGGATTACATCTACCAAATACTGGGTAGAAAACCACAAGAGAGCAACTGTCATCGGTTGGGACGAACAACAAAGTTAACTCTGCTAGGGGAGAAAATAGGGTTTATAACCACCGGGTAGTAGGTAGTAAACCACACAGATAGGACTTACGACTGCTGGTTTGTAGGCAGAAAGCCAAGAATTCCACTGAGGATAAGATGAATGAGCGCCGGTTAGTAAGCAACTATTCATTTATACCACAGGGAAGCACGAGAGACGGTTGAAAAAAGGCCAATTTAGGATCAAACCAAAAAGGCGAACTTGAATCAAGACTCGTCCTAATGAGGATAGAACTCAGAAGGGAAAACCCGTCCCATTATGTGTGTTGGGAGGAAACAGAAACAACCGTCATCCACGAGGATGCATCTCAGTGGGGAAATGGCAGGAAAGGATAGACACTTTCTGCTTAAAGGGCTGACTCTACATTGAGAGATTAGACACCCGACATCTGCTTGGAGAGATCTACTGGAGAGATCTGTATCACCATTAGCAGGAGACAACAAACAAAAGATATATGGCAAAAATGCAACATGAATATCTGTATGTTAATGATTATGCATGAATATGCGTGATTTATGTTTGATGAATGCTGACAAAACAGACATTTCTAACACAAACAGGCCCAGGGAACAAACGCCCGGTACTACACTTCCAGAGGAAAATCCAAGAAATCCAATGGAAAGTCAATCTGTTGGAGATCTGAATGCTGAAAAGCAAAGATCTGCGGGGAAGCAAGCGGTCAGAGATATCAAAGGAATCACCAAATCTCTGAACGATGGATCAACAATCAACCCAACTGGGGAACAGAAGTTCACAACAGGCAGAAACTGCCACGGAAGCAACTCTGTTGGAGATGTGGAGAAATCAGGAGACTTCTGCAAGAGATTATCATTCTCGTCTGAGAAAAAGGTGCTCGCTGCACAGGCAAGAACTACTGAAGAGAACAGAACATGCAAGTAGAATCTAGTCGCACAGGCAACTCTACTGGGGATACTGTCAGCGACTCCATTGGGGGACAACCCACTGAGGGAGAAAAGATCACACAAGTAAATTCTGCCACACAAGCCACTCTACTGGGGATCAAAATATCAGGAAATCACCCACTCTCTGCAGGGGAGATATCAACACAAATACAATCCACCATGCAGCCAATCTACTGGAGATTTACCTGAGAAAGAGAAGGGAAGCTAGGGATCAACCGCCAAATACTGAACCTTCACAAAATACCACAACTGCTGAGGAGGAAAGACCTCACTGCTCTGCTGAAGGGAAGGGAGGTGAAAACCTCAACAAGCACTCTGATGGGGAGATATCATAGATGAAATATCATAACAACTCCTCTGGCGACTTCACCGGGGAAAAGACAAAGCAACGGGGTGTCAACCCACCAACTACTGAATCTTCCAAAAAGAAATCGACCGTGCTGGGGAGAAAATGCTGCAAGAGAGGAAAACTGAAGTTTCTAACAAGCACTCTGCTCGGGAAACACAAACGAACTCAACAGCAACTCTGCTTGGGGAGAAATCCCAAAAAAGACTATGCTTGGGGCGAAACCCCCATAACAGTCTGGAGAAATAGGATACAACCATGCCAGGAATAATGAACGAATGTCTTACCCTGTTGGAAATCATGCCACCCTTGGGAGAGCACTGGGAAAATCTTAAGCATCCTTTCATCATTGTGAATGTTCACTTTGTTTAAAAACAATTTTTTATGAAAAAATTTATTTGTTTAAAACAATGACATTTTATCAATTAAAACATGCAAAACATTTGTTGAATTGAAACAAATAAGAGTGCAAATAATTGAATAAAAAGCTCAAATTGATTTGATGGAATGGTAGTCTGCGAATGGCAGGACTCCATAGATCTGTACAAGTTTGAAATCAGTGATATATATTGGAAGAGGGCTGCATTGAACATAATGATCCTTTCTCTACCAATTTTAATTTCGATGTATTCGAAGCTTCAGTCGGCGACGAATCGAGAATCTCTGACGAAAAGACAGTCGTGAAACAGAAAGTCTTGTCAGGATGCAGTTACTTGCCAAATCCCTAATTTTTGCCTAGATTTCCCCAGGGTGAGGTACTCAATCTAGCGGGATGCAAATACATTTTTTCTTTTATGTCTCTAATTTTTGCCTGGATCGCCCTTTCGGGTCTTCCATCGAGACGCTCATTTTTGCCTAAGTCGCCCCTTCGGGTTTTCAACTTAGCGAGCTATTCTATTTTTTTTCTTATAATTTTTTTTTTAGGCAAAATATTTCTTGACTGCATCTGAATTCACAGGACGAGTGAAATCCTCTCCATCCATAGTTGTGAGCATCAAAGCTCCGCCTGAAAATGCTCTCTTGACAACATATGGACCTTCGTAGTTTGGAGTCCACTTGCCCCTGGAATCGGGCGCGAAAGACAAGACTTTCTTGAGCACAAGGTCACCTTCTCGGAACACACGAGGCTTAACCTTCTTATCGAAAGCTTTCTTCATTCTCTGCTGATATAACTGACCATGGCACATGGCAGACAATCTCTTCTCTTCGATCAAATTCAGTTGGTCGTAACGACTCTGAATCCATTCAGCATCAGTCAACTTGGCTTCCATCAAGACTCTCATTGATGGGATCTCCACCTCTACTGGGAGAACAACCTCTATGCCGTAAACAAGAGAGAAAGGGGTTGCCCCTGTTGAAGTGCGGACAGACGTACGATATCCATGCAAAGCAAATGGCAGCATCTCATGCCAATCTTTGTACGTAACAACCATCTTCTGGATAATCTTCTTGATGTTCTTGTTAGCCGCTTCAACAGCCCCATTCATCTTGGGTCTGTAGGGAGAGGAATTATGGTGTGCAATCTTGAACTCAGCGCACAACTCTTCCATCATCTTGTTATTCAGATTAGATCCATTATCAGTAATGATCTTATCTGGCACACCATAACGGCAAATAAGTTGATTCTTGATAAACTTCACGACCACCTGCCTGGTCACATTCGCATACGATGCGGCTTCAACCCATTTGGTGAAGTAATCAATTGCTACGAGAATAAACCTGTGTCCGTTGGACGCTTTCGGTTCAATCATGCCAATCATGTCAATTCCCCACATAGAGAAAGGCCATGGTGATGAAATCACATTTAGAAGTGTCGGAGGAATATGAATCTTATCCGCATAAATCTGACACTTGTGGCATTTCTTCACATATTTGCAGCAGTCAGACTCCATTGTCAGCCAATAGTAGCCTGCTCTCAACATCTTTCTAGCCATGGCATGTCCATTAGAATGAGTACCAAATGAACCCTCATGGACCTCAGTCATCAACAGGTTTTCTTCGTGTCTATCCACGCATTTGAGCAGAACCATGTCAAAATTTCTCTTGTAAAGCACTTCACCATTGAGGTAGAAACTGCCTGACAACCTTCTCAGAGTTTTCCTATCTTTCACAGATGCCCCAGGCGGGTAAATCTGGCTCTGAAGGAAATTCTTGATATCAAAATACCAAGGCTTGTCATCATGTACTTCTTCCACTGCAAACACGTGAGCTGGTCTATCCAAGCGCATCACGGTGATATTGGGAACCTCATTCCAATACTTGACCACAATCATTGAAGCAAGCGTAGCAAGAGCATCTGCCATCCGATTATCCTCTCGAGGAATATGATGGAAGTCAACTTCTGTAAATAACGTTGAAATCCTACTCGCATAATCTCTATACGGAATGAGACCAGGCTGATTCGTCTCCCATTCGCCCTTGATCTGATTGACAACCAAGGCCGAATCACCATACACATCAAGATGCTTGATTCTCAAATCAATACATTCTTCCAGTCCCATAATACAAGCTTCATACTCAGCCATATTATTCGTGCATTTGAAAGTTAGCCTCGCTGTAAAAGGAATATGTGTGCCATGAGGAATAATGATTACTGCCCCAATTCCATTTCCGTACTGATTCACAGCGCCATCAAACACCATCGTCCATCTAGAACCAGGTTCCGGACCTTCGTCAAGTGTAGGCTCGTCACAATCTTTCATTTTCAAATACAGAATCTCCTCGTCTGGGAAGTCGTACTGAACAGGCTGATGATCTTCAATCGGCTGATGTGCTAAATGGTCAGCCAAGATACTACCTTTGATAGCTTTTTGAGCTCGATACTCGATATCATACTCAGACAACAACATCTGCCAACGGGCAATCCTCCCAGTTAAAGCAGGTTTCTCGAAAATATACTTGATTGGATCCATTCGGGATATCAACCAAGTTGTATGATTTATCATGTACTGGCGTAGACGCTTAGTAGCCCAAGCCAAAGCACAACACGTCTTCTCAAGCATAGAGTATCGAGACTCACAATCAGTAAACTTCTTACTGAGGTAGTAAATAGCAGATTCTTTCTTCCCTGATTCGTCTTGCTGACCGAGTACACAACCCATCGAATCTTCAAGAACTGTCAGATACATGATCAGAGGTCTTCCTTCTACAGGCAGAGACAAGATCGGAGGTTCAGACAGATACTCTTTGATACTGTCGAAAGCTTTCTGGTAAACCTCGGTCCAATCAAGAGACTGATCTTTCCGAAGAAGCTTGAATATCGGCGCACATGTGGCAATCATGTGGGATATAAATCTGGAAATATAGTTCAAGCGGCCAAGAAAACCTCGGACTTGCTTCTCAGTTTTGGGCGCAGGCATGTCTTGTATTGCTTTGACCTTTGCAGGATCAACTTCAATACCTCTCTCGCTGACAACAAAACCCAACAACTTGCCAGAACGAACTCCAAATGTACATTTGTTCGGATTCAGACGAAGCTTGTACTTCCTCAGACGCTGAAAAAACTTCAACAAATGTTCAACATGTTCAACTTCCGTTCTAGACTTAGCAATCATGTCATCGACATAGACCTCTATCTCCTTGTGCATCATATCATGAAACAAGGTAGTCATAACACGTTGATACGTGGCTCCGGCGTTCTTCAAACCGAAGGGCATCACTCGATAACAGAATGTTCCCCAAGGTGTGATGAATGTTGTCTTCTCCATATCCTCGGGTGCCATTTTGATCTGGTTATAACCGGAAAATCCGTCCATAAACGAGAAGACTTTGAATTTAGTTGTATTGTCTACCAACATATCAATGTGTGGTAGAGGAAAATCATCTTTCGGACTAGCTTTATTCAAATCTCTGTAATCAACACACATACGGACTTTTCCGTCTTTCTTAGGCACAGGCACAATATTGGCCACCCATAGAGGATATGTAGAAGTCACCAAAAACCCCGCATCGATTTGCTTCTGAACTTCCTCTTTGATCTTCACTGCCATATCTGGATGAGTTCTTCTGAGCTTCTGCTTCACTGGCACGCACTCAGGCTTCAAAGGCAGGAAATGTTGCACAATATCTGTATCTAGACCTGACATGTCTTTATACGACCAAGCAAAGATATCAGAATATTCTCGCAGCAAACTGATCAACTCCTTCTTGACAGACTCTTCAAGAAGTGCCCCAATCTTCACCATCCGAACACAATCTTCAGACCCCAAGTTGACTGTTTCTAGATTCTCGAGATGCGACTGAATGATCTTCTCTTCGTGCTCAAGGAGACGGGTAATCTCATCAGGAATCCCTTCAACATCATCTTCCTCTGCCTCGAATACAGGGAGTTCAAAATTGGGAAATGGCGTTGGATCATTATATTCAATGGGTTCTAGAATCAACCTGCATAATGATTTTGGATAATAAAAAGCTTTAGAATTTAAACAAACAAATCATTATGCAGATGAAAAGATTGCTTTTATTCTTGTTTTTTAGGGTTTTTTGTGATCACTGATTTCATGCAAAAAGCAAAAAGTGAAAACAAATGGAAAAACAAATGTTTAACAATGCATTAATTGAATGAAAATATCATTGTATTTATGCTGCCAACAATGTCATCACTCCTCCTTTTGGCATGGGAGAAGGGTTTTTAAACAAAGCAAACATATTACGCTGACTTATGAATGACCGTAGGAACATCCACAGCGACCCAATTGTGGCAGGCACCACCAGGAATGACAAAGTTGCTCAAATCCTCTGTATCCTCTTCCAGAATAGCAGCAGTTTCTTCAGTCGGATCGGCGTGGATAAAACCTCCACTCTTGAACAACCCTTGCTCGTTGAATGCCCCAGAAGAATAGCCAATGCCAGCCCGAGACTTGTTGTCTTCAAGCTCAATCATCTTCCCCAAACCAGCAACTGCACCACATTCAATGGCCAGTTTCGCATCACGATAGGAAGCAAATGAAGGAGACTTCTTCTCAATTGGCTCAGCAATAGACAAAGCTTGGAAAGGCGTTCCAACTTCATCCTCAGCATCAATATATGAGAAATAAGACAGGTGGCTAACCAGGAGAGCCTTTTCTCCCCCTACCACGACCAGTTTCTTATTCTTGACGAATTTCAGCTTCTGGTGTAGGGTGGATGTCACGGCGCCAGCCTCGTGAATCCATGGTCTACCAAGGAGACAGCTATAAGATGGGTGGATATCCATAACCTGAAAGGTGATCTGGAACTCACTTGGTCCAATCTTGATTGGGAGATCAACTTCCCCAATCACGGTCTTGCACGACCCATCGAAAGCTTTCACAACAACACCACTCTGCCTCATGGGAGGCCCCTGATATGACAATCTCGAAAGAGTGGTCTTCGGCAATACATTTAGAGATGATCCAGTGTCCACCAGCACATTGGACATGGCGTCGTTCTTGCAGTTCATAGAAATATGTAAAGCCATGTTGTGGTCTCTTCCCTCCTCAGGAAGATCAGCGTCACAGAAACTCAAAGTGTTGCAAGTAGTGATGTTTGCAACAATACTGTCAAACTGTTCAATGGTGACGTCATGATCAACATAAGCCAAATCCAACACTTTCTGCAGAGCCTCCCTACGAGGTTCCGAATTCAGAAGCAACGATAGCACAGAGATCTTGGACGGTGTTTGTAGAAGCTGGTCTACAACATTGTACTCACTCTTCTTGATGAGCTTCAGCATCTCATCACACTCTTCATTCACAATGCCACTCGGGCCAACAGAAGAAGTAGGAGTCTTTTGTACAGAGGAGGGTTTGGCAACAGGTGCCGGATTCGGAACATTCACTGCAGTCCCAACCGGACGCTCAGCGGAATCAGAAACAACATGAGGCTTCGGGGGTGCAGAAAATACACGACCACTACGGGTCAACCCGCTCACATCAGCAATATTTACCACAGAGGTTGAAGGCAACGCCACTTCTCTCCCCTCTTCAACAACAACAGCACTGTAACGAAAGGGAATCACTTTCTCGAAAGAATAAGGCACAGGGCCTGCAGGCTTGATGACCAGAGAAGGAGAAGTTTTCTGTTTGCTACCATCATATCGGATGACAACAGGCTATGGAATCTTGAACACCGGAGAAATCACCTTCACCTCAGGTTCATCTTCATCAACGTTTCTGTTCTGCAGAATCTCAATAGTCCCATCGTCTAGCAACTCTTGCAACTCTTTGCGGACTTGGCGACAACCCAATCTATTGACAGAGCAGATACGGCATTTGTCATGGTCGTGCTCCATATGACTGTAATCACACAGTAGACGATGCAACTCGACCAATGACTGTCGAATATGGCTTACATATTTGACTTTGTATTTGCCAGGGCAACCCTGGACCATGTTAACTGACTTCCCATGCTCGGGCAATGGGTTCTTCTTAGCATTGGGGCCTGAGTCCTCAAAGCTCAGAATGCCGCATCTCATAAGCTCCTGAACCTTAGTCTTCAACTGAAAGCAGTTCTCTACATCATGGCCCGGAGCGCCAGAATGATAGACACAGTGCAAATCAGGCTTATACCACCACTGAGGGTTAACAGGTATAGCCGGAGGATCCCTTGGAGTAATCAGTTTCCGCTCTATTAAAAAGGGATACAACTCTGCATACGATACAGGAATCGGATCGAAA
Source organism: Lathyrus oleraceus (assembly GCF_024323335.1). Classification (NCBI taxonomy): domain Eukaryota; kingdom Viridiplantae; phylum Streptophyta; class Magnoliopsida; order Fabales; family Fabaceae; genus Lathyrus; species Lathyrus oleraceus. Next base: position 452,749,201 of record NC_066585.1, on the reverse strand, counting down.
GTGATCTTCTTCCTTTCATAATTCTGACCAACTGGATTACTACGAGGATGATAAGCCTACTGCTGAGGGCGATGCTGTTGTTGATGATAAGGTTGAGGAGATTGTTGTTGATTGTGTTGCTGATGTTGATATTGCTGATGTTGCTGATGCTGATAATTGTCCCTGAAGACAGGTGCTACACTAGCCACCTGATGCTGATGACGCATAGGCTTCCTCTTATCAGAGGGTCTTCTGGTTTTAACATGGGATTGCACAGCATGTGCCTCCCCATCTTTCTTCTTAAACGCCCCATATCGTTTAGAAGAGCCTTCATCCTTAGACAAACGTCCTTCCCGAACTCCTTCCTCCAATCGCATCCCCATGTTCACCATTTCGGTGAAATCAGAGAGAGCACTTGCGATCATCCGCTCATAATAAAATGAACTAAGAGTCTTCAGAAAGATCTTAGTCATTTCCTTCTCTTCCAGCAGAGGAGTAATCTGAGCTGCCAGCTCTCGCCACCTCTGGGCGTACTCTTTAAATGTCTCTTTGTCCTTCTGGGACATGGCTCTGAGTTGATCACGGTCAGGAGCCATATCAACATTATATTTATACTGCTTGACGAAGGCTTCGCCAAGATCGTTGAAGGAACAAATATTTGCACTATCAAGGCTCATATACCACCGAAGAGCTGCACCGGACAAACTATCCTGAAAGTAATGAATCAGCAGTTGATCATTATCCGTCTGAGTAGACATTTTCCTGGAATACATAACCAGGTGACTGAGCGGGCAGGTGTTCCCCTTATACTTCTCAAAGTCAGGGACTTTGAATTTGAAGGGTATCTTCACACCGGGAACTAAGCATAATTCAGCAGCATATTTTCCGAACAAGTCCTTCCCTCGAAGGGTCTTCAATTCCTTGCGGAGTTCAAGGAATTGGTCATTCATCGCATCCATCTTTTCATTAACATCTGGGCCCTCAGACGGCTCAGAATGATAGATGGTGTCGTCTACCCTGGGAATGGTATGCACGACAGGAGGAGGCATCGCAAGGACCGGGCTAGATGCCGGCATAGAAGCAAAGGTAGGAGCTGGAATATCAGGCATAAAACCAGGAGGCATACCCCAAGGAAACCCGGGCGGCATGGCATTCGGCACAAAATGGGCACTAGCAGCTGGCACTGTTGATGAAGCAATCTCTGATATAACAGTCCTCTGGGGAGGAGTTGTAGGAGTCGGATACGGTTGATTCTGAGCAGCCAAGAATTGCTCCATCAGAGCACTCAGTCTAGCGACCTCTTCCTTCAGCTCACGGTTCTCTTGTTCTAACTGATCCATCACTCTTGCAGAATTGGCTCGGGTGTAGTACCGATGAGTCAGCTTGTCTTCAAAATAAATGAAGAGCACAGAGTTAGGCCACAAACAAGAAGACCAGAACAACACCTGCTTATGCAAAATGATGCATGCAATGTTCGTGCATATGCTTTGTTTTTATTTCAAGGAACCTTTAGGGTTCTATTTGCAAATTTTGAAATATAAAGCATTTAATCGCATATGGAAAATATCTCATCAAATATATATATTCGAGACAAAGAAGTACAGCATTGTCAATCATATTACAAGGGAAAAGGAAAATAAACATCCTATGGATCCCTAGAAGCTCGAGATGCTGGAAGACGAGATACACAAAGCCTCTTGACCTCTCTCTTATATGCTGCTTCCATATCCGCTTTCTCCTTAGCAAGTCGATCATACTTCCTCTTCCAGAATTTGGAAGACTGAGGAAGCAGGGAAGTCTAGGTATCATTCGGATCATCAATGACCTGATGCTCGAGGAACTCGATCAGAGCGTCCTTCTCCTTTAGCTGTTGAAGCAACTCTTCTCTTTCACGGATCCAGGCACGTGAAAGGTCTTCTTCTCTCAACTCCTCTACGCCTTGGTTAGGGAGGGTTGAAGGCCCAGCCACAACCAAAGGTGTAGGTCTCGGATAATCGTAAGGCATAAGATACTCTGATGCTCTCTGTCTGACCCAAGAAGTATACGGCTCCAAAGCAATGCAGTTCTTCGGACCCAACTCGCTTCTACCCTTCTTGTGAATCTTGCGCCAAGCGCGGACCATCCTGGCTTTCAGGCCTTGGGGATCTTTACCCTCCTGGAAGAACACACCTTCTAACAGAATTTTATGAGGTTTATCCTTTAGGGGGAACCCAAGCTGACGACGTGCTAAGATAGGGTTGTAGCTGATCCCACCACATGTACCAAGAAGAGGCACATTAGGGAATTCACCACAATAATCAATGATCTGAACTGTATCATACACGCGATCATACCAAGAGATATCATCATTGGTGAGAGACATGAGTCTCGTAGACCACCGTAGACATCCCTTGTTCTCCTTGAAGGCAACCGTCTGCGGTAAGTGAGAAATAAACCACTTATACAACAGAGGCAAACAACACACAATAGCTCCTCCACCCTTTGCATTCCTCAGATGCAAAGAGAAATAGGTATCACCCAACAGAGTAGGAACGGGATTAAGAACAGAAAAGATCCTAATGGCGTTCACATCCACAAATTTGTCGATGTTGAGGAATAATACCAATCCATAGATGAGCAGTACGAATATGGCCTCAAAGGCATTCTCACTCATGGCCTTCCCATAAACGGTAGCTTGAGCGACGAGGAAATCAGAAGGAAGACCCCAAATTCCACCTTTGGTGGTCATATGCGCTTCAATCAGGGATTCATCTATGTGCAACAAGTTTGCGATCTCTCGAGAAGTCGGAATACTCTCCAAGCCACTGAACGACACCTGATCCAGAATAGGAATACCCACAAGGTGAGCATACTCCTTAAGTGTAGGCAACAACTGAAAGTCCGGAAAAGAGAAGCAGTGATACAGAGGATCATAGAATTGTGCCAAAGTGCTCATCAACCCTTCATCGACCTGAGTAGTCAACAGAGGCAGAAGCTTCCCATAGCGAGCTTTGAAACCCAAGGGATCTAATACATAAGATGTCAGATTCCTTAACTCTTTCAGATCGGGCTGTCTAAAGCTGTACTTTTTTGTATGCCTTTTTGGTCTTTCCATGTCTGAAAATTTTGCAAATAAACCCTTTAAGTTCCTTGAAAATTTTCTGATTTTTCTGATGACATGAATGCAGATGAATGCATGAATGTATGAATGCAACAATCACACTCAAGGATCAAGCAAATCACACCAGACAAAGGTCATGGGAAAGCTCATAGCATCCTTAATATCAATCATCCATTTTGGTGGATTATGGTTTTCACCTTATCAACACCCAAGTTCCATTGATATTAACGATACATGAACCGGCTCAATCATCCTTAATATCAATCATCCATTTTGGTGGATTATGGTTTTCACCTTATCGACACCCAAGTTCCATTGATATTAAGAATGTCTGAACGACTCAACCACGAATTACGGGTTTGTTGAGAGTCACGAGCATGGAGTCTTGGTTAAGAACCACCCAAAGGGAGTGTACTAGGGTTTAAACCTGCCGAACACGTTCTACAAGAGGTTCCCATAGTCATCATCCCATCTTTCGAATATTACCGGAGGAACGAATACTCGTATTCCAAAAACATTCTCAAGAGAGACTCTTATGAGTGTAGTATCGCGTAACAATCGCATCAGATCTTACATCTGAACGACCTCCGCACTACGTCCTAAAAATAGGCCAAGATGGGCTTGGTAAACTAAGGTCCTTGGCTTCTAAGGCACATGATTGAAATAATAATGCCTAACCACAAATAACTTGTGTGACATTATTAATCCAACATGACCTCCACCAAGTGAATGGACTCGCAAGTCAACTTGCTAAGGAATACTCCACACAAGTCGACGAGACTATGCCATTCTCCTATCCTAAGGTGCACTCGAGTTCGGGTATAGAACTCATCTCACAGAGATCACCAAGCAAACAAGCAATTGTATATCAAGCAATTCAATCATTACAATCAATACAGTAATCCCAAATTGTACAAAAATATGTCAAATAACAAATAAACAAATATCATACAACAAGGGTGAAAAGTAGGCAAAACCACCAAGGATTTTCATCCCCAGTAGAGTCGCCACTTTTCTGTAGCGGTGTATTCGTCACTTTATGATTTTATTGACTAAATCAAAAGCAAAGCATACAAAGATAGAGTCGCCACCGCACTTTTATTTATCCAAAGGAATGGCTAAAAAGCGAACAAAAGCCTAAGAAGTTTTACACATAGAAAACTAATGAAAAGATCATAGATCTGGGTAAGGGGTTAATTACGCAATGGGAAGGTGTTAGGCACCCAAAACGTCCTAGGTACTCCTAGGGAGCCCTTTTCACAACTTGTTGTATGAAATGTTATTTGTTTATGAAATATTTATTGTGCAAACATGGATTGAAGGGATGAGAGAAAGAATATACAGTTTTTATTATTTTTGTGTTTGAACGGATGAACCCGTTGTCTACGTACCTTTCCATGGAAGGTAAGGATCAAAACGCCGTAGTTCGGCTAAAAGATTTCAAAAGGTGAATTGATTGATTTTAAACAAAAGCCCTAAGGTCTTTCATTATCCACGGGAGAAAACTCAACCTTATACAAACAACAAGTCCACCACGTGAGAATAGCTTCGACATACTAGAGGGGTTAACCCTGTTTTCAGTATGGAAGTCTTACGGTTCGATCACTAAGGACAAAAGGCGAGATTAACATCAACCACTAAGATAATTGAGATCTATGGCTAATGTATGAAAACTTATCAAGAATGGACAAAGCCACAAAACAATTGAATGAGTGAAATTAATCAATTAGAGTATTCACAAAAGGAAGTCAAAGTATGATTATGTTCAATTCAAAAGAAGTATCATGAAAATGAAGTTTGAAAAATCAGAGGCTTAAGGCCTAGGTTTCTAATTTGAAAAGAAATGAAAATGTTTGCACAAAGTTTTCTGGTTTGGGTTAACATGCAAATGGAGGTTTATAGAACAAAAAGGGTGGAGGGTTAAGGGATGTAAAACTTCTTAGATGTTCACCTCTTGAGATCATATGTAGATGATTCAAGTGATTCCTTTGGAAAAGGCAACTCAAAGCAATAAGCAAATAGAACAAGGTAAATGGATACCGGATGCCAATCAATGGACTTATTCCAATCTCACAAAGCAAAGAAAACAATGATACCAGATGCCAATCAATGGACTTATACTAGTCTCACAAAGCAAAGAAACAATGATACCAGATGCCAATCAATGGACTTATACTAGTCTCACAAAGCAAAGAAACAATGATACCAGATGCCAATCAATGGACTTATACTAGTCTCACAAAGCAAAGAAAACAATGATACCAGATGCCAATCAATGGACTTATACTAGTCTCACAAAGCAAAGAAACAATGATACCAGATGCCAATCAATGGACTTATACTAGTCTCACAAAGAAAAGAAACAATGATACCAGATGCCAATCAATGGACTTATACTAGTCTCCTACCATATCACAGGAAAACAACTGCCAGATCAGTGGACTTATAATTGATCCCTCCATGGACAAAGAAAAATGTTACAAAGTAATGAACAAAGATTATGAAATGATGTACAAGTAATGATGATAAATGCACAAAGGTACACTTAAGCAAATATGCACAGATGAATCAAGTAAGCAGACAATCAAGTCAATTAGCACACACTATACACAATCAATTAGGCTCAAGCAAGGTTAAGCTTTACAGCCAACTGGAATGGAGTATTTTGAGCTCTTAACCCTAACATTGAGAGTTAGGGTGAAGCAGATGAAATGGAGATGAGGGGTGTGCCTCATAGCTCTTATCCCTGGTCAGGGAGAGCTTTGATCAATGGAAGGTGTGGGAGTTCAGAAAGTAGGAACTCTTCTCCACAAATGATTGACTCTATAAGATCTTGGGTTCTTATTCACAATGCATCAACACACGGTGTGAGCAAAGTGAATGACACACTGAGTAGCAGGAGATGGATTACACATCTCTTTTATCTTCCAATTGCCTCTTAAGAGGACTTTACCTGCTTGGCACGAAATTAAACAATCACAAGCATTGCCTCTTAAGGAGGACTTCAGACAGGTGCCTACCAATAACAGTAGGTCTTCCAGACTACATGAATATTAGGGATCATACCTAAGTGGTTAAGCAACCAAGCAAAAGCAAAGTTCAAATGAACTTAAAGCAACTTAGGTACCTGTGGAAACACTAAACAAATCAGTACAATGCTCAGACAACAGACAACAGTCAATAAGCAACAGACAATCCCAATGTACAAGATGTGTAAGCCATAAGGCAAACTCAAATGAGTTAGCATCAACCTACAAAACACACAGTGTTAGTAATCAATTTCAAACATCAACAATCACATGATGAAGCATCATCAACTAGGGAACTTGGATGCTTAAACCTGAAATCAAAACTCAAATGTAAGCAACAAACCACTAGGTCAAAGCCTAGGGTCAAAGATGGAGAAAATATTTAAAACAGGGGCTGAAATTCAACACAAAGTAACTTCAAACACATGTTGATATATCCTAAAAAGGCTCACATCAAAATCAATCACCAAATGCATTTCATGATCAAAAGAAGTTCAAGGCAACTTCAAAGCTCATATGTGATCATCATGAATGAAAAATTCAAATCAAAACAGAAATGATTCAAATAAATCTGGAAAAAATCATGCACATTCAAGACATCTAACATGATCCACATAAAAACAATCAGAAGAATCAGAGATCATTTGGCATGGAAATTAAATGGTATAAGTTGGACATTCAAAGGTGTGACACAAATTGTCACACCAGGTTAGCACAAGCATAAAACAGCAATGGAGCATAGGAAAAATACCAAATCAAAACCAAAATGTCAAGCAATGTGTCTAGAATTAGCATGCAATATTTCAGGTTCATTGGATAAGAAACAAGCATTTCACAAAGAGATAAGCAAGGCAAGGTCACACATGCATATGTATCCAATCATCCTAGAACAAAATACTTTTCCAGCCAGGCACAACTTGTAAATTCATGCTCATAAAAAACTAGACAGAATAAGGAGCATTTTGCAAAACATTGGGATCAAATTGGATGAGTTTTCAATTTATTATGATTTTTCTAAGTTGAGGAAAAAATTAAAAAATGAAAATGGACATGTAGTATGAAATAAGGCATAAAATGATGATGCATTTTGAAAAAAGTGAGCCAGCCGGGAATCGAACTAGGTGGATTTTTAAATGAGCGCGCGCTTCCAAAACGGTGCCGTTTCCCTGTAAAACCCTAGCACTCCAGAATTCGTAGCTAATTTGAAATTTCGTAGAAAAACTGTAGCAAATTCATAGCCAGTTCTGGAAAACTCATAATCTTCATCTTCTTCATGAGGAAGAAGATGAACAGTAACGAAGCTTCATGCGTTTCCAGAAAATTTCTCCAGAAATTCAAAACTCATACATCATTATGTTGCATTTTTCATGTAGATGATAGATCAAACAAAAGCTAAGCATGAATCATCATATCAAGAGCAAATCGAACAAAATAAAATTCATGCATGGAACTTGAATCTACCCTAACTCAGTCAATAAGACACTAAATTACACGATTCTTTCACCAGATTCATCAGGACAACAAGATCTACAACAATATATCAATGGATTTCAAAATTACAAGATTCGAATTATGACCTCTTGAAGAGCAGAACCTTTGAATTCACACGATCCACAACTTTGAGGTGTCCAAATCCACTCTATAATGCTTGAAATGAAGTTTGATGAAGCAATTGAAGCTTGAATGGTGTTGGATCTAGCTCAAAACAGAAACTCCATTGTCAACTTCATGAACTTCCACCACTTGATTCTTGCACGAATTCACCAATTCAACACTTGATCTCCACAGAATCAAAGCTAGGCAACAAGTATATGAAGTAAAATTGCAAGGTTCTTCGGAAAAAAAATTGAATTATGAATGAGAGAAAAATTTGGAGTGAGAGAGAATTTGGATCTTGAAAATGTGAAAAAATGATTAACCCCCCTCTATTCTGTTATGATTATGGTATTTATATGCTGTACTAATCCACCCTTAATCCAAATTAATCATGCTTAGTTAAGTTGAAATTAAGTGAAAACAAGGTGCATGGCAAAAAAAATGACAAATTGGAGGGTGTGTGAAGCATGCACACGTGAATAGTAACCAATGTATGATCAAAACAGAATTATGTATTGATACAAAGGATTATGCATCGATACATACTGTATTTTGCCCTGCATGGATCGATACGAAACTCGTATGGATCAATACATAACACATTTTGCCCTGCATGGATCGATACAAAACTCGTATGGATCGATACATAGCACATTTTGCCATGCATGGATCGATACGAAACTCGTATGGATCGATACATAACACATTTTGCCCTGCATGGATCGATACGAAACTCGTATGGATCGATACATAGCATATTTTGGCCATACACACTTGATGATGATTTGATCATATCTCCTCAACCGTTCATCAGATTCCCATGATCTTGGACTTTTTGGAAATGGGAGAGAAAGATATACAACTTTCATGTTTAACAAAATTTCATTTGAAGCTTTTTTCGATGATGTAAGATTGAGTTGAAGTTGGTCCTAAACCCTTCCATTTTGAAAATATTAGGTCACTTTCCATTTCTGGAAGCCTTTGACTTGACTTCAAATTCTTCAATGTGAGTGTTTAAGATGTCAAACGAGACTTGTTTGAACATGAATGAAGTATTTCCAATCAATTCCCACCTCCAAATCCATAGTTGACTTTGCAGTTAACTTTCTGGGTCTTCAGATGACCTGGAAATGTCCTGATGAAATTTAGACCTCTACCACTTGGGATTTTGCTTCAAAATGAAATCATAGCTCATATGAACTATTGATAATGATCATGGGGCCTAAATCTCAAGAATAACCACCATCTATTGCTCAATGAATGCCTTTCATTGCTTGGCCTGCAAATGCTTCAGCTGCAAGTAACAAGGGTTAATGACATATTTTTGTACCTTTTGGTTAGTGATAAAAAGAAATGCAATGACATACAAATGCAAGAAATGCTTGGTGATCAAGAACCACTCTCAAAGAATATCCCACCCATAGGGAAGGAAGCAAGGTGTCTAACGATCCTTGAGGCAATGCTATGTCATGATGTGATGCCATGAGGGATCTTAGGGACAAAATTCGGGTCTTACACATATGAAAATGCTTCCAAGAGAAAACTTACTCTAAATTACATTCCAAACAACTTTCATGTTGATATCTAGAGCTAGTTTTGTTTGGAAAATCATTTTCTATGTTGAAACATTATAGGTCATTTTGTCTAAACCCTAATTTGAAAGTCAACTTCCCAAGGCCATAACTTGATCAATTTTTATGATATGGAATATTTCCAAGTTTCACAATCAAATTCAATGTGTCTAATTCAACTTTTATGATTGGAGTGGGAGCTAATTCAACTTTTTTGAGCATGTGATATGAGGTTACATTATAGGTCACTTTTGACCTATACCATTGATCAAGTGATTTTTCCAAACTTCAAAAATGCATAACTCTATCATTTTAAATCCAAATGACATGAAATTGGTGACCATTTTTAAGGTATTTGAGAGAGATACAACTTTTATGAAGACACGTTTCTCATTTGAAGCTCATGTAAAAAGTTAAGCAAGGTGGAATATTGAGACATATGGCTTGACACTTAGAAATATTTTGATATGTCAAAAATTTCCAAACTTCCACCTTAAATTTCTCCAAATTCCAAGCTAAAAATTAAAAAGTGTTGAATATGAAAGCTGTATCTCTTGATCTCACCTTTACAAAGAGCTCAAATTCATTCATTTTGGACAAGGAATGCATAGGCTGCGGATGGCATGAACATGGTGACATCACTTGGAAAGGATCAAACTTCAAATTCAAATGCACACTTGCCTTACAATCCAAGCTCAATTCAGCCTATCTAACATTCATTTGTGGACTTATTGCAATGATCTCACGAGCCTGTACACACCCATGCACCCATGAATCACCATTTTTCCAAATTTGGAAAGTGATTTCAAGTGTGCAAATATCAATGATTTCAGCTATAAATAGAGCTCCAATTGCTCAAAATTTCATTCACATTCGCGCCACCTTTGATCCCCCATCTCAAACCCTCACTTTGCAAAGGATAAACCTGAGAAATTCTTTTGAATTTGAGGTTGAATTTCCACTATTTTGAAATTCAAATCTCCAATAATCCACAGCCTTGTAAGCATCCAATCCTTCTTCTGCAAGCAAGTGGAATGAGACCAAGCACAAGCAAGATCAAGATCAGTTGAATCCATACCTCCATTGAAGGTATTTTCTAGAAATTTTGAACTTTTCGATTCTCTCAAATTCTTGCTCAATTCTATTGATTCTTTGGTTGTCTGAAGTCCTACCAATGTAGGCAAGAAGATTGAGTTGCTTTGAGGCCAAATCGAAGCAACTCAGTTCATGTACCTCAAATTTCAACTCCATGTATCTCTCAATATACTTGGAGTTAGGATGAACTGAGGTCAAATTCGTGCTCAACGCCATTTTTTCTTTCAGATCATGTCCTCGTTTTTCATTTTTTTAATGGTGATGAATGAACCAGTCCGACCAGGGTCGTCGGAGAAGACGATCGGCTTTTGGACGCCGGTGATGTGCTGGCTTGGTTCTGAGCCTTTGGATTAATTTGAATTGTTTTCATCTGGAGCGTGCATTTGAATTACCAATGTTGCCACGCGCTGATTAGTGACCAGCATGGATAGCACGTTCCTGGCCACTTGATCTGCCACCTCAATTAATGAGGGAGATCAAGTGGTCCACGTTTTTTCTGATATTTTAATTTTCATTTTATTTTCTTTATTTTCAATAATTCATATTAAATTCAATATTGATCCAAAAAATATGGGACTTTCATCAAAAAATTTCAAAAGTTTTTCGCTTTCATATTCCGAATGAAAATTATTTTTTGGATCATTATTAATATTTTTCATGAATTATATGATTTTGTATTTGTTTTTAATTGTTTGAACATATTTTTAAATGTCCAAATATTATGAATTTTTTTCTCCAAGGTCCTTTGACCTTGTTTGACCTATGATAAATCTCATGGCCATTTCTTTGGTGTTTTGATGAGATTTTAGGAATTGGACAAACCATATTTAATTTAAATGCACTATTTTAGTATTTTTAATTTGAATAAACGTCAAATAAATTTGTTGACCAATTGTGATGACTTGATTATGTTTAACTCTTGTTGTTGGGCCTTGGTCAAGGTTGATTTTACTTTGTCAAATTAATATCATTGGATTTAGGGGATTGATGGAATGTACATTCCATCTCCCAAAATGAATGGATGATATTAATTTGGTAAAAGTCCTCCTTTGACCAATTTGTGATTTCATTCATTCCCCTCCCACTTCATCTTATTCCCTTTCTTCATTCATTCATTCCACTTGGAATATAACATCTCAAAGTCCTAATGCTAGTTGATTGAAAAATTGACATGAGTATGGATGAGATTAGGCAACACCTTTTTCATATTCTTTTTGTGTGTGGTATGTTTAATGAGTATAGTCCATTATACTATGTCTCTAACATGCATCAACACCAAATTTCTATTGCCCGGCCTCAAATAGTTGTGACTTCTACATAAGTCCAATTACGATTGCTTAACATAGAGCTAAATTTGTTACATAAAAGGCATAAGCATTCTAGTTAGTGAGATTGTAAGTCTCCCCTCTTTCATGGTATTGTGTGGAAACTTGGTCGTCTTTCCTTCCTTTGGAAGATGTTTTGGCTCAAGGATCCATGCTTGTGATAAGTGGGTTGAGTGTTCTCCAAAGAATGTCTTGAGATGAAAAGCAAAAGCTAAACAATACTAACTTCTAACCTATTAACTACTAACTTTTAATTTCAAGCTTTTATTTTAATGCCATTTACTTTTAGCACTCTATTTCATTTGCCATTGTTCATATCATTCTAATTGTTTATGTTAATGCAATTTTCACTTTGTCCATTTGGACCATTGTGTGATATATTTTGTTTGTGTATATTTTGCTTGTTTATGTGGTCTTTGACCATTAATGTACATAATAATAACAAAAAACCTAAAAAACTTCTGAGTGGACTGTTGGCTTGATCTTGGACAAATGGACTTAGAATCTAGGCAACCTTCCTATGCTAATGGACTTGGCCAATGCCAACTTGTTGAATAACCAAGTGCTTGCAAATTTGAACTTCATCTGATACATCATTCAAGACATCTCTAAGTTCATCTACAACATGATCATTGTATAGATGTTATTTTGAACCTGTGACTTGTGGAATTCATCTGTTACATGAGTTATTTTGAAGAAGATCATGGAAGGGATAAGCTTGGATGTGGCTCTCTTTATTTGATGCCTTTCTCTTCAAGATAATATAATTTTTCATTTGTATGTTGCTTGATTCTAAAAGTCCAAGGGAATTCTGGGTTTCTATTGACATTCTTGTCTATTGGATTGCTATCCACTTGGTCAGATCTTTTCAACTCTAAACTTTTAATTTTATGCATAGGATAGTCTTTTCATCTTCTCCCCATTTCTTTAATTTCAAAATCTCTCCCTCCCTTTTTCAAAATCTTCTTTGTGTGAACTACTTTTGTTCTAAACTTTGACCACTTTTGCAAAAAGATAGAAACTTTGGTCTTATGTCATTGCATTTTCAAACTTCTTTTCTTAAATCAAACTTGTAAATAAACTTAACTATACTTGACTTAAACTTTCAAAAATCCAAAAAGAACTAACTCATTCAAACCATTTTAGGCCTTTGTGCCTTTCAAACTTAAATTTTTTTAAAATCAATGCATCCATTTTGAAATTTGTATCACGAACTACGAGGTTTTGATCCCTCATGTTTATGTTGGTACATAGGCACAAGACCAAAGGTCTTGTCAAATACAAAAATATAATTAATGAATTCTTTTCTCATCCCCCCATTCTATTTGTTTGTAAACATCACTTTGTACAAAATACATATGCACACAAAAAGGGCTCCCTAGGAGTAACTAGAACACTTTGGGTGCTAACACCTTCCCTCTGTGTAACCAACCCCCTTACCTGTGATCTTTGACTTTTTATTAGTTTTGATTTGAAAACTTCTTATTGTTGGGTTTTGTTCGTACTTTTTCCCTTTTCCCTTGGAAACAATAAAAGCGCGGTGGCGACTCTTGTTATTTGATCTCTAGCTTGTCAATAGCTTGATGATCATGAATTTCCCGCTACACTCCCAAAACCTCATTGGTTAGTTAACCATCACTTCTACTATTTAAAATCCTTTTGAAAAGTGAATTCTTGTGTTGAACTAGATGAACATATGACTGGAGAACATCAAGGAGAATAAGTGGGTTAAAATAAATCTTGAGCCATAACTCCTTTTTTTTTCTTCTGAAACCATGAATCAGGACATGTTACAAACCTCAAAAGACATAATTAAATCAGGGTTTATTTCGAAAGAATACTACATCAAGATCGCGTTAAAACTGACTCCTAAATATTTGTTTATCATTTGTGTTGGTATTGATATGCCATTCTAACTTGTTATTCATCCACTATATGTCATCATCTTAGTGAACAAACATGGATTTTCAGAATTGAGATAAACATATCATTAAAATTATCATTTTCAAAATGAACATTTTTACTTGTGAATAAGCACTTGACATCAAGAAAGTTTCCATAATGGGAAGTTTGGTCACACCAAGGGGGAAAATGCATGAAGATTCGATTGAGCAAAAGGGCAAGCCACTTCAAGATGCAACCAATTTAGGGTAATCACGTCGATATTCGAAAAATCTCTCTAAGATCAGTAGGCCATGGGAAAAATCACTTCAAGGCTTAAACTGAGGTAGGCCACCTCAAGAGCACAAGAAGTCAATGTCTCAGGGAGATAGTTAATCAGGGGCATACAATTTCAAGACTGGGGTAGAGACAGATTGTGAAGGTACAAGTTCTCTCCATGTTTCAAATCAAGCACAAAGGCGTGTCAACAACTATTGATCCTAAAGTAGGTTTCGGAGAAGGACGTCTTCATCACCCTTATCCTATCCTCAAAACTCCCACCTCCCTCTATATGAGCATTTGGTGAACTATGCATAAATCATTATCATGCATAAATCATGTCGCTTCACTCATGCATATCATTCATCTGGCATAACATAAAGCCTTATAAAAAATCCAAATCCCAATCCTTATTGGCACCTCTAAAGCCCAACTTGCTTGGCACATTCTAACGCCCAACTCTGCATGGCATCTCTCAAAGCCCAACCCCTCTTGGCATCTCTCGAAGCCCAATCCTTATTGGCACCTCTAAAGCTCAACTTGCTTGGCATCTTCTAAATGCACACTTGCTTGGAATCCCTCTAAATCCCAACTTGCTTGGAATCTTCTAAAACCAAACTTGCTTGGCATCTCTCTAAAGCCCAATTTCTCTTGGCATCTCTCTAAAGCCCAATTTCTCTTGGCATCTCTCTAAAGCCCAATTTCTCTTGGCATCTCTCAAAGCCCAATCCTTATTGGCACCTCTAAAGCCCAACTTGCTTGTCATCTCTCAAAACCCAATCCTATTGGAACCTCTAAAGTCCAATTTGCTTGGCATCTCTTAAATCCCAATCATAGTTGCCATATTTTAAAGCCCAACTTTTCTTGGCACCTTCAAAGACCAATCCTCATTTGCACCTCAAAAACCCAATCCTTATTGGTATCCGTAAAGCCCAACTTGCTTGACAACTCCTAGAAAGCCCAACTTACTTGGCATCCCACAAATCCCTACTACTTGCATCATGCATATAGTAATCATTATTACATATAATTGCATCCTCAAACGCGTAACATATCCACCAAGATGGAGCATTACGCCATAAAAATTCACACATGCATACAAAACATACACCAGGTTTGGTACCTTGCACGAAGAACCCGACAATAATGTACCTCCGAAGAGAACATTACTTATACAAATTCCCAAATGATATTCCTAGCAAGTTCCCTACGAAGTCCAACTTTGGTTAACACTCTTTTAAAGCCCAATTCCCGTCTGGAAAACTCTATCAAAGCCCAATTCTTGTCTGGAAAAATACTTTCAAAATCCAGTTCCCATCTGGCTAATCTTTTCAAAATCCAGCTCCCATCTGGCTAATCTTTTCAAAATAAAGTTTCCTTCTAATAGTCAGTTCATGTCTAGCTTAGCTTTCCAAAACCTAATTCTTACATAGTAGTCATTTCCCGTCTAGATTATCTTTACCAAATCTAGTTCTTGTATGGTAGTCAGTTCCCGACTAGCTTAGATTTACAAAATCCAGTTCCCATTTGGTAGTAGTTCTTGTCTGGCTTATCTTTATAAAATCCAGTTCCCGTCTACTTTATCTTTTCAAAGTCCAGTTCCCATTTAGAAAATATTTTCAAACTCCAGTTCCTGTCTGGAGAATCATTTTCAAGACCTACACTCCTTATGCTTGCCTTATGCAAGTACATAATCAATCTTTACTTTTGTGGAACCCCGTGGGAATATCTCAACCACCAATACTTGCCAAAACTCATCAGTAGAGGAAAAAAAATAAAATGCCTACCTTTTCTCTTCAAAGTGCAAACTTTCTAGTTCAATTATCAAGGTCTGCTCCATACAAAAAGTGTTTCATCCTTGTGGATAACATTCAGCCCTCACAAAAAATAACTCACACTGTTGCATATCATGCATAACTTCATGCATCATGAAGAATCAATCATACATTGCATGCATCATGAACATTAAACATTTTCTCTTGCAACTAATTTATTTCCACAACATAATATTTCATTCAATCTCTAGTAGATGGCCTTACAAAAGTTTGTTTGCCAATAAACAAATTCCCAATCATACACTTATCTCTCTCACATTACATCTTCATTCCTCAATGAGATTTTTTTTGGATACTCTTGTATTTAATCCTCTTCTACCTCGAATGCCTGAAAAGTTGTCGCTATTCCTATATTTAGGTTCAAGAAGATTAAATAGGGGCAACTGTCATACACCAAAAGTTTCCCTCCCATTTTCACTTTTCATCTAATTTTTGTTTTTTATTCATCTGCATCCTCTTAGTTATCTAGGCCATTCATTCACAATTGCACCTATTTTCCTTTTTGATTCAAAGGATTTCTATTTATGATGTAGATCATTGGATTATGAATAATACATGGGAAGGGCTTCATGAAGCAATTGCTAAACAATTGTATGGTTCACTGTGCTACATCTTGATTGCTTGAACACCAGAAGCTTGAGATTCATCTGGGAGAAACCCTAATTCTTGGTACAATCTTGGGATGGTATCATGGAATAGGTGATTGTAAGACCCCAATTTTTTCCCTAAGATCCCTCATGGCATCATAGCATTGCATTGCATAGCCTCAAGGATCATTTGAGCATCTTGGCTTCCTTTCCCTTTAGGTGGGACCTCCTTGTGAGTGGTTTGAGATCACCAGGCATGCTTGTATTATATATCATTGCTTTTCTTGTTTTATTCACTAACCAAAAGCATAAAAATATGTCACTAACATTTGTTTTGCAGTTGAAGCAATCACAGGCCAAGCACTTCAAGAGCATCCTTTGTGCGAGAACTGAGATATTTTCCTTGGTATAAGGACCACATGATCATTCTAAAGAGCTTACATGAGCTAGGGTTCCATTTTGAAACCATTTCATCAAGTGGTAAGGGCCCAAATTCATTCAGACATTTCATGGTCATTTGAGGACCAAAAAGTCAACTGTGCAGTCAACTGAGGGCCTTGAGGTGGGGAAATGAGTTGAGACACCTCATTCATGTTCAAATGAAGTCTATTTGTCATTTCAAACATCTATCTTGAAGATTTTGAGGTCATGGCAAAAGTTTCCAAAAATGGAAAGTGACTTGTAATTTCAAGTTTCCAAAAATGGAAAGTTTTTAGTCCACATTCAACTTGACTTTTCAACATCAAAGAAGCTTCACATGGATTTTTGGTGAACATGAAAGTTGTAGATCTTTCTCTCCCCTTTCCAAAAAGTCCTATTTCATGTCCATATGATGAATGGTTGAGAAGTTATGGCCAAATGATCACAAGGTGTGCATGGAAGTTCAAAGTGACATAACTTTTGATACAAAGCTCCAGTTTGGTCCATTCTTTTTGCAAAATACTCCTCATGACCAATACTTCTCAAAACAAGCCTTGCCATGCATGGAAAAAGTGTGTATGATCATCATTCCTCAAGTGATCATTTTGGAGGGAATTCCATAATTCAAAATTGACTTATGATACAAGCAAGACAACACTTCCATCATGATTATTGATTGATTTTAAGTGAATTTCAGCCCTTGCATGGTACTGTACACGTGGGACATGGACATGTTGGTTCATTTTGCAATTTTGCAATTTCACTCCATATTTCCCTAATCTTAATTAACCAAGGCTTAATTGGATTAGCAGCATCATTAGTGAACCATATAAAAGCTGAAACCCTAACCATAATTCAGAGGAACAGAATTTCAGATCTAGAATTTTCCATTTCCCTCCAATTTTTCTCTCACTTTGAATTTCATTTTTCTTCACACAAACACCAAATCTCTTTGCATATTCTTGTTCCTGGTGCAATTCTGAGCAAGATTCATCCCTTACATTGAGCAATTGAGCAAGAATTCATGCAGTGCAAGATCTTCATCAAGTAGATCGAATTTTGAAATTGAAGAGGATTAAAGTGGTTGCAACTGTGGATCTTTGCTTAAAGCTTCATAGGAAGTATGAGAAGGAGATCTGGAGCTTTTGGACACTTGAGAGCTTGATTTCAGAGAACTGCATTTCCAAGTACATTAGTTGCTTGCTTTTAGCTCTTGCTTGAGCTTTGGATTATGGTTGATACACCACTTAGGTAGTTATCCTCTTACTCCATGTAGTCTGGAAATCCTGTCACCTTTTTGGCAGGCATTTTGCTGGCAAGTCCTCCTTAAGAGGCTCTGTTTGTGTTTGTATACATTGTGCCAAAGACCTCCAAGATGAGGCATGTGCTACTTGATAAGTCCTCCTAAGTGAAGAGGCAATTGACGGATAGAAGGGATTAGTAGCCAATCCCCCGTTATTCAATGAGTCGTTCATTATGCTCGCACTACGTGCTGATACTTTTGGACATGTACCCAAGATCTTTGTCCAGCGTCTGTCAAGTGGAATAGGATCCCTCTTTCTGGATCCCCACACTTTTTTTGTCATAAGCTCACCCAGGCCAGGGTTAAGAGCATGTGGTCTCATCCTTATTTCCATCTTTGATCAGCTTCACCCTAACTCTCAATGTCAGTGGTTAAGAGCTACAGACTACCCTTGTACAGTTTGGCTTGTTTGTCGAGGTTGATATGACCCCTCTTGACTAAAGCCCACCCTTGGTTTGAAGCCTCTTGTATGTAAATAGTGTGTGATGATTGTTTGCATGTTTGCTTTTGATGTGTTTGCTTTTGGTATTTGTTTGTTATGGCTAGGAGTCGGATATAAGTCCATATATTGGCATTCTGTTTCCGTTTTGTTGTTTGGAGTCGGATATAAGTCCATATATTGGCATTCTGTTTCCGTTTTGTTGTTAGGAGTTGGCTATAAGTCCATATATTGGCATTCTGTTTCCTTTTTGTTGTTAGGAGTTGGATATAAGTCCATATATTGGCATTCTGTTTCTTTTTGTTAAGGATCTCTTATTGAGACTTGTGCGATTGCTTTTGCCTTGTGCTTGCTTATTCCAAAGGAACTTACTTGGATCATCTCTATGATCTCAAGAGAGGAACTCCTAGTGTGGTTTCATTTCTTAACCATCACCTTTTTGTTTCCTTCATCTCTCCATCCTAACCCAAACCAAAAAACTTTTTGTGCAAACATTTGACTTTGTTTTCAACATTAGAAACCTAAGCCTTATGCTTTTGATTTTCAAACTTTCTTTTCATAATACTCATTTTGAATTGAATCTTTAAGTCAACTTTGACCATTTTGTACATACTTCTAATTGGTTAATATAACCCATTCAAATGTTTCTTTGTGGTTCCATGTCCACTTCTTAATCAAAAATTTTCATAACCTTTAGCTATTAGGTTTGAGTTATCTTTGTGGTAGATGTAATACTCACCTTTGTCCTTAGTGATGGACAATGAGCCTTCCATGCTTATTATAGGGTTAACCCCTCACTAGCATGTTGAAGCTATCCTCACATGGTGGACTTGTGGTTTTTCAGGTTGAGTTTTCTCCCTTTGATAACAAAAGACCTTAAGGCTTTTGGACCAATCAATCCACTCATTTGTTTCGAAATTTTTTACCCGAACTACGAGGTTTTGATCCTAATCTTTTCATAAGAGGGTACGTAGGCAATGGGTTTATCCATCCAAACACAAAATGTAAATAAACTTGCATATTCTTTTCTCATCTCTTCGATCATGTTTGCACAAATAAAATTTCACAAAAAACAATAACCTTTGCAACAAGCGTGAAAAGGGCTCCCTAGGAGTACCTAGGATGCTTTGGGTGCCTAACACCTTCCCATTGCATAACCAACCCCCCTTACCCAGATCTTTGTTTCTTTTACTAGTTTTGTTTATAAAACTTTTAGGTTTTTGTTCGCTTTCTAACCTTTCCTTTGGATAAATAGAAGTGCGGTGGCGACTCGACTTTGTATGATTTACCTTGGATTTAGTTAATATTTCCAATGGTAACGAATACACCGCTACAGAAAAGTGGCGACTCTGCTGGGGAAAAAAATCTTCCTAGTGGGTTTTGCCAACTTTTCACACTTGTTGTATTATATTGTTTGTGACATATTTTTGTGCGATTTGGGATTACTGTTTTGTTTGTAATGATTGAATTGCTTAATATATCAATTGCTTGTGTGCTTGGTGATCTTTGTGAGATGAGTTCTATACCCGAACTCGAGTGCACTTAGGATAGGAGAATGGCGTAGTCTCGTCGACTTGTGTGGAGTTATTCCTTAGCAAGTTGACTTGCGAGTCCATTCACTTGGTGGAGGTCATGTTGGGATCAATAATGTCACACAAGTAAGTTGTGGTTCAACATTACTCTTTCCAATATAGACCTTAGAAGCCAAGGACCTTAGTTTATCAAACCCATCTTGGCCTATTTTTAGGACGTAGTGCGGAGGTCGTTCAAATGTAAGATTTGATACGATTGTTACGCGATACTACACTCATAAGAGTCTCTCTTGAGAATATTTTTGGAATACGAGTAGTCGTTTCTCCGATAATATTCGAAAGATGGGATGATGACTATGGGAACCTCTTGTAGAACATGCTTGGCAGGTTTAAACCCTAGTACACTCCCTTTGGGTGGTTCTTAACCGAGACTCCATGCTCGTGACTTGTAATAAACCCTTGATTCATGGTCGATCCGTTCATACATCCTTAATATCAATGGAACTTGGGTGTCGATAAGGTGTAAACCATAATCCACCAAAATGGATGATTGATATTAAGGATAATATGAGCCATCCCATGACCTTTGTTTGGTGTGCTTTGCTTGATCCTTGAGTGTGATTGTTGCATTCATGCATTCATGCATCCATTTGCATCCATGTCATCAGATAAAAAAAGAAAAATTTCAAGGAACTTAAGGGGTTTATTTGAACAAATTTCAGACATGGAAAGACAAAGAAGGTTTACAAAGAAGTACAGCTTCAGACAGCCCGATTTGAAAGAGTTAAGGAATCTGACATCCTATGTACTAGATCCCTTGGGTTTCAAGGCTCGTTTTGGGAAGCTTCTTCCTCTTCTAACTACTCAGGTGGATGAAGGTCTGATGAGTGTATTGGTGCAGTTTTATGATCCTCTGTATCGTTGCTTCTCGTTTCCAGACTTCCAGCTTTTGCCTACCCTTGAGGAGTATGCCTATCTCGTGGGTATACCTATTCTGGATCAGTTGCCGTTCAGTGGCTTGGAGAGTATTCCTACTTCTCGAGAGATAGCAGACATGTTGCACATAGATGAACCTCTGATTGGTGCTCATATGACTACCAAAGATGGAATTCAAGGTCTCCCTTCTGAGTTCCTCATTGCTCAAGCTACTATTTATGGGAAGGCCATGAGTGAGGATACCTTTGAGGCCATATTTGTACTTCTCATCTATGGGTTGGTATTTGTCGCATCCTGCGAAAAATCAACCGGCGAGACTCAAAATAAAACACACAGAGCCGCCACTAAACGTTATTTATCCCAAGATAGGGAAAGGAAACGCTCAGAGAAACCTGGAAAGACATGGTCTCGCGACCAGAGAGAAAAGGTTCGGGAGTCGGTTACGCGAGGGGAAGGTATTAGCACCCCTCACGTCCTAGGTACTCCTAGGGATCCACGTCCTAGAATAAAGAAAAGGTTGCTAAACATCACACACACACACGGGGAACGCAGGTGGGGTTAGGAGAAACGGGCTCGATAAGGTATCGCACCTTATGCCTACATATCTTGTCTGGAACAAGAATCAGAGCCTCTGTAGTTCGGCTTACGCACGCCAAACAACACAAAACATACAAACAAGCAAGGGTGGCAAACATGGAGCCCGACAACCACTGGATGGAATTACGTCAGCCTCCGAACCAAAATATGTACAAAACGGCAAACGTGGAGCCCGACTGCCAATCACTGGGCTTACGTCGGCATCCGAGCCCAAACACACAGTCAGATAACAAGTAAACGCACGCAAAAAGAAAAAGGTTGCCCGGAGTGGTCTCGCACGACCACCTGCCTACATACCTCGTCTGGAACGAGGATCAGGGCGATGTAGTTCCCCTAAACAGGGGAGAAACTCTCCTAACCAGAAACAGAGGGAAAAACACGACACTAGGGAGCTGAGACTCGAGCCTAATGTTGTCATGCAAAGTCGCCCTAAGTTCAGGTTTCTAACCTACTTGCATAAGCAAACTATTCCTAACCAGGAAAGAAGCTAACACACAAGCATACAAGCATACCAATCAACATACATCAAATGAGAACAGGCATCTCACACAATCATGTCAATCAGATATCCACATAACACGCACTATAGCCAAACAAGGGGCTCAATCAATCAGGTTTGACTGCCTAAGCAATCGTCTGTACAGGCTATGTTTGCTCTTAACCTTGCCATCACGAGGCTAAGGTGAAGCAGATGATGGGATGAAGTGAGGATCAGACCTCACAACTCTTATCCCTAACCAGGGAGAGCTGACAAATGAGCATGGGTCCAGAATGGGGGAACCCTTCTATACTCGATGACTCTGACACAACAGATCTTGGGCTTTTGATCTCAATGCTACAACCATGTAATGGGAGCAAGGAGAAGACTCAACTGAATAGTGGGGGACAGGTTGCTTGTCCCTACCTTCCACCAATTGCCTTACTTGAAGGGCTTTTCCTGCTTGGCTTAAAAATAAACATACACAAGCATTGCCTCTTAAGGAGGACTTCAGACAATTTGCCCGGCCCGGTAACAGCCGGGTCTCCAGACTACATGAAGTAAGAAGGTTATACCTCAAATGCAAGTTGCTTAAGCAAAGCAAAGCAATAGTTCACAAGGAACTGAGCAACTAAAGTACCTGGAAACAATCAAACTCAGTCAGTACTCAATCAGACAAACCATAAACAATAAACAGTTAACCAGTCAAACTATACACAACACAAGGCAAGCTCAAGGCTTAAGCCCAAGCTTCAACACCTACAAAACAATGCTATGTTAATATACAAACATCAACAACATCAATTAAAATTGATTTGCATCATTCTCCATGTGCCTTATGCTTTTGATCCTGAAAAATCAAGCAAATATCAGCAACTAGACCACTAGGCCAAGCCTAGGGTCCAAAAGCAACAAAAAAGTTAAAACAGCAAGGCATTCACAATCAAAACTCAAGTTAACATCAAACAAGAGCAAACATCATTGGTCTCATGTTTATATCATCCATCAAGTTCAATTCATGCACAAAACAATCCATATGAGGTCAAATGAACCACCAAGCATACAAACAGAAGTATTGCATTCAAATCCATACCAAAATAAATCCAAAAATTCTCAAATTAATTACACCTAAACAGGGGATGATCAAGGTCTACCACGTCAAATTTGAGCTCAATTGGGCAAATGGAACCATGTCAATGAAAATCAACAAAAACAGACACAATAATAGACTCCAAATCACAACATCAATGTATACATCCACTTCAAAAATTCATAACTCAATGAAAACTAAAAAGAAATGGATGAGACCAAAACAGGGAGGTCACACAATGTGTCTAGTTCATGCATATCAAATTTCATGGCCATACAATACAATATGAGGATTTCCCAATCAATCTACCAACATGTATCACATGAGCTTGCAATTTCAACAACCAGAAATGAAAAATCATGATCAATTAGAAAAGGCAGTGAAAAATTCTACAAAAATTCATCAAGCATCCTAACATGTCAACAAGTCATCATGCCAAATTTCATTCAATTCTAACATGCATAGGTTATCCAATTAAATTCAACAAGTTGACATCAAGAGGTGTGACACAAATTGTCACACCTAAGTTCCAGAATTTGCTGCTCTCTAACCAGGTATCAAAAATTCATGAAATTTACATATAAATAATCCTCAATGAGTCAAGAACCACCACAAAAATTTTCAGCCATTTATTTTATGATATGAGCATTTCATGGATCAATTGGCAAAATGTGTCAAAATATGACCTAGGACAAACTTCCCTAAGCAAAGTCAACAATTCCTCAAGCACAACCTTGAAATTCATGTCCAAAAAATTCTACAAGGAATTTGGAAGTCATAGCAAAAATCCCCATATTTTTCTGATCATTAAATAATTTTTTAGGAATTTTTAATGTGTTGGTGATTTTTAAATAATTATTTAGAATTAATATTAATTAATTAAATTTGTTAATAGCAGTATTGCAATTACACAGACCAATGTCCAAAACGCACAGCATTACTAAACATGCTGTCATGCGCTAATTGGTGAAATCCGGAGGGAAACACCTTTTTTAAACTTTCAAATGGTTTTGTGGATCAAACAACGTTACATCATCATCTCCAACTCAGAAATTACCAGCAACATCAAGAACACGCATCTCTCAAATCGTCACCAAAACGGACAAATAGATATCCGTTGGAACCGCACGAACCTGTAGATCACGAATATGCATTCCATTTATCCTAACAGTACCTAAATCTCAAGAATCGAACGCGCTAGGGTTTGGATACAAAAATTCAATTCCAGATTTCTTGAGATACGGTTAATCATTTACAAAACTAAGACTATCACCATAACCTACGTAACATGATCTTTCGAACGCATATAAGCATGGATCAAATAGTGAGATTCGAATTTTACTCACTTGGATATGGCAGTGTGGAATCCGCGGTCCTTGGAGCTCAATTCACGAAAACAGCAACAGTAGAGGGATATAGAAGGTGATTGGAGATGCTAGCTTCAATTGCCATGGCTTCTATTGCTTGAATTCATCATTTCACCATGGATGCTCTTGAAAATGCAGTCACGATTCCATCCTTCTCCACCTTTGAATTCCAAAAACAGTCCAAGGTAATGATGCAAGGAGTTCAAATTGAAAAGAATCACGAAAAATGGTTGAGAATTGGTGAAGAATTCTTGATTTGAAGATTGGTGTTCTTGATGGAATTTTGAGAATTTGGAGAGTTTCTAGATCCAACTTTGGAGAATGTGAGTTCTGTTATGATTAGCAAGTGATTTTGATTATATATGTGAGCCTAATCCATGCTTAATCCACTTGATTAGTTAAATGGCATGTTAAGTGAAAATGGTAATTGTGCAAATAAGGGCAAAATTGTCAATTCCATAGCCAGCTCATTGACACCTGTTTTGACACCTCACACAACCCCTAAATATCATGTATGAGCTGTAGGAACTTGTCCCATGCTGATTGGTTGCTCCATTCTCAAATTCACTATGTGTATGCAAAATGACCAATTTTCACCATTTCACTTTTCAAGCCAAATCTCAATTTAAAAGGCATATGCATGAAATGAATATTCAAACACACTCCAAATGCCATTCCTGAGGTGTTGGAAAAAGTCCCATTCAAAAATTCCAATTATTTTGACATTTGGACGATTTTGCCCCTGGTCCAATTCAGCTGTCCAGTTGAAAAGTGACTTTTTGCCTTGGCCATTTTTGGGAAAATCCAATGATGCACCCTCAAAGTACATGTCAAATGGAGTTTGTGCATATAAAGAACTTGCAATTTGGACAAAGTATGTGGTAGTTATGGCCTCCTGATTACGGTCTTTTCTGAAATTCACTGAGCCGTATTTTGCAAACCGTACATTGGATTTTCAAGTTCTTGGACTTTTTGGAAAGGTGAGAACAAGATCTACATCTGTCATGTTGAACAATTTTTCATTTGAAGCTTCCTTGGACATCTGTTTTTGAGGTAAAAAACTTTCCATTTTTGGAAACTTCAGCTACAAGTCACTTTCTATTTTTGGCAGTTTTTGTCCTGACTTGATTTTCTTCATTTTTAAGCTTTGAGATGTCATTTAACACTTGTTCCAACATGAATGAAGTGTATCCAACTCATTTCCACCTCCACATCCATCAGATCATGTACAGTTGACCACAGTTGACTTTTCATCTGATAGATGAATCAGGCAATGCATAGACCAATTTGAACCCCAATCTCCAACTGAAATGGCTCAAGGGTGAAACCCTAGCCTCAATAAGCACAATATAATCACAAAATGAACCCCATAACCATCATAAACCTCATCTCCTGATCCAGCCCCGATTGGCCCAATACAACTGATTAGGGTTGACCAGTGGTCAAAACCCTAATCTCAAGGAATCTTCTTCAATCTCCTAATGACATCCAACCATGATGATGATGAGGTATCAATTCAATCAATATGAAGACCAATACCCTTGGAAATCATGAAACCCTAATTCACAGTCCAATCCTCAGATGGCCCATGATCAGTCATTAAACCCTAGCTTGCACCTTTGAACTTCCTCATCTCCTGATCAAGACTTGGGAAGATGGCTTGCACTATGTAATCACATGCTATGCAATATGAGATGCCTAATGTCCTAGAATGAAATGCAAATATGTTAATGCTAGTCCCAAGAGAGGAGGGCAAATTTTGAGGTGTTACAGATGCCCCTATTCAATCCACTGTGAACCTGTCGATACGAAATAGCCTCGGATTTCGGATGATCAGGATGAAGAGTGATTGAATACCAAGAACAGGCGAACAATTTGCACTCTGATGGGATAATAATTAACAACGCCTGTCAGCATCGGCGAAGAAAAACTCTGAACAACCGACGACCTGGATGCCAAAATAAATGGTAACGCAAGGATAACCATGGTCTGATCACCACACATCCACGCGGGATTATCATCTCTTCTTTTCTCTATTCTTTTCTTGAACCCCGAAATTTTCTTTTGCGTAAACGATCCTCAGATCTCTGCATTTGAACCCCGGAAAATGCCTCAGCATCTCTTTTTGCCAACATAATGAACCCCGATCTCCAATTTGAACCCCAGTCGCCTGACGATAACTCTCGATCGCCAGAATGAACCCCATTCTCCAGAAAATGTCGCAACATCTCCCTTTCTCCGTTTAAACCCCGGAACATGCCTCAGCATTTCCTTTCTCCATTTGAACCCCAGAACATGCCTCAGCATTTCTTTTCTCCATTTGAACCCCAGAAAATGCCTCAGCATCCCCTTTTCTCCATTCTCGTGATAATTCCGCTGGCAACGTCGGAAATAACACCAAACCACTCTGAGGGCGACATGTTAGAGGGTAAACCTTCACAAAAGGAAGGTAGCATGTGTACCTCTTCCTCAGAAGACACCTATAACGACCTCCATCGGCCTCAGCCAGAGTCTAAGGCAACACATGACCAGAAGATAATCCTAAGGACCTCATCCCGGATAAAATCTTCAACTCCATCTCCACTTGAACCCCAGAAAATGCCTCAACATTTCCTTTTCTCCATTTGAACCCCGAAAATTGCGCTGATCGCAAAACGTCCTTTGATTTCATCTCCATCTCTGCTCGACGGAAACATTTCCTCCAATATCGCACTATTGGGGAACCTTGCTGCTCTGCCGTTCTGATGCTAGACTCCTCAGAGTAACACCTTCACCATCTGTCTCGCACGACAGAAACCTCCCCCAGTATCGTACTACTGGGGAAATACCTTTGGTCAAACCATGAGGCTAAACTCCTCGGAGCAACACCTTCACTGTCTGGCAAGAACCACTTCTCAAACGGTAACCACGGCTTGAGACTAGCTTATGCTTGCAATGATGCATGATTGATTTTTTCTGCGTAATGCTCCATAAACATGGAAATGCCACGCGATTATTCACTTTTCTATGCAATATGCCATGTTATTTTTTCATGATGAATGCATAAAAAACAAAAACATCCCCCTCAAGGGACCCTTCTGGGGAATACGAGACACTCTGCTGAGAACTCGCCACCACTCGGATTTCCACCCTGCTGGGGAATAACGCTGCTGCGGGGATAAGGCACCCTTGCTGGGGAATACCTCCTTTGCACCCAACCCTCTCGAGGACCTGCTGGGGAAGAAGAACCATCATCGCGCTCTGTGGGGATACCACAATCTCTTTGACTCGCTGGGGATACACGCCCCAACTCCACTTCGGGAAAACTCACAGATACTCCCGCTGGGGAAATGAGCAATCTTCAACCTGCTGGGGGAATACCATCCAGACCCTGCTAGGGGAACGACAACTACTCCGCTGGGGAGGACCCAATCAATCCACATGTAGGATACCCTCGGCTGGGGATGCAGATATTCGTCTGCTACGGAAACTCGTTCAATCCACTGGTAGAATGAACACTGTTGGAGAGATATGTCATTGAAAAAACCCGCTCCACTCGGGGAGAAGCAACCTCCTGGCCTGGCTGCTGAGGAAACACCGTTGCAAACCTGCCGAGTATAACCATACTGACTCGACTGGGGAAGCACAAATCTGGAATCTGCTGGGGAGTTGGCTCCCTAAACTCTGCTTGGGGGACTAGCTGGGAAATGAGAAAAGTTGGCACAGAACACCCGTCGACTCGTCGAACCACGGTATCCACCTCTACTACTCGTATTCGCTTTCCACTTTTGAGAATTCCCAGACTCAACTGGACCTTTTCTGCTCCATCATCTTGTATTCCAAATTGCTCCGCGTTCGACGAGCACGCACTCTTGGGATTTTATGCACTCATCCCTGATCGGACTTTGTGGGGAATTACATACTTCAAATCTTCCGATTTTGAAGAGTCTTCTTGATTACCATCAAGGATCGTCGTACGCCGCAACGTCTTCGTCATTCTTCATTCGTTTATCCCTGAGCGAACTCTCTGGGGATCTATTACAAAGCTTCCACATCACAACCTGCAAGTGAGTGAAGAATATCTAACAGTACCTGCAAAACAGATCGTCAGATAAAACCGTGCCCCAGGCGTGTCAAGATTTCAACACTTGGGTCACTTAACCTTCCAAATAAGATTTCCAGCATTCAATCTTATAAACATGCATTGGAAGGAACCTGTATGTCTTAAAATGCAAAGATTCTTTATCAAAATAATCGGATGTTTTGGCAATCAAAGCGGTAATGAAAAACAAAAACAAAATTATTTGACTGAATATGCATTTTATTGATTGGAAAAGTGTGGCTCAAATGAGCAATACAAAGGGAAGCAATTCCTGAAAAGAGGTAATTGCGCTCAAAAGGAAAAATCTATCCTAATGGCAATGTGAAACCCGTAATCTCATCGAGTTCCAACTCGGTTACACCCCATATGTCCTCAGACTCTCCGTGCTTTCTGCCTTCTGAACAAGACGATTCTGATTGATCCCTACCGGGTATTATCCATGATGCTTTAACCAAAGCGCAAACGATCATGCTAGACGCAGTTGTTCGTTTCAATCCCTCTTTTGCCTGGACCGCCCTTTCAGGTTTTCAGTCCACCGGGATACCCTTTTTTGCCCAAGTCGCCTTTTCAGGTTTTCGACTTGCCGGGTGTACAATTTTTCATTTATATCCCTAATTTTTGCCCGAACCTTTCTTTCTGTTTTTTGGTTCGCCGGGATGCCCATTTTTGCCTGGACTATTTTGTTCTTTTCGTCCAGCGGGTCAATTTATACGAAGTATTTTTTAACTGCGTCCGCATTCACAGGGGATGGAAAATCCTCGCCATCCATGGTCGTTAACAACAAGGCTCCACCAGAGAAAACCTTCTTGACCACGAATGGACCTTCATAATTCGGTGTCCATTTGCCCCTTCGATCGTTTTGAGGAGGAAGGATCCTTTTCAGCACCATATCACCCACATGATACACCCGAGGTCGCACCTTCTTGTCAAAAGCACGCTTCATCCTCTGCTGGTACAACTGCCCATGACAGATGGCTGCTAGCCTCTTTTCCTCTATCAGGCTCAACTCTTCGTACCGGGTCCTTACCCATTCAGCCTCTTGCAATTTCACGTCCATCAGGACTCTCAAAGAGGGAATCTGAACCTCGACAGGTAGTACAGCCTCCATCCCATATACCAACGAGAACGGAGTTGCCCCAGTAGATGTGCGTACCGACGTTCGATACCCATGCAATGCGAACGGCAACATCTCATGCCAATCCTTGTAGGTTACCACCATTTTCTGCACAATCTTCTTTATATTCTTGTTGGCTGCCTCAACCGCCCCATTCATCTTCGGACGATAGGGAGAAGAATTGTGATGCTCAATCTTGAATTCCCGACACAGCTCTGCCATCATCTTATTATTCAAGTTAGAACCATTATCAGTAATGATTCTCTCGGGAACCCCATATCGGCAAATGATGTCTCTCTTGAGAAATCTGGCCACAACCTGCTTCGTCACGTTCGTATAAGAGGCCGCTTCAACCCACTTGGTGAAGTAATCAATAGCCACTAATATGAATCTGTGCCCATTCGAAGCTGTAGGCTCAATCTTTCCGATCATATCAATGCCCCACATAGAAAACGGCCATGGAGACGACATCAAACTCAATGGATTCGGAGGCACGTGCACCTTATCAGCATAAATCTGGCATTTATGACACTTCCGCACGAAATTAAAACATTGGGCCTCCATTGTCATCCAGTAATAACCTGCTCTCAGCAGCTTCTTTACCATCGCATTCCCACTGGCATGGGTACCGAACGATCCCTCATGAACCTCTTTCATCAATTGGCTTGCTTCTGCATCATCAACACATCTGAGCAAGACCCAATCAAAATTCCTCTTGTACAAAACCCCATCCTTATTCAGGTAGAATACCATGGCCAACCTCCGCAGAGTCTTTCTATCTTTCTTAGATGCTCCCTCAGGATATTCTTGCGTCTCAAGATAGCGCTTGATATCGTAATACCACGGCTTCTCATCATCAGGTGCTGTATCAACAGCAAACACATAAGCCGGTCTATCCAGACGACCCACTTCAACACTGGGGAACTGATTCCACCTCTGCACCTTGATCAAGGCAGCCAGAGTAGCCAAAGCATCTGCCAAAGGATTCTCCTCTCTGGGCACATGATGCAATTTCACCTTGGTGAAAAACGTCAACAATCTCCTCGTATAATCTCGATACGGAACCAAATGAGATTGATGCGTATACCATTTCCCGTTAACCTGATTTATCACCAGAGCTGAATCTCCATATATGACAAGGTTCTTGATTCTCAAATCAATCGCCTCCTCGATACCCAATATGCAAGCTTCGTATTCAGCTACGTTGTTGGTGCACTCAAATGTTAACCGGGCAGCAAAAGGAATATGAGATCCTTTCGGCGTAACCAAAACAGCACCAACACCGCTTCCATTCACGTTAACGGCCCCATCAAACATCAGAATCCATTCGGATTCAGGGTCAGGCCCCTCCTCCGGGATTGGTTCCTCGCAATCTTTCGATTTGAGAAACATGATGTCCTCATCAGGGAATTCAAACTTCATTGGTTGATAATCATCAATGGGTTGCTGGGCGAGGTAATCAGACAATACACTCCCCTTAATCGCCTTCTGAGAGGTGTACTGAATATCATATTCAGTCAAAATCATTTGCCACCTCGCAACTCGTCCGGTCAATGCTGGCTTCTCGAAAATGTACTTGATTGGATCCATCTTGGAAATCAACAAAGTGGTATGAACCAACATGTACTGCCTTAGTCGGCGAGCAGCCCAGACCAAAGCACAGCAAGTTTTCTCGAGCAGTGAATATCTGGTTTCACAGTCGGTAAACTTTTTGCTTAAGTAGTATATGGCATGCTCTTTTCGACCAGACTCGTCATGCTGCCCCAATACACACCCCATAGACCCCTCGAGGACTGTCAGGTACAGAATTAACGGTCTTCCCTCCACAGGAGGCATCAAAATCGGAGGCTCCTGCAAATATTCTTTTATCTTTTCAAATGCCACTTGGCAATCATCATTCCACCTGACCGTCTGATCTTTTCTTAACAATTTGAAAATCGGTTCACACGTGGCTGTTAGATGAGATATGAACCGTGAAATGTAGTTCAATCTACCTAAGAAACCACGAACCTCCTTCTCCGTTCTCGGTTCAGGCATTTCTTTTATCGCTTTTACTTTTGCAGGATCAACCTCGATTCCTTTCTCGCTCACAATGAACCCCAGCAATTTACCGGACCGCACTCCGAACGTGCATTTGTTCGGATTCAACCTCAGTCTGAACTGTCTCAGCCGGTCAAACAACTTGGCCAAATCTACCAAATGCCCCTCTTCTGTCTGGGACTTTGCTATCATGTCATCAACATAGCATTCAATTTCATGATGAATCATATCATGAAACAAAGTCACCATGGCTCTCTGATAAGTAGCACCGGCGTTCTTGAGACCAAATGGCATCACCTTGTAACAAAAGGTACCCCACGGTGTAATGAACGTCGTTTTCTCCATATCATCTGGCGACATTTTGATTTGATTATAGCCAGAAAAGCCATCCATGAAAGAAAACACCGAGAATTGAGCTGTATTATCTACCAACACATCAATGTGAGGTAGTGGAAAATCATCCTTCGGACTAGCTCTGTTCAGATCCCGGTAATCCACACACATTCTCACCTTCCCATCCTTCTTCGGGACTGGCACAATGTTGCGACCCATGGCGGATAGTTAGTGACAGCAAGGAAACCAGCATCCCACTGCTTCTGCACTTCTTCCTTAATCTTCATCGCCATATCAGGTCGAGTTCTGCGCAACTTCTGCTTCACTGGAGGACAATCTGTTCTCAACGGTAGCTTGTGCACAACAATGTCGGTATCCAACCCTGGCATATCTTGATAAGACCAGGCGAAGATGTCGACATACTCTTTCAACAACGCAACCATTCTGCTCTTAACACTTTCCTCCAAAGCAGCCCCGATTTTCACCTCTCTTTTGACCTCGTCGGTACCCAAGTTCACAACCTCGATCGGCTCTTCATGCGGCTGAATCGCCTTCTCCTCTTGTTTTAACAACCTGGCTAATTCCCCTGGCAGTTCACAATCTTCTTCGTCTTCTTCTCCAGCAAGATAGATCGGATTGTCGAAGTCATACAAGGGTGTAACAGGATTGTTATCAATGAGATCCGGAGAGGAATCGCATCTGCATGAATGTTGATTCATGCATTGCTTTAGAACCGGTGTGAAAAATTGAAAAGGAAAAATGAAAACATTGCCATTTTTATTTGTTTTTAATTTTTAAACTGCAAAAATAAATGAAAAACAAGGAACACCGCTTTTGATTGAAAAAAACATCCTTTTATTCATGATGCAAAAATTTGCAAATTATGACATGAGGTGGCCCTTACAATGAACCATTACGTGTCGGGCAACACGTAAGGTTTGCATGCAAATAAGAAAGAAAACAAGAAAAATATTACTCTTCGAGGAGAGTGACCCGGATGATTTCTTCGGCCTTCCAGTTGTGGATTTCCATCCCTGGTTCGCACGGCGTTATCCACCGGTCCATGTCACAGTCGCTGTCAGTATCTTCACCCATCATGCAGATGTGGTCCGGATCCAGCATTCCGGCACTCGTGAAAGTTACAGACGTACGACCCCCTCTTCCTCGTCCCAAGCCTCGGCCCGGTTGATATCCAACCCCAAAACGGTCTTTTTTCTCAGGGACCTCCATTATTCTGCCCCAGCCTGGAGCCTCTCCGCTTTTGACTACCTCAGCAGCCTGCTTATAAGAAGCGATGGACGGTTTCTCTTCCTCTTGCTTGGCGAACAGGGCATTCTCCACCTTAACAGTTTCAAATGACTGGCTAGGCGTCTCCCATATTTCGCCGTCCATCTCAACATATTTGAAAGAAGACAGGTGGCTGACAAAGATGTCCTCCTCTCCGCAAACAGTAACGACCTGGCCTCCCCAAACATATTTCAGCTTTTGGTGCAAAGTCGACGTAACTGCTCCCGCAGCATGAATCCATGGGCGACCCAACAAGCAACTGTAAGCTGGTTGGATGTCCATAACATAGAAGGTTGACTTAAACACCTCCGGGCCAATCTTTACTGGTAATTCCACCTCCCCGAATACGGCTCGCTTTGACCCATCAAAAGCCCGCACAATTAAATCAGTCGGGGTCAAAATCAGCCCATCACAATTAAGCTTTGCCAGGGCCTTCTTAGGCAACACATTCAAAGAGGAACCGGTATCAACCAGCACATGCGAAAGCACGGCTCCTTTGCATTCCATTGCAATGTGTAGAGCCCGGTTATGATTCCTGCCGTCCACTGTCAGGTCCATATCCGTAAAGCCCAGCCCATGGCTAGCATGCACGTTGGATACGACCGTCTCCAATTGGTTGATTGTGATCTCCTGAGGAACATAAGCTTTCTTCAATATTTTCAACAAAGCCTCCCTATGACCCTCAGAACTCAACAGCAGTGACAGAATTGAGATTTTTGAAGGAGTCTGCTGCAAGTGATTAACCAACTTGTACTCTGACTTCTTGATGATCCTCAGAAATTCCTCAGCTTCATCATCAAATTTATTATCCGACCCCGCAGGCGCCGGTGTCATCACAGGAGTACTACCATTATCTGCCACAGCCTTTCCCTTTGCCCTGGCTAAAGCCTCGGCCTTTTCTTTTTTCTCTTTTTCTTCCTCCCCCCTCCTCAATGCGTCGGGAGCAAACAACCTACCGCTGCGAGTGAAACCGCTGGGACCGGCATTATCCACCTTTAGCACGGTGGTTTCACTAGCGGATTGTTCCTCCAACCTCTCACCATTACAATATACCTCCCCACCATAATGCCAAGGTACGGCATCATCTTTGTCATATGGAATTGGCCCAGGTACCGTGATGGTAACTGGGGCCTCCTCCACCAGATTTGACAAATCCACCGGATCATAGTATATAGTTATGGTGGAGACCTCTTCACTCTTTCCTTCAGCCTTCTCAATCACAATATTCCCTGCGTCCATCAGACCCTGGACATGCTTCCTCAGAAGCTCACAACCATTTGCAGAAATAGTGCACTCAGCACAATCAAATCCGCATCCCGGATAGACCCCATTCCTCAACAACTGCCTTTTGACCTCAATCAAAGGCGTCTTCAGCTGACCAACCTCAAACAGCCCCACTCTGCTCTCCTCAAAGATGGCATTCACCCCCCTCTGACCATGCGCAGGCATGGGATTTGCATTGACATTGGGGGATGGAGCAAAATTAATAGCCTTGGAATCCACTAAATCCTGAACTGTGTGCTTAAAAGCTTTACAGTTCTCAATATTATGCCCAGGCGCACCTGAGTGGAATTCACATTTCGCAGTCTCATCATAACTGGCTGGCCTCTGATCAGGTCTCAAAGGTGCCAGAGTTCTAGTTTGCACAAGGCCCAAATCCATCAACTTTTTGAACAAAAAGGCATAGGTCACCGGAGGCCTATCGAATTGTCTGTCCTGCGCTCTGCCCCGGACTTGATAACCAGCCCTTTGTGGTCTCTGTTGAAAGGGTTGTTGTCTCTGTTGCTGTTGCTGTTGCGGTTGTGCTGAATGAGACTCAGCAGGAATTGTTACCGCAGCGGTATGCTGGAAGTAACGTTCCCTACCGGGTCCGCGCTGCGTGTACACTGCGCTGGTGTCTCCTTCCTTCTTTCTCTGCCCACCATTATTGCCGAATGGTTTCTTCGTACCAGAAGAAGAAGAAGACGCACCCTGAATTTTGCCCAGCTTTAACCAACTCTCTATCCTTTCCCCCGCCACCACAATGTCGGAGAAATTGGTCACAGGACAACCCACCATTCTTTCGGCAAACGGCCCCTGCAAGGTCCCCATAAACAGATCTGACATCTCCCTGTCCACAAGAGGAGGTTGCACCCTCGCAGCCAGTTCTCTCCACCTTTGGGCATACTCCTTAAAGCCCTCATTATGTTTCTGAGACATACCCTGCAGCTGGGTACGACTCGGAGCCATATCTGCATTAAACTGGTACTGCTTAAAGAAAGCATCTCCCAAATCTTGCCAGCTTTTGATATCGGACGATCTCAACTTGGTGTACCATTCCAGGGAGCCCCCAGACAGGCTGTCCTGGAAAAAGTACATCCACAGTTTTTGATCCGCGGTGTATGCCGAGATTTTGCGGACAAATGCCTGGAGATGAGTTTCCGGGCAAGAACTGCCATTGTATTTGTCGAATGCGGGCGCCTTGAATTTCTGAGGGATTACAATCCCCTCCACCAGCCCCATGTTGGACATATTTACCACCCCAGGCGTGGCATAGCTCTCCAGCACTTTGATTTTCTCAGCCAGCAGCTGGATTTCCTTATTCTGAGGAGGAATGTCGTAAGGCACAAAAGGCTCATTTCGCATAGAGAACTGGTCAGCCTCTCTATCTTCCTCCTGATCTTCGTCAAACCCATAAAACGGAGGCACAAAGTTGTCTTTCATATTCTGACTAGGCCCAGGTTGACCAGCAGCACCAGCATTATTCACCAGACCAACTGTTGTCCTCTTTCCACCATCACGAGATCCCTGCCCCTGGTTGGAGACTCCATCCAGGTTGACCCCACTGTTCTGAGCAGAAACCCGCTCGAGTTTCTCAACTTTATCTGCGAGAGCCTTCTGACCAATGGCAAAACCTTGCATTATATTGATCAGTTCGGTCATTTTCTCCTTCAATTCCAGCATATCAGCACTGGGAAGCTCCATGAGTCTGGGAGTGTTTCTTCTTGTGTAATATCTGTGAGGGCGAGTTGAGTGCAGGGGTACTACTCTTCGAGCGCGAGCAATGATTCCTGGTTACAAACAAACACGTTAGTAATAGTCACCTGCAAAATAAAACACAAGTTATCATGATTATGCATGTATGCAGTGCATATCCATATGAAGGACACTCTGTCTCTCGACCCTGGCATCATCGAGACAAATAATAATCCGGCATCAATATTCTGATTAGCAGTGTTTGATTTTGTCGTGCAGATCGGAGATATGTGATTTAGCATGATACCCCCAACCATGTGTGTGCTCGTGAGAGTGCATACAGCAAAGCAAATAAAGCTTGAAAACCAATCATTGAATGAAAAATCACCATCACATAGCAAAAGTGCACAATCAGTGCAATAGTCATACATCAACCCGATAAGGTCAGATACAATCCTCCAGAATAGGAAAGAAATACAGACAAGTGAATTCCGTCAACAAGCCTGACGGTAATTCACAACAAAAGAAAGATCTAACTGGATGAGGGTCCCGCAGATGGCCCTATCTCGCCTTCCATCCTTGCGAACTCTGCGGCGAACCTGAGCTCTATGTTCTCCTGCTGTAGTCTTCCAACTTCCTTCTGATGAATCTTCATCTGTCTGAAGTAGTGGTCTCTCTCTGCCATGTAATGATCTCTCTCGGCCCTGATCTTTGCTTTCTCCGCCTCCCACTCTGCAGCGAGGACTCTGGCTCTCTCATCCCTCTGATCCCTGACTAGGATTTGCCTCCTCTTCTCATCTTCTATCACCTTTGATGCTCTGAACAGCTTCTCCTTAGTGATATCATGCTCCTTTGCTGAAGATGCCAAAGCCTGACTAACCTTCCCATAGTAGGCGGTATCCATCTCGAAGCGCTTTGCATTCAGGGCATGCCGCTTGTCTTGATCTTCCATCTTTGCTTTGAGCTCCTGATTGGCTCTCTGAACCCGAGCAACATTCATCTCCAATTCCGTCTTCTCTGCAAGCAGCTGATCTCGTTCCCGCTTCATCTCTAAGAACTCATCCATACTGACAGTAGAAGGAGTCTCCTCAACCAACGGATACCACGGATCGACCATAGGAAACGGTAGACAAGTAAGCTCCACTCTCTTTCTGAGCCAATCATCGAATGGAGGAAAAGATCTGTTGTTAGCCCTACCCCAAGAAGCCTTGCCTTTCCTTTGAATACTGCGCCATGCATCGGATATCTGCTTCACCCTATCCTGATTACCCTCAACCGGGAAGTACACAGATTCCTGAACATCACTCTTGTATGGTGGAAGCTCCATAGCGAATCCCATCTGCCTCTTAAGAAGTGTCGGGTTATAATTAATGCAACCCTGCACCCCTATAAGTGGCACATTGGGAAAACCCCTGCAACTGCAAATAAAATCTTGGCCAACCCCACTGCTGTGAGTCCAATCTATGTCCTTAGCCCTCAAACCCATCAGTTTGGTCGCCCAATTAACATTCTGACCCAGAAGAACAAAAGCACCCTTGGATGGCAAGTAACCCATAAACCACTTGACCAATAACTGCGCACAGCATCGAATCAGACCCCCACGCCTCTTCTCATTCCGGTTATGAACCGAATAATAGACATCTCCAATCAATGTAGGGATAGGATTCCTTCGAATAAACAAGCGGATGGCATTGATATCCACAAAGTTCTTCTGGTTCGGAAACAGAATGATCCCATAAATGCTCGCCGCAACCAGAGCACAGACAGCTTCCCAATTCCCCAATTCTGACTGCTCTTTAGCCTTAGCCTCTAGGAAACTCAGATGAAAACCAGGCAACTTACCCTTCTCCTTCAGATTACCCTTCACAACCTCTGGACTCAGATAGAAGGCACGAGAAATCCCACCAATATCAGGTTCTTCCTTAGTAACACGGAAAGGAACCTGATCCCTGATCTGGATATTCAAAATATCAGCATAATCTTCCAACATCGGCCCTAGCACGTAATCTGGGAAGACGAAACACCTCAGCTCGGGATCATAAAACTGAAGAAGAGTATGGATGGCGCTCCTGTCTCTGTCCATGAGCCTGAAAACTGTCTTCAGAATACCCCCATACACCTCACGAAACAACCCCACATGGTCAGGAGTGATCAATGCCATCATATCCTTCAGCACACTGATATCCGGGTCAAAGAAACTGTAAGCAACATCGTCCTTCAAGCCGGGTCTTCTCATCTCTGAATAGAAAGTCTCTCAGCCAAGATCTCGATCCAAAGGGTCCCTGCATATGGGTAAACATGTGTTAGATGTAATTAATGCAAGATGCAATGATGCTGATGAATGAATGCAATGCGTTGCCATCCTCCAAGCCATCTGGTCATCTGCACTGAATCTGGGCTCTGAACTGATCATAACCATCTGAGGAATACACAATCACAATTCTGACCCACGGGTTCCGAAATAAACGGAAGACAGATACATCATCATCATCATCTGACAATCTCTGAGCAGATACCCATCATCATCTGAATCGGCCCGGGGAATCCGAAATAAACGGGTCCCCACTGATAAATATCTCGGCCCGGGGAATCCGAAATAAACGGATCCCCACTGATAAATCACGGACAGCACTCCGGCGTCACGGCAACAAATAACCATAAATCCGACTCATAAATATGTCTCTGAATCACAGCTCAAAAAGTCACCATCCGATTATGCATCCGAACAATCACCCTCCCCTCACAGGTAAATTCTAAACAGGTCACCCTAAGGCGGATAATAGTCTCAACGATCGGGCGGGGATACTCAATGGGTTTGCCCTTGCGGGTGTGCCATTGTAGCTCCCTTAAGATCGTCTAAACCAAAGATCCGGGAAATGATCGGTCATCAGAGTCAACAGCCCAAAAGAGATAACCCAACCAAAGTGGAGAACCCCACTGGAAGAGCACTTCTCAGATGAACCTCGTCCGACTTGTGGTATGTCACGTCGCAACAATATGCCCAACCGACACATGAGCGACGTGAGACCACGCTAATCCTAGGTGTATACTCGGGCCTGGGTTTTAGCCCCACTCAGAACACCCACCCCAAAGTAACAGAACCACCTGCAGAGGAAGATGGCAACAACATGATAGTATGATGCATGCAGACATTAATGCAAATATAGATAATGGTTAGAATAATAAATGCAATAAATAACACAATACAAGCAACCAAAACCAATCCTAGAACGCTAGGAAGGACTCGCTTAGGGACGATGGACCAGCATAGGTCTACATCAAGTATGCATGTCCCCAGTGGAGTCGCCAGCTGTCGCATCCTGCGAAAAATCAACCGGCGAGACTCAAAATAAAACACACAGAGCCGCCACTAAACGTTATTTATCCCAAGATAGGGAAAGGAAACGCTCAGAGAAACCTGGAAAGACATGGTCTCGCGACCAGAGAGAAAAGGTTCGGGAGTCGGTTACGCGAGGGGAAGGTATTAGCACCCCTCACGTCCTAGGTACTCCTAGGGATCCACGTCCTAGAATAAAGAAAAGGTTGCTAAACATCACACACACACACGGGGAACGCAGGTGGGGTTAGGAGAAACGGGCTCGATAAGGTATCGCACCTTATGCCTACATATCTTGTCTGGAACAAGAATCAGAGCCTCTGTAGTTCGGCTTACGCACGCCAAACAACACAAAACATACAAACAAGCAAGGGTGGCAAACATGGAGCCCGACAACCACTGGATGGAATTACGTCAGCCTCCGAACCAAAATATGTACAAAACGGCAAACGTGGAGCCCGACTGCCAATCACTGGGCTTACGTCGGCATCCGAGCCCAAACACACAGTCAGATAACAAGTAAACGCACGCAAAAAGAAAAAGGTTGCCCGGAGTGGTCTCGCACGACCACCTGCCTACATACCTCGTCTGGAACGAGGATCAGGGCGATGTAGTTCCCCTAAACAGGGGAGAAACTCTCCTAACCAGAAACAGAGGGAAAAACACGACACTAGGGAGCTGAGACTCGAGCCTAATGTTGTCATGCAAAGTCGCCCTAAGTTCAGGTTTCTAACCTACTTGCATAAGCAAACTATTCCTAACCAGGAAAGAAGCTAACACACAAGCATACAAGCATACCAATCAACATACATCAAATGAGAACAGGCATCTCACACAATCATGTCAATCAGATATCCACATAACACGCACTATAGCCAAACAAGGGGCTCAATCAATCAGGTTTGACTGCCTAAGCAATCGTCTGTACAGGCTATGTTTGCTCTTAACCTTGCCATCACGAGGCTAAGGTGAAGCAGATGATGGGATGAAGTGAGGATCAGACCTCACAACTCTTATCCCTAACCAGGGAGAGCTGACAAATGAGCATGGGTCCAGAATGGGGGAACCCTTCTATACTCGATGACTCTGACACAACAGATCTTGGGCTTTTGATCTCAATGCTACAACCATGTAATGGGAGCAAGGAGAAGACTCAACTGAATAGTGGGGGACAGGTTGCTTGTCCCTACCTTCCACCAATTGCCTTACTTGAAGGGCTTTTCCTGCTTGGCTTAAAAATAAACATACACAAGCATTGCCTCTTAAGGAGGACTTCAGACAATTTGCCCGGCCCGGTAACAGCCGGGTCTCCAGACTACATGAAGTAAGAAGGTTATACCTCAAATGCAAGTTGCTTAAGCAAAGCAAAGCAATAGTTCACAAGGAACTGAGCAACTAAAGTACCTGGAAACAATCAAACTCAGTCAGTACTCAATCAGACAAACCATAAACAATAAACAGTTAACCAGTCAAACTATACACAACACAAGGCAAGCTCAAGGCTTAAGCCCAAGCTTCAACACCTACAAAACAATGCTATGTTAATATACAAACATCAACAACATCAATTAAAATTGATTTGCATCATTCTCCATGTGCCTTATGCTTTTGATCCTGAAAAATCAAGCAAATATCAGCAACTAGACCACTAGGCCAAGCCTAGGGTCCAAAAGCAACAAAAAAGTTAAAACAGCAAGGCATTCACAATCAAAACTCAAGTTAACATCAAACAAGAGCAAACATCATTGGTCTCATGTTTATATCATCCATCAAGTTCAATTCATGCACAAAACAATCCATATGAGGTCAAATGAACCACCAAGCATACAAACAGAAGTATTGCATTCAAATCCATACCAAAATAAATCCAAAAATTCTCAAATTAATTACACCTAAACAGGGGATGATCAAGGTCTACCACGTCAAATTTGAGCTCAATTGGGCAAATGGAACCATGTCAATGAAAATCAACAAAAACAGACACAATAATAGACTCCAAATCACAACATCAATGTATACATCCACTTCAAAAATTCATAACTCAATGAAAACTAAAAAGAAATGGATGAGACCAAAACAGGGAGGTCACACAATGTGTCTAGTTCATGCATATCAAATTTCATGGCCATACAATACAATATGAGGATTTCCCAATCAATCTACCAACATGTATCACATGAGCTTGCAATTTCAACAACCAGAAATGAAAAATCATGATCAATTAGAAAAGGCAGTGAAAAATTCTACAAAAATTCATCAAGCATCCTAACATGTCAACAAGTCATCATGCCAAATTTCATTCAATTCTAACATGCATAGGTTATCCAATTAAATTCAACAAGTTGACATCAAGAGGTGTGACACAAATTGTCACACCTAAGTTCCAGAATTTGCTGCTCTCTAACCAGGTATCAAAAATTCATGAAATTTACATATAAATAATCCTCAATGAGTCAAGAACCACCACAAAAATTTTCAGCCATTTATTTTATGATATGAGCATTTCATGGATCAATTGGCAAAATGTGTCAAAATATGACCTAGGACAAACTTCCCTAAGCAAAGTCAACAATTCCTCAAGCACAACCTTGAAATTCATGTCCAAAAAATTCTACAAGGAATTTGGAAGTCATAGCAAAAATCCCCATATTTTTCTGATCATTAAATAATTTTTTAGGAATTTTTTAATGTGTTGGTGATTTTTAAATAATTATTTAGAATTAATATTAATTAATTAAATTTGTTAATAGCAGTATTGCAATTACACAGACCAATGTCCAAAACGCACAGCATTACTAAACATGCTGTCATGCGCTAATTGGTGAAATCCGGAGGGAAACACCTTTTTTAAACTTTCAAATGGTTTTGTGGATCAAACAACGTTACATCATCATCTCCAACTCAGAAATTACCAGCAACATCAAGAACACGCATCTCTCAAATCGTCACCAAAACGGACAAATAGATATCCGTTGGAACCGCACGAACCTGTAGATCACGAATATGCATTCCATTTATCCTAACAGTACCTAAATCTCAAGAATCGAACGCGCTAGGGTTTGGATACAAAAATTCAATTCCAGATTTCTTGAGATACGGTTAATCATTTATAAAACTAAGACTATCACCATAACCTACGTAACATGATCTTTCGAACGCATATAAGCATGGATCAAATAGTGAGATTCGAATTTTACTCACTTGGATATGGCAGTGTGGAATCCGCGGTCCTTGGAGCTCAATTCACGAAAACAGCAACAGTAGAGGGGTATAGAAGGTGATTGGAGATGCTAGCTTCAATTGCCATGGCTTCTATTGCTTGAATTCATCATTTCACCATGGATGCTCTTGAAAATGCAGTCACGATTCCATCCTTCTCCACCTTTGAATTCCAAAAACAGTCCAAGGTAATGATGCAAGGAGTTCAAATTGAAAAGAATCACGAAAAATGGTTGAGAATTGGTGAAGAATTCTTGATTTGAAGATTGGTGTTCTTGATGGAATTTTGAGAATTTGGAGAGTTTCTAGATCCAACTTTGGAGAATGTGAGTTCTGTTATGATTAGCAAGTGATTTTGATTATATATGTGAGCCTAATCCATGCTTAATCCACTTGATTAGTTAAATGGCATGTTAAGTGAAAATGGTAATTGTGCAAATAAGGGCAAAATTGTCAATTCCATAGCCAGCTCATTGACACCTGTTTTGACACCTCACACAACCCCTAAATATCATGTATGAGCTGTAGGAACTTGTCCCATGCTGATTGGTTGCTCCATTCTCAAATTCACTATGTGTATGCAAAATGACCAATTTTCACCATTTCACTTTTCAAGCCAAATCTCAATTTAAAAGGCCTATGCATGAAATGAATATTCAAACACACTCCAAATGCCATTCCTGAGGTGTTGGAAAAAGTCCCATTCAAAAATTCCAATTATTTTGACATTTGGACGATTTTGCCCCTGGTCCAATTCAGCTGTCCAGTTGAAAAGTGACTTTTTGCCTTGGCCATTTTTGGGAAAATCCAATGATGCACCCTCAAAGTACATGTCAAATGGAGTTTGTGCATATAAAGAACTTGCAATTTGGACAAAGTATGTGGTAGTTATGGCCTCCTGATTACGGTCTTTTCTGAAATTCACTGAGCCGTATTTTGCAAACCGTACATTGGATTTTCAAGTTCTTGGACTTTTTGGAAAGGTGAGAACAAGATCTACATCTGTCATGTTGAACAATTTTTCATTTGAAGCTTCCTTGGACATCTGTTTTTGAGGTCAAAAACTTTCCATTTTTGGAAACTTCAGCTACAAGTCACTTTCTATTTTTGGCAGTTTTTGTCCTGACTTGATTTTCTTCATTTTTAAGCTTTGAGATGTCATTTAACACTTGTTCCAACATGAATGAAGTGTATCCAACTCATTTCCACCTCCACATCCATCAGATCATGTACAGTTGACCACAGTTGACTTTTCATCTGATAGATGAATCAGGCAATGCATAGACCAATTTGAACCCCAATCTCCAACTGAAATGGCTCAAGGGTGAAACCCTAGCCTCAATAAGCACAATATAATCACAAAATGAACCCCATAACCATCATAAACCTCATCTCCTGATCCAGCCCCGATTGGCCCAATACAACTGATTAGGGTTGACCAGTGGTCAAAACCCTAATCTCAAGGAATCTTCTTCAATCTCCTAATGACATCCAACCATGATGATGATGAGGTATCAATTCAATCAATATGAAGACCAATACCCTTGGAAATCATGAAACCCTAATTCACAGTCCAATCCTCAGATGGCCCATGATCAGTCATTAAACCCTAGCTTGCACCTTTGAACTTCCTCATCTCCTGATCAAGACTTGGGAAGATGGCTTGCACTATGTAACCACATGCTATGCAATATGAGATGCCTAATGTCCTAGAATGAAATGCAAATATGTTAATGCTAGTCCCAAGAGAGGAGGGCAAATTTTGAGGTGTTACAGTATTGTTCCCCAACATCGACAAGTTTGTGGATGTGAACGCTATTAGGATCTTCTCTGCTCTTAATCCCGTTCCGACTCTGTTGGGTGATACCTATTTCTCTTTTCATATGAGGAATGCAAAGGGTGGTGGTGCTATTGTGTGTTGTTTGCCTCTGTTGTATAAGTGGTTTATTTCTCACTTACCTCAGACGGTCGCTTTCAAGGAGAATAAGGGATGTCTACGGTGGTCCACGAGACTTATCTCTCTCACTAATGACGATATCTCTTGGTATAACCGTGTATATGATGGTGTGCAGATTATCGACTCTTGTGGTGAATTCTCCAATGTGCC
The DNA here is from genome assembly GCF_024323335.1 of Lathyrus oleraceus. Taxonomy (NCBI): domain Eukaryota; kingdom Viridiplantae; phylum Streptophyta; class Magnoliopsida; order Fabales; family Fabaceae; genus Lathyrus; species Lathyrus oleraceus. Next base: position 452,704,289 of record NC_066585.1, on the reverse strand, counting down.
TCTTCTTGGTACATGTGGTGGGATTAACTACAATCCTGTTTTAGCACGTCGTCAGCTTGGGTTCCCCCTAAAGGATAAACCTAATAGCATTATGTTAGAGGGTGTGTTCTTTCAGGAGGGTAAAGATCCCCAAGGCTTGAAGGGCAGAATAGCTCGCGCTTGGCGCAAGGTGTATAAGAAAGGAAGGAATGAGTTGGGTCCTAAGAATTGCATTGCTTTGGAGCCATACACTGCTTGGGTAAGGATGAGAGCATCTGAGTATCTCATGCCTTACGATTATCCGAGACCTACACCTTTGGTTGTGGCTGGGCCTTCAACCCTTCCTAACCAAGGAGTAGAGGAGTTGAGAGACGAAGACCTATCACGTGCCTGGATCCGTGAAAGGGAAGAGTTGCTTCAGCAAATTAAGGAGAAAGATGCTATGATTGAGTTCCTTGAGCATCAGGTCATTGATGATCCTGATGATGCATGGACTTCTCTACTTCCTCAGTCTTCCATGTTCTGGAAAAGGAGGTATGACCGACTCGCCAAGGAAAAGGCAGATATGGAGGCAGCTTACGAGAGAGAGGTGAAGAGGCTTCGTGCAGCTTATCTTCCTGTGTCCCGAGCTTCTAGGGATCCATATTATTTTCCTTTTCTCTTGTATACGATTGACAATGCTGTACTTCTTTTTTCCTGATGATATATGATGAGATATTTCCATATGCGATAAAATGCTTAATATTTCCAAAATATGCAAGTAAAACCCTAAATTTCCTTTGAAATAAAAACAAATCATATGCACAAGCATTGCATGCATCATATGCATAAGCAGGTGTTGTTTCCAGCCTCTGGTCTTGTGGTCTAACTCTGTTGCTCTTCATTTATTTTAAAGACAAGCTGACTCACCGGTACTACACCAGAGCCAACTCTTCCAGATTGATGGATCATCTAGAGCAAGAGAACCGTGAACTCAAGGAGAAAAGCTCTCCTGGTTAGCCATTTGTCTTCCTTCTCATACATAGATGTTGAGGATGAAGTTGGAACTCCTTTCCAAGCTTTATCTATAGCTGAGCCTGTTGAGAAGAGAACTCCTTCATTTGCTTCCTATAAAGATGCGAAATTGGCCATTGAGTGTGGTGCAATTGCTGGTCTAGGAAAAATGATTGAGCTAGAAGACAATAAGTCCCGAGCGGGCATAGGCTTTTCTTCTGGGTTTTTCAATGAGAAAGGGCTGTTCAAGAGTGGAGGTTTTATCCACACCGGTCAGGAGGAGGAAGCTGCTGCTGTCTTGGAAGAGGATGCAGAGGATTCTGACAATTTTGTCATCCCTGGTGGAATCTGCAACAATTGGGTCGCTGTGGATGTTCCTACAGTTATTCAAAAGTCAAAGTAATGATCACTTTGTTTGAAAACCCTTCTCCCATGCCAAAAGGAGGAGTGATGACATTGTTGGCAACATAAATACAATGATGTTTTCATTCAATAAATTCATGTTAAATGTTTGTTTTCCCAATTATTTTCCCTTTTTGCTTTTTGCATGAAATTGGTGATCACATAAAAACCCTAAACAAGAATAAAAGCAATCTTTTCATCTGCATAATGATTGCCTTGTTTGATTTCTAAAAAGCTTTTCATATCCAAAATCATTATGCAGGTTGATTTCTAAACCCATTGAACATAATGATCCAACGCCATCTCCCAATTTTGAGTTCCCTGTATTTGAGGCAGAGGAAGATGATGTTGAAGAGATTCCTGATGAGATTACCCGTCTACTTGAGCATGAAAAGAAGATCATTCAGCCGCATCTTAAGAATCTGGAAACAATCAACTTGGGGTCTGAGGATTGTGTTCGAGAAGTGAAGATTGGGGCACTCCTGGAAGAATTTGTTAAGAAGGGGTTGATTGAATTGCTACGAGAATATGTCGATATCTTCTCTTGGTCGTATGAAGACATGTCGGGTCTAGATACAAATATTGTGCAACATTTCCTGCCTTTGAAGCCTGAGTGCGTGCCTGTGAAGCAGAAGCTCAGAAGAACTCTGTCGTACCTCATGGAAATAATGGGGATACGACCTAAGCGAAAGGCAATCGCGCGCTCGCAATGATGGACCGAACAGAGTCGCCACCGAACTTTATTTATTCCCAAAATGGGAAAGTGAAAATATCGATAAAACCCCTAAAAAGAAAGGATAAGATATGGTCATCGCAACCAATATCAGGGTTCGGGAGTCGATTACACAAGGGGAAGGTATTAGCACCCCTCACGTCCGTTGTACTCAACGGGAACCATTAGGTCAGTTGTGTGCATTAATTGTTAGTTGAAATGTTAGGCTTTTCAAGTTATTAGGTGGGAAAGAAAGAATAGAAGAGAGAAGAAATGGTTTTTGGATTTTTTGACGAAGGACTAAACCTAAGTTTTTTATTAGTGGGCCTGACAAGATTTACAAATCCTGCTCCTACGTATCTCAACAGAGAAATCAAGGCTTACGTAGTTCTGGGTAGAAAAATGTTTCTTGGTTGGTCGATTTTAGCGAAAGCTATATTGTATTAATCGATGAAAACATTGTTTTACCCAAAACAGATGAGGAGTGGACGCATACCACACATCGAACGGATTTATAAATCTACGTTCGGAAAAGCGTCACTTATCTCGACTCAACAATCGTGGCCGAAACATTGTTTTGCATCACCTTAAGACAATATATCTTTCGTTTATGAAAAATGGTTTTTGATTAATCGCACGGCGGCAAGAAAAGAGTTTGATTGGTTGGATGTATTTTGAGTGATGGCGAGAACTTGGATGAGCGAGATATACATCTCGAATCCTAGTCTCAGGAGTGCGTGGTATACACCACGTTCCATTTCCATCTTATTTGCAAAAAATGTTTAATAAGAATTAAGTGTTTCGAATTTGACTGAGAAAGGGTTTGAAGAAACCGCATTGACAATTTTAGACGATGGCGAGAGCCAAGATAGGCGAGGCATACGTCTCGAATCTTAATCTCAGGAGTGCACGGTATACACCATGTTCCATTTCCACCTTTATTGAAAAAGTGTTAAATAAGAATTAGGTATTTTGAGTTTTGTTGTGAAAATGACTTGACCCTAGATCAAGTATTGATGGATGTTTAAGAGAAATTTGAATGAGTGTTTGAGAGAAAACAAAGTGGATAAATTTGGATGATGGCGAGAGTTAATATAGGCGAGGCATACGTCTCGAACCTTAATCTCAGGAGTGCGCGGTATACACCACGTTCCACTTCCATCTTATTGAAAAGGTCTAAACAATGAATTAATATTTTTGATTTTTTGATTATTAAAAAGGGCTTGACGTTGGATCAAGCGTTTGATGTAGGTTTGAAAGAAATGGAATAGAATGGGAGGAATAAATGGATTTGATTTGTTTATTGAGAAAATACTCGACATTGGATCGAGTCTTATTTTTGATCTTTGGAAAATGGTTTATTTTATTCTTGTGTTAGTAGCTAACTAAACAGTCCAGCAATAAAGAAATGAAAAGAAGTAAAATTATTACACATTGAGGGAGTGGGATACAGTTTGTCAAATGGGGATTCAAAATACTGGAATAATTAAATCGGGCCCAAACAACAAATAATGCAATGTATGAGTGTAAGTGCAAGAGAACTGGCTCATTGTAAGAAAGCCCAAGAATAAGCTATGTGAGGTTGATGGCGATGCTTAAAAGCGATCGACTTACAAGGGTATGGAAATGGGCTCGACATTGAATCGAGAATTAGGTGATTTACATTTTTAAAGTGGTTTTGAATGGATGATGAAATTGAAGGAAACCAAATTTGTGTTATCAAGTGATAATGAAGCTATGAGTGTAGGACAAATCATAACAAAACATAAACATGAAAAAAATTGAATGCTAAAAGAAACAAAATGCTATATATGGGTATTGAACCCACTACCTCAAGGTAAACCTACCTCAAGGTAAACCTTCCTCCACTTGGCCATAGAAAACCAATTGTTACTGTAACAACCACTCAAATACATAAACAAAAAAATAAATAAATGACCAAATTAAAAAAAAAGTTAAATGGGCCCTGGATGTCCCTAAGGTCCATCAGGGCACAACAAGCTAAAAGGAAGGGGACGTGTGGTCGCCCCACAAAGCCCAAAAGGGGGCCGGATCCAAACCGGGTTATCCGGATCCACAAGCTCGATCCAGTTAACCCTTCACCTCAAATTTTCTCTCCTCCCTCTGATACCTTCACACAAAACCTCTCCATCAAAGAAGAAAAACACTTCTCCTCACCCTAACCGAAACTCAACCTCAAAAGGAAACAACGATTCACAGTTATGAAAGAAAAAGGAAGATATACGCACATTTACGAGACCGAAAACGAGATGAAGAAAGAGCGAGAAATCTACCGTCGGTATGCCTTGGAAGCAAATAGACAAGTGTGCGGTTTTCCCTCTTCTTCCTCTTTCGGAATCGACGCCTCAGCTACTTTGCTTGATCTCTCAAGAATCGCCCGAATCGATTTCGTTGCCTCTCCTAAGGTTCGTCGCCTCTTGGATTTTTATGGATTCGCCGTTTTCGCCGTTCCCCCAAAATTCTTAGGGTTTCGTGAATAGTAACCCCTTTTATATATGACTTCTCTATTGTGTTTCCTGTTGTGTAGTGGAGTGCTCTCCGTACAGAGGATGTTGGAGGTTTTTGTCTTCACTCAAGCTGGTGGTCCCTCTCGTCTGCTTTTCCGTACTGTTGGTAGTGACCAGGAGCTAAGGCAACTATCCATGTAGTGGAGCACGAGTTTTGAAATTGTCTGCTCAAACTTGGTGGTCCCCCTCTTCTTCTCAACCAAAGCCATTTACTGTTGGTAATAGTTAAATTACCTTTGTGAATTTGCTTCAAGAACTCAAACAGATTAGAATATGCGTTTTCTCTTTTTAGGAATTAAACTGATTTTGGGCGTTTGTGTTGCAGCAGTCTTGGCACGATTTGAGGACAAATTAGACAAAAAATGCAAAGATAAAAGTAGCTTGTTGAATTATGTATGTTGAAACTTGTGCATAATGATTTGCCATGGGTTACGATGCAGCAGTATTAATTGATGCAAAATGTTGGCAATGTTGCAGGATGTTAGTTCCTGTTGGGTTAGTTTGAACGATGTGATTCTGCTAGGAGAAATGCCAACAAATCTTGAGGTACCACATTTGAACTATTATGCAGTTTCTCTGGAAATGAAGAATGGTTTCCACTTGGAAAGCCTGGCTGCTTCGAAGGCAGTGAGGGAGATAGCCAACTGATGGTTCAGATGGTTATCCGGCAATGTACCATACTCTTGCAGGTGGTTACGGGATACTTGTTTGACATCTGTGTCGTGACTGTCCGCCACTGGTTCAGAGCTATGCGGTGATTCAGCATTAGGCAATGATTCAGGTTGAGGCAGTTCAAAGTGAGTATTATCTGCATCACCATCTGATTTAATGCGTGTAATTATTGAATTGGGCATGACTGTTGTATAGTTTGGTTTGTTATTCACAGGGCGCTGGTTGCATTTGATGCAAGGCTATGATAGTCGCATGATTCTTCGGGCGTAACAATGCATAGCTTCAAGTTCAAGGATGTTATGTTCCGGCAAATTGGATACACAACAGTAAGGCCAAAAGGATCCACTTCCAAAAATACGGACAAACTCGTTATTGACCTGCACCTAAGAATGGTATTCTTAAGCTTTATGTAGGCCTCTGAATTGAGATCATGGATAAATGATCCAATGCCCAAATCAGCCATTTGAGGTGCTCGCACTAGTATCCTTTGAAGTGCAATAGCTGGCACATAACGGTTTAACCTTAGACTCTTGAGGTTAGGTGATCTTGCCACAAGTCTCTTAAGTGCTCCCACGTTAATCTCTTCTTTAAGGCAAGCAGAATTTAGAGCGACGAGCGATGTACGGTTTTAGACTGGTCTAGGAATCCCAAGGAAACAAATGGTAAGCCTTTTTTCATCCTTGTTTACACCTTTCATGTGTCGTAGACATGGTGAATTTATACAGAAATTGGGGCGCTTGATGTTGTGCCGGATCTTGGGTCATGGTGCAGTTTGGTGAGCTACCATAAGTGTGACGGTTCGCATCACCACATACACACGACAACGTATTACTGCAATATTACCCTTTCTGCTTATATCAAGTTCTGTTGGTCGGAATTTTGACTTGCTTCGATGGATTGATACGGCATGAAGTATCCCACAAATGCTTGAAGAGCAGAAATTATCCTCGAAGATGCGTTCATTTCAAACAGACTCAGACTTTCACCAGTGACTTTTGCGCCATTTTCTAACATGATAACAGAAGTGAAATCCCTATCAGTTGAGCTAGCAGCAACTATAAGCATCCACGGCGCAAGATTAGTAGCAGAACTCAGAATTCCTTCGTTTCCAGCAGGCGAAACAACAAGCACTCCGCGGTTAGTAGCCGCTGCTCCTCAAAACGGTAGCATTGTACTTTATTAAAGTAAACTCCAGCCTTCATAGGAGTTACATCATATGTAGAAACACCGGTTATTGGAGTAGAACTTTTGTTTTCTGCGGTATAAAATGCGATGTTGTTTTGTTGGAGCTAACCTGAGTTGCTAGAAGAAAGCCGGTTTTAGATTTTTTTCCAGTTTTTGTGGCATCTCCCTCCTGTTCTTAGATTCTGCTGTGTTCTTCACAAGTGAATCTGCATGCAAGAACTCCTTTTGATTTTTTTGGTTTTGGGGTATTGACTGTTATGATTTGGTTTGATCTTCGCAGGGCCACAGTTGTGTTTGCTGCAATGACCAATGTCGCGGGACTGACCAGCTGTTCTAGCATTTTCCGTTGAACCGAGATGACTGGGAGGAACCTCCTGTCCGGCTTCCAAAGAACATGACTGCCCAGCATGTCAGTTGAAGAATTAGCATGCGCGGAGCTCTCACTTGCAAATGCTGAAGAATTAAACTGCTGCTTTTGAAACAGGGACTAATGTCGACTCTGCGTCGGTGTTATTTCTTTTTTTTTTTCAGGTACTGGAGCCGGAAAATTGATTCGTATGGATGGAGCAACAACTTCTAATTTCTCACCAGTTTGCTAGGATCATCCGAAGGTATAATTTGTTTCTCACTCTGGTGTGGTTTTTACAGTGTCTAACAAATTACTTGAGATGCTCAAGTCTAACTGTGAATCACGTGTTTTTGCTTTAAATAGGGCACAATCAACATCTGAATCGATGGAATTCTGAATCACGTGCTTTGGAAGCTTTTTGTCGGCAACTATCCTTCTTCAGTAATAGTTGCATTTTTTCCTTAAGACCTTTTTGTGACAAGTTTGGTAGATTCCCCACCTTTGTGCCTTGTGGATAACCCTTCATCAAAATGCATCTTAGCATGAACCAAATGTCTACTGGCTTCCTCTTGTGAAGAAGAATTCATAAACCACTGAATACAACAGAGTCCAGCAGCCACATGGTCCTTTTTAATTACCTGGAAACCGTATAAATAATTGAAATGCTTGTGGGTTTCACAATATAGGCCTATATGAGCAAGGGCAGTAATACGGTACTCTAATATGGAAGGTAAAGCTTATGAGGCAGCCGTGTGAGTATGCGTGAGAACAGGAACATGGGAAAAGGAAAAGCAGCAGCAACAACAACCATGCTTTGCTTGAGATAAGAATCCTATGATTTTCATCCTGTGTGTCCGCGTGTTCGAATGGGTCTCATCTTTTTTTCTTGCTTATTCTGTTGTAAAATCATTAATAGTATTTGGAATTCTTTTGAAGATATGCTCTACTATAGATCTTGCAGTAGTTTTCACTTTATCTTCATTCTGTATTTGGCTAATAATAAGATGCTCCAAAGTAGACATTGAAGGTGTTTTCGAAACACAATTTTTTATGAATTTGATTAACAACCAAGATAACAACCGCACAATCAATACTCCAAAAAACTCCAATACTTGATAAGACAAGTAGTGCTTTGCTTGTTGTTCCTTTATGTTTCTGTTGTTGACACGGTGAAATATTCACCGCGAGAGCTTCATTGGTTTCAAAAGATTTGAAGACAAATTCACAAACTGAAGATCTTTGTTGCACGAAAAAAATTCTTGAAAAGCAATACTAGTGAACTTATTTGAAGAAACATCAAGGTATTTTGTTGAAGGAAGTGACAACAAAGGTGGTTGAAATGACCCTGTAAGCAAATTTCCTTCATGCATAACCAACAATCATCGCATTCCAACAAGCGGTGTCCAACTTATCAGGAACCAACTCAAGCAACTCTCTAGCCTTTTCAGGCTTCCCTCTCTAGCCTTTTCTAAATGAATGACTTCGTGGGAAATCATTAAACATGAATGAATGAAAGATATCTCAATATGAAGTGAAGAGTTTTAAACGTGAAATGGTCATGAGGAGAAATGCAAATGACTGATTGATGGGAAAAAAATTTCAGGGCCAAAATCGGGGTATGACAGTTGCCCCTATTTAAACATCCTCCACCAGAGGAAAATGAAACAACACCTTTTTATCGAATCATAGTGGGGGATGGTTAAATACCATGGAGACCCAAATTTTGATCCTGAAAAAAATGCAAATGCTATGATATGATATGCATGGATGCAAGACTCTTTATTTTTTTTGAATTTATCTGTTAAGGATACGGAGAACCTACTAGACAGACCAATCTGTGGGGAATGTTGATGGTCCACAAGGAGACAGACAAATGGTAAAAACCAACTCGCTGGGGAAAACAATCATGCTGGAGAATCAGACACACACTAGAGAGTACTCAAAGTGAAATTCGATGAACGACACTTAGAATACAAGAGATTTCGGCAGTAAGTTCACACATGACTTACTAAACCCGAATAAGAAAACTTTCTACAACAGGTTCGTACATGACCTGACAACATTGGAACAAAACGTTCAGCAACAGGTTCATACATGACCTGACAATATTGGAACAAAACGTTCAGCAACAGGTTCATACATGACCTGACAATATTGGAACAAAACGTTCAGCAACAGGTTCATACATGACCTGACAATACTGGAATAATCAAAGAAAAAGATTCTTCAAAATAGGTTCAGACATGATCTGGTAATACAGGAATAAAAGCTCAACAGCAGGTTCATACATGACCTGACAATGCTGGGGAATACCAAAAACGGTTCTGACAGCAAGTTCAAACATGACTTGACAACAAACAGAAAAATCAAAAAGAGTGTATCAACAAGTTCATACATGACCTGACAACACTGAAATAAACATAGAGAAAGATTCTTCAAAACACGTTCATACATGACCTGATAATACTGGAATGAAGGCTCAACAACAGGTTCATACATGACCTGACAATGTTGGGGAATATCAAGAATTTCTGGCGGTAGGTTCAAACATGACCTAACAAACTCAGAAAAATTCAAAAAGAGTATATCAACAGGTTCATACATGACCTGATGACAAACTTGAATACTTTGAGAAAATTTCTACAACAAGTTCATACATGACTTGTCGACACTGGAATAAAAGGTTCAGCCACAGGTTCATACATGACCTGATAATACTGGAATAAAGGCTCAACAGCAACGGGTTCATACATGACCTGACAATGCTGGGGAATATCAAGAATTGTTCTGACAGCAAGTTCAAACATGACTTGACAAACTCAGAAGAATTCAAAAGAGTATATCAACAGGTTCATACATGACCTGATGACAAACTTGAACATTTTGAGAAAATTTCCACAACAAGTTCATACATGACTTGACAACATTGGAAACAAAAGGTTTAACAACAGGTTCATACATGACCTGACAACACTGGAATAAAAGGTTCAGCAACAGGTTCATACATGACCTGACAACACTGGAATAAAGGCTGAACAGCAGGTTCATACATGACCTGACAAAACAGGAACATTTTGAGAATTTTCAACAACAGGTTCATACATGACCTGACAACACTTGACTATTCAAAGAATTTTCAACAGCAGGTTCATACATGACCTGACAACACTTAACTATTCAAAGAATTTTCAACAGCAGGTTCATACATGACCTGACAACACTTGGGAAAAATCAAAAGGAGTTTTATCAATAGGTTCATACATGACCTGAGAATATTGGAAAACATACAAAGGAACATCATTGGAGTTTTCTAACACGAAAAACCTCCAAGCTTCTGGAAATTCCTCAAGATGATAAGTCATACATGACTTTCACGGAACCATCAGGAAAGACAAGGTATTCAAACTCTCTATACGTGCCAACAATAATTAGACTTTGACCGTAAGCAATGGATTACAACCAGATTCGTTAACCAATTTTGCCAACAACAATTGGACTTGATGAAAGCCAATAGTAAACCATTACCGGCTACAACGGAGTTTGCCAGCAACAACTAGACTTGAAATGAATGGCGACAACCAAACTTCAGATATCAATCACAAATGTATTTACAAACAGACTGACAGTGATGCCAACGACAATTGGGTTTAAAATAAATGCTGGTTACAACCCGACCTTAAAGGATACCAGTTACAACTGGATTTGGTCAAAGACACGGGTGACAACCAGACTTAACAGACGATGCCAGTAATAATTGGTCTCAGAGGTCAAGGGATACAATCAACAACGAGACCTAAGATTATGCAAATGAGCGTGAAGCACTTCGGCTATGCATGATTTGAATTTTGCTTATATGCATGATGTATGAATGATCATGAAATGCAAATGCTGACAATATATAGACTAGAAATTAGGGAAAGCTTTATGGATGTACTGAATCCTCAACACCAATAACTCCACCAAAGGAGTGAGTAAATGCATCAAAGGAGGATCTATCAAGCTGAACAGTTACAACTGGCCCAATAATCCTTCCAGAGAATGATAAATTTGTGCTCTCTGGAGATAGATATTGATCATCCAAGGGGAGTTTTGCAACTTGAGACTTGCGGGGAAAGACGAAAGATTTCCTTTTAATATTTCCACATGTCAAAGCAAAATTGTGTTTCTCATTATGTTGAAAAATTCTTTTTGATTTCAAAATTCATTATTAACAAATAAATGACATTTTGCATAACAAAGAAAATCAGAGAAAAACAGAAAATGATAGAATTTGATAGGCAAACTTGTATTTATTCAAGAATGGTAGCACACAAATGGCGTAGCTCCATGGAATGTTACAAATTTAAAAATGGCAATAGGGAAAGGTTTACATTGAATCACAATGACTACTACTATCCCTAATAACAATGACTCCACAAAACCTTGCTTCTGAAGGGAGCAGTCAAGTTGATCTTCCACTTTCAAACCTTCTGTGTTGATTAGTGACAACTGATGCAGTCTATTCCTTTTGTCCCTAATTTTTGCCTGGATCTCCCTTTTGGGTTTTCAATCCACCGGGATACTCTTTTTTGCCTAAGTCGCCCTTTCAGGTTTTCAACTTAGCGAGCTACCATTTTTTTTATCCCTAACTTTTTCCTGGACCGCCCTTTCGGGTTTTCAGTCCACCGGGATTTTTTAGGCATAGTATCTTTTGACTGCATCAGAGTTCACAGGGTGAATGAGCTCTTCGCCATCCATAGTTGTGAGAAATAGAGCACCTCCAGAATATGCTCTCTTTACAACGTATGGGCCTTCATAGTTGGGAGTCCACTTCCCACGTGAATCTTTGTGTACTGGAAAGATCTTCTTGAGCACGAGATCTCCTTCCTTGAACTCTCGAGGACGGACCTTTTTGTCAAATGCCTTCTTGATTCGTTGCTGGTACAATTGTCCATGGCACAGAGCGGTCATACGCTTCTCATCAATGAGATTAAGTTGATCATAGTTGTTTTGGATCCATTCAGCTTCGTCCAACTTGGCTTCCATCAATATTCTCGTTGAAGGTATCTTTACTTCGACTGGGAGAACTGCGTCCATCCCATACACTAAGGAGAATGGGGTTGCCCCTGTTGAAGTGCGAACTGAGGTCCGGTATCCATGCAAAGCAAAGGGTAGCATCTCGTGCCAATCCTTATAAGTTTTCACCATCTTTTGCAGGATCTTCTTGATATTTTTGTTGGCAGCTTCAACAACACCATTCATCTTTGGACGGTATGGAGAGGAATTATGGTGGTCAATCTTGAAACTCTCACATAATTCTGTTATTGTCTTGTTGTTCAAGTTTGAACCGTTGTCGGTGATGATCTTGCTTGGGATTCCATAGCGGCAAATAATCTCCTTCTTGATAAAACGAGCAACCACATGTCTCGTCACATTGGTGTAGGAAGCAGCCTCTACCCATTTTGTAAAGTAATCGATGGCAACCAGGATGAAGCGATGACCATTGGAAGCTTTCGGCTCTATAGCACCGATCATGTCGATGCCCCACATTGAGAAAGGCCAAGGTGATGTCAAAACATTCAACAATGTTGGCGGTACATGCACCTTATCAGCATAAATTTGGCATTTATGACATTTTCATGCATAGCTGAAACAATCGGACTCCATGGTCAACCAGTAATAGCCAGCTCTCAAAATCTTCTTGGCCATGGCATGTCCATTAGCATGGGTTCCAAAAGATCCTTCATGAATCTCCTTGATTAACATGTTTGCTTCGTGTCTATCCACGCATCTGAGCAGAACCATGTCATGGTTTCTCTTGTAAAGTACATCATTGCTCAAAAAGAATTTGGACGATAACCTCCTCAGAGTTTTCTTATCCAACAATGTAGCATCTTTTGGATACTCTTGAATTAAAAGATATCGCTTGATGTCATGAAACCATGGTTTACCATCAGTTTCTTCTTCAATCAGCTGACAGTAGGCAGGCTCATCTCTTCGCTCGATTCGAATAAGTGGAGCTTCATTATGGAATCTGACTTGATACATTGATGCTAATGTTGCCAAAGCGTCAGCCACTTGATTCTCTACTCTTGGGATGTGATGGAAAGTGGTATCGTCGAAGTATTCTATCATCTTCACAACATGAGCATGATACGGGATCAGCTTCGCATCACGGGTCTCCCATTCCCCTTTGACTTGATAGATCACCAAGGCTGAATCTCCATACACCTCAAGGATCTTGATTCGGAGATCAATTGCGGCTTCAAGACCAAGGATACAAGCTTCATATTCTGCGACATTATTCGTACAATCAAAGCACAACCTTGCTGTGAATGGGGTAAAGCCACCATTTTGATTCATCAAAACAGCTCCCACACCATGACCACTATAATTGGAAGAGCCATCGAACGCGAGCTTCCATCGAGATCCTGGTTCTGGTCCTTCATCTGGGCCTGGGGTCTCACAATCCTTTATCACCATTATATCCTCATCGGGGAAATCAAACTTCAATGGCTGATAGTCTTCAACTGGTTGATGAGCAAGATACTCTGCTAACACACTTCCCTTGATTGCCTTCTGGGTTACGTACTGGATGTCGTATTCTGACAAGAGCATCTGCCAACGGGCAAGTCTTCCAGTCAAGGCAGGTTTCTCAAAGATGTACTTTATTGGATCCATTTTTGAGATCAACAAAGTAGTATGGAAAATCATGTACTGCCTCAAACGACGAGCGGCCCACGCTAGCGCGCAACAAGTTTTCTCCAAAAGCGAATATCGACTTTCACAATCGGTAAACTTTTTACTTAGATAGTAAATAGCATGTTCTTTCCGACCAGTTTCGTCATGTTGCCCCAGCACGCATCCCATTGACCCTTCAAGCACAGTCATATACATGATTAATGGCTTTCATGGGATAGGTGGAATCAGAAAAGGAGGCTCTTGCAAGTATTGACGGATTTTCTCAAAAGCACTTTGACAATCAAAATTCCATTCAACAGCTTGATCCTTTCGAAGTAATTTGAAGATAGGCTCACACGTGGCCGTCATGTGTGAGATAAACCTTGAGATGTAATTCAAACGTCCAAGGAAACCTCTAACCTCTCGCTCGGTGTGTGGAGCAGGCATTTCTTGTATAGCTCGGACCTTGTCAAGGTCTACCTCAATTCCTCATTGACTAACGATGAAACCAAGCAACTTCCCTGAACGGACACCAAATGTGCATTTTGCAGGGTTTAATCATAATCTAAACTTTCTGAGGTGTTCAAAAAGCTTCTTCAGATGGCTCATATGATCTTCTTCATTCTGAGATTTAGCGATCATGTCGTCAACACAGACCTCTATCTCCTTGTGCATCATATCATGGAAAAGAGTGACCATAGCTCTCTGGTAAGTTGCCCCAGCGTTTTTGAGACCGAAAGGCATTACCTTATAGCAAAAAGTGCCCCAAGGGGTGATGAAAGTGGTCTTCTCCATGTCATCTGGAGCCATCTTGATTTGATTGTATCCAGAAAAACCATCCATAAAGGAGAATACAGTAAAACTTGCAGTATTGTCTACCAAAGTATCAATGTGTGGTAGAGGGAAATCGTCTTTTGTACTAGCTCTGTTTATATCCCTATAGTCAACACACATCTGTCACATTACGCGAAAAACCGGCGGGAAAACGAAACAACAGAGCTGCCACCGCTCGAAGTAAACCTGGAAAAGACATGGTCTCACGACTAGAGAGAGATGGGATCGGGAGTCGGTTATGCGAAGGGAAGGTATTAGCACCCCTACGCATCCGTCGTACTCGACGGGATCCACGCACAAAAGAAAGGATAAGGTTGCTAAAAACTGCTCACAAACCGCACACAAGGCTGGAAGGAATACACAGAAAGACAAGAGAAACAGGACTCGGCAGGATATCGCATCCTGGGCCTACGTAGTCTGTCAGGCACAGACATCAGAGTCGACGTAGTTCGGGACAGGGGAAACGTGCTCGCTAAGATATCGCATCCTATGCATACGTATCTTCTCTAACCAGAGAAGAATCAGAGCACTCGTAGCTCGGCTAACGCACGCCAAACAAAACCACATAGGAAACCGACTGCCAATCGCTGGACTTACGTCAGACTCCACACAAACAGGCAAACATGGAAACTGAATGCCAATCGCTGGACTTACATCAGACTCCGAACCAGCAAACACACACACAGGAAACCGACTGCCAATTGCTGGACTTATGTCAGACTCCAACAAGCAAATAAGACACAGGAAACCAACTGCCAATCGCTGGACTTATGTCAGACTCCAACAAACACAAGAAGAAGAAGGGTCTCGATTGCAACTAGGGCAAGAGAAAGGGAAGGTCTCAATCGCAACGAGGGCGAGAGAAAAGAATTAGTGTTAGTCGTCAGTCAAACTCGACAAGACATCGCATCTCGTGCCTACGTATCTCATCTGGACATGAGAATCAGAGTTGCCGTAGTTCGGCTAAACTATTCTTGTTGGTTTGTGTTTTTTAAGTGGACAACGTCACTACGCAATCTACCGGATGCTCGACCTCTGGAGACTTACTCACCTGTAGTAGAAGGAGTTAACGTATCCTTAAGAGAGGATAATGTTTTTTTGTGTTTTAGGAAAGCTCACGCAAGAAAGGAAGTCCTAGACGAAGAAACTGTGCTACCTTAATTGACATGCAAACGAGACTACGCGGAGTCTAGCAAACCTAGGGGATACAATCACACCACACAAACACATACAACATGAAGTAAACACACCAACAAGGGGCTCAAGCATCAAGGCTAGGCTTTAGTCGAGGGGTCATATCAACCTCGACAAACAAGCCAACTGGAAAAGGGAGTTGTTAGCTCTTAACCCTAACATTGAGAGTTAGGGTGAAGTAGATGAAATGGGAAGTGAGGGTAAGACCTCACAGCTCTTATCCCTGGCCTGAAAGAGCTTGACTCAAAATAGAAGGTGTGGGAGTTCAGAATGTAGGAACTCTTCTCCACAAGTGACTGACACAACATGATCTTGGGTTATTATCCACAATGCATCAACACAAGGTGTGTGAGCAAAGTGAATGACACACTGAGTAGCAGGAGATGGATTACACATCTCTTTTATCTGCCAATTGCCTCTTAAGAGGTCTTTACCTGCTTGGCACAAAAGTAAACATTCACAAGCATTGCCTCTTAAGGAGGGCTTCAGACAGGTGCTTGCCCACATAACAGGACAGGTCTTCCAGACTACATGAAGTCAAAGGAATTATACCTCAGTGGTTAAGCAACCAAGCAAAGCAAAAGCAAGTTCAAAAGAACTCAAAGCAACTTAGGTACCTGTGAAAAATCTAAACCAATCAGTTTACAATTCAAACAATCATACAAACAACAGTCATCAGGCAATAGTGCACAGACAGACAAAGCATTAGGCAACAATGGGCAAGGCACAAGCCATTTAAGCAACTTGTTCTCAAAACCTACAAAACAACTTAATATTAGCCAACATCAATCAAGTAATCAACTCAAATGAATAAGCCACTCCAATCATGGCAAGGTGCACCTTAACCTGAAATCCACAATCCAAACAGTGAGTCCAAACCACTAGGTCAAAGCCTAGGGTCAAAAGAGGGTTAAACATTCAAAACAGAACATGAAATTTAACATGAATCATCTTCAATCACATCTTGAAACATTCCAAAAGGTCTCACATCAATATCATTAACCAAAAGCATTTCATGATCAATTGAAGTTCAAGGTAATTTCAAAGCTCAAATGTGACCAATCAGCATGAAAAATCTCAATTAAATCAGAAATGATTCAAATAATTCCAACAAAATTCATGAGCAATCACAACATCGATAACATGCATCACATAAAAAATCAAGAGCATAGGATATCATTTGGCATGGCAAATACATCATTCAAGTTGAACATCACAAGGTGTGACACAAATTGTCACACCAACTTAGCACATTCATAAAACAGAATTGACAATTGATAAAAATACCAAATCAACACCAAAATGTCAAGCAATGTGTCTAGTTATAGCATGAAAAATTTCACATTCATTGGATAAGGATCAAGCATTTCACAACATGATAACCAAGGCAAGGTTAAATATGGACATGTACTCAAACATTCTAGCACCAAAAAATATCCAGCCAAGCACAACTTTGAAATTAATGATCAAAAAATAATAGACAGGATAACGATCACAATGCAAAAAATTGGGATGAATTTGGATGAGTTTTCAATTTTAAATGAATTTTTGAAGTGGAGAAAGAAATGAAAAAATGAAATGGAGCAAGCATGGCAAATATGAAGGAACATGTGAGAAAATACAAGGCAAATGGAAAATGTTTTCAACCGGATTCGAACCATGCACATATTCAAATCCAAACGCGCGCGCCACATAAAACGACGTAGTTTTGACATCTAACCCTAACCTGGCGCGCATGCATGGCATTCAAAAATCCGCAGGTAATCACATGCGTTTCGTGGCAAAATCCTTAGGAAAATCTCCAGCAAAACTGGAAAATGAAGAACACGATGAAGATCATGAAGATCTTCATCCAACTTTTCCAGATTTTTTCAAAAGTTCCAGAAAGGAAAAATGAGCACAGCATTCGAATCATTAGGCATCATACATCAAGAATCCTCAAATCATTCATGCAAAAACATCAAAATATGCTTGGATCGAAGGAATTACAAATCTACATCAAAACTTTAAATGCACGGATCTTTGTGGATATAGCATCAAATCACTTCAAATTTGTTCCAGAATTACCACCAATCAATGAACTACACAATAGGCATAACGAATTGGAGAATTAAAGAGGTCGAAAAACCAACCTCTTGATGAACAGAATTGAAATCACTTGCTTCCAAGCCTTGCCACGCTTCAAATCTTCTCCAATATGCTTCTTGAGATGAATGATGATGAAATGGAAGCTCAATAATGCATGAAATCAGCTGAATCTCCAACTGCCATGGATGCTCCACACCTTGAACCTAGCTCAAACAGCCACGATTTCTCTTGAATTCACGTCCAAATGTGCTCAACAATACCTCAGGATGATGAATGGATCAATGAAAAGTGCTTGTGTTTGAAGAATTTTGCAAAAAAATGTGAGAGAAAATTTGGAGAATTTGGTGATTCTAGATCTACAATTGATGATTCTGATCAAAATAGTTATGATTAAGCATATATACTCCATGCTAATCATGTTTAAGAAAGGTTTAGGCCAAATGCAAGTGAGATTAATGAGCTTTGTGGTGTAAATGCAAAAATGCAAATTCCTACTTCATGCACCTCATGCACGTGAACAGTGCATGCTCTGGCCCAAAATCCACTTAAAAACATCCCATGCAAGGTTTGAAATTGATTTGGTATGCATATGTTCAACCAAAGTGAGTTTATGAAATTTTTCCCAAAAATCTTCATGAATGCACCAATGATCATGCAATGAGATTTCATGCCAAGTGATAGTATGCTTGGAAAATACATGTTACAAGGATCAAAGTGCAAAAAGAACCACTCAAATTGGAGTTTTGGTTTGAAAGTTATGCTCATTTGAAGTTTGAACCACACTTTGCAATGATTGGACCATATCTCCTCAACCACACATGAGAAATCCATGATCTTGGACTTTTTGGAAATGAGAGAGAAAGATATTCAACTTTAATGTTGGACAAAATTTCATTTGAAGCTTTCTTGATGATGTAATCTTGAGTTGAAGTTGGTACAAAATCTTTCCATTTTTGGAAAGTTCAAATTACAGGTCACCTGCTATTTTTGGAAAGTCTTGATCTGACTTCAAATTCTTCAATGTTGATGTTTGAAATGTCAAATGAGACTTGTTTGAACATGAATGAGGCATCTCTAACCATTTCCCACCTCCAAATCCATAGTTGACTATGTAGTTGACTTTTGTTGACTTTTGTGGGCCTCAGATGATATGTACATGGACTCATGAATTCTGAGCCTTCAACACTTGGCCAAATTACTTCAAAATGATCCTTGAATCATGTGAACTCATGGGAACCACCCTAGGGCTTTGATCTCATGGACAATGCTCTTGCTTGCTTGCACAGTTGAATCTCCTGATCAGTCTTGCCTAATGAGATGTGATGGCCTGTGCAATATGAATGCAATGTTAATGACCTAAAAAATGACATGTATATACAAATGGGAGGTGCAAATTTGAGGTACTACAGCTGCCCCTATTCAATCAACTGGGAACCTGAACGGATGAGAGCAACGGCTGTCAGACCTTCAAGGTAAAGAGGGATTGAATACCAAAGAACCGTAGAAATTTGCGCCCTGCGGGATATGATACAAGATATTTGCAATAGTAACCAGACAAGACGTTTACCGATGACTCTACTGGGGAGTTTGATTTTTATCAAAGGAAAGACTCGACCAGACATCAACGGACGAACGGGAGAAGCTCGACGTTTATCGACACCAAAGGAGAGGTGACCAGACATTAACGAATGACTGGGAAAGACTCGACCAGACGTCAACGGACGAACGGGAGAAGCTCGACGTTTATCGACACCAACGGAGAGGTGACCAGACATCAACGGATGAATGGGAAGACTCGACCAGACGTCAACGGACGAACGGGAGAAGCTCGACGTTTATCGACACCAACGGAGAGGTGACCAGACATCAACGAATGAACTGGGGAAAGAGATATACAACCATACGTCAACGGACGAATGGGAAAAACTTCAACGTTTATCGACACCAACGGAGAGGTGAACACTTCACTGGGGAAGGAAAAAGATATTTGCAACCGGGAACCAGATAGGACGTTTACCGACGACTCTACTGGGGATCTCTGGCTGGGGAACAATCAGACATTTACCAATGACTGGGATGAAGATATACAACCAGATGTCAACGGACAACTGGGAAAAACTCAACGTTTATCGAAACCAACGGAGAGGTGGTAAATTCACCGGGGAATAGGAAGTGATACAACTAGACGTCAACGGACGAATAGGAAAAACTCAACGTTTATCGACACCAACGGAGAGGTGACCAGACATCAACGGATGACCTGGGGAAAGAACTACAACCAGATGTCAACGGACAACTAGGAAAAACTCGACGTTTACCAATACCAACAGAGAGGTGACCAGACATCAACGGATGAATGGGAAAGGGATACAACTATACGTCGACGGACGAATAGGAAAAACTCAACGTTTATCGACACCAACGGAGAGGTGACCAGACATCAGCGGATGAGCTGGGGAAAGAGATAGATGCTACGCACATCGAAAGATGATGTTTACCGACATCAATAAAGGGACGACCAGACATTTACCGATGACTGGAGTGGGACTCGATGTTTACCGACACCGAAACAATGGTGTTTACCGACACCAAAAAAGGACGACCAGACATTTACCGATGACTGGAATGGGACTCGATGTTTACCGACATCGAAAGATGATGTTTACCGACACCAACAAAAGACGACCAGACATTTACCGATGACTGGAGTGGGACTCGATGT
Source organism: Lathyrus oleraceus (assembly GCF_024323335.1). Taxonomy (NCBI): domain Eukaryota; kingdom Viridiplantae; phylum Streptophyta; class Magnoliopsida; order Fabales; family Fabaceae; genus Lathyrus; species Lathyrus oleraceus. The sequence goes on along the minus strand of NC_066585.1, from coordinate 452,683,971 downwards.
TTACCGACACCGAAACAATGGTGTTTACCGACACCAAAAAAGGACACACACGGGTGCAAACACGACACTTACTGGTATCACAAGAATGACATCTTCAATACGTCAAGGCAAGGCTAAACACTTGCTGGAGATCTCACTGGGGAGAATCAAGCTTTCCTTTCACGGACGAGTGAGGAAATAAACCTCTCTGGGGACTATCAGCTCTGAATGCTGTCAGGAGCAACTGTAGCAAATGTGTCGTACAGGTGTTGAACAACGATCCGCCTCTGCCGGGGATATGGTCTGATTAGGTTTAACACATGAATGCATATGTTTGAATTTTTCTATGGCGTAATGTTCCATATTGAATGGAAATGCTACGCGATTTGAGGATGCAATGATCACTACATGCAAAAATGCAGAATGATGAAAACTCCCGCTGGGGAGCAACTGAATTGCTCTGCGGGGAGTAGCACCGACTTCTCACTCGTACTGGAGAATAGCATTGCTGCTGGAGCCAGGATAAATCCCACCGGGGACAACCTTCACTGAATCCAATCTACTCGGGGATTCTGCTAGGGAAACAACCAATGGCGACTTTACTGGGGAGAGCTGCCAATCCACAGGTAGGATAAACTCTGCTGGAGATAAATTTCGCCGAACCTGATCCACTCGGGGAGCTTGCTGGGGAAAACCATCAACACAAACCCTCTGCTAGGGAGATCCGCTAGGGGAAAACATTCCACACCCTGATGGGGAAATGCATAACTCTGTTGGGGAAAAGCGTTCACGACCACGCTGGAGATAGCAGTACTTCAAACCGCTGGGGAATAAAACTACTCACTGACACCTCTGCTGGGGATACAACATCCTTCCAACTCGGTGGGGATTAAAAAATCTTCAGACTCAGTGGGGAACTTGGCAGCTTTCAGACTAGCTGGGAATAAACCACCTCCAGGCCTGCTGGGGAGTTAAAACTTTAGACCTGCCGGGGACAAAACAACCTTTGGACCTGCTACTGAGGGACACCACTCACAGACGTCTCTGCAGGGGAGAATAGTTCTGATAACCTTCAGACTTGCTTGGGGAATCTCTGATCTTGACTATGCTGGAGCAACAAGTCCCGAACTTGCTTCAACTGCTGGGGAACATCCCCATCCTCTTACACTACTGGACAGTGCTGACAACATCCCTGAACGATCCATGGCTTTTCTGCTTCAGCCAAGAACCGAAGGTAACAACCTGCAAAACAGCACGACATATATGCCCCAGGGGGTTGCATGGACAAGATACGCTCAAGTGTCCTCAACACTCAAAATGATTTTCAAATGTTTTATCTTCCTGCACGTTATTGTCTAGCCTTCACGTTTTTATATGCAATGTTTATCAAAAATTCGGACGTTTTTGCAAACAAAACAGTAAAAATAAAAACAAGAGAGCAATTTATCTGAATAACGACTTTTATTGATTGAAAATGGGCCTGAAAAGGCGAATACATCGGGAAGCAATTCCTAGAAAGAGGTAATTGCGCACAAAAGGAAAAATCTATCCTAATGGCAATGTGAATACGGCATCCACTATTTCCCAATTCTGTTATAACTCACAGATCCTCAATTTCTCCCAGTCCTTGCTTTCTGAGAAGAACGACTGGACCGATCATACCCTTGGAGATGGCAGACACTGAAGCGCGATGAAGTACAGATAACTCAGACTGTAGTCTTCGCTTTAATCCCTCTTTTACCTGGATCGCCCTTTCGGGTTTTCAATCCACCGGGATACCCATTTTTTCCTAAGCCTCCCTTGCGGGTTTTCGACTTACCGGGTGTACAAATTCTTTTCACTTTTTATCCCTAACTTTTGCCCGAACCTTTTCTCTTTTTTTTTTGGTTCGCCGGGATGCCCTCTTTTTCCTGGACTCTTTTATTCTTTTTGTCCAGTGGGTCAATTTACGCGAAGTATTTTTTGACTACATCTGAGTTAACAGGGGACGGGAAATCTTCACCATCCATAGTTGTAAGCATCAAGGCTCCACCGGAGAAAACCTTCTTAACAACATATGGACCTTCATAATTAGGAGTCCATTTGCCCCTGTTATCTGTACCGGGAGGAAGGATCCTCTTCAAAACTAAACCGCCAGTCTGATAGCTTCGAGGACGCACTTTCTGATCAAAGGCTCTCTTCATCCTTCTCTGATACAACTGCCCATGGCACACAGCTGCTAGCCGTCTCTCTTCGATAAGGCTAACTCATTAAACCTTGTTCGAATCCATTCCGCTTCGTCAAGCTTGACATCCAATAAGACTCTCAGAGAAGGAATCTCCACTTCGACAGGTAGGACTGCTTCCATACCATACACAAGGGAGTAAGGGGTTGCCCCGGTCGACGTACGTACTGAGGTACGGTACCCATGCAAAGCGAAAGGCAGCATCTCATGCCAATCCTTGTACGTCACGACCATCTTCTGCACAATCTTCTTGATATTCTTGTTTGCCGCCTCTACAGCACCATTCATCTTCGGTCTGTAAGGAGAAGAATTGTGATGTTCAATCTTGAAACTTCTACAAAGCTCTTTCATCATCTTGTTATTGAGATTCGAACCATTATCAGTAATGATTCTCTCAAGAACCCCATAACGACAGATGATTTCCTTCTTAATGAACGGGGCAACCACTTGTTTGGTAACATTAGCATAGGAAGATGCTTCCACCCACTTGGTGAAGTAATCAATCGCCACCAGGATGAAACGATGTCTGTTAGAAGCAGTAGGCTCAATCTTCCCAATCATATCGATCCCCCACATCACGAACGGCCAAGGCGAATTCATGACATTCAGAGGGCTTGGTGGTACGTGCACCTTATCAGCATAGATTTGACATTTATGGCATTTCCGAGCGTACTTGAAACAATCGGATTCCATAGTCATCCAGTAATAACCGGCTCTCAACAATTTCTTAGACATTGCATGACCACCAGCATGGGTACCAAAAGATCCTTCATGTACTTCTTGCATCAACATGTTTGCCTCGTGTCTATCCACGCATCTGAGCAGAACCATGTCAAAATTCCTCTTGTACAGCACATCATCCTGATTCAAATAAAAGCTTCCAGCTAGACTTCTCAGGGTTTTCTTATCATTCTTCGACGCACCTTCAGGATACTCCTGGCACTTAAGGAAGTTCTTGATGTCATAGTACCACGGTTTATCATCAACAACAGACTCGGCTGCAAACACATATGCAGGCCTCTCGAGTCGATTCACCGCAACATGTGGCACATGATTCCACCAATGAACTTTGATCATAGAAGACAAAATAGCCAAGGCATCAGCCATCTGATTCTCGTCTCGGGGGACATGATACAACTTCACCTTCTTAAAGAACGTCAGTATCCTTCTGGTGTAATCTCTGTAAGGAATCAAATGCGGCTGATTGGTATTCCAATCTCCATTGACCTGATTGATCACTAGAGAGGAATCTCTATAAATTTCCAGAGTCTTGATCCTCAGATCGATGACTTCTTTTATCCCCATGATACAAGCCTCATACTCAGCTTCGTTGTTGGTTACATCAAAAGTCAATCTGGCAGCAAAAGGTATATGAGCACCTTTTGGATTGATAAGCACTGCCCCAACACCGTTGCCATTCATATTCACAGCCCCATCAAACATCAGTGTCCACTTGTCATCAGGATCCGGTCCTTCCTCGACAAGAGGCTCTTCACAATCTTTCATCTTCAGATACATGATGTCTTCATCAGGGAATTCAAACATCATCGGCTGATAATCATCAATCGGTTGCTCGGCAAGGTAGTCTGACAGAATACTACCTTTGATGGCCTTCTATGACGTGTACTGGATATCATACTCTGTTAAAATCATCTGCCAACGGGCAACACGTCCGGTGAGAGCCGGCTTCTCAAAGATGTACTTTACTGGATCCATCTTAGAAATCAATAAGGTAGTATGGTTCAGCATATACTGCCTCAGTCGGCGAGCAGCCCAGGCCAAAGCACAACAAGTTTTCTCAAGCTGTGAATATTTGATTTCACAGTCGGTAAACTTTTTGCTAAGGTAGTATATGGCATGCTCTTTTCGACCAGACTCGTCATGCTGTCCCAATACACACCCCATCGAGTTCTCAGTCACTGACAGCTACATTATCAGAGGCCTCCCAGGAACTGGAGGGATGAGGATTGGAGGTTTCTGCAAATACTCTTTTATCTTGTCAAAAGCTTTCTGACAGTCGTCATTCCACCTGATTTCTTGATTCTTTCTTAGTAATTTGAATATCGGTTCACACGTGGCAGTTAGGTGAGATACAAACCGTGCAATGTAGTTCAATCTCCCTAAAAACCCACGAACCTGCTTTTCCGTTTTCGGTTCAGGCATCTCTTGTATAGCTTTGACTTTTGCTGGATCAACCTCAATCCCTTTCTCACTAACAATGAAGCCCAACAGCTTCCCGGATCTCACACCAAACGTAAACTTGTTTGGATTCAGCCTCAGTTTGAACTTTCTTAGTCTGTCAAACAACTTCTGCAAATTTACCAGGTGCTCCTCTTTTGTCTACGACTTCGCAATCATATCATCCACGCACACTTCAATCTCTTTGTGCATCATATCATGAAAGAGAGTCGTCATAGCCCTCTGATAGGTAGCACCGGCATTCTTCAGCCCAAATGGCATCACCTTATAGCAAAATGTGCCCCAAGGTGTAATGAATGTCGTCTTTTCCATGTCCTCTGGCGCCATCTTAATCTGATTATAGCCAGAAAAACCATCCATGAAAGAGAAAACCGAGGATTGAGCCGTATTATCAACCAGTACATCAATGTGAGGTAATGGGAAATCATCTTTCGGACTCGCTCTATTCAAATCCCGGTAATCGACACACATTCTGACTTTGCCATCCTTCTTCGGCACGGGAACGATGTTGGCTACCCACGGGGGATAAGTCGTCACTGACAGAAAACCTGCATCCAACTGCTTCTGAACCTCTTCCTTGATCTTGACGGCCATATCAGGACTAGTTCTCCGAAGCTTCTGCTTGACTGAATTACAATCTTCTCTGAGAGGTAGCCTATGCATCACAATATCGGTATCCAACCCAGGCATATCTTGATACGACCAGGCGAATATCTCCACATATTCTCTCAGCATCTCAATCAACCTGCTCTTGACATCTTCCTTCAAAGCAGCCCCGATCTTGATCTCTTTTTTGGCGTCCTCAGTACCCAGGTTAATGATTTCCAACTCCTCCTGGTGAGGTTGGATGACCCTTTCCTCCTGCTTCAATAATCTGACCAATTCTTTGGGGAGTTCACAGTCTTCCTCACTCTCCTCTTCAGCTTGGTAGATGGGATTATTGAAATCATACTGAGCCATAACAGAATTGTTCATAGTGGAGTCCGTAAGATCGATTCTGCATGTTTAATGCTTTAATTTAGAAAAAAGAGTTCAAGAAAGTCACAAAAACAAAAACATTGCCAATTTTATTTTTTTTAAATGAAAAACAAAACAGAAAGACAGGGATCACAAAATTGTTTGCAAAACGTCCTTTATTAATGATATCATTGAAAAACATGATGAGGCCCTACAATGAACCACTACGCCTTGGGCAGAACGTAGGGTTTTGTGCAAAATGAAAAACAAAAGAAAATTACTCTGTTTGAAGAGTAACTTGGACCACATCTTCTACTGTCCAGTTGTTGATCGTCTCCCCTGGTGCACACGGGCGAACCCAGTTGTCTAGATCACAATCACTGTCACAGTCTTCACCACCGGTTGCAAAGACGTCACCATGATTCATCAGCCCAGCACTGGTAAAGGTACTCGGCCCTTTCTGCTCAATCTGCTCCGCCTGTAGAGGTTGATAACCAATACCGAATTTATCTTCTTTGACAGGCAAATCCACCATCTTGCCCCATCCTTCTGCATTGCCCGAGTTGACAACCTCCACTGCCTGCTTGTATGATGCAATTGAGGCACTTGGCTTCTTCTACTCAACAAAAGCCACCCTCTCAAGAGCAACAGTCTCGAATGCCTGGCATAAAGTTTCATGGATCTCGCCATCCACCTCTACATACTTGAAAGAGGATAGGTGACTCACCAGAATGTTTTCTTCACCGCATACAGTCACAATCTGACCGTTCCAGACATACTTTAGCTTCTGGTGGAGAGTTGACGAAACTGCCCCAGCTGCGTGAATCCAGGGACGCCCCAATAAACAACTATATGCTGGTTGGATATCCATTACATAGAAGATAATATCGAATACCTCCGGACCAATCTTCACCGGCAACGTGACTTCACCAAAAACAGACCGTTTGGATCCATCAAAAGCACGAACAATCAGATCGCTCGGAGTAAGGACAACCCCTTCAACATCAATCTTGCGCAAAGTCTTCTTGGGCAACACGTTCAAAGACGAGCCAGTATCCACCAACACATGAGACAATACTGCGCCTTTGCACTCCATAGTAATATGCAGGGCCTTGTTATGGTTGCGACCTTCAGGCGTCAGATCCAAGTCTGTAAACCCCAAACCGTGCCTGGTACTGACATTAGCAATCACACCCTCCAACTGGTTGACAGAGATCTCTTGAGGCACGTAAGCCAGATTCAACATCTTCAACAAGGCATTACTGTGTGCCTCAGAGCACAGAAGCAATGAGAGTATAGAAATCTTGGATGGAGTCTGATTCAGCTGATCTACAATCTTGTAGTCACTCTTCTTTATAATCTTCATAAACTCCTCTACGTCCTTCTCAAAAGAACCCTCAGGTGCCTCCTTCTGAGCAGGTTCTTCATTAACCACCGCTTGCTTACCCTTAGCTTTTGCGAGAGCCTCAGCATTATTATCCCTCAATGGTTGTGGAGCAAACAAACGACCACTCCTTGTGAAACCTCCAGGTCCCCCAACATTGTCCACAATTGGACTCGCAATCACAGGAGCTCTACTTGGCAACCCAATCGTCACTGGAGCTTGATTAACCGGCCTGATCTGACTTTCAGCCCTTCGGTTGCTGCGATAAGCATTGTCATACTTCCACGGCACGACCCTACTGTTCTCAACATCCCTTCTACCGGTCACAATGATAGTAGTTGGAGCACTGACGGTTACAGGAGCAGAAATGGTAACAGGAGTACCACTGGTTACAGGCGCACTGACAATTCTCTAGCCACGTCCCTCGGACGGTTTGAAATAAATGGTGATGGTTGACACCACCCCACGATCTTTCACGGCCCGACTAAACTGTAGACAACCCTCATCAATCAGATTCTGAATACCAGCCCTCAACTGTTCACAACCATTCTCTGACCCAGCACAATCTGAACAGTCTTGTTCACAGCCCGGGTATACGCCCCCATTCAACAGACAGTCCTTCACAACCAGCAATGAAGTCTGAACATCTTCAACATTAACTACCAAATCTTCAGCTTCACCGTCTTCCACATTGTTCACTCTATGCGCACCATGCTGAGGCATAGGATTGTTAACAACATTAGGCACAGGAGCAAAATTGATAGTTTTGGCGTCAATTAAGTCCTGGACCTTATGATGAAAATCCCGACAATTCTCAATATGATGCCCCGGAGTGCCAGAGTGGAAATCACAACGTACGTTGGCATCATACCCAGGTGGTACCTTTGTCAACGGAGCCATTGTTCGCAACTCAACAAACCCCAATCTGAGCAATTCGGGCAGCAATTCGGCGTAGGTCATAGGCAACGGGTCGAAGCGTCGATCAGGCATCCTCTGTCTCGGCTGATACGGACGTTGCTGTTGTTGTTATTGTTGTTGTGACGGTGGTTGTTGAACCCTCTGTTGTTGCTGTTGACGAGATTGAGGTGCTGGAATGGTTACAGTGGCAACCTGGCGATATTGCCCTCTATTCACACTTCTTCTGTGTTGCACAGCATTGGTTTCACCCTCTCTTCTGCGAGGTGCTCCAGCAAATGGTTTCTTTGAAGATGAGGAACCAGCATCCTGAATCTTCCCCGCTTTGATCAGACTCTCCGTCCTTTCTCCACAAATCACAACATCAGAGAAACTGCCGAACGGGCAGCTCCCCATCCGGTCCATGAATACACCTTGTAATGTTCCAATAAACATATCGGTCAATTCCCTCTCCAGCATAGGGGGTTGTACTCTTGCGGCCAACTCACGCCATCTCTGGGCGTACTCCTTGAAACTCTCCCCGGGTTTCTGACAAAGACTCTGCAACTGAGTCCGGCTCGGCGCCATGTCCATATTATGTTTGTATTGCCTCAAGAAGGCCTCACCCAGATCTCTCCAACTACGAATGGATTCTCTCTTCAGCTCCATGTACCAATCCAAGGAAGCTCCAGACAAGCTATCCTGGAAAAAATACATCCACATCTTTTCGTCATCTGTATAGGCAGAGATTTTCCTGTAGTAGGCCTGCACATGGGTGCGAGGACAAGAAGTACCGTTGTATTTATCAAAAGACGGCGCCTTGAACTGGTAGGGAATTCTCAACCCTTCCACCAAACCCATGTTTGTAACATCAAACCCCAAGGAGTTCTGACATTCCATAGCTCTGATCTTCTCAGCAAGGGCATCAACCTTTTGATCCCTCTCTTCAGTTCTTCCCACAACTTCATCATCCTCACTGAGCAGTGTGAACATGTCTTCCTGCCTGTCAACCAACGGAGCAGGATGTCGAACGGGAGCCCAGGTAGCTCTGGCATGAACAGTCTCTGCAGCAAGAGGCTGTCCATTGATTCTAATACCCCTCAAATCATCTCCCACGACATAGTCATTGGCGGGAGCAACAACAACAGCATTATCGGTCACAGGTGCACCCACTGGTGAAGCACGACTAGGAGGTGGGAGTACAACTTCTTGTCTCTGGGCTAAGGCACGCAGCTCCTCTTGCCCTTGAACGACCCCTTGCATCATGGTCATGAATTGGGCCATGTTAGCCCTCATCTCAGCCGACTCTGCTTGCACTTGGTCCATATTCCTCTGATGATTCAATCTGGTTGCGTAGCGGTGCGGACGTTGATCAGCTATCCTGCCTGACACAGGAACCAGAGTGAGAAGTCTCGAGCAAGAACACCTGTAATGCAAAATGATATGTGTATGATGCTTATGATGCGTATGATGCACATGATATGTTCATTTCTCAGGCATTCGAGAGCCTAATTCATCTTTCAAGAAATGGCAACCTGCAATACAATCAAAGAAGCAACATACACAAGATAGTGAGCACAAGGTGAAACATCAACAGCCAACTCTATAGATATGAGCAACAAGGATCATTCAACAAAGGTTCAAATGATCAGAGTACAACAATGAATCCCATCCAACAAGCCTGGAGGTGATTCTCAACATAAACAACAGATACAAACTAGGAAAGATGTCCTCCAGGAATGAGCGTCTTCAGATAATGGCACTGGTCTATCAACAGGTCGCATTCTGAACACTCTGGCAGAGGAGTGAGCTTCTCCTTCAGTTGTCTTCTGAGCTCCACAACTTCTCCTCCAAGCTGGCTCTCTGATGCATGTCTCAAGTCAATCTCTTTCTTCAGTTGGATGTCTTTGTCTCTAAGTTGCTTCTCCAGGTCTCTTATCTTCTTCTGATAGCTGGCTTCAGCTCTCTGCAACCTTAAGCACTCCTGGTGTTCTGCATTCAACAGGGTCTCCATCTCCTCATAGGACCTCTTCTTGCTCTTCAATCTAGCAACATCTTCACCCTGCATGTCCTTGAGTTGATGAGCCAAGTTCATCTTATCAGCTTTGGCTTTGTAAAGCTCCATCTGGATATCTTGTTCCTTCTCCTTTAACCGACGATTCTCCATCAGGGCTTGCTTATACTGCTCAGCAGGTACACTCTCAGCAAGGATCAAAGGTGGTTGCACTTGCAAAGACTCCATCCTATCATAGGGCAACAACAAAGTCTCAACTCTCTTCTTGACCCAATCAAGGTAGTCAGGCATAGCAACTGCAAACTTCTTCCCCATAACAGCTCAATCCTTGACACCAATGGTCTTCCAAGCCCTTCCTAGTTGCTCCAATCTAGCAGGGTCACTTTGCTTCTCAAAGTACACACTCTCGGCTATCTCAGCATCAAGTGGTCTTCCATTCATCACAAACCCCAACTGGCGAAGAGAAAGAACCAGATTGTAATTGATGCAACCCTTAGTCCCTACAAGTGGCACATTACGAAACTCTCCACAACTCATGATGACATTACGCACATCCATCCGGTAAGATTGCCATCTGATATCATAAGAAGTAAGAGACATAACCCTCTGAGTCCACTTATGAGTGCTCTGAGCATCCACGAAAGGTCCACTGACTGGTAGGAGAGACAGGAACCATCTGAGCAACAATGGGAGACAACATCTGATAGCTCCACCCTTACCATGCCTACTGTGAATAGCATAGTAAGTGTCAGCTAACAAAGTAGGAACCGGGTTTCCTCCGATGAAAATAGTGACTGCAGCAAAGTCCACAAAGTTAGGCATACTCGGGAACAAGACAATCCCATAGATCATGATAGCCAACTGAGCATGAAAAGCTTCCCAATTTCCCTTCTTTGCTTCCTCTTTAGCCATCCTCAACAGATACTTCAAAGGCAACCCTACCACATCACCACTCGACTTCCAATTGTCACTCACTTCCTTGATACTCAGATGAAGAGCTCTGGCAACAACTCTGAAATCAACCTCCTTTGGAACATCCAAGAAAGGAACCTGATACCGGATCGGGACATTCAGCAGAATGGAGTACTCCTCAAGAGTGGGCGCTAACTGATAGTCCTGGAAAGTGAAACAGCGGAGCTCTGGATCATAGAACTGTAGAAGAGTCTTCAACGGCACTGGATCTACCACCATCTTCAATAGTGTCAACAAATCCCCATACTGATCAGCAAACACCTTCTGATTACCGCCGGTCACAAAGTTGCTCAACTCTATCAGAGACGTCAAAGGCTCACGGTGGAAACTGTAGGAGCAAGTCTTCCGCTTCAACTCTGGAACAGATGCCATCTCTCACAGTGAATAGACTCCTGAATGAACCTGAGAAATGATATGCATGAAGAGATTAGCTTTTCTTTTTCTTTTATTTTTTCCATTTTTTTTTGCATTATTTTTTTTGAAAATAAATATGCTATGATGCAAATGATGCAGACACGACTGGTTGGCTGTGTATCACGATGCACAGGATCAAAGCTTCGGCTTGAATTCGGAACCACAAATCATCTGAGACCCAAAGTCATCTGAGACCCAAAGTCATCTGAGACCCAAACTGCAGAACCAAGTCACCAACAGGATCACAAGTCACCAACAAGTCACCAACAGGTCACCAACAAGTCACCAACTATACCTGTAATAATGATCATTCCCTCCCGACTCACGGGTGTCATCTAGGCCAGGGTAAGGTCGAGAGAAACGCAGCATAAATAACCCTTTCATAGCATATCATCATATACACACCCGAAGTATGTAACGATAATACCCCATCAGAGTCTGAACTGCTCGTGATACCAAGTTCCGCTAAGTGGCGCAATACCACCCGCTTCCCAAGAATCACTCTATTCCTAGGTGTCCTATATTTCACTCATATCCTGGGTATTGGGCCTTTTACCTCATGTAACTCCCACCCCAACAGAGAGACAGACAACCAGCCAGCACAGATGAAAAGATGATGAATGCTGTAAGACCCCAATTTTGTCCCTAAGATCCCTCATGGCATCATATCATACCATATCATTGCCTCAAGGATCTTTGTGCACCTTTTCTTCCCTCCTAGTGGGTGGGTTATCTTGTGAGTGTGGTTCTTGATCACCAAGCATGTTTTGCATTTGTATATCATTGCTTTTCATTTGTTTACTAACCAAAAGTACAAAAATATTATCATCTAACCATGTTACTTGCAGCTGAAGCAATCATCAGTCAAACAGTCAAATCAGTCATTAAGATAGATGGTGGCCATTCTTGAAGAATTTGGGCACCATGATCATTCATCAAGAGTTCATATGAGTTGTGACATCATTTGGAATCAAGATCTCAAGTGATTAGGGTTTGGAATTCATCAGAACATGGTTCAGTCAACCAAACCCTAGAAAAGTCAACTGTTGGTCAACTGTGCATTTAATCAGTGATTTGATGGTGGGAATTGGTCTGAGAGGTCTCATTCATGTCCATATAAGCCTCATATAACATGTCAAGCATCCACATTGAAGAATTTGAAGTCAAACAAGAAATTTCCCAAAATAGAAAGTTGACCTGTAATTGGAATTTGCCAAAAATGGAAACTTCTTCTCCTCAAAATTACATCATCATACAAGCTTCAAATGAATTTTTTCCCAACATTAAAGTTGAATATCTTGTTCTCCCATTTTCAAAAAGTCCAAGAACACTCAATTCCCATTTATGGTTGGCAAGTTATGATCAAATCATTCTCAAAACTTTTTGAACTTCAAAAGGCCATATCTTCCAAACCATTTGGCCAAATTGGGTGGGGTTTTTTGCTACAAGTCACATTTGATGCCCTATTTCCAAATATGTCATCACAATTCACCAAAAACTCACCAATCAAAATGGCACTTTTTGAAGTAGCATGAATTAATTCAAGTGAGGTGGAAAAATGAGTTTTCAAAATAACCAATTCCAACCATTTTTACCACTTGCAATTGATCAGAAATTGTATTTTGGACATGTTTGAAGCCCATTTTCGCAGCTGTATACACACACCATGTCACTTGAGTGAAAATTGGTCAATTAGCAAAAACACACTTCATTAGCAATTTGGATTACCATTTCAATTAACCATGATTAACAAACCTTAAACAGAGTATATATACATCATTGTCACTCTGAAAAGCCCTAGCCACTCTCATTCACAAACAGAAAAAAACTCTTTCTCTCAAACTCACAATTTCTTCATTTTTGAAACTCTTGCTGAAAACCTCAAGGAGCTCGAGCATTATTGGTTTGTCCATCATTTACCATCATCTTGGAACCATTTTCAAGCCCTGTATCTCAACTGTAATCAAAGACAAACACTGTTCCATTGAAGAACATTTCCATGGCAGATCTGGTTTAGAGCTGTTTTGAACCTTCCTGAGCTAAAATCACTTTGACCATTCATCACTACAAGCTTGAGGGTGCATCTGTTTCAGCCATTCACGACCAAAAAACCACTACATCACAGCTGTTCTTCAAATCAAGTAAGAATTCGACCTTAACCATTCACTAAATCATGTTATACATTAGATAGGTTTTGCTTTGCTGGTCAATTTAAGCTTTGAATCCATGAAAATGGTTAAGTAATTTGAAAGTTATGTTGTCTTAAAGTTTGGCATGTGAATATGTTTTTGCACGTTTCTTTCTCATTAGCTTGAATCATGGAAAATGGATGATATAATGTTGATGTGCATTGCTTGAGGATTCTAATAGTATGCTGGTTTTCCATTTCTGGGACAAATAATTTTTCACGATTTGTTGAAGAAGATGAATGTCACTGTAGCTAGTCAAAACCCTAGTTCTTCATTTGCCCAGAATTTGTTTTGAACGTGTTTTGCATGAATGTACTGTACCATTGCCCATGACCAATAGCCGGTTGCCACGCCTCTGTCCGCTGCGCAGCGTTTCATTAAAAGTTCCACATATTTACAAATATGCCATTCCGTGCCATTAAACCATTAATTCATGTTATTTTCTTCAATATTCATTTCATTTTGTGACCAAACTTACAAAATTCATAGCACATTCATCTTTTATCCAAAATTAATGAGATTTTTTGCATATTGTTCATCTCAATCTCTAGTTTTTTATCATATTTTTTCCTGAATTTTGGCATGGATGGACTTTTAATTGTGCTAGGGTTTTGTTCATGTGTCCAATTTTTGTACACTTTGCCAAATCAATTGTGAAATGATGATGCTTTATCCAATGCCTTTGAAATTTTTTGTGCTTAAACTAGACACATTCATGGTGATTTTGGTGTAGAGTTGGTGAATTTATCATTGCTGGTTTGTGAGTTATGATTTTTTGAATTAGGGTGTGACAATTTGTGTCACACCATTGATGTCCAACTTCATGATTTTATTTACCATGCTTCTTGAACTCAAATTGATGTGAATTTTTGCATGGATGTGCTTATGGATGTCTAGTTTACATGTGAATTTTCTTGGAGTTATTGATGGCATTTCCTAATTGTTTGGGATTTTCTTCCCTGTTTGGTCATATGTTGACTTTTTGTGACACATGTTCTCATATTGTTTGTGAAATTCTCATACTTTATTGGATGAACTTGAAATTTGACATGTGATTAGTAGACATCTTAAAATTTGCCATGGTTTTGATCCCATTCATTTCTCATATGTTGTCACTGATTTATGATTTATTGAAGTTGGTACATGTTTGGTTGACTTCTTTGAGCATGTTTGAACTTGCCTTGCCTTTCTGATTTTCATTGACCAACTTCCCTTGATCCAAATGGGCTGAAATTTGATATGCATATCATGGTATGGATTATGTTTGATCATGAATTATTTGATAAGTTTTTGAAATGTTTGAGATTGGTTTTGAGTTAAGTCTTGCTGTTGACTTCTATGAGCTTCTATATGCCATGCCTTGACCTAATTTGTTCATGAAATGATGATGATGATTGATATGAACATGAAACCACTTGGGTTTTCTTCTTGATTGTTTGAACTTGATTTTGGACACTTGTCACTTGCTGTTTTGACTTTCTCATCCCTTTTTGACCCTAGGCTTGTCCTAGTGGTCTTGTTGCTCATGTTTGAGTTCATGTTTTCAGGTTAAGCAACAAATTCCCAAAGAGACCAATACAAATTGATTGAGCTTGATTTTATTATCATGACTAACTTGCTTGTTTTGTAGGTTGCTTGGCTCATATGCTTTGAGTCTTGTGCATTGCACATTTAACTGATTGTGTTGACTGTTGATCTTTATCTCATTTTGATTTAAACTTTGAGTTGTGTACTGATTCTGTTTGACTGGTTTCAGGTACCTTTAGTTGCTTTTAGTTCCTTGTGAACTTTGATTTGCTTTGCTTAATAGCAATTTGCATTGAGGTATAACTTCTTATCTTCATGTAGTCTGGAAGACCTGGCCTGTTACTTGGCCAGGCAACTGTCTGAAGTCCTCCTTAAGAGGCAATGCTTGTGTGTGTTTACATTTGTCCCAAGCAGGAAAAGTCCTTTAAATAAGGCAATTGGTAGATCAAAGAGATATGTAGCCTATCTCCTACTATTCTGTGAGTCACTCACCTTGCTCCACTACTTGTGTTGATGCATAGTGAGTAAAAACCCAAGATCTATCGAGTCTAACTTGTGGAGAGAGTTCCTACTTTCTGAACTCCCACACCTTCTGATATTCAAATGCTCTCCCCGGCCAGGGATAAGAGCAATGAGGCACACCCCTCATATCTTTTCATCTGCTTCACCTTAGCCCCTCAATGGCAAGGTTAAGAGCACTATTAACCCTATTCCAGTTGGCTTCAATGCCTAACCCTTTGTGTGCTCGAGCCTGATTGTTTGGTTATAGTGTGTGCTGAATGACTTCATTGATTGATTGCTTATCTCATATACACATGTCTGCTTGCATGCTTTGTGCATTTATCATCATTAATTGCTCATTAGTACATGATCATCTCATTTGTCTTTATGACATATCTTTGTTGTTTGCCCATTGAGGACAATTGTAAGACCATCCATTGGCCATTGCTCCTGTGATATGGAAGTGAGTATAAGACCATCTCATTGGCCACTCATCTTCTCTTTGCTTGATGCATTTGCATTTGTTATATGTGAGGATGCAATTGTAAGTCCCTGCAAGTTGGCATTTGCTTTCCTATGATCATATGTTGGATATTGGTATAAGCCCAGACAGATTGGCATCCGGTATCCAAGTTTCATTTTGTTTTAGGAGATTGGAATAAGTCCATCTATTGGCTTCCGATATCCTTGTTTCTTTGTTTAGGAGATTGGTGTAAATCCATCTATTGGTATCCGGTATCCGCTTTTGTTTGTGAGATTGGAGTAAGACCATTGAGTGGCATCCGGTATCATTTGTTTGCTTATTTTGCTATTGCTCATTGCCTATTCCAAAGGACGCACTTGAATCATCTCCTATATGATTTCAAGAGGTGAACCTTCTAGGAAGTTTTACAATCCATCTTCATCCATTCATTCCCATTATGTCCTAAACCTTTTCACACATTACTTTCAAACTTGAGATAGATATTGTGCAAACATCTTCATGTTTTCAAATCAAAAACCTGGACCCCAAGTCCTTGACTTTTTTCAAATTCCATTTCATAATACTTCTTTTGAATCAATCTTAATCATACTTTGACCCTACCTTCCCATTGCGTAATTTACCCCTTACCCAGACTCTCTGATCTTTTCATTAGTTTTCTATGCGTAAAACTTCTTAGGCTTTTGTTCGCTTTTTAGCCAGTCCTTTGGATAAATAAAAGTGCGGTGGCGACTCGAATTCATTGTATGCTTTGCTTATGGTTTAATCAATAAATCATATAGCGACGAATACACCGCTACAGAAAAGTGGCGACTCTGCTGGGGAAGACATCGATCCTTGGTTGTATTGCCTACTTTTCACCCTTGTTGTGCTATATTGTTATTTGTTATATGACATATTTTTGTACGATTTGGGATAACTGTATTGATTGTAATGTTTGAATTGCTTGATATACAATTGCTGTTTGCTTTGGTGATCTGTGAGACGAGTTCTATACCCGAACTCGAGTGCATTCTAGGATAGGAGAATGGCATAGTCTTGTTGACTGGTGTGGAGTATTCCTTAGCCAGTTGACTTGCGAGCCCATTCACTTGGTGGAGGTCATGTTGGACTAATAATGTCACACAAGTTATTTGTGGTTAGGCATTATTCTTTCAATCATGTTCCGCAAAAGCCAAGGACCTTAGTTTACCAAACCCATCTTGGCCTATTTCTTAGGAACGTAGTGCGGAGGTCGTTCAGATGTCAGTTCTGATGCGATTGTCACGCGATACTACACTCATAAGAGTTTCTCTTGAGAATATTCTTGGAATACGAGTATTCGTTCCTCCGATAATATCCGAGAGATGGAACGATGATTATGGGAACCTCTGATAGAACATGTCTGGCAGGTTTAAACCCTAGTACACTCCCTTTGGGTGGTTCTTAACCGAGACTCCATGCTCGTGACTCTCAACAAGCCCGTGATTCATGGTTGAGTCGTTCAGACACCGTTAATATCAATGGAAACCGGATCAGGTGTAAAACCTAAAATCCACCAAAGCGGCTGGTTGATATTAAGGATGTCCGAGCCGGTTCATGTACCGTTAATATCAATGGAACTTGGGTGTCGATAAGGTGAAAACCTAAATCCACCAAAATGGATGATTGATATTAGGGATGCATAGAGCTTTCCCATGACCTTTGTTTGGTGTGACTTGTTTGATCCTTGAGTGTGATTGGTGCATTCATGCATTCATGCATTCATCTGCACTTCATGTCATCAAGAAAAAGAAAATTTTCAAGGAACTTAAAAGGGTTTATTTGCAAAATTTTCAGACATGGAAAGACCAAAAAGGCATACAAAGAAGTACAGCTTTAAACAGCCCGATGTAAAAGAGTTAAGGAATCTGACATCGTATGTATTAGATCCCTTGGGTTTCAAAGCTCGCTATGGGAAGCTTCTGCCTCTGCTGACTACTCAGGTTGACGAAGGATTGATGAGTACTCTGGCTCAGTTTTATGACCCGTTGTATCATTGCTTCTCATTTCCGGACTTCCAGCTGTTGCCAACTCTAGAGGAGTATTCTCATCTCATTGGGATTCCGATTCTGGATCAAGTGTCGTTCAGTGGCCTAGAGAGTATTCCGACTGCTCGAGAGATTGCCAGCTTGTTGCACATAGATGAAGATTTGATTAGAGCTAATCTGACTACCAAAGGCGGAATTCAGGGTTTCCCTTCCGAGTTCCTCATTGCCCAAGCTACCTTCTATGGGAAGGCCATGAGTGAGGATGCCTTTGAGGCTCTGTTTGTGCTACTCATCTATGGATTAGTGCTGTTTCCCAACTTCGACAAGTTCGTGGACATGAATGCCATTAGGATCTTCTCGGTTCTTAATCCAGTTCCGACTTTGTTGGGCGATGCTTATGTCTCCTTGCACTCCAGGAATGCGAAAGGTGGTGGAGTTATTGTCTGTTGTCTACCCCTGCTGTACAAGTGGTTTATTTCGCACTTACCGCAGACAGTTGCTTTCAAGGAGAACAAGGGATGTCTACGGTGGTCTCAGAGACTCATGTCTCTCACCAATGATGATATCACCTGGTATGATCGTGTGTATGATACCGTTCAGATCATCGACTATTGTGGTGAATTCCCTAATGTGCCTCTTCTTGGCACATGTGGTGGGATCAGCTACAATCCTATTCTTGCACGACGTCAGCTTGGGTTCCCCCTAAAGGATAAACCTAATAGCATTCTGTTAGAAGGTGTGTTCTTCCAGGAGGGTAAAGATCCCCAAGGCCTGAAAGCCAGATTTGTCCGTGCTTGGCGCAGTATTCACAAGAAGAGTAGGAACGAGTTGGGTCCAAAGAACTGCATTGCTTTGGAGCCATACACCTCTTGGGTCAGACAGAGAGCTGCCACCTACTTGATGCCGTACGATCATCCGAGACCTACACCGTTGGATGTGGCTGGGCCTTCAACCCTCCCTACCTAACGTGTAGAGGAGTTGAGAGAAGAAGACCTTTCACGTGCTTGGATACGTGAAAGAGAGGAATTGCTGCAGCGGCTCAAGGAGAAGGACGCTATGATTGAGTTCCTCGAGCACTGAGTGATCGACGATCCGAACGACACTTGGACTTCTCTGCTTCCTCAGTCATCCAAATTCTGGAAGAGGAGGTATGATCGACTTGCAAAGGAGAAAGCTGACATGGAAGCGGCCTTTGAGAGAGAGATCAAGAAGTTGTGCACTTCTCGTCTTCCAGCATCCCGAGCTTCTAGGGATCCATAGGATGTCATTTACCTTTTCTCTTTGTAATAATAAAAAATGCAGTACTTCTTTGTCTTGATATATATTGAATGAAATATTTTCCATGAGGAATTAAAATGCTTTAATTATTCAAATATTGCAAATAATACCCTAAGGGTTCCTTGAAAACAAAGCATTTGCACAAGCATTTCATGCATCATCTTTGCATAAACAGGTACTCCTTTTCTGGTCTTCTTGTCCTAACTGTGTTCTTCATTTATTTTGAAGACAAGCTGACTCACCGGTATTATACGCGAGTCAACTCTGCAAGAGTCATGGAGCAACTTGAACAAGAGAACAGAGAATTGAAGGAAGAGGTCGCCAGACTTGGCGCTTTGATGGAGCAACTCCTCGCTGCTCAGAATCAGCCTGCTCAACAGCCCGCAACTCCCGTTCAGAGGACAGTCATCTCAGAAGTAGCCACTTCGACTGTGCCAGTTAGCGCCCATGCGCCCAATACTATGCCACCCGGTTTCCCTTGGGGAATGCCTCCAGGTTTTATGCCTGATCTGCCAGCTCCAACCTTTGCTCATATGCCGGCATCTAGCCCGGTCCCTGTTCCCGCTCCTCCTGTCGTGCATACCATGCCAAGGGTAGACGACACTATCTATCACTCTGAGCCATCTGAGGGCTCAGACGTTCATGAAAAGATGGATGCCATGAACGACCAATTCCTCGAGCTGAGAAAGGAATTGAGGACTCTTCGAGGTAAAGACTTATTCGGCAAGTCTGCTGCCGAGCTCTGCCTTGTTCCCGGTGTGAAAATACCGATCAAATTCAAAGTACCTGACTTTGAAAAGTACAAAGGGAACACCTGTCCACTCGCTCACCTGGTCATGTACGCCAGGAAGATGTCGACTCAGACGGATAATGATCAGCTGTTGATTCATTATTTTCAAGACAGTCTATCCGGTGCAGCGCTCAGATGGTACATGAGCTTGGACAGCGCCAATATCAGATCCTTCAACGACCTTAGCGAAGCTTTCGTCAAGCAGTACAAATACAACGTCGATATGGCGCCTGACCGAGATCAACTCAGGTCCATGTCACAGAAGGACAAGGAATCTTTCAAGGAGTACGCCCAGAGATGGCGAGAGCTAGCAGCTCAAATCACTCCACCGCTTGAGGAGAAGGAAATGACCAAGATCTTTCTGAAGACTCTTGGCTCATTCTATTATGAGTGGATGGTAGCGAGCGCTCCCTCTGATTTCACCGAGATGGTGAACATGGGGATGCGTCTCGAGGAAGGTGTCCGTGAAGGACGGTTGGCAAAGGATGATA
Organism: Lathyrus oleraceus; assembly: GCF_024323335.1. Classification (NCBI taxonomy): domain Eukaryota; kingdom Viridiplantae; phylum Streptophyta; class Magnoliopsida; order Fabales; family Fabaceae; genus Lathyrus; species Lathyrus oleraceus. The sequence continues at coordinate 452,663,668 of NC_066585.1, read as the reverse complement.
ACTCTTCTTCTAAACGGTATGGGGCGTTTAAGAGGAAAGAAGGCGAAGCCCACGCTGTGCAATCTTAGCCCAAGCATAGAAGACCCTCTGTTCAGAGGAAGCCCGCACGTCGTGCCGGACATCAGCACCAGGTGGCTCATATAGCACCTGTCTTCAAGGACAATGCTCAGCAATACCAACATCAACAATATCAACATCAACAACAAAATCAACAGCCGCAGTACAACCAACAACAGTCTCGTCCACAGCAACAGGCTTACCAGCCTCGTGGTAGTACAAGTAATCAAGCAAACATGAGTTATGATAGGAAGAAGATCAGTTTTGATCCGATTCCCATGTCTTACGCAGAGTTGTATCCCTCTCTAATAGAGCGGAAGCTGATTACTCCAAGAGATCCTCCGGCTATACCAGCCAACCCTCAGTGGTGGTATAAGCCTGACCTGCACTGTGTTTATCATTCTGGCGCTCCGGGCCACGATATAGAGAATTGTTTTCAGCTGAAGACCAAGGTTCAGGACCTTGTGAGATGTGGTATTCTGAGTTTTGAGGACTCAAGCCCGAACGTCACCAAGAACCCATTGCCTTCGCATGGGAAGTCTGTCAATATGATTCAGGAATGCCTTGGGAAGTACAAGGTCAGATATATAAGCCACATCAGGCAGTCGTTGGTTGAATTACACCATTTGCTGTGTCGGTACAGCTACTTGGAGCATAACCACGACAAGTGCCGCGTCTGTTCGGTTAATCGCTTGGGTTGCGACCAGGTACGTCGAGAGCTTCAACAGTTGTTGAATGAGGGTACCATTGAGATTCTGCAGAATCGCAATGTTGATAAAGTTGAACCTGAAGTGAATGTCATCTCGCCAGTGTTCAAGCTGCCTGAGCCCGTTGTTATTCGTTACAATAGCAACAAGCCGAAGGCTTCCCCTTCCTTGACCATTAAGCCTGCCGGCCCTGCGCCCTACTCATCTGATAAAGCTGTACCATTCAGATATAACCCTGTTGCTGTGCAAGATGGGGTAGAAGTGCCTTTGCCTTCAACTTCCGTGACCACTGTCGCTGATGTAAGTGGGTTGACCCGAAGTGGTCGTGTATTTTCTGCACCTGCTAAAGCCCCTGTTGTTTCTGAATCTGCTGAATGTCCTGTGGGGACAGCTGTTAAAGTTCAGAATCCGGCACTTGATGTTGCCAAACCATCCTCCTCCGTACAAAAGACTCTTGTTTCTTCAGTTGGCCCGAGTGGCATTGTAGATGAAGAATCTGATGAGATGCTGAAGCTCATCAGAAAGAGTGAGTACAACATTGTAGACCAGCTTCTACAAACACCATCCAAGATTTCCATTCTTTCTTTGCTGCTGAATTCAGAACCCCATAGGGAGGCTCTGCAGAAAGTCTTGGATCTGGCGTATGTTGATCACGACGTCACCCTTGAGCAGTTTGATAGTATTGTTGCAAACATTACCGCTTGCAACACTTTGAGCTTTTGTGACGCTGATCTCCCTGAGGAGGGAAGAGACCACAACATGGCTTTACATATCTCCATGAATTGCAAATCAGATGCAATGTCCAATGTACTGGTGGACACTGGATCTTCTCTAAATGTATTGCCAAAATCCACACTCTCTCGATTGTCATATCAAGGTCCTCCTATGAGGCAGAGTGGGGTTGTTGTGAAAGCATTTGATGGGTCGCGCAAGACCGTGATTGGGGAAGTTGATCTCCCTATCAAGATAGGACCAAGCGATTTCCAAGTTACCTTTCAGGTAATGGATATCCACCCATCCTATAGCTGTCTCTTAGGCAGACCATGGATTCACGAGGCTGGCGCCGTGACATCCACCCTACATCAGAAGTTGAAATTTGTTAAAAATAAGAAACTGGTCGTGGTAGGGGGAGAAAAGGCTCTCCTGGTTAGCCATCTGTCTTCTTTCTCGTACATTGACGCTGAGGATGAAGTTGGAACGCCATTCCAAGCCTTGTCTATTGATGAACCAATCGAGAAGAAGTCTCCTTCATTCGCTTCCTACCGAGATGCAAAACTGGCCATTGAGTGTGGTGCAGTCGCTGGATTAGGGAAGGTGCTTGAACTTGAAGATAACAGATCCCGGGCTGGCATTGGCTACTGTTCTGGGGCATTCAACGAGCAAGGTTTGTTCAAGAGTGGAGGATTCATCCATGACGATCAACCTGAAGAGGAAGTTGCTGCTATCTTGGAAGAGGATGCAGAGGATATGAACAATTTTGTTATTCCTGGTGGTGTCTGCCACAATTGGGTCGCTGTAGATGTTCCTACAGTCATCCATAGATCAGAGTAATTGTTCACTTTGTTTAAAACCCTTCTCCCATGCCAAAAGGAGAAGTGATGACATTGTTGGCAAAGCATATATACAATGATGTTTTCATTCAATTAATTGCATTGTTAAACATTTGTTTTTCCTTTGTTTTCACTTTTTGCTTTTTGCATGAAATCAGTGATCACAAAAAACCCATAAAAACAAGAATAAAAGCAATCATTTTTCATCTGCATAATGGTTTGTTTGTTTAAATTCTAAAGTTTTTTCTTAACCAAAATCATTATGCAGGTTGATCCTAAAACCCATTGAACATAATGATCCAACGCCATCTCCCAATTTTGAATTCCCTGTATTTGAGGCAGAGGAAGATGACGTTGAAGGGATTCCTGATGAGATTACCCGTCTCCTTGAGCACGAAGAGAAGATCATTCAGCCGCATCTCGAAGACTTGGAAACAGTCAACTTGGGGTCTGAGGATTGTGTTCGTCTGGTGAAGATTGGGGCACTTCTTGAAGAGTCTGTCAAGGAAGATTTGATCGGTTTGCTACGAGAATATTCAGATATCTTTGCTTGGTCGTATGAAGACATGCCGGGTTTAGATACAGATATTGTGCAACATTTCCTGTCGTTGAAGCCTGAGTGCGTGCCTGTGAAGCAGAAGCTCAGAAGAACTCATCCAGATATGGCAGTGAAGATCAAAGAGGAAGTTCAGAAGCAAATTGATGCGGGGTTTCTGGTGACTTCTACATATCCTCAATGGGTGGCCAATATTGTGCCTGTTCCTAAGAAGGATGGAAAAGTCCGTATGTGCGTTGATTATAGAGATTTGAATAAGTCTAGTCCGAAAGATGATTTTCCTCTACCACACATTGATATGTTGGTAGACAATACAGCTAAATTCAAAGTCTTTTCCTTTATGGACGGATTTTCCGGATATAATCAAATCAAGATGGCACCAGAGGATATGGAGAAGACAACATTCATCACGCCTTGGGGAACATTCTGTTATCGAGTGATGCCCTTCGGTTTGAAGAACGCCGGAGCCACGTATCAACGAGCTATGACTACCTTGTTTCATGATATGATGCACAAGGAGATAGAAGTCTATGTTGATGATATGATTGCTAAGTCCCGAACGGAAGTTGAGCATATTGAGCATTTGTTGAAGCTTTTCCAGCGTTTGAGAAAGTTCAAACTTCGCCTGAATCCGAACAAATGTACTTTTGGAGTCCGTTCCGGCAAATTGTTGGGTTTTGTGGTAAGTGAAAGAGGTATTGAAGTTGATCCTGCAAAGGTCAAAGCAATACAAGAGATGCCTGCACCCAAAACTGAGAAGCAAGTCCGAGGTTTTCTTGGCCGCTTGAACTACATTTCCAGATTTATATCCCACATGACTGCCACATGTGCGCCGATATTCAAGCTCCTTCGGAAAGATCAGTCTCATGATTGGACCGAGGATTGCCAGAAAGCTTTCGACAGTATCAAAGATTATCTGTCTGAACCTCCGATCTTATCTCCGCCTGTGGAAGGAAGACCTCTGATCATGTACTTAACAGTTCTTGAAGACTCGATGGGTTGTGTACTCGGTCAACAAGATGAATCAGGGAAGAAAGAATTTGCTATATACTACCTCAGTAAGAAGTTTACTGATTGTGAGTCTCGGTACTCTACGCTTGAGAAGACGTGTTGTGCTTTGGCTTGGGCTGCTAAGCGTTTGCGCCAGTACATGATAAATCATACAACTTGGTTGATATCCAGAATGGATCCAATTAAGTATATCTTCGAGAAGCCTGCTTTAACTGGGAGGATTGCCCGTTGGCAGATGCTGTTGTCTGAGTATGATATTGAGTATCGAGCTCAGAAAGCTATCAAAGGTAGTATCTTGGCTGACCATTTAGCGCACCAGCCGATTGAAGATCATCAGTCTGTTCAGTATGACTTCCCTGACGAGGAAATTCTGTATTTGAAGATGAAAGATTGCGATGAGCCTACACTTGATGAAGGTCCGGAACCTGGTTCTAGATGGACGATGGTGTTTGATGACGCTGTTAATCAATATGGGAATGGAATTGGGGCGGTGATCATTACTCCTCAAGGTTCACACATTCCGTTTACAGCAAGGCTAACTTTCAAATGCACGAATAATATGGCGGAGTACGAAGCATGTATTATGGGACTTGAAGAATGCATTGACTTGAGAATCAAATATCTTGATGTCTATGGTGATTCGGCTTTGGTTGTCAATCAGATCAAGGGTGAATGGGAGACGAATCAGCCAGGTCTCATTCCATACAGAGATTATGCAAGGAGAATTTCAACATTCTTCACAGAAGTTGAATTTTATCACATTCCTCGGGAGGATAATCGGATGGCAGATGCCCTTGCTACGCTTGCTTCCATAATTGTGGTCAGATGGTGGAATGATGTCCCCAATATTACTGTGATGCGCTTGGACAGACCCGCTCACATATTTGCAATCGAAGAAGTGAAAGATGACAAGCCTTGGTATTTTGATATCAAAAATTTCCTCCAGAACCAGGTCTACCCGCCTGGGGCATCTGTGAAAGATAGGAAAACTTTGAGAAGGTTGTCAGGCAGTTTCTACCTCAGTGGTGAAGTGCTGTATAAAAGAAATTTTGATATGGTTTTGCTCAGATGCGTGGATAGACACGAAGCAAACCTATTGATGACTGAGGTCCATGAGGGTTCATTTGGTACTCATTCCAATGGACATGCCATGGCTAAGAAGATGTTGAGAGCAGGCTACTATTGGCTGACAATGGAGTCTGACTGTTGCAAGTATGTGAAGAAATGTCACAAGTGTCAAATTTATGCGGATAAGATTCATATTCCTCCGACACTTCTGAATGTGATTTCATCACCATGGCCTTTCTCTATGTGGGGAATTGACATGATCGGCATGATTGAGCCGAAAGCGTCCAACGGACACAGGTTTATTCTCGTAGCAATTGATTACTTCACCAAATGGGTCGAAGCCGCGTCGTACGCGAATGTAACCAGGCAGGTGGTTGTGACGTTTATCAAGAACCAGCTGATTTGCCGTTATGGTGTGCCAGAGAGGATCATTACTGATAATGGATCTAATCTGAACAACAAGATGATGGATGAGTTGTGCGCTGAATTCAAAATTGCACACCATAATTCCTCTCCCTACAGACCTAAGATGAATGGGGCTGTTGAAGCTGCTAATAAGAATATCAAGAGGATTATCCAGAAAATGACTGTCACGTACAAAGATTGGCATGAGATGCTGCCATTTGCTTTGCATGGATATCGTACGTCTGTACGCACTTCAACAGGGGCAACCCCTTTTTCTCTTGTTTATGGCATGGAAGCCGTTCTCCCAGTAGAGGTGGAGATCCCATCAATGCGAGTCTTGATGGAAGCCAAGTTGACTGATGCTGAATGGATTCAGAGTCGTTATGACCAGCTGAATTTGATTGAAGAGAAGCGATTAACTGCCATGTGCCATGGTCAGTTATATCAGCAGAGAATGAAGAAAGCATTCGATAAGAAGGTCAAGCCTCGTGTGTTCCGAGAAGGTGACCTCGTGCTCAAGAAAGTTTTGTCTTTCGCGCCCGATTCCAGGGGCAAGTGGACTCCAAACTACGAGGGTCCATATGTTGTTAAGAGAGCCTTTTCAGGCGGTGCTTTGATGCTTACAACAATGGATGGGGAGGATTTCACTCGTCCTGTGAATTCAGATGCAGTCAAGAAATACTTTGCCTAGAAAAAAAAAGTATATGCAAATGAAAAACAGAATAGCTCGCTAAGTTGAAAACCCGAAAGGGCGGCTTAGGCAAAAATGAGCGTCTCGGCGGAAAACCCGCAAGGGTAATCCAGGCAAAAATTAGAGACTTGAAAAAAAGAATATATATTTGCATCCCGCTAGATTGAGTACCTCACCCTGGGGCAATCTAGGCAAAAATTAGGGATTTGGCAAGTAACTGCATCCTGACAAGACTTTCTGTTTCATCAGTTGTCATTTCGTCAGAAGATTCTCGATTCGTCGTCAACTGAAGCTTCGGATACATCGAGATTCAAATTGGTAGAGAAAGGATCATTATGTTCAATGTAGCCCTCTTCCAATATATATCACTGATTTCAAATTTGTACAAATCTATGGAGTCTTGCCATTTGCAGGCTACCATTCCATCAAATCAATTTGAGATTTTTATCCAATTATTTGCACTCTTATTTGTTTCAATCCAACAAATGTTTTGCATGTTTTAAATTGATAAAATGTCATTGTTTTGAACAAATAAATTGCCGTATGACAATCCCCTCTTTGTGGTTATCTTCATTCAATACTTAATTCTCCACTTGCAGAGTTAATTTTGGTTGTTCATCCCAATCGATGACAATCCCCTCTTTGTGGTTATCTTCATTCAATACTTGATGTTGATCTTCCTTTCGCTTGGATAAGTTGCTCAGATAAGCACTTATATCCCTAGCAAGTCTTTTGTGGATAATTGCCGTATGCTAGCAATTTTATCCCCAGCGGGTCCTTTCACCTTTTGTCAGTGATTGTGTTCCCCGGATCATTGATTGTCATTAATACATCCCAGCGAGTCTTCTTTCATTTACCCCCTTTGTTGGTAATGTCTGTTGCTCCCTTTGACTGGTCATCATTATATACCTAGTTTGGTATCCCGATGCCTTTCTTTTCAGTTGATTTATCCTTTATTAACCCAGTAACCGGTTGTGGATAATCTTCCATGCGAGTATACTATTCACGGTCTGCCGGTAATGAATAATATATCTCATGCACTCTTCAGTCGAAGCCTTTTGTGTTTTCTTTGTTGAGTAAGATTCGTTATTTCCCTTTGCGGAGTCGAATATTTCTTTGTTGTCGGATAATTGCCGGATGCTTGCAATTTATCCCTTTGAGTTGTCTTTCGTTTACCCGGATGCTTGGTATCGATTGTCTCTCTTTTTGATTAGTCACCTATTATATACTTCAGTATCTCTGGTGTCTTTTCCTTTCGAGTATATTATTCACGGTCTGCCGGTAATGAATAATATGTCTCATGCGCTCTTTGGTTGGAATCCTTTGTTGATCTTCCCCAGTCGAGTAAGATTCGTATTCTTTGTAGAATCGAATATCCATCCTTTAACCAGTTTGTGTTCTGGATGATGAGTGTTTTGGCATATATACCAACTCACGTTTCCGGTAGATCACCTATTATATGCTTCGGTATCTCTGGTGTTTCTTATCATGCGAGTTTATTATCTACGTTCTGACGGTAATAGATAATATGTCTCATGCGAGTATTCTTGTCCACGGTCTGCCGGTAATGGATATTATATCTCATGCACTCTTTGGGTTTGTGTCCCCAGTTGAGTAAGGTTCGTTTTCCCGTTATGGATTCGAATGTCCATCCTGTAAGTCGATTCGTTTTTTCAAGCCCTCCTTTCGGATGATGAGTGTTTTGGCATATATACCAATTCACGCTTTGGTCGGTCACCTATTATATACCTCGGTATCCCTGGTGTTCCTTCCCTTCTGCTCCCTATTATGACTTTGGTCCCTTGTGGAGTCAGATTTTCCTGAGTTTATGTACCTTTTCCAGGTATTCCTCAGATGTTTGGTTGATTGATATCTCTCACCCTTATACCGGTCTTAGATATTCATTCTTCCTGAGTTTGTTACCCTTATACCGGTAACACCTCAATTCTTTGGTGCTTCCGTAGTGGAGTTTCCTTTTGCTTCTTCCCAGGAGTCAGCTTGTGTCTCTCCAATGGATTTATTCTCCTTTGGAATTTTATTTTCCCCAGTGTGAATCCTTCACTCCCCAGTGAGGCCTCCAGTCTGATTTCTGTTTCCCTAATCAGAGTCGTGTCTTGTTCGCGCTGTGTCAGTTTTGTTTTCCCCAACTTGAAGTCGTGTCCTGCTCACGCATTCTTTTGCTTTTACTATCCCCAACCAGAGTCTCGTTAGAGTCTCTGTTCCTGGTGAGTGTATTACTCCGATGGATCGTCTTTTCTTCTGTGTGAATCATATTCCCCACAGAGTTTGTGTCTTTTGCATACATACATTTGCATCATGAGGTCTCTTAGGACCAAAATTTGTCTCATTACTGTTATTTAAGCCCATTCTACCGCGTCAAGATGAAGATTTCTAAACTTCACTTCTCCGGCTAGAATGACCTTAAATAGGGGCATCTGTAAGACCCCAATTTTGTCCCTAAGATCCCTCATGGCATCATATCATACCATATCATTGCCTCAAGGATCTTTGTGCACCTTTTCTTCCCTCCTAGTGGATGGGTTATCTTGTGAGTGTGGTTCTTGATCACCAAGCATGTTTTGCATTTGTATATCATTGCTTTTCATTTGTTTACTAACCAAAAGTACAAAAATATTATCATCTAACCATGTTACTTGCAGCTGAAGCAATCATCAGTCAAACAGTCAAATCAGTCATTAAGATAGATGGTGGCCATTCTTGAAGAATTTGGGCACCATGATCATTCATCAAGAGTTCATATGAGTTGTGACATCATTTGGAATCAAGATCTCAAGTGATTAGGGTTTGGAATTCATCAGAACATGGTTCAGTCAACCAAACCCTAGAAAAGTCAACTGTGCATTTAATCAGTGATTTGATGGTGGGAATTGGTCTGAGAGGTCTCATTCATGTCCATATAAGCCTCATATAACATGTCAAGCATCCACATTGAAGAATTTGAAGTCAAACAAGAAATTTCCCAAAATAGAAAGTTGACCTGTAATTGGAATTTGCCAAAAATGGAAACTTCTTCTCCTCAAAATTACATCATCATACAAGCTTCAAATGAATTTTTGCCCAACATTAAATTTGAAGATCTTGTTCTCCCATTTTCAAAAAGTCCAATAACACTCAATTCCCATTTATGGTTGGCAAGTTATGATCAAATCATTCTCAAAACTTTTTGAACTTCAAAAGGCCATATCTTCCAAACCATTTGGCCAAATTGGGTGGGGTTTTTTGCTACAAGTCACATTTGATGCCCTATTTCCAAATATGTCATCACAATTCACCAAAAACTCACCAATCAAAATGGCACTTTTTGAAGTAGCATGAATTAATTCAAGTGAGGTGGAAAAATGAGTTTTCAAAATAACCAATTCCAACCATTTTTACCACTTGCAATTGATCAGAAATTGTATTTTGGACATGTTTGAGGCCCATTTTCGCAGCTGTATACACACACCATGTCACTTGAGTGAAAATTGGTCAATTAGCAAAAACACACTTCATTAGCAATTTGGATTACCATTTCAATTAACCATGATTAACAAACCTTAAACAGAGTATATATACATCATTGTCACTCTGAAAAGCCCTAGCCACTCTCATTCACAAACAGAAAAAAACTCTTTCTCTCAAACTCACAATTTCTTCATTTTTGAAACTCTTGCTGAAAACCTCAAGGAGCTCGAGCATTATTGGTTTGTCCATCATTTACCATCATCTTGGAACCATTTTCAAGCCCTGTATCTCAACTGTAATCAAAGACAAACACTGTTCCATTGAAGAACATTTCCATGGCAGATCTGGTTTAGAGTTGTTTTGAACCTTCCTGAGCTAAAATCACTTGACCATTCATCACTACAAGCTTGAGGGTGCATCTGTTTCAGCCATTCACGACCAAAAAACCACTACATCACAACTGTTCTTCAAATCAAGTAAGAATTCGACCTTAACCATTCACTAAATCATGTTATACATTAGATAGGTTTTGCTTTGCTGGTCAATTTAAGCTTTGAATCCATGAAAATGGTTAAGTAATTTGAAAGTTATGTTGTCTTAAAGTTTGGCATGTGAATATGTTTTTGCACGTTTCTTTCTCATTAGCTTGAATCATGGAAAATGGATGATATAATGTTGATGTGCATTTCTTGAGGATTCTAATAGTATGCTGGTTTTCCATTTCTGGGACAAATAATTTTTCACGATTTGTTGAAGAAGATGAATGTCACTGTAGCTAGTCAAAACCCTAGTTCTTCATTTGCCCAGAATTTGTTTTGAACGTGTTTTGCATGAATGTACTGTACCATTGCCCATGACCAATAGCCAGTTGCCACGCCTCTGTCCGCTGCGCAGCGTTTCATTAAAAGTTCCACATATTTACAAATATGCCATTCCGTGCCATTAAACCATTAATTCATGTTATTTTCTTCAATATTCATTTCATTTTGTGACCAAACTTACAAAATTCATAGCACATTCATCTTTGATCCAAAATTAATGAGATTTTTTGCATATTGTTCGTCTCAATCTCTAAATTTTTATCATATTTTTTCCTGAATTTTGGCATGGATGGATTTTTAATTGTGCTAGGGTTTTGTTCATGTGTCCAATTTTTGTACACTTTGCCAAATCAATTGTGAAATGATGATGCTTTATCCAATGCCTTTGAAATTTTTTGTGCTTAAACTAGACACATTCATGGTGATTTTGGTGTAGAGTTGGTGAATTTATCATTGCTGGTTTGTGAGTTATGATTTTTTGAATTAGGGTGTGACAATTTGTGTCACACCATTGATGTCCAACTTCATGATTTTATTTACCATGCTTCTTGAACTCAAATTGATGTGAATTTTTGCATGGATGTGCTTATGGATGTCTAGTTTACATGTGAATTTTCTTGGAATTATTGATGGCATTTCCTAATTGTTTGGGATTTTCTTCCCTGTTTGGTCATATGTTTACTTTTTGTGACACATGTTCTCATATTGTTTGTGAAATTCTCATACTTTATTGGATGAACTTGAAATTTGACATGTGATTAGTAGACATCTTAAACTTTGCCATGGTTTTGATCCCATTCATTTCTCATATGTTGTCACTGATTTATGATTTATTGAAGTTGGTACATGTTTGGTTGACTTCTTTGAGCATGTTTGAACTTGCCTTGCCTTTCTGATTTTCATTGACCAACTTCCCTTGATCCAAATGGGCTGAAATTTGATACGCATATCATGGTACGGATTATGTTTGATCATGAATTATTTGATAATTTTTTGAAATGTTTGAGATTGGTTTTGAGTTAAGTCTTGCTGTTGACTTCTATGAGCTTCTATATGCCATGCCTTGACCTAATTTGTTCATGAAATGATGATGATGATTGATATGAACATGAAACCACTTGGGTTTTCTTCTTGAGTGTTTGAACTTGATTTTGGACACTTGTCACTTGCTGTTTTGACTTTCTCATCCCTTTTTGACCCTAGGCTTGTCCTAGTGGTCTTGTTGCTCATGTTTGAGTTCATGTTTTCAGGTTAAGCAACAAATTCCCAAAGAGACCAATACAAATTGATTGAGCTTGATTTTATTATCATGACTAACTTGCTTGTTTTGTAGGTTGCTTGGCTCATATGCTTTGAGTCTTGTGCATTGCACATTTAACTGATTGTGCTGACTGTTGATCTTTATCTCATTTTGATTTAAACTTTGAGTTGTGTACTGATTCTGTTTGACTGGTTTCAGGTACCTTTAGTTGCTTTTAGTTCCTTGTGAACTTTGCTTTGCTTTGCTTAATAGCAATTTGCATTGAGGTATAACTTCTTATCTTCATGTAGTCTGGAAGACCTGGCCTGTTACTTGGCCAGGCAACTGTCTGAAGTCCTCCTTAAGAGGCAATGCTTGTGTGTGTTTACATTTGTCCCAAGCAGGAAAAGTCCTTTAAATAAGGCAATTGGTAGATCAAAGAGATATGTAGCCTATCTCCTACTATTCTGTGAGTCACTCACCTTGCTCCACTACTTGTGTTGATGCATAGTGAGTAAAAACCCAAGATCTATCGAGTCTAACTTGTGGAGAGAGTTCCTACTTTCTGAACTCCCACACCTTCTGATATTCAATTGCTCTCCCCGGCCAGGGATAAGAGCAATGAGGCACACCCCTCATATCTTTTCATCTGCTTCACCTTAGCCCCTCAATGGCAAGGTTAAGAGCACTATTAACCCTATTCCAGTTGGCTTCAATGCCAAACCCTTTGTGTGAGCCTGATTGTTTGGTTATAGTATGTGCTGAATGACTTCATTGATTGATTGCTTATCTCATATACACATGTCTGCTTGCATGCTTTGTGCATTTATCATCATTAATTGCTCATTAGTACATGATCATCTCATTTGTCTTTATGACATATCTTTGTTGTTTGCCCATTGAGGACAATTGTAAGACCATCCATTGGCCATTGCTCATGTGATATGGAAGTGAGTATAAGACCATCTCATTGGCCACTCATCTTCTCTTTGCTTGATGCATTTGCATTTGTTATATGTGAGGATGCAATTTTAAGTCCCTGCAAGTTGGCATTTGCTTTCCTATGATCATATGTTGGATATTGGTATAAGCCCAGACAGATTGGCATCCGGTATCCAAGTTTCATTTTGTTTTAGGAGATTGGAATAAGTCCATCTATTGGCTTCCGATATCCTTGTTTCTTTGTTTAGGAGATTGGTGTAAATCCATCTATTGGTATCCGGTATCCGCTTTTGTTTGTGAGATTGGAGTAAGACCATTGAGTGGCATCCGGTATCATTTGTTTGCTTATTTTGCTATTGCTCATTGCCTATTCCAAAGGACGCACTTGAATCATCTCCTATATGATTTCAAGAGGTGAACCTTCTAGATATTGTGCAAACATCTTCATGTTTTCAAATCAAAAACCTGGACCCCAAGTCCTTGACTTTTTTCAAATTCCATTTCATAATACTTCTTTTGAATCAATCTTAATCATACTTTGACCCTACTTTCACAATCACAATCAATTAATTTCACCCATTCAATTGTTTTGGCTTTGTCCATTGTTAATCTTTTCACACATTAGCCATAGGTTTCAATTATCATTGTGGTTGATGTAAACCTCACCTTATCCTTAGTGAGTCGACTATAAGACTTCCGTACTGAAAACAGGGTTAACCCCTCTAGTACGTCGAAGCTATCCTCGCATGGTGGATGTTGGTCTTGGTCGAGTTTTCTCCCATTGATAATGAAGAGCCTCAGTGCTATTGTTTAAAATTGAATCCACTAACTTTTGGAAATCTTTTAGCCGAACTACGGCGTTTTGATCCTTACCTTTGATGGAAGGTACGTAGGCAACGGGTTCATCCGTTCGAACACAAAAATAATTAACTTGTATATTCTTTTCTCATCATCCCAATCATGTTTGCACAATACTTATGTCATAACAAATAACAATTTTATACAACAAGTGTGAACAGGGCTCCCTAGGAGTACCTAGGACGTAGTGGGTGCCTAACACCTTCCCATTGCGTAATTTACCCCTTACCCAGACTCTCTGATCTTTTCATTAGTTTTCTATGCGTAAAACTTCTTAGGCTTTTGTTCGCTTTTTAGCCAGTCCTTTGGATAAATAAAAGTGCGGTGGCGACTCGAATTCATTGTATGCTTTGCTTATGGTTTAATCAATAAATCATATAGCGACAAATACATCGCTACAAATGCAAACAATAAATAGATGAATGCAATAAATGAAAGAGCAAAAGCAACCAAACCCTATCCTAGAGAGCGCTAGGAGAGACTCGCCTAGGGAAGATGGAACAGCAGGAGGTCAACTTCTCTTTTCCCCAGTGGAGTCGCCAGCTGTCGCATTACGCGAAAAACCGGCGGGAAAACGAAACAACAGAGCCGCCACCGTGCGTTATTTATCCCAAATGAGGGAAAGGAAACGCTCGAAGTAAACCTGGAAAAGACATGGTGTCACGACCAGAGAGAGATGGGATCGGGATTCGGTTATGCAAAGGGAAGGTATTAGCACCCATACGCATCCGTCGTACTCGACGGGATCCACACACAAAAGAAAGGATAAGGTTGCTAAAAACTGCTCACAAACCGCACACAAGGCTGGAAGGAATACACAGAAAGACAAGAGAAACAGGACTCGGCAGGATATCGCATCCTGGGCCTACGTAGTCTGTCAGGCACAGACATCAGAGTCGACGTAGTTCGGGACTGGGGAAACGTGCTCGCTAAGATGTCGCATCCTATGCATACGTATCTTCTCTAACCAGAGAAGAATCAGAGCACTCGTAGCTCGGCTAACGCACGCCAAACAAAACCACACAGGAAACCGACTGCCAATCGCTGGACTTACGTCAGACTCCACACAAACAGGCAAACATGGAAACTGAATGCCAATCGCTGGACTTACATCAGACTCCGAACCAACAAACACACACACAGGAAACCGACTGCCAATCGATGGACTTATGTCAGACTCCAACAAGCAAATAAGACACAGGAAACCAACTGCCAATCGCTGGACTTATGTCAGACTCCAACAAACACAAGAAGAAGAAGGGTCTTGATTGCAACTAGGGCAAGAGAAAGGGAAGGTCTCAATCGCAACGAGGGCGAGAGAAAAGAATTAGTGTTAGTCGTCAGTCAAACTCGACAAGACATCGCATCTCGTGCCTACGTATCTCATCTGGACATGAGAATCAGAGTTGTCGTAGTTCGGCTAAACTATTCTTGTTGGTTTGTGTTTTTTAAGTGGACAACGTCGCTATGCAATCTACCGGATGCTCGACCTCTGGAGACTTACTCACCTGTAGTAGAAGGAGTTAATGTATCCTTAAGAGAGGATAATGTTTGTTTGTGTTTTAGGAAAGCTCACGCAAGAAAGGAAGTTCTAGACGAAGGAACCGTGCTACCTTTTTTGACATGCAAACGAGACTACGCGGAGTCTAGCAAACCTAGGGGATACAATCACACCACACAAACACATACAGCATGAAGTAAACACACTAACAAGGGGCTCAAACATCAAGGCTAGGCTTTAGTCGAGGGGTCATATCAACCTCGACAAACAAGCCAACTGGAAAAGGGTGTTGTTAGCTCTTAACCCTAACATTGAGAGTTAGGGTGAAGCAGATGAAATGGGAAGTGAGGGTAAGACCTCACAGCTCTTATCCCTGGCCTGAGAGAGCTTGACTCAAAATAGAAGGTGTGGGAGTTCAGAATGTAGGAACTCTTCTCCACAAGTGACTGACACAACATGATCTTGGGTTATTATCCACAATGCATCAACACAAGGTGTGTGAGCAAAGTGAATGACACACTGAGTAGCAGGAGATGGATTACACATCTCTTTTATCTGCCAATTGCCTCTTAAGAGGTCTTTACCTGCTTGGCACAAAAGTAAACATTCACAAGCATTGCCTCTTAAGGAGGGCTTCAGACAGGTGCCTGCCCACATAACAGGACAGGTCTTCCAGACTGCATGAAGTCAAAGGAATTATACCTCAGTGGTTAAGCAACCAAGCAAAGCAAAAGCAAGTTCAAAAGAACTCAAAGCAACTTAGGTACCTGTGAAAAATCTAAACCAATCAGTTTACAATTCAAACAATCATACAGACAACAGTCATCAGGAAATAGTGCACAGACAGACAAAGCATTAGGCAACAATGGGCAAGGCACAAGCCATTTAAGCAACTTGTTCTCAAAACCTACAAAACAACTTAATATTATCCAACATCAATCAAGTAATCAACTCAAATGAATAATCCACTCCAATCATGGCAAGGTGCACCTTAACCTGAAATCCACAATCCAAACAGTGAGTCCAAACCACTAGGTCAAAGCCTAGGGTCAAAAGAGGGTCAAACATTCAAAACAGAACATGAAATTTTACATGAATCATCTTCAATCACATCTTGAAACATTCCAAAAGGTCTCACATCAATATAATTAACCAAAAGCATTTCATGATCAATTGAAGTTCAAGGCAATTTCAAAGCTCAAATGTGACCAACCAGCATGAAAAATCTCAATTAAATCAGAAATGATTCAAATAATTCCAACAAAATTCATGAGCAATCACAACATCTATAACATGCATCACACAAAAAATCAGGAGCATAGGATATCATTTGGCATGGCAAACACATCATTCAAGTTGAACATCACAAGGTGTGACACAAATTGTCACACCAACTTAGCACATTCATAAAACAGAATTGACAATTGATAAAAATACCAAATCAACACCAAAATGTCAAGCAATGTGTCTAGTTATAGCATGCAAAATTTCACATTCATTGGATAAGGATCAAGCATTTCACAACATGATAACCAAGGCAAGGTCAAATATGGACATGTACTTAAACATTCTAGCACCAAAAAATATCCAGCCAAGCACAACTTTGAAATTAATGATCAAAAAATAATAGACAGGATAACGATCACAATGCAAAAAATTGGGATGAATTTGGATGAGTTTTCAATTTTAAATGAATTTTTGAAGTGGAGAAAGAAATGAAAAAATGAAATGGAGCAAGCATGGCAAATATGAAGGAACATGTGAGAAAATACAAGGCAAATGGAAAATGTTTTCAACCGGATTCGAACCATGCACATATTCAAATCCAAACGCGCGCGCCACATAAAACGACGTAGTTTTGACATCTAACCCTAACCTGGCGCGCATGCATGGCATTCAAAAATCCGCAGGTAATCACATGCGTTTCGTGGCAAAATCCTTAGGAAAATCTCCAGCAAAACTGGAAAATGAAGAACACGATGAAGATCATGAAGATCTTCATCCAACTTTTCCAGATTTTTTCAAAAGTTCCAGAAAGGAAAAATGAGCACAGCATTCGAATCATTAGGCATTATACATCAAGAATCCACAAATCATTCATGCAAAAACATCAAAATATGCTTGGATCGAAGGAATTACAAATCTACATCAAAACTTTAAATGCACGGATCTTTGTGGATATAGCATCAAATCACTTCAAATTTGTTCCAGAATTACCACCAATCAATGAACTACACAATAGGCATAACGAATTGGAGAATTAAAGAGGTTGAAAAACCAACCTCTTGATGAACATAATTGAAATCACTTGCTTCCAAGCCTTGCCACGCTTCAAATCTTCTCCAATATGCTTCTTGAGATGAATGATGATGAAATGGAAGCTCAATAATGCACGGAATCAGCTGAATCTCCAACTGCCATGGATGCTCCACACCTTGAACCTAGCTCAAACAGCCACGATTTCTCTTGAATTCACGTCCAAATGTGCTCAACAATACCTCAGGATGATGAATGGATCAATGAAAAGTGCTTGTGTTTGAAGAATTTTGCAAAAAAATGTGAGAGAAAATTTGGAGAATTTGGTGATTCTAGATCTACAATTGATGATTCTGATCAAAACAGTTATGATTAAGCATATATACTCCATGCTAATCATGTTTAAGAAAGGTTTAGGCCAAATGCAAGTGAGATTAATGAGCTTTGTGGTGTAAGTGCAAAAATGCAATTTCCTACTTCATGCACCTCATGCACGTGAACAGTGCATGCTCTGGCCCAAAATCCACTTAAAAACATCCCATGCAAGGTTTGAAATTGATTTGGTATGCATATGTTCTACCAAAGTGAGTTTATGAAATTTTTCCCAAAAATCTTCATGAATGCACCAATGATCATGCAATGAGATTTCATGCCAAGTGATAGTATGCTTGGAAAATACATGTTACAAGGATCAAAGTGCAAAAAGAACCACTCAAATTGGAGTTTTGGTTTGAAAGTTATGCTCATTTGAAGTTTGAACCACACTTTGCCATGATTGGACCATATCTCCTCAACCACACATGAGAAATCCATGATCTTGGACTTTTTGGAAATGGGAGAGAAAGATATTCAACTTTCATGTTGGACAAAATTTCATTTGAAGCTTTCTTAATGATGTAATCTTGAGTTGAAGTTGGTACAAAATCTTTCCATTTTTGGAAAGTTCAAATTACAGGTCACCTGCTATTTTTGGAAAGTCTTGATCTGACTTCAAATTCTTCAATGTTGATGTTTGAAATGTCAAATGAGACTTGTTTGAACATGAATGAGGCATCTCTAACCATTTCCCACCTCCAAATCCATAGTTGACTGTGCAGTTGACTTCTATTGACTTTTGTGGGCCTCAGATGATATGCACATGGACTGATGAATTCTGAGCCTTCAACACTTGGCCAAATTACTTCAAAATGATCCTTGAATCATGTGAACTCATGGGAACCACCCTAGGGATTTGATCTCATGGACAATGCTCTTGCTTGCTTGCACAGTTGAATCTCCTGATCAGTCTTGCCTGATGAGATGTGATGGCCTATGCAATATGAATGCAATGTTAATGACCTAAAAAAATGATATGTATATACAAATGGGAGGTGCAAATTTGAGGTACTACAACATCCTCACCTTACCATCCTTTTTGGGCACAGGTACAATATTAGCTACCCATTGTGGGTACTTCGCCACTGCGAGAAAACCAGCGTCAAATTATCGTTTGACTTCTTCACGAATCTTCAAAGCCATATCTGGTCTCGTTCTTCGGAGTTTCTGTTTTACTAGCGGGCAATCTGGCTGAAGTGGGAGCTTGTGCTCAACGACGTCGGTGTCTAGACCTGGCATATCCTGGTATGACCATGCAAATACATCCACATATTCTTGTAGCAGCTTAACCAATCTCTCCTTGACGCTTGCTTCAAGTGTGGTGCCAATTTTAACTTCTTTCTTCTCTTCCTCTATGCCAAGGTTGATTGTTTCCACCAGTTCTTCATGTGGCTGAAGGGCTTTGGACTCGTGCTCGAGCAGCCTTGCCAATTCGTCGGGGATGTAACAATCTTCTTCACCCTCTTCTTCCGCTTGGTAGATAGGGGAGTCAAAGTTATGAGAGGTATTAAAGTCATTGGATTCAACGGGGTTATCATTTATTCTGCATGTTTGAATGATTGATTTCTTTTAGAAAAGTAAAAATAGAAAATGCATAAATGAAATATTTTTTTTGTTTTTGAAAAGATTGCCATTTTCTTAAGAGAGAGCAAAATAAATGAATAATAAGAATTTAACAAAATGCCTTTCATTTATTGATAATGATTATTTGAAAAATGAAAAGGGGCCCTACAACATGATCCATTAGCCTTGGGCAGAGCTAAGGATTTGAAAGGAAAAAGACAACAATTATTACTTTGACAAAGGAAAAATTTTGGGGATCTCAACCGCCTTCCAGTTTTTCAAAGCTGTCTCACACTGGTAAACCAAACATGGCTCGTCTTCACTTTCGGTGCTATCTTCAATTGCATTGACCTGATCTCCATGGATGAATCCTGTGTTGAGGAATACTTCCTGGATGCTTTGGGTGTTGTCCTTTGCAGGGACTCGGGCTCCTTTCGCAGCGGAAGGCACATATCCCAGACCAAAGCGATCATGCTTCTCACGAATATCAATAAGTTGACCCCAACCTTCAGGGTTTCCTCCTTCGATGCTAGACCTTGCGCTCTTCAGAGAAGCGAAAGATGAACAAGCTTTCCCAACAGGGTCCTTCATTTCCATAAAAGTGGCATTGGCTATTTCAAGAGCTTGGAAAGAAGTTTCCAAAGCGTCCTCATCAGCCTCAATATACCTGAAGGATGAAAGGTGACTAACCACAAAGTCCTCCTCCCCAGAAATGATGATTAGTTGATTGTCCACCACAAACTTCATCTTTTGGTGTAAAGTGGAGGTGACTGCCCCTGCAGCATGAATCCACGGACGTCCCAGCAAGCAGCTATATGCTGGATTAATATCCATGACTTGGAAATTAATCGGGAATACATGAGGGCCAATCAATATGGACAGTTCCACCTCTCCAATCACGGTTCTCCTGGAACCATCAAAAGCTTTCACTACCAAGGCACTAGGCTTCATAGCTGGTCCTTGATAAGACAACTTGGCGAGTGTTCTTTTTGGCATAACATTCAGAGAAGATTCGGTATCAACCAACACTCTTGCCAAAGCATCATCTTTGCATTTTACCGAGATATGGAGAGCACAATTGTGATTTTGTCCATCCTCAGGTAATTCCTCTCCGCTGAAGCTCAAAATTGCAGGCTGTGATATTTGCAACTACTCCATCAAATTGGTCTACTGTTATGCTTTGTGTTACATGAGCTTGTGCAAGCACCTTCAACAAAGCCTCCATATGGGATTGGGAGTTCAATAACAGAGATAGAATAGAGATTTTAGATGGTGTTTGATGCAACTGGTCCACAACCTTGTAGTCACTTTTCTTGATCAGCTTCAAGAATTCAACAGCATCTTCGGATTGAACCACTTCGGGTTCTTTAGTGGGAGCTACAACTGTTGATTCCTTGGTCGGCCCTTGAGGAATCACATTGAATTCAGGCGTATAGATTCGACCACTACGGGTCATTCTGCTCATCCCTGCAATATTGGGGACGTCTTCACTCACAGTTTCTGTCACTTCAACGTCTGCACTTCCTTCAACAACCTTATCCACAACAGTAATCTCATATTTCCAAGGCACAGCCTTGGTGCTCTCGTAGGGAAAAGGCGTGGGCATACATATTTCCACAGGCGACGGCTTACTATTCACTGGAACCACTCCACCACTATAATATGGGATTTCAATTGGTTCAGGTAAATTGAAACAAGGTTCAATTACCAACACGTCTTCGTTCCTCACAACACTGGATATTTGAAGCACTCCTTTATCCATCAAATCTTGAATGTTGTCTCGTACCACTTGACATCCCTTTGGGTATGTAGCACACTCTTCACAATTTTCATGATTAACATTAATCATGCCAGCTTCCACCAATCGGGCATGGAATGCTGCCAAAGGAGTCTTTACATCATCCACCTTATCAAC
The DNA here is from genome assembly GCF_024323335.1 of Lathyrus oleraceus. Lineage (NCBI taxonomy): Eukaryota > Viridiplantae > Streptophyta > Magnoliopsida > Fabales > Fabaceae > Lathyrus > Lathyrus oleraceus. The sequence goes on along the minus strand of NC_066585.1, from coordinate 452,642,687 downwards.
CGTAACACCAACAGAAGCGTCTTCAATGGCATTTACTGCAGGATTTCCATGGGGAGGAAAAGGATTGTTCTTCACATTCGGTCCCATGTCCTTAAAAGACAAAATTTTACTCTGAATCAGTTCACGAACCCTATGCTTTAGAGCGTAACAACCCTCTAGGTCATGCCCGGGGGCACCCTCATGAAAAGGACAGTGTGCATTAGGGTTGTACCAGGGAGGCGGACGATCAGGTGGAGGTCCCACAGGTCTAGGAACCACCAAACCCTTTTGCAACAAGGAGGGATAAAGCTCAGTGTACGACATTGGGATTGGATTGAAGGTCGCCCTCTCCCCTTGCCTCTTGTTCTGGTTCTGAGCATTTTGCCTTGGCGCTTGAGCTCTCGGCTGTTGATAAACAGGAGCTGCTAGTGCTTGTTGATAAGCTGGAGGGGCCGTAGCACGTTGTTGAACTGGAGCTGGTCGATAGACTGGAGGCGCTTGATAAGCCTGAGCAGGCTGTTGATTGAATGCAGGCGTCACAACATCTACGTATGGTTGCGGAGCATACTGGATGGGATACATGGGTTGCTAATAGGGAATTGGTTGTTGAACATACTGTTGAGGTGAGTATTGTTGTGGTCTCCTTCTTGGAGGATCTCTTCCTTGACCAGCAGTCACAGCATTTGTTTCCCCTTCCTTCTTTCTAGTAAACCCTCCAGAGAACTTCTTTTGATTAGCGTTTGAAGTTCCAGCTACAGCCTCCAGTTTGCCATTCCTTACACCATATTCCACGCGAGCTCCTATAGCAACAAGCTCGGAGAATCCCAAAGAAGCACTTCCAACCATCTTCTCGTAGAATTGGGGTTGGACAGTGTCGATAAACAGTTCGGCCAATTATTTTTCAGCAAGAGGTGGTTCAACCTGAGAAGCCAGTTCCCTCCATCTTTGAGCATACTCCTTGAAGGACTCCTTATCATGCTGAAACATGCTCTGCAACTGTCTTCTGTCAGGCGCCGTGTCCATATTATATTTGTAATGTTTTATGAACGTGTCTGACAGGTCTTGGAAACACCTGATCCTATTCTGATCCAGACTTAGATACCATTTGGAAGGAGCCCCACTTAAGCTGTCCTAAAAACAGTGGATCATTAGCTTGTCGTCCTCCACGTGTGCATCCATTTTGCGGTAATACATGATGAGATGGCTTTTTGGACAAGTATGCCCCTTGTATTTGTCGAAGTCCGGAGTTTTGAATTTTGCTGGAATCACCAACCCGGATACAAGGCACATTTCTTTGGCAGCAGATCCAAAGACGTGGTCTCCTTCTAGATCTCGGAATTTCTTCTCAAGGAGCTGCATGTTCTCCTTTACCTCCCTGAAGTCCTCAAACCTTACTTCGTCACCAGCAACAGTTGAGTCAACAGTCTGATACATGTGGTTTTGATCTTCATAATGAGGAACATGCCTAGCATAGGCGGCTGGTGGAACCACAGTATGGATGACTGGACGTGCATCGGTGTAAACTGGTAATGGCACAGCTTGTTGGACAGATTGCCCCATTTCGTGCACCACCTCCGCTCGGGGGACGAAATCATAGGGTAGCCCATATGGAGGAAGGGTTGAGGGTTACGTCCTCTGAGGTGGGACTTCCACTGCTGGGCCCGTGGTCTCTGAAATCACGGTTGCTTGTGGAATCTCGAACCTGAAGGTTAAAGGTTGCAGCATTTCTCGCATCTGGGACATGCCTCCTTTGGTTTCGTCTAGTTCAACTCTAACTCGGGCGCTCTCTTGTTCTTGTTCAGCCATTCTCTGTCTTGCTCTGGCGCGAGTATTGTATCGGTGTTGAAGATTCAGCGTGAAACTGGAGGAAGAAAGGGCGGAATGAGACTCTATTTTGAAAATGTATGAATGCATGTATGGATGCATCTTGTTTGCAAAACTCTTGGTTCAAACTAAACGTTTTGCTTTTTATGCGTATGCAATGAATGGATGGACGCAATGTTTTTTTTTGGATAGGTTCAAAGGTCCGAGGTATGGATAAATTTGATTGCTTCCCAAAACGGGGTTCTCACCGGGTATGATCTAGGGCTTTGTTACAAAGGATCCCCAGAGTCATTGATTCACAAGAATGTTAGACGCTTACGGGAAATACTTTCCGGTCGTCAACTCCATCAAGGGAATCTATTCTGGGTGAGGTTCTCGTACCGACTCTTACGAAGTATTCACCTCGGGAGTCCATACTACGCAACCATCGACTGGGTTCTAGACAGGGTACTCAGAGTCATGGATTCAAAAGACTGTTTGACGCTTACGGAAAATACTTTCCGGTCATCAACTCCATCTAGGGAATCTATTCTGAGCGAGGTTCTCGTATCGATTCTTACGAAGTATCCACCTCGGGAATCCATACTACGCAACCATCATTTCTAGTTGGCCAATGGTTCAATGTTCTAAAAGGTTCTTAGAGTCATTGACCCCTTTGAAACATCGAAGCTTACGAGGTATACACCTCGGGAGACAATATTTGCAAAAGGATCTACTCTAAGTGAGGTTCTCGTACCGACTCTTACGAAGTATTCACCTCGGGAGTCCGTACTACTCAACCATCGTCCTATCTTATGTTTTTTTCACTCTAGACTCGGGTGTAGAGTCTTTCCCACATGGTTTGCAATCAAATACCCAAGTACCCAACACAGTGGAACCAATATTCAACAAATATATCAATATAATATTAAAGATAATGAAAAGCAATAAATAAGGAAAAGCCACACAATTAAATAGACAAAGGCACACAAACGTCCTAACTAGGCTTGACTCGCTTAGGGATTGGGTGTAGTCCCCAGCAGAGTCGCCATCTGTCGTACCTCATGGAAATAATGGGGATACGACCTAAGCGAAAGGCAATCGCGCGCTCGCAATGATGGACCGAACAGAGTCGCCACCGAACTTTATTTATTCCCAAAATGGGAAAGGGAAAATATCGATAAAACCCCTAAAAAGAAAGGATAAGATATGGTCATCGCAACCAATATCAGGGTTCGGGAGTCGATTACGCAAGGGGAAGGTATTAGCACCCCTCACGTCCGTTGTACTCAACGGGAACCATTAGGTCAGTTGTGTGCATTAATTGTTAGTTGAAATGTTAGGCTTTTCAAGTTATTAGGTGGAAAAGAAAGAATAGAAGAGAGAAGAAATGTTTTTTGGATTTTTTGACGAAGGACTAAACCTAAGTTTTTTATTAGTGGGCCTGACAAGATTTACAAATCCTGCTCCTACGTATCTCAACAGAGAAATCAAGGCTTACGTAGTTCTGGATATAAAAATGTTTCTTGGTTGGTCGATTTTAGAGAAACCTATATTGTATTAATCGCCGAAAACATTATTTTACCCAAACAGATGAGGAGTGGACGCATACCACACATCGAACAGATTTATAAATCTACGTTCGGAAAAGCGTCACTTATCTCGACTCAACAATCGTGGCCGAAACATTGTTTTGCATCACCCTAAGACAATATATCTTTCGTTTATGAAAAATGGTTTTTGATTAATCGCACGGCGGCGAGAAAAGAGTTTGATTAGTTGGATGTATTTTGAGTGATGGCGAGAACTTGGATGAGCGAGATATACATCTCGAATCCTAGTCTCAGGAGTGCGTGGTATACACCACGTTCCATTTCCATCTTATTTGCAAAAAATGTTTAATAAGAATTAAGTGTTTTGAATTTGATTGAGAAAGGGTTTGAAGAAACCGCATTGACAATTTTAGACGATGGCGAGAGCCAAGATAGGCGAGGCATACGTCTCGAATCTTAATCTCAGGAGTGCACGGTATACACCATGTTCCATTTCCACCTTTATTGAAAAAGTGTTAAATAAGAATTAGGTATTTTGAGTTTTGTTGTGAAAATGACTTGACCCTAGATCAAGTATTGATGGACGTTTAAGAGAAATTTGAATGAGTGTTTGAGAGAAAACAAAGTGGATAAATTTGGATGATGGCGAGAGTTAAGATAGGCGAGGCATACGTCTCGAACCTTAATCTCAGGAGTGCGCGGTATACACCACGTTCCACTTCCATCTTATTGAAAAGGTCTAAACAATGAATTAATATTTTTGATTTTTTGATTATGAAAAAAGGCTTGACGTTGGATCAAGCGTTTGATGTAGGTTTGAAAGAAATGGAATAGAATGGGAGGAAGAAATGGATTTGATTTGTTTATTGAGAAAATACTCGACATTGGATCGAGTCTTATTTTTTATCTTTGGAAAATGGTTGATTTTATTCTTGTGTTAGTAGCTAACTAAACAGTCCAGCAATAAAGAAATGAAAAGCAGTAAAATTATTACACATTGAGGGAGTGGGATACATTTTGTCAAATGGGGATTCAAAATACTGGAATAATTAAATCAGGCCCAAACAACAAATAATGCAATGTATGAGTGTAAGTGCAAGAGAACTGGCTCATTGTAAGAAAGCCCAAGAGTAAGCTATGTGAGGTTGATGGCGATGCTTAAAAGCGATCGACTTACAAGGGTATGGAAATGGGCTCGACATTGAATCGAGAATTAGGTGATTTACATTTTTAAAGCGGTTTTGAATGGATGATGAAATTAAAGGAAACCAAATTTGTGTTATCAAGTGATAATGAAGCTATGAGTGTAGGAGAAATCATAACAAAACATAAACATGAAAAAAATTGAATGCTAAAAGAAACAAAATGCTATATATGGGTATTGAACCCACTACCTCAAGGAAGGTAAGATAAACCTTCCTCCACTTGGCCATAGAAAACCAGTTGTTACTGTAACAGCCACTCAAATACATAAACAAAAAAATAAATAAATGACCAAATTAAAAAAAAAAGTTAAATGGGCCCTGGATGTCCCTAAGGTCCATTAGGGCGCAGCAAGCTAAAAGGAAGGGGACGTGTGGTCGCCCCACAAAGCCCAAAAGGGGGCCGGATCCAAACCGGGTTATCCGGATCCACAAGCTCGATCCAGTTAACCCTTCACCTCAAATTTTCTATCCTCCCTCTGATACCTTCACACAAAACCTCTCCATCAAAGAAGAAAAAAACTTCTCCTCACCCTAACCGAAACTCAACTTCAAAAGGAAACAACGATGCACAGTTATGAAAGAAAAAGGAAGATATACGCACATTTACGAGACCGAAAACGAGATGAAGAATGAGCGAGAAATCTACCGTAGGTATGCCTTGGAAGCAAATAGACAAGTGTGCGGTTTTCCCTCTTCTTCCCCTTTCGGAATCGACGCCTCAGCTACTTTGCTTGATCTCTCAAGAATCGCCCGAATCGATTTCGTTGCCTCTCCTAAGGCTCGTCGCCTCTTGGATTTTTATGGATTCTCCGTTTTCGCCGTTCCCCCAAAATTCTTAGGGTTTCGTGAATAGTAACCCCTTTTATATATGACTTCTCTGCTGTGTTTCCTGTTGTGTAGTGGAGTGCTCTCCGTACAGAGGATGCTGGAGGTTTTTGTCTTCACTCAAGCTGGTGGTCCCTCTCGTCTGCTTTTCCGTACTGTTGGTAGTGACCAGGAGCTAAGGCAACTATCCATGTAGTGGAGCACGAGTTCTGAAATTGTCTGCTCAAACTTGGTGGTCCCCCTCTTCTTCTCAACCAAATCCATTTACTGTTGGTAATAGTTAAATTACCTTTGTGAATTTGCTTCAAGAACTCAAACAGATTAGAATATGCGTTTTCTCTTTTTTGGAATTAAACTGATTTTGGGCGTTTGTGTTGCAGCAGTCTTGGCACGATTTGAGGACAAATTAGACAAAAAATGCAAAGATAAAAGTAGCTTGTTGAATTATGTATGTTGAAACTTGTGCATAATGATTTGCCATGGGTTATGATGTAGCTGTATTAATTGATGCAAAATGTTGGCAATGTTGCAGGATGTTAGTTCCTGTTGGGTTATTTTGAACGATGTGATTCTGCTAGGAGAAATGCCAACAAATCTTGAGGTACCACATTTGAACTATTACGCAGTTTCTCTGGAAATGAAGAATGGTTTCCACTTGGCAAGCCTGGCTGCTTCGAAGGCAGTGAGGGAGATAGCCAACTGATGGTTCCGATGGTTATCCGGCAATGTACCATACTCTTGCAGGTGGTTACGGGATACTTGTTTGACATCTGTGTCGTGACTGTCCGCCACTGGTTCAGAGCTATGCAGCGATTCAGCATTAGGCAATGATTCAGGTTGAGGCAGTTCAAAGTGAGTATTGTCTGCATCACCATCTGATTTAATGCGTGTAATTATTGAATTGGGCATGACTGTTGTACGGTTTGGTTTGTTATTCACAGGGCGCTGGTTGCATTTGATGCAAGGCTATGATAGTCACATGATTCTTCGGGCGTAACAATGCATAGCTTCAAGTTCAAGGATGTTATGTTCCAGCAAATTGGATACACAACAGTAAGGCCAAAAGGATCCACTTCCAAAAATACGGACAAACTCGTTATTGACCTGCACCTAAGAATGGTATTCTTAAGCTTTATGTAGGCCTCTGAATTGAGATCATGGATAAATGATCCAATGCCCAAATCTGCCATTTGAGGTGCTCGCACTAGTATCCTTTGAAGTGCAATAGCCGGCACAGAACGGTTTAACCTTAGACTCTTGAGGTTAGGTGATCTTGCCACAAGTCTCTCAAGTGCTCCCACGTTAATCTCTTCTTTAAGGCAAGCAGAATTTAGAGCGACGAGCGATGTACGGTTTTAGACTGGTCTAGGAATCCCAAGGAAACAAATGGTAAGCCTTTTCTCATCCTTGTTTACACCTTTCATGTGTCGTAGACATGGTGAATTTATACAGAAATTGGGGCGCTTGATGTTGTGCCGGATCTTGGGTCATGGTGCAGTTTGGTGAGCTACCATAAGTGTGACGGTTCGCATCACCACATAAACACGACAACGTATTACTGCAATATTACCCTTTCTGCTCATATCAAGTTCTGTTGGTCGGAATTTTGACTTGCTTCGATGGATTGATACGGCGTGAAGTATCCCACAAATGCTTGAAGAGCAGAAATTATCCTCGAAGATGCGTTCATTTCAAACAGACTCAGACTTTCACCAGTGACTTTTGCGCCATTTTCTAACATGATAACAGAAGTGAAATCCCTATCAGTTGAGCTAGCAGCAACTATAAGCATCCACGGCGCAAGATTAGTAGCAGAACTCAGAATTCCTTCGTTTCCAGCAGGCGAAACAACAAGCACTCCGCGGTTAGTAGCCGCTGCTCCTCAAAACCGTAGCATTGTACTTTATTAAAGTAAACTCCATCCTTCATAGGAGTTACAATATATGTAGAAACACCGGTTATCGGAGTAGAACTTTTGTTTTATGCGGTATAAAATGTGATGTTGTTTTGTTGGAGCTAACCTGAGTTGCTAGAAGAAAGCAGGTTTTAGATTTTTTTCCAGTTTTTGTGGCATCTCCCTCCTGTCCTTAGATTCTGCTGTGTTCTTCACAAGTGAATCTGCATGCAACAACTCCTTTTGATATTTTTGGTTTTGGGGTATTGACTATTATGATTTGGTTTGATCTTCGCAGGGCCATAGTTGTGTTTGCTGCAATGACCAATGTCGCGGGACTGACCAGCTGTTCTAGCATTTTCCGTTGAACCGAGATGACTGGGAGGAACCTCCTGTCCGGCTTTCGAAGAACATGACTGCCCAGCATGTCAGTTGAAGAATTAACATGCGCGGAGCTCTCACTTGCAAATGCTGGAGAATTAAACTGCTGCTTCTGAAACAGGGACTAATGTCGAATGTGCGTCGGTGTTATTTCTTCTTTTTTTTCAGGTATTGGAGCCGGAAAAATGATTCGTATGGATGGAGCAACAACTTCTAATTTCTCACCAGTTTGCTAGGATCATCCGAAGGTATAATTTGTTTCTCACTCTGGTGTGATTTTTACAGTGTCTAACAAATTACTTGAGATGCTCAAGTCTGACTGTGAATCACGTGTTTTTGCTTTAAATAGGGCACAATCAACATCTGAATCGATGGAATTCTGAATCACGTGCTTTGGAAGCTTTCTGTTGGCAACTATCCTTCTTCAGTAATAGTTGCATTTTTTCCTTAAGACCTTTTTGTGACAAGTTTGGTAGATTCCCCACCTTTGTGCCTTGCGGATAACCCTTCATCAAAATGCATCTTAGCATGATCCAAATGTCTACTGGCTTCCTCTTGTGAAGAAGAATTCATAAACCACTGAATACAACAGATTCTGGCAGCCACATGGTCCTTTTTAATTACCTGGAAACCGTATAAATAATTGAAATGCTTGTGGGTTTCACAATATAGGCCTATATGAGCAAGGGCAGTAATACGGTACTCTAATATGGAAGGTAAAGCTTATGAGGCAGCCGTGTGAGTATGCGTGAGAACAGGAACATGGGAAAAGGAAAAGCAGCAGCAACAACAACCATGCTTTGCTTGAGATAAGAATCCTATGATTTTCATCCTGTGTGTCCGCGTGTTCGAATGGGTCTCATCTTTTTTTCTTGCTTATTCTGTTGTAAAATGATTAATAGTATTTGGAATTCTTTTGAAGATATGCTCTACTATAGATCTTGCAGTAGTTTTCACTTTATCTTCATTCTGTATTTGGCTAATAATAACATGCTCCAAAGTAGACATTGAAGGTGTTTTCGAAACACAATTTTTTATGAATTTGATTAACAACCAAGATAACAACCGCACAATCAATACTCCAAAAAACTCCAATACTTGATAAGACAAGTAGTGCTTTGCTTGTTGTTCCTTTATGTTTCTGTTGTTGACACGGTGAAATATTCACCGCGAGAGCTTCATTGGTTTCAAAAGATTTGAAGACAAATTCACAAACTGAAGATCTTTGTTGCACGAAAAAAATTCTTGAAAAGCAATACTAGTGAACCTATTTGAAGAAACATCAAGGTATTTTGTTGAAGGAAGTGACAACAAAGGTGGTTGAAATGACCCTGTAAGCAAATTTCCTTCAAGCATAACCAACAACCATCGCATTCCAACAAGCGGTGTCCAACTTATCAGGAACCAACTCAAGCAACTCTCTAGCCTTTTCAGGCTTCCCTCTCTAGCCTTTTCTAAATGAATGACTTCGTGGGAAATCATTAAACATGAATGAATGAAAGATCTCTCAATATGAAGTGAAGAGTTTTAAATGTGAAATGGTCATGAGGAGAATTGCAAATGACTGATTGATGGGAAAAAAATTTCAGGGCCAAAATCGGGGTATGATAAACTCATCCTGATATGGCAGTGAAGATCAAAGAGGAAGTTCAGAAGCAAATTGATGCGGGGTTTCTGGTGACTTCTACGTATCCTCAATGGGTGGCCAATGTTGTGCCCGTGTCTAAGAAAGACGGAAAAGTCCGTATGTGTGTGGATTATAGAGATTTGAATAAAGCTAGTCCAAAAGATGATTTTCCTCTACCACACATTGATATCTTGGTAGACAATACAGCTAAATTCAAAGTCTTCTCATTTATGGACGGATTTTCCGGATATAACCAGATTAAGATGGCACCCGAGGATATGGAGAAGACAACATTCATCACACCTTGGGGAACATTCTGTTATCGAGTGATGCCCTTCGGTTTGAAGAACGCCGGAGCCACGTATCAACGAGCTATGACTACCTTGTTTCATGATATGATGCACAAGGACATTGATGGCTAGAAAGATGTTGGGAGCAGGCTACTATTGGCTGACAATGGAATCTGACTACTGCAAATATGTGAAGAAATGCCACAAGTGTCAGATTTATGCGGATAAGATTCATATTCCTCCGACACTTCTGAATGTGATTTCATCACCATGGCCTTTCTCTATGTGGGGAATTGACATGATTGGCATGATTGAGCCGAAAGCGTCCAATGGACACAGGTTTATTCTCGTAGCAATTGATTACTTCACTAAGCGGGTTGAAGCAGCGTCATATGCAAATGTGACCAGGCGGGTGGTCGTGAAGTTTATCAAGAATCAAATCATATGTCGTTATGGTGTTCCAGATAAGATCATTACTGATAATGGACCTAATCTGAATAACAAGATGATGGAAGAACTGTGTAGTGAATTTAAGATTGCACACCATAATTCTTCTCCTTACAGACCCAGGATGAATGGGGCTGTTGAAGCTGCTAATAAGAATATCAAGAAGATTATCCAGAAGATGGTTGTTACGTACAAAGATTGGCATGAGATGTTGCCATTTGCTTTGCATGGATATCGTACATCTGCCCGCACTTCAACAGGGGCAACCCCTTTCTCTCTTGTTTATGGCATGGAGGCCGTAATCCCAGTAGAGGTGGAGATCCCATCAATGAGAGTCTTGATGGAGGCCAAGTTGACTGATGTTGAATGGATTCAGAGTCGTTATGACCAGCTGAATTTAATAGAAGAGAAGAGATTGACTGCCATGTGTCATGGTCAGTTATATCAGCAGAGAATGAAGAAAGCTGTTGATAAGAAGGTCAAGCCTCGTGTGTTCCGAGAAGGTGACCTTGTGCTCAAGAAAGTCTTGTCTTTCGTGCCCGATTCCATGGGCAAGTGGACTCCAAACTATGAAGGTCCAAATGTTGTTAAGAGAGCCTTTTCAGGCGGTGCTTTGATACTTACAACTATGGATGGGGAGGATTTCACTCGTCCTGTGAATTCAGATGCAGTCAAGAAATACTTCGCCTAAAAATAAAAACAGAATAGCTCGCTAAGTTGAAAACCCGAAAGGGCGGCTTAGGCAAAAATGAGTGTCTCGGTGGATTGAAAACCCGAAAGGGCGATCCAGGCAAAAGTTAGAGACATAAAAAAATGAATATTTGCATCCCGCTAGATTGAGTACCACATCCTGGGGCAATCTAGGCAAAAATTAGGGATTTGGCAAGTAACTGCATCCTGACAAGACTGTGTTCTACACCTGTCATCCGTCAGAGATTCTTGTTCATTCGTCGTCAACTGAAGCTTCGAATACATCGAACTCGGAATTGGTGGAGAAATGGTCATTATGTTCAATGTAGCCCTTTTCCAATATATATCACCAATTTCAAACTTGTGAAGATCTATGGAGTCTTGCCATTTGCAGGCTACCATTCCATCAAATAAATTTGAGCTTTTATCCAATTATTTGCACTCTTATTTGTTTCTATTCAACAAATGTTTTGCATGTTTTAATTGAGAAAATGTCATTGTTTTAAACAAACAAATTTTTCACAAATTGTTTTTAAACAAAGTGAACATTCACAATGACGAAAGGATACCTTAAGAGATTCTCAGTGCTCTCCCAAGGGTGGCATCATTTCCAACAGGGTAAGACATTTGTTCATATTCCTGGCATGACTGTACCCTCTTTCTACAGAATATTGTATTGTGGGTTTTCTCCCCATCAGAGTGCTTGTTGAGGTTTTTTACCTCCCATTCCTTCAGCAGAGCAGTGGTTTTCCCTCCTCAGCAGATGTGTCCTCTTTGGAAGGTTCGGTATTTGGTGGTTGATCCCCAGTATTCCTGCATACTCCTCGGGTAGATTCCCCAGTAGAGTGGCTCGGGTGGCAGATTCTATTTGTGCATTAAGTTCTTCTCCCCAGCTGAGATTTATAGTTCATCCCCAACTGAGTTGTTGGTGTGGTGGATTTTGTTTGTGATAGTTCATCCCCAACGGAGTTGTTGGTGTGTTGGATCTTATCCTTGATGATGTTATCTTCCTCAGATAGATCCCCAGCAGAGTTGTTGGTGTGTTGGATCTTATCTATGATGATGTTATCCCCTGCGGAGATATTGTTGTTTCCTGGCATATCTAATCCCCAGTAGAGTTGCTTTTGTGGTAGTTTCTGCTTGCACAATGAACTCTTTTCTCCGACTGTGACTGATGATTCCTCCGGAGCCGTTTGTGTTTTTCCTCCCGAGAAGAGTGTATGGTAAAGGTATTTTAGCCTCCTTCCTCCTCAGCAGGTGAGAGATCTTGGTTCGTTTGACCTTTGGGAGCTTCTGGTGGTGGTATCCCCCACAAAGATCCCTCACCCCCTTTTAGAGTTCCCCGGTGGAGTGGTCTCCCCAGCATAACTTATTTGCGCCGTGATTCTGTTCACAGTCAGAATGATTGTTGTTCATTCCCCTGAAGAGATTTTATGATTTTTCTGATATCTCTGATTCCCCTGCAGAGTTGCTTTTGTGGCATTTTCTGCCTGTGCGCTGAACTCTCCTTTCCTCAGCTGAGACTGATGATTCACCCCAAAGATCTTGTGATTTCCTGGTATCTCTGATTCCTCGGCAAGGTCTTTTCTTCCTGGCATCTCGGATCTCCAACAGATTGGATATTCTCCGGTGATCTTGGCGTTCTCTTTTGAGATGTAGTACCGGGTGGTTGATTCCTGGACCTGTTTGTGTTAGATATGTCTGTTTGTCAGCATTCATCAAACATAAATCACGCATATACATGCATAATTATAACATTCATATATTCATGTTGCATCCTTTGCCATATATCGTTGTTTGTTGTCTCCTGCTATTTGGTGGTATATATTCCCCAAGCAGATGTGTGTGTCTGATTCACTCAAAGCCTTCATTCGTAGCAGCTAGCACTGAGATTGAAGGAATCTGTTCGTGTAGACTGATTAGAGGCGTTGTCACCATTCAACATTCGTGATCGCTCTGTAAATCTGCATCAAAGGTTTCAATCGCCACAAGAGGTAACGATTCTATCACTGATCATGCCCATTCGTAAGGATCACTAAAGGAGAATTTTTTTAATTTCCGCTGCGTTTTGGATCGCTCGTCTCCTTCAAATGAAACAAGTGGTTTCCCAGTGTCATACCCTAATTTTGTCCCCTAATCAATAAATCAATGCATTCACAAGACATTTGCATCATCTATATATCATAACATGCATTTCTTTATGAATAATGCTTAAAAAGTCGAGTAGAATAAAATTTCGATTTTATAGACAGACTGCGGGTATTTCGTGTTGAGGTTTATGCGGGATTTATAATCCATATTTTTTTTTCATGTAGTGTCCTCAACAACGTAATCAAATAGATTGCGGGTATTTCGTGTTGAGGTTTATGCGGGATACTCTTGCTTTGGGCCGATTAGTGATTCCCACCGATGTATGTATTTCTAACTTATGAGTTATTTTTATATTTACACATATCTCATATAATTAAATAGTTGGAATTAATTCAAAATATGTTATATTATTATGTAGTACTTTGAGGAATTCAAGTGTGCATTTTATACAAAGGATCAAGTGGACGAAATCAAAGAGGAGTGGTGTCAATTCATGATAGAGCTCAAAGTTTTTTCATAAATTTGTGTAATTAATGTGTACATTTGTAGTATATGTAATGACTTGTAAATGTGTACATAAATTTGTATATATTTTGATACATTTAAGGCAAAATTGGTTTGAATTGGTATATATATATATTTGTTAGCCAAAAATTGTTAGAAAAAAGGCCAAAATGGCATGTATAAAATGTGATAACTGTCTGTCAAAATCTGGTTGAAAACAGGTAGAAATTCTGGTTTATAAACCTGGAAAAAATGTGGTTTAAAACAAAAGCTTCAAAAATTTTCGTATACATTAGACAGTGCTTTTGGAAAAAGCACTGTCTAAAGGGGGGATTAGAAAGCGCTTTAGGCAAAAGCGCTGTCTAAGGGGGGGGGGGGGGGGGGGGGGGGGGGGGGGGGGCTTAGACAACGCTTCTTGAAAAGCGCTGTCTAAGCCCCCCCCTTAGACAGCGCTTTTGCCTTAAGCGCTGTCTAAGGTATACCTAAAAAAATTAAAATAGGGGGGGGCTTAGACAGCACTTTTTGAAAAGCGCTGTCTAAGCCCCCCCCCCCCCCCCCCCTTAGACAGCGCTTTGGCCAAAAGCGCTGTCTAAGGTATACCTAAAAAAATTAAAATAGGAGGGTCTTAGAAAGCGCTTTTGGCCAAAGCGCTGTCTAAGGGGGGGGGGCTTAGACAGCGCTTTTAAGATTTCAAAAAGCGCTGTCTAAACCTTTAGCAGCGGAGGTTTAGACAGCGCTTTAAAGCGCTGTCTAAGGCCAAAAAAAGCGATGTCTAAGGTCTTGTTTGGCGTAGTGTAAATTGATTTGCAATTATGCGTATATTTAGCAGAGAGAAAATTTAAAGACTGGACTTGAAGATGTCAGTTTTATTGATCTACGGTTCGCGTAGTTCAATCTGGCATGCTCGTTTTTTTCCCGATCCTTTGCAAGATCGCATTTTAATCAGCCTAAGCCGTTTCGACCTGGCATTTTTTATTGCAAAATTTGATCTTTACGTGTCTGTTTTCCTGAACTATATTTTGTGTAGATTATTTTAACGCGTTCATTTTATATTTCTGTGCCTGATTTTTATTCATTTTTTTAGTCTAAATATTGAGAAAAATAAATAGAGACAAATATGTGATCATTTAATTTTTTATTTGTCTTTACTAAAAAAATTAGAATTTTATTTCATTTATTTTGTTTAAACTCATTTTAGTCACAAAAATATCTACAATTAATATGTAAGGGGTGTTTTAGGAATTTTAAAAATAAAACCCGATTTTTTCTTACTTTATATAGATGTGATTGGCCAATGTAATGACACACATAAAAACCTAGACAACCAACACCAAACCTCAGAAAATGGCGGAAGACGAATCCCAATCCTGTCTCTCATTTTTAAAAATAATAAAAACTTGAAAGAAGAAAAACACTCGGTGAAACAATACCAACAACCAATCACCAAAAGGAATCAACACCACTCATACTATTCCAAAGCTCTCTCTAGGATTTTTCAAATTTAAAAATAAAAAGAAGAGAAAGTGTAGGCGTGAAAGGAGAGTCTTCTTGGTAGAGTTCTCTCTCTCTCTCTCTCTTTCTCTCTGTCTCTCTCTCTCTCTCTCTCTCATTGTTCAAAACATGTAACTCATCCCTTCTTCTCCATATCAATTTGCAGAACTACTACTTTATAACACTTACCACCATCCCTGCAACTAAACCTGTCTACATTATCACCTTCCATTCATTTTCATTTTTTCCTGCACAAACAACCTCAACCATGTGAAACTCTATTTCTACTCCTCCACCTACATCACAAACACCACCATACCTCTTCCATTACACAGTATAAAACTCATAACCCACATCCATACATTTCTTTAATTTCTTCAACACACAAACACCTTCCATTTTATCAAATAAAAACCTCACCATAACATTTCCTTACATTAACCACACTTCACATTTCCACTTCAAGCAACAACAATACCACGTCGAATTCGTTGAATATGTTGATGATTTGAGAGAGGAATAAAAATGAAACGTTCACCAGCAGGCGTGACTTTAATGCTTCCAGAACCACATGCAGGTAATCCGCTACGAACCACCACATTTCTGCGCGTCCTTCGGTAATTTATTACTCTTCCCTTTGTTGGCATCAACTTATGATTATTTTGTTTGTATGAATTAGATTTTGGTGAAAATATGTTATTGTTGTTGTTACAAGAGTAGAAAGCGAACATGAGAGGATACATTTTTTCTCTTCATTTTTTTACATGGAACAAACATGAGAGAGGAGTTGAGAGACGAGTGAGAAAGAGGGAGGGGTGCAGCTACCGCTGCGCTGGGCTGGCCGGTTGCCCGTATCGCGTCCTCAACGATAAAGAGAGTGGGATTGGGAGAAAATGTTTTTATTCCTATTTCTTTTTCTTGAAAACGTAATTTGAGAGAGAAGGTTGAGTTTTGAATGATGAATATCTCTCTTCCTTTTTTCTGTTTTTTTAATCAATTTTGCTTATTTTATTCTTGTATTGAATTCCCTTCCATGTGTCTTTGTTTGGTTAATATTTTTTTTTAAAATTTAAAAACATGGTTGCTGCATGTTGAAAAAGGGGTGGCCGCCCCATGTGGATTTTTTTATTTTTTAATTTATCTAATAATCTCTTTGTTTAAAATTATGGTTAGTTTTAGGCCTTAGGCCCATTTTGGCTTATGCTTGGTGAGACCTCTAATGCATGCTTCGCACCCTTATTTTCTCCCTTTTGTTTAGTTTATCTTATTTCTTTGTTTATATTGTTTTATTTTTGTATTTGTTTCTTTTTATTTTGTTTGTATTATTTCCCAAATGACAAATGTACCCCCATCCCTTTGTAATTTTTATTTATTTGTTTGCTTTTATTTTCTTCCTTTCAGTGTGATGCAAACGTCCACTCCTCTAACTGTTTTGGGTAAGAAATGTTTTTTCGTCAATTGTGACAAAATAGATTTCGCTAAAATCAACCAATAAACAAAACATTTTCTACCAAGAACTACGTAGCCTTGAGTTTTACACTGCACCCGAAGATACGTAGGAGCAAGACCCACAATCTTGTCAAGCACATTAATAAAAACGTTTTTTGTGACTCCTTTCTTTTTCTCTTTTAACTTTTAATAACTTGAATAAATCCAAACATTTTAAAGCTTACACTTATGCATAAACTAACTAAACAGTTCCCGTTGAGTACAAAGAACGTGAGGGGTGCTAATACATTTCCCTTGCGTAATCGACTCCAGAACCCGATTTGGTTGGGATGACTATATCTTAGTCATTCTTTTAGGGGTTTTATCGATATTTTCGCTTTCCCTTTTTGGGAATAAATAAAGTTTGGTGGCGACTCTGTAGTTATTCCACGAGCATGGGACGTGCATGCAAGATCATATTTTTTTATGTGACACCCGTTTCATCAAGAAGGAGGTAATTCGTTGTAATGAAATTCCCAGCAAAATCATTACCAACAATGGTTTAAATGTGAATAAAAAAACCATGAAGGAGTTATGGGAGTTATAAAATCTAATATAATAATTCATCACCATATCGACTCAAGATGAATGGCGTCATAGAACCAACAAACAATGATAACTTATAAGGAATGACATGAAATGCTTCCTTTTGCGATGAACGGCTACCAAACGTCAATCCTCACATCAACATGGGAAACCCCCTTCTCTCTAGTATATGGCATGGAAGGAGTGCTTCCTATTGAAATTGAAATTCCCTCGTTGAGAGTCTTGCTGGAGACTAAATTGGATGACGCGGAATGGTCTAAACAAGCTTTGATCAACACATCTTTATAGAGGATAAATTCATGACAACCCTATGCCATGGTCAGCTATACCAAAAGTGTCTTAATAAATAATTAGAAAGAAAGGTTTTGTCCTCGAGAGTTTCAAGAAGGTGATCTGGTGCTGAAGAAGATCATGCATATTCACAAGGATTCACGTGGAAAGTAGACATCAAACTATGAAGGTTCATACATTATGAAGAAATCCTTTTCTGGAGGAGTTCTAATTCTCACAACTATGGATGGCGAAGATTTTCCACTTCCAATGAATTCAGACACAGTAAAAAAATACTTTTCCTAAAATAAAGGAGAATAAAACTCGCCATGTCAAAATCCCGAAAAGGCAACTTAGGCTAAAAAAAGGGTATCCCGGTGGACCCAAAAAAATGGTCCAAGCAAAAATTATAGATAAAAACAAAAAATATATAGAACCCGCTAAGTCAAAAACTCGAAAGGACGACTTAGACAAAAAAGGGTATCCTAGTGGACTGAAAACCCGAAAGAGCGGTCCACGTAAAAGTTATGGATTTTCCAAAAGGAAAGAGACTGCAATCCATGAACCCGTTCTACAATGGAAACTAAAGATGGGAAGAATCAATTAACCCGCTTTCCTCAGAAGCAATGTGTTGCAATTTTAGAGACATATGGAAGATAATAATGTTATAATTCGATGGAAACTCAAACAAGTTTTCATTGCCATTTTACCTTTTCTATCTCCGCAATTCCCTCTTATAGGAATTACATCCTTATGTATTTCCATGCAGTCACAAGTCAATTTCTCATTGAATAAAGTTTCTTCATCAAAACTTCCTCTATTATTTTCTTTTTCTGCTTGTTTGCAAAATGTTGATTATTTTTTATAAACATCACATTAAAACTCTGGGAATAATAAAAAGCACTGAAAAGAATAGGAAATTGTTTTGATTTTTAAATGTCTAAAGAAAATCAATAGTTTCCAGTGATGCACTCGATGCACAAGACATGAAATCATATGCATATCACCATGGCCTAATCAGCACATAAGTCATTGTTCTTCAATGAACAAATGCGCAACTTATCCAGCAACGTGACAAACTTAGGGCCCCAAGAGAAACCATATATGTCTCACAACTTCAACATTATCAAGATCTAGAGTGTTGGGGAGTCGAAATCCCTCAACAAACCAAAGTCTAATCCTCATTGGCAAATAGAAAAAACCAAAGTTCAATCTTCATTGGCACCTTTAAAAACCGGTTGTTATCAGTAACCCCAAATCCAATTTTTTTATAAACGAAAATCAAAGCGTCCTTGATATTTCAAAAGTCCAAATTTCATTAGCGTATCAAACACCAACAAACATTGGTGTTCTAAAACTCAGCTTTGCTTGACCTTTTCAATAAAACCAAGTCTTGATTACCGCACTTACCTTGAAAGTCCAACCATCCTTTTGCATACCTACATGCATTGATCGATCATTATATCTAATGCATCATTTCATGCATAACATGTCCACCAATGTGGGGCATTACACCATACAGTCAAAACACGCATGCATAGCATAAGTCATAATTCGAGACCTTTAATGAAAGCCCATATCAATCCTAAGATAAGCCAGTGGTATTCCTCCGAGTGAGTCTTTCTCCCCACGGATCTTCTTGTTGGATATCCCCTATGAGTCTGCTGGAAATTTGTTCCTCAAGCAAATGTCTCTCTAAAGAGTCCCTTTTGGAACATTTGCCCCTGTATGTTATTGGTCGTTTTCAAAGTTGTCATTGAAAGAAAAGCCCCAACCTATGGGTGGGTGTTAATCTGTTATATCCCCAACGAAGTTGATCTTTCATAAATTCCCGATACCTTATCCTTCCTTTAAAGGAGAAAATTTGAGTCTTTTGTATTTAATCACCTCCCACCACGATGATTTGAAGACCGATGTCATTCACACTCTCAGGTCGAAGATGATTAAATAGGGGCAGCAATCATACTCCAATTTTGTCCCCCCCCCCCCCTTTTCATATCATCTGGCTATGGGCATTTAAAATTTCATCTAACTCAAGGATTAGATGTCCCTATGTCATGGCTTCGTTCATCAGTCATTTTTGGTTTTTTTTTCATAAGCATGCATCATATAATTCCATTAGGTCCCATTCATAAAGAACCAAAGTCAACAAAAAAGTCAACATTCAGTCCATTTAAATAAATAAATAAATTTTATGGATATTATTTCAAATCAATTCATTCATCATATGTATCTTGCATCATTTAAAAAGTCAAAAGTCAACACGAAATAAATAGAAAAAAAAAGTTCAAATCATTTTACATCAATTTTATTGTTTTCATCTTATGCATGAAACACCTAAATTGTAAAGATCTAATATTATTCTCATTTAATCATCATTTGCATCATCATATAATCACACACTATACATTTATTTACATCATAATAAAAAGTAAGAAAAAAAGTCAAGATTTTGGACATAAAAGACAAAAGTTGATTACATCATAATAAAAAGTAAGAAAAAAAGTAAAGATTTTGGACATAAAAGATAAAACTTGATCACGATTTGTTTGCGTCATTCACACATCACTTGATCTCATCCAATTACACAATACATCAACACAAATTCATAGTGCAATGTAGATATTTTCACTAAAATGCAAATTCAAATCAAATTACACCAAATAAAATTCAAATTCGTGATCACACTTTGTGCAAATTCATAGTGCAATGTAGATATTTCTCTTGTTTTTACTATTTCTTTTATGTTTTTGTTCTATTTTTTCATTTGTATATTATTAATGACATCACTCTCATTTTATTATTTCTTTCATGTCATTTATGCCCACCTTATGATAGTACATCCCTCCCTTCTTATTATTCCTTTTATGCTTTATTTACTTTATTTTTCACATTTTCTTTTATTATCCATTATCATTTCAAATATACCATCATTCCCTTATTTGTATTTTACTTTTCCGATTATCCTTGTAATCTCCCAATGTAACCGATGCAAAATTAGTGGATGGGAATTTAGGATTTCGGTTGGGGTGTAGGTGTTTTCCATTAATGTTTTTTTTGCTTTAGTTAATTAGTAAAAATCCAAAAATAACTAAAATGAACCCTTCTCAAAAATAACAAAATCAATTTGATTAATATCCTAAGTTTTCTTTTCACTTAATTTTAACCATTGTATAATATCACATTTAATTGAACTCATTGTTTACTCACCATATTTCAAACTTTATCAAATAATTATCATAATAACTTGGATGAAAAAGGAAGGATGGGTGTAGACTTTCTCTTTCCTCGAATGTTTGGGCAATGTTGTAGAGCTCTATGTCCGAACATTCGTCTTCGACTCTAAAACACGTTAATTATTAGAATTAAGTTTGGTTCTCCTATAGAAGGAAAAAGAATTATTGAGTTTAGACCTTCCTCAGTCTCCGATTATTTGGAGACTGCTGTAGAGCTCCCTATATGAAGAATCATCTTCCGTTAATAAACCTTAACTTAATTCCCCACACTTTTTCATAGTAATTCAGAAGAAAAAGGATTAATTGAGTTTAGACCTTCTTCAGTCTTCGATTATTAGAACGATGCTTTAGAGATCCCTGTTTGAATAATATTATTTCATCTAAAAGATATTCAACACATCAAGCCTATTTTCTGGCCCCCTGTGCGATTAAAAACCTTTTCAGAAAGAACATTGTTTAGTCTGTTCTAATGTGAATACAAACAAATGCTTTAAGCCTCCAATTGCAAGAACAAGCAATACTTCATCGTTAGAATGCGATCTACACACTTGTTTATTAAAACAAACAAACTAAAAATGTATCCTTCCCTCGAACTACAAAGCTTTGAGTTCCTTATTGTACCAAAGGATACGTAGGAGTGAGACTCGCAATCTCGTCAAGCACCCTAATAAAAACATTTTTGCGGCCTCTTTTATTTTCCTTTTTCACTTTTTATCTTTCGAAGAAAACAATTAATGATAGCTAACATTCAATCATAAGTTTAAAAAAAAGGTTTCCGTTGAGTACAACGGACGTGAGAGGTGCTAATAGATCCCCCTTGCATAATCGACTCCCTAACCCGAATATGGTTGCGAAGATCATGGTCTTATCTTTACTATTTTTTTACATTGCTTATTTATTTATTGGTTTTCATGATACTAGTGAAGATTTGTGATTATGGATACTTTGTTAGATAGGCTATCCACCTGAGGCTGAAGAAGACCATAGGATTAAGACGGTGGTTGCATAATATTGACTTGTGAGACATCGGATTCATTGGGTTGATACGAGAACCTCACTTAGATGAGATTCCTTGGAAGTATTAATGTCTTACGATTAGTCATTCTGGCAGTAATATTTTCAACCTCGATCTATGATTTTGAGGACCTTTTTAGAACCTTCGAGTTGATGGTTAAGTAGTATGGGGCTACGAGACTTAGGGGGACGATATGAAGACCTCACTCAGAGTAGATTCTCTTGGAAATATGATTGCCCAATGATTAGTTGTTACAACGACTATATTCCTAAGAAGGGTCCATGACTCTAGGAACCTACCAACCATAGATCCTACTTCTGGGGCTTCTTTAATCAGAGATACCGATTATTTATCAATGATTGACCTGAGAACATGATGTACATGTAATCCTGAGCATTGCATTGCACATCAAAATGACAAAATTCATGCATTAGCATTTCATCGGCATGCATGCGTATCATTTTCCAAAAAAAAACAAAAAAAAACTTATAAACATTCTACCATTTCATTTAGAAAAGTTGACTAGTAGTACGAGATACACCGCAACTATAGAATGATGCTCAAACAAGTTAAGGCCAACCAGGCTACAATGACAGCCATGTCGCAAAAGGAAAGAGATGTTGAAATAGAGGTTGAAGCCAAAATGATTGCTAGTCAGGTTGGCACTTCATCACTCTGCATCCCAGAGGTGGTCAATCTCGAGGGTAGTTTTGTTCGTCCTAAAGGAGTTGTTATCCCTATACCAGTGGTCAATGATGACACCCTGGACCATTATGCCGTATCTGCTTGGCATGGATATGTGACTGATGAGGAAGATCAATATGATGCTTTATTTATGCCACAACCTACAAGGCCTGCTGTTGGAGTTCTTCAAGAGCCAATTGTTGAGATACTCCATGCTTTGGAGGAAAAATTCAAGTCTTTAGAGGTTCACACTACTCTCAGAATGGATGTTATTAATATGTGCCTGGTGTCAGGTCTAGTGATTCCTAAAAAAATCAAAGTTCTGGATTTCGATAAATATAAAGGGACCAGATGTCCTAGAACTCACCTCTAAGCTTATTGTTGCAAGATGGCAACCCACATCCATAACGATAAACTCTTAAGCCACTATTTACAGGATAGCCATATTGGGACATCCTTGAGTGATACATGTAATTAGAGAGAGGGAAAGTCTATTCATGGAGAGACCTTGAAGAAGCCTTTCTCAGGCATTATAATACTGATTTGGCACTGAACCGCACTCAATTGCAAGACATGACTCAGCGTAGCAACGAGTTATTCAAGGAATATGCCCAGCACTAGAGAGAGCTTGCAGCTCGTGTCTAGCATCATCTCCTTGACAAATAGCTGATTGATATGTTTATGGGGACTCTTCAAGCCCAGTATATGGAGAAAATGGTAGGACCCATCTTCTCAACATTCTCCAAGGTCATTTCTGTTGGGGAACAAATTGAGAGCCAGGTGAAGAAAGGGAAGCTACCTTGTGCTTCCAATGCCTCAAGTGGATGGAAGAAACCATACTCTAACTTCCACAAGAATCCAGAAGGTTAGGCTAATGCCATAATGGGAGGAGGGGGAAATATAGCACAACCATATATTCTCGTGCCTTACCATCAAGTTTTTGCAATTGTGCCCGCGCCATATTGTAGCGGTAAATTCATGATCATCGAGCTATGGATAAGCAAGACATCAATAAAACCAGAGTCGCCACTGCGCTTTTATTATTTCCAAGGGAAAAGGGAAAAGTACGAACAAAACCCAAAAGTAATAAGTTTTCAAATCAAAACTAATAAAATGTCAGAGATTACGGGTAAGGGGGTTGGTTACATAGAGGGAAGGTGTTAGCACCCAAAGTGTCCTAGGTACTCCTAGGGAGCCCTTTTTTGTGTGCATATGTATTTTGTACAAAGTGATGTTTACAAATAAATGGAATGAGGGGATGAGAAAAGAATTCATTAATTATATTTTTGTGTTTGACAAGACCTTCGGACTTGTGCCCACGTACCAACATAAAAATGAGGGATCAAAACCTCGTAGTTCGTGGTATAAATTTCAAAGTGTATGCATTGCTTTTAACAAAAATTAAGTTTGAGAGGCACAAAGGCCTAAAAATGGTTTGAATGAGTTAGTTCTTTTTGGCTTTTTGAAAATTTAAATCAAGTATAATTAAGTCTATTTACAAGTTTGATTTAAGAAAATAAGTTTGAAAATGCAATGGCATAAGGCCAAAGTTTCTAGTTTGCAAAGAGGTCAAAGTTTAGAACAAAACTAGTTCAATCAAAGAAGATTTTAAAAAGGGGGGAGAGATTTTGAAATTAAATAAATGGGGAAGAGATGAAGAGACTAATCCTATGCACAAAATTAAAAGTTAAGAGTTGATAAGATCTGATCGATGGGTAGCAATCCAATAGACAAGAATGTCTTATAGAAACCCAAATTCCCTTGGACATTTAGAATCAAGCAACACACAATGCACAATTATATCAACTTGAAGAGCAAGGCATCAAATAAATATAGCCACATCCAAGCTTAGCCACTTCATGATCTTCTTCTAAATTGCCCATGTTGCAGATGAATTCCACAAGTCACAGGTTCAAAATAACAGCTTCACAATGATCATGTTGCAGATGAACTCAAAGGGATCTTCAAAGATGTAATAGATGAAGTTTCAATTTGTAAGCACTTGGTTTCACAAGAGTTGGCATTGGCCAAGTCCTTTAGCATGGGGAGGTTGCCTAGATTCTATGTCCAATTGTCCAAGACCAAGTCAACAGTCCACACAAAAGTCTTTTAGGGTTTTTTGTTGTTATTATGTACATTAATGGTCCAAGACCACACAAACAAACAAAATATACACAAACAAGATATATCACACAATATGGTCCAAATGGACAAATGGAAAATGACATTAACATAAACAATTAGAATGGAATGAATAATGACAAATGAATAGAGCATAAAGATTAAAGTGTATTAAAATAAAGGACTTAAAATTAAATGTTAGTTGTTAATAAGTTAGAAGTTAGTATTGTTTTGCTTTTGCTTTTGTTTTAAGTCATTCTTTGGAGAACACTCAACCCACTTATCACAAGCATGGATCCTTGAACCAAGACATCTTCCAAAGGAAGGAAAAAAGACCAAGTTTTCACACAATACCATGAAAGAGGGAAGACTTACAATCTCACTAACTAGAATTCTATGCCTTTTGTGTCAAAAATTTAGTGCTATGTTAAGCAATCGTAATTGAACTTATGTAGAAGTCACAACTATTTGAGGTCGGGCAATAGAATTTTGGTGTTAATGCATGTTAGAGACATAGTATAATGGACTATGCTCATGAAACATACCACACACAAAAAGAATATACAAAAGAGGTGGCCTAATCTCATCCATACTTAGGTCAATTTTGCAATCAACTAGCCTTAGGATTTAGAGACATCATAGACCAAATGAAATGGATGCATAAAGAAGGGGAATTATATGAAGAGGGAGGGGAATGGATCAAAACTCAAATTGGTCAAAGGAGGACTTTTACCAAGTTAATATCATTCATTCATTTTGGGAGATGGAATGTACATTCCATCAATCCCCTAAATCCAATGATATTAACCTAACAAAGTCAAATCAACCTTGACCAAGGCCCAATAACACAAGTCAAACTTACACAAACCATCACAAGAGGTCAACACAATTACTTGGCAGTTATTCAAATTAAAAATACTAAAATAAGGCATTTAAATTAAATATGGTTTGTCAAATTCCTAAAACCTCATCAAAACACCAAAGAAATGGCCATGAGATTTATCATAGGTCAAACAAGGTCAAAGGACCTTGGAGAAAAAATTTCAGAATTTTTAAAGACTTAAAAGTATTTTTAAACAATTAAAAATAATCACAAAATCAATTAAATCATGAAAAATATCAATAATGATCCAAAAAATAATTTTAATTCAAAATATGAAAGAGGAATTTATTTTTTATTTTTTTTGTGAAACTCTCATATTTTTTGGATCAATATTAAAATTAATATGAATTAATGAAAATCAAATGAAATAAATAAAAAAATCAAAAAAACGTGAGCCACATGATCTCCCTCATTAATTGAGGTGGCATATCAAGTGGACACAAACGTGCGTTCCATGATGGAACCTAGTCAGTGCGCCACACACGTGGTAATCAAAATCAACGCCTAAGATTAAAACAATTTGAATGGATCCTGTGGCTGGGAGACGTACTGTAACACCTCAAATTTGCACCTATCATTGTACATACATTCTCATATTAGGTCATAACATAACATGGTCCACTGCATAACATTGCATTGTCCTATTTGCCTCAAGTGCAAGCCAATCAAGAGAATTAGGTCAAACTGGTCAGGAGATCAGTCAGTCAAGCAAGCAAGTGCATTTCTCAAGGAGCCAAGGCCCTAGGGTTGGTCCAACATGTTCACATGACTTGGGGATCCATTTGAAGTGTTTAGGTCAAGGATTGGATGTTCAGAAGTCATCAGTCAATGCACAGTCAGTCAGAAACCCTAAAAAGTCAAACTTGGTCAACTGTGTCTGATTTTATGGTTTTGATGGTTAGATTTGGTTTGAGAGGTCTCATTCATGTCCATATAGTCTTCATATATCATGTCAAACACCATCATGGAGGAATTTGAAGCCAGATCAGAAATTTCCAAAAAGGGAAACTTGACCTGTAACTGAAATTTACCAAAAATGGAAAGTCTTGATCCTCAAACTTACATCATGATACAAGCTTCAAATGAATTTTTGCCCAACATGAAAGTTGAAGATCTTGTTCTCCCATTTCCAAAAAGTCCAAGAACACTCAATTCCCATGTGTGGTTGGCAAGTTGTGATCAAATCATTTTCAGAAATTCTTGAACTTCAAAAGGCCATATCTCTCAAACCATTTGGCCAAATTTGGTGAGGTTTTTTCCAACAAGTCACATTTGACCTCCTCTTTCCAAAAATGTAACTTTCATGTACCAAAACTTTATGGATCAAAATGGCACTTTTGAACCTACATGGATTATTTTCAAGTAAGGTGAAAAATTGAACTTTCCAAATAATCATTTCTAACCAATTCTACCAATCAAACATGTTCTGAAAATGCATTTGTGACATGAACCAAGTCATTTTCGTGCAGTACATGTAGCCATTCCTAACTTGCTTGAAAATTGGCCAAAAGTACACTTTTCACCAACTCCATCCCACCTTTTCATGAACTTTGATTTGTACCCTTAAACAGCAGATATATTCATCATTTTCTGTCACTTGGAAACCCTAGCAGCCACACATTCAAGACAGAAAAATCTCATATTCTCTAAAATCCTCATTTTGCATTTTGGCATTTTTCTTGAGAAAACCTCAAAGAGCTCGAGCCACACTTGTTTGTGCCATCATTCACAATCATGTTGGAAGCCATTGCAAGCATGGAGTTGTAGCTGTAACAACCATTTCACTACTGTTTTCTCCAAGCACTCATCCATGGCAGTCCTTGATTCAAGCCATCTCAAACATTCCTGAGCCAAACTCCTTCACTCATTCATCATTTTGAAGCTTATTGAGCATCTGTTTCACCTCAACATGGCCAAATAACAACTGTATCGCAATTGCACTTCACTTTTGGCCAGGTATCGAATCTCTCATTTTTTAAAACCATGCCATGCTTCTTATAGATCCTTGCATGCTGATTCTTTTGAGTTTTGAATCGTGTGGAATGGTTGCCTGTGCTGAAAGAAATGTTGAGTTGAAGTTTCACATCCAAACTTGTTTTTGCTTATTTCTTCTTGCTTAGCTTGATTTAATGAAAATGGAGTTTGGAATGTTGATGTGTGTTGCTTGATGATTACCATGATGTGTTCAATTTACATTTCTGGGCATTTTAATTTTCCACGATTTTGGGAGAGATGAAGCTTCACTGTAGCAGCGAAACCCTAGTTCTTCATGTCATTTCCCAGAACTCGTTTTCACGTTGCATGGCCTTTCATTCCCATACAGCCAATCAAAACATTTCCCTGGCCGCGCCTAAACGACATCGTTTGATTAAGTGAAGTCCAAAATTACAAGAATGCCATCCGGTCTTTAATTAATCCATTTTAATTCACTTAATTTCAATTTTTATTTCATTTGGCATGGCTTATTTGAAAAAATCATAACTTATCCATCTCAAATCCAAATCTAGTGGGAATTTTTGCATTATCTTCATAATGATCTCTACTTTTTTATCATAATTTTTCCAGAATTTTGTGATCAATGGATTTTAATTGGTATTAGGGTTTGTGACATGTGCTCATATTTTGTACCTTTTGCCAAAACATTTGTGAAATGGTGATACTTTATCCAATGGCTCCCAAATTGTTTGTGCTTAAACTAGACTCATTCATGGTAATTTTGATGTAGAGTTTGTGAATTTATCTTATCTGGTTTGTGAGTTGTGAATTTTTGAATTAGGGTGTGACAATTTGTGTCACACCATTGATGTGCAACTTGTTGATTTTTGTATCTATGCTTCTTGACCTCCAAATGAATTGATTTTTTGCATGAACCTCCTCTTGTATGTCTAGTTTACATGTGAATTTTCTTGGAATTATTTGAGGCATTTCCTAATTGTTTTAGATTTTCTCCCCTGCTTGACCAAAATGTTGACTTTGTGTGATACATGTTGCCATTTCATTTGTGAAATTCTCATACTTTATTAGATGGACTTGAAATTTTACATGAGATAACTAGACATCCTAAGATTTGCCATGGTTTTAGTCCCATTCATTTATCATACACCATCTCTGACCTATGATTTTTCTAAGTTGATGCATGTTTGGTTGACTTCTTTGAGCATGTCCAAAATTGCTTTGACTTTCTGATTTTCATTGACTGCCTTCCTCTTGTCCAAATGAGATGAAATTTGACATGCTTACCATGCTGTGGGTTGTGATTGACCAGGATTTATTTGGTGATTTTTGGAAATGTTTGAGATTACTTTTGATGCAAGTCTTGCTGTTGACTCCTATGAGCTTCTAAATGCCATGCCTTGACCTAAATTGTTCATGAAATGATGATGATGCATGATATAAACATGAAACCAATTGGGTTTGCTTCTTGATTGTTTGAACATGATTTTGGATGCTTGCCCTTTGCTGTTTTGACTTTTTCATTCCCTTTTGACCCTAGGCTTGCCCTAGTGGTCTTGTTACTCACCTTTGAGTTCATGTTTTCAGGTTGACCAACAAATGACCAATGAGACCAGTTCTTTTTGATTGAGCTTGCTTGAATATCATTGTTTAACTTGTTTGTTTTGTAGGTGGCTTGGCTCACATGCCTTAAGCCTTATGCCTTGCACATCCATTTGCCTCTAATTAACTGTTGATGTCTGTTTCTTTTTGCTTTGTTTTGAAGTTGCATACTAACATCTGCTTGACCATTTCAGGTGCTTTTAGTTGCTCAGTTCCTTGTGAACTTTTGCTTTGCTTTGCTTGTATAAGCAATTTGCATTGAGGTATATTTCTAATTTTCATGTAGTCTGGAAGACCTGGCCTGTTACTTGGCCAGGCAACTGTCTGAAGTCCTCCTTAAGAGGCGATGTTTGTGACTGTTTACATTTGTCCTTGCATAGAGTCAAAGACCTCCTAAGTGAAGAGGCAATTGGCAGACACAAGGGATATGCAACCTATCCCCTGCTATTCTGTGTGTCATCTGTTTTGCTCACACCACTGTGTTGATGCATTGCAGATACAAACCCAAGATCTTGTACAATTGTACAGTTGAGTCAGTTTTAAATGTGTAGGGGGGTTCCCACTTTCTGAACCCACACATTCTTGTCTTAAACTCTCCCAGGCCAGGGATAAGAGCTGTGAAGTCTTATCTTCACTCACATATCATCTGCTTCACCTTAGCCCCTCAATGGCAAGGTTATGAGCTAACACTACCCAGTTCCAGTGGTTTGTTTGTTGAGGTTGATATGACCCCTCAACTAAAACCTAACCTTGTTTGAGCCCCTTGCTTGCATATAGTGTGTGCTACTTGTGCTTGTGTGTTTGTTTGACTTGCTTCTTGCGCAAGTTAGGGTTAGTTTAGACTTGCTTCCTGTGCGAGTTAGGTTTTGCTTGGCTTGCTTCCTGTGCAAGTTAAGTGTGTGTGTGGCTTGCTTCCTGTGCAAGTCATGATTAGGATAGGCTTGCTTCCTGTGCAAGTTAGCTAGAAACCTTAACTTAGGGACGACTTTGCATGACAACATCTAGGCTCGAGTCGTAGTCTCCCTAGTTGTGTCTCCCTCTGTTATCTGGTTAGGCTAGTCCTTTATCCCTGCGTAGGGGAACTACGTCGCCTTGATCCTCATACCAGATGAGGTACGTAGGCAGGAGATGAGCTGATCTCTCCGGGCGCCTGTGTCTTTGTTTTGTCTTGTTGCGTGTTTGGAAGCTGATGTAAGTCCATCGAGTGGCAGTTAGGTTCCAGTGTGGGTTTGTTGGTTCGGATGCTGATGTAAGTCCAGTGATTGGCGTTCAGGCTCCACGTTTGCCTCTTTGTGTGTATTTTGGTTCGGATGCTGACGTAAGTCCAGTGATTGGCATTCAGGCTCCACGTTTGCCTTTGCCAGTGTTTGTTTGTGTGCGTGTCAGCCGAGCTACGAATGCTCTGATTCTTCTCTCGTCCGAGAAGATACGTATGCATAGGATGCGATATCCTAGCGAGCATGTGTCGTTTCCCCAGTCCGAACTACTTCGACTCTGATGTCTATGCCTGATAGACTAAGTAGGCCCAGGATGCGATATCCTGCCGAGTCCGTCTTGTCTGTTTCCTGTGTCTCTTTCAGCCAGTGTGTGTGTGTGTGTGAGCAGTGTTTTTAGCAACTATTTTCCCTTCCTATTGTGCGTGGATCCCGTCGAGTACGACGGATGCGTAGGGGTGCTAATACCTTCCCTTCGCATAACCGACTCCCGATCCCATTCTCTTTGGTCGCGAGACCATGTCTTTTCCCAGGTTTACTCTGAGCGTTTCCTTTCCCTCTTTTGGGATAAATAACGCACGGTGGCGGCTCTGTTGTTCTTGTTTTCCCGCCGTTTTTTCGCGTGACGCGACAGCTGGCGACTCTGCTGGGGACTTTAGAGAAGTTGACCTGTGCTGGTCCATCTTCCCTAAGCGAGTCTCTCCTAGCGCTCTCTAGGTTGGGGTTTGGTTGCTTTGTGCTGTGTTTATTTATTGCATTCATTATTTACTGTTTGCATTCATTGTCTATTGTTTGCATTTATTGTTTGCATTAATGTTTGCATTCATATTCATCTGTTCACCTGGCTGGTTGTCTGTTTCTCTCTGTTGGGGTGGGAGTTACATGAGGTAAAAGGCCCAATACCCAGGCCATGAGTGAAATCTAGGATACTTAGGAATAGAGTGATTCATGGGAAGCGGGTGGTATTGCGCCACTTAGCGGAACATTGATATCACGAGCAGTTCAGACCCTGGTGGGACATTATCGTTACATACTTCGGGTGTGTATATGATGATGTTCTGCGAAAGGTTATTTATGCTGCGTTTCTCTCGACCTTACCCTGGCCTAGACGACACCCGTGAGTGGGGAGGGGATGATCATTATTACAGGTACAGTTGGTGACTTGTTGGTGACTTGTTGGTGACTTGTGATCCTGTTGGTGACTATTGGTTCAGAATTTTGGGGTCTCAGATGACTTTGGGTTTCAGATGAATTTGTGGTTCCGAGTTCAAGCCGAAGCTTTGATCCTGTGTTCTGAGAGACACAGCCAACCAGTCCAGTCTGCATCATTTGCATCATAGCATGTTTATTTTCAAAAAATACGCAATAAAAAAAAGAAAAGAAAAGAAAAGAAAAAACAAAAAAAAACTAATCCCCGCATGCATAACATTTCTCAGGTACATTCCAGAGCTTGTTCACTGATAGAGATGGCAACAGTCCCAGAGTTGAAGCGGAAGACTTGTTCCTACAGCTTTCACCGTGAACCTTTGACGTCTCTGATTGAGTTGAGCAACCTTATGACCAGTGGTAACCAGAAGGGGTTTGTTGACCAGTATGGAGATATTCTGACACTGTTGAAGATGGTAGTCGATCCGGTGCCGTTGCAGACTCTTCTACAGTTCTACGACCCAGAGCTTCATTGTTTCACCTTTCAAGATTATCAGTTGGCGCCTACTCTTGAGGAGTACTCCATTCTGCTGAGTGTCCCGGTCCGGTATCAGGTTCCTTTCTTGGATGTGCCCAAGGAGGTTGATTTCAGAGTTGTTGCCAGAGCTCTCCATTTGGGTATCAAGGAAGTCAGCGATAGTTGGAAGTCCAGTGGGGATGTTGTAGGATTGCCTTTGAAGTTTCTGTTGAGGGTAGCTAGAGAAGAAGCAGAGAAGGGAAGTTGGGAAGCCTTTCATGCTCAGTTGGCCGTCATGATCTATGGGATCGTCCTGTTTCCGAGTATGCCCAATTTTGTTGACTATGCTGCAGTCAGTATTTTCATTGGAGGAAATCCAGTTCCTACTCTATTAGCTGACACTTACTATGCTATTCACAGTAGGCATGGTAAGGGTGGGGCTATCAGGTGTTGTCTCCCGCTTTTGCTCAGATGGTTCTTGTCTCTTCTGCCAGTCAGTGGACCTTTTGTGGATGCGCAGAGCACGCATAAGTGGACTCAGAGGGTTATGTCTCTTACCTCCTATGATATCAGGTGGCAATCTCACCGGATGGATGTGCGTAACGTCATTATGAGCTGTGGAGGATTCCGTAATGTGCCACTCGTAGGGACTAGGGGTTGCATCAATTACAACCCGGTTCTTTCTCTTCGCCAGTTGGGGTTTGTGATGAAGGGAAGACCACTTGAGGCTGAGGTAGCAGAAAGTGTGTATTTTGAGAAGCAGAGTGACCCGGATAGATTGGAGCAGATAGGGAGAGCTTGGAAGTCTATTGGTGTGAAGGATGGATCTGTCTTAGGGAAGAAGTTTGTCGTTGCTATGCCCGATTACACTGATTGGGTCAAGGAGAGAGTAGAAACTTTGTTGTTACCCTACGATAGGATGGAACCGTTGCAGGAGCAACCACCTTTGATCCTTGCTGAGAGTGTGCCTGCGGAGCACTACAAGCAAGCCTTGATGGAGAATCGCCGTTTGAGAGAGAAGGAGCAAGATACCCAGATGGAGCTGTACAAAGCCAAAGCTGATAGGTTGAATTTGGCTCATCAACTCAGAGGAGTGCGAGAAGAAGATGCTAGCAGACTGAGAAGCAAGAAGAGATCCTACGAGGAGGTGGAGAACATGTTAGATGCAGAACACCGGGAGTGCTTGAGGCTGCATAGGGTTGAGGCCAGCTATCAGAAGAAGATCAGAGACTTGGAGAAGCAACTCAGAGATAAAGACATCCAGTTGAAGAAGGAAGTAGACTTGAGACAGGCATCAGAGAACCACCTTGGAGGAGAAGTGGTAGAGCTTAGACGACAACTGAAGGAGAAGATCACTCTTTTGCCAGAATATTCAGAATGTGACTTGTTGATAGACCAGTGTCAGTACTTGAAGACTCTCATTCCGGGAGGCCGTTTGTCTTAGCTTGTATCTTTGATATGTATGTTGAGAATCACCTCCAGGCTTGTTGGATGGGATTCATTGTTGTACTCCGATTGTTTGGATTTTCTTTGTCGACTTTGTTGTATGATCCTGTTACTCATATTGATGAGGTTGTTGGTTTCATCTTGTACTCATCACTCTTGTGTATGTTGTTTCTGTGCTTCTATGTTGTTCTTGCTGCAGGTTGCCATCTTTTGAGGATGACTCAGGCTCTTTGAATGCCTGAGGAATGAACATATCATGTGCATCATACGCATCATTAGCACCATACTCATATCATTTTGCATAACAGGTGTTCTTGGTCGTGACTTCTCACTCTTGGTTCCTGTTCAGGCAGAATAGCTGATCAACGTCCGCACCGCTACTCAACAAGACTGAATCAACAGAGAGGTATGGATCAAGTTCAAGCAGAGTTGGCTGAGATGAAGGCTAACATGGCCCAGTTTATGAATATGATGCAAGGGGTCGCACAAGGTCAGGAAGAGCTTCGAGCCATGGTTCAGAGACAAGAGGCTGCAATTCCACCGGTCAACCATGCTCCGCCAGAGGGAGGCCCGGTCAATAATAATAATGTTGCTGCTGCTATACCCATCAACAACTATGCTATAGGTGATGAGTTGGGGGGAATTCGAATCAACGGTCAACCTATTGCTCCAGATGCCGCTAATGCCAGAGCAGTCCGTGCCCCGGCCCGTAATCCTGTTCCGATTGTTGACAGACAAGAGGATATGTTCACTCTGCTCAGTGAAGACGAAGACGTTCTGGGAAGGGTTGATGAGAGGGATCGTAAAGTTGATGCCCTTGCTGAGAAAATTAGAGCTATGGAATGTCAGAATTCTCTCGGTTTTGATGTTACCAATATGGGGTTGGT
The DNA here is from genome assembly GCF_024323335.1 of Lathyrus oleraceus. Lineage (NCBI taxonomy): Eukaryota > Viridiplantae > Streptophyta > Magnoliopsida > Fabales > Fabaceae > Lathyrus > Lathyrus oleraceus. The sequence goes on along the minus strand of NC_066585.1, from coordinate 452,608,899 downwards.
GGAAGGTTTGAGAATCCCTTACAAGTTCAAAGCACCGTCCTTCGATAAATACAACGGTACTTCTTGCCCTCGCACCCATGTGCAGGCTTATTATCGAAAAATCTCTGCGTATACCGATGATGAAAAGATGTGGATGTATTTTTTCCAAGATAGTCTATCTGGGGCTTCTTTGGACTGGTACATGGAATTAAAGAGAGATTCGATCCGATGCTGGAGGGATCTGGGTGAGGCCTTCTTGAGGCAATATAAACACAGTATGGACATGGCACCGAGCCGGACTCAGCTGCAGAGTCTTTGTCAGAAATCCAATGAAAGCTTCAAGGAGTACGCCCAGAGGTGGCGTGAACTGGCTGCTAGAGTTCAACCCCCTATGCTGGAGAGGGAGTTGACAGACATGTTTATCGGTACTCTTCAGGGTGTGTTTATGGACCGGATGGGGAGCTGCCCATTCGGTAGTTTTTCTGATGTTGTCATTTGTGGAGAGAGGACTGAGAGCTTGATTAAAACTGGGAAGATCCAAGATGCTGGTTCCTCTTCTTCTAAGAAGCCGTTTGCTGGGGCACCTCGTCGAAGAGAGGGTGAAACTAATGCTGTTCAATACCGCAGAGATCAGAACAGAAGTCAACGCTGTCAGGTTGCTGCAGTGACCATTCCGGCACCTCAACCTCGCCAACAACAACAACAAAGAGTTCAACAACCGCAACAACAACAACAGCAACGTCCGTATCAGCCCAGACAAAGGATGCCTGATCGACGTTTTGATTCGCTACCCATGTCGTACGCCGAACTGCTGCCCGAACTACTCAGGTTGGGGATGGTTGAGTTGCGTACAATGGCTCCGCCTACAGTATTGCCTCCTGGGTACGACGCCAACGTCCGTTGTGACTTTCACTCTGGGGCACCAGGGCATCATACTGAGAAGTGTCGGGCTCTCCAGCACAAGGTCCAAGATTTGATCGATGCCAAGGCAATCAACTTCGCTCCAGTGCCTAACGTCGTAAACAACCCTATGCCTCAGCATAGTGGGCATAGAGTGAACAATATTGAGGGGAAAGAAGCTGAAGATCTGGTTGTTAATGTTGATGATGTTCAGACTTCTCTGCTAGTTGTGAAGGGCCGTCTGCTGAATGGGGGTGTCTACTCGGGCTGTGATGAGGATTGTTTGGGCTGTGCAGAATCTGAGAATGGTTGCGACCAATTAAGGGCCGATATCCAGGGTATGATGGATGAGGGTTGTTTGCAATTCAGTAGGGCTGTAAAAGATCGTGGAACAGTGTCAACTATCACCATTTACTTTAAACCGTCTGAAGGGCGTGGACAAAGGGTCGTTAGTGCACCTGCAACGAATGGTACCCCAGTTACCATTTCCGTGCCTGTAACCATCAGTGCTCCAACTACTATCGCCGCGTCTGGAAGAAGGGCTGTTGAGAATAGTAGAGCCGTGCCGTGGAAGTATGATAATGCTCACCGCAGTTACAGAAGGGCTGAAAGTCAGACGAGACCAGTGAATCAAACTCCAGTGACAATTGGTTTACCGAATAGAGTTCCTGCAACTGTTGGTCCGGCTGTGGATAATGTAGGGGGTCCAGGAGGTTTTACCAGAAGCGGTCGCCTGTTTGCACCGCAGCCTTTGAGGGACAATAATGCCGAGGCTCTCGCCAAAGCAAAGGGTAAGCAAGCTGTGGTTGAGGAAGAACCTGTCCAGAAGGAAGCGCCCGAGGGGACATTTGAGAAGGACGTGGAGGAGTTTATGAAAATAATCAAGAAGAGTGACTACAAGATTGTAGATCAGTTGAATCAAACTCCGTCCAAGATTTCTATACTTTCACTGTTGTTGTGCTCTGAGGCACACCGTAATGCCTTGCTGAAGATGTTGAATCTGGCTTACGTGCCTCAGGAGATTTCTGTCAATCAACTGGAGGGCGTGATGGCCAATGTGAGCACCAGGCATGGTGTAGGATTCACCAACCTGGACTTACCGCCTGAAGGGCGAAACCATAACAAAGCCTTGCACATCACCATGGAGTGCAAGGGGGCAGTGTTGTCTCACGTATTGGTAGACACCGGGTCGTCACTGAATGTGCTGCCTAAGCAGATTCTGAAGAAGATTGATGTGGAAGGGTTTGTGCTTACTCCCAGTGACCTGATCGTTCGTGCTTTCGACGGATCCAAACGTTCTGTGTGTGGGGAAGTTAACTTGCCTGTGAAGATAGGTCCTGAGGTATTCGATATCATCTTCTATGTTATGGACATCCAGCCCGCCTACAGTTGTTTATTGGGGCGTCCATGGATTCATGCAGCAGGGGCAGTCTCGTCGACTCTCCATCAAAAACTCAAGTATGTCTGGAACGGTCAGATTGTGACTGTGTGCGGTGAAGAAGAGATTCTGGTGATTCATCTATCCTCGTTCAAGTATGTTGAGGTGGATGGCGAGATCCACGAAACCTTATGCCAGGCGTTTGAGACTGTGGCTCTTGAGAAAGTGGCGTACGCTGAGCAGAGGAAGCCAGGTGCTTCAATTACTTCTTACAAGCAGGCTAAGGAGGTTGTTGATTCTGGCAAAGCTGAAGGCTGGGGCAAGATGGTGGATTTGCCTGTCAAAGAAGACAAATTTGGCGTTGGTTACGAGCCTCTCCAAGCAGAGCAGAATGGTCAAGCGGGTCCGAGTACCTTTACCAGCGCTGGGCTGATGAATCATGGCGACGTCTCTGCAACCGGTAGTGAAGACTGTGACAGTGATTGTGATTTGGACAACTGGGTTCGCCCGTGTGCACCAGGGAGGTCTATCAACAACTGGACGGCTGAAGAAGTGGTTCAAGTTACTCTTCTGACAGAGTAATTTTCTGTTGTTTTTTCATTTTGCATGAAAATCCTACGATCTGCCCAAGGCGTAGTGATTCATTGTAGGGCCTCATCATGTTTTAATGATTATCATTAATGAAGGACATTTTTTGAAATCAAACTTTGTGATCCCTGTCTTTCTATTTTTTGTTTTCATCTTTTTTTCAAAACAATAAAAATGGCAATGTTTTTGTTTTTTCGTGACTTTATTGAACTCTTTTTCTAAAACAAAGCATTAAACATGCAGAAGCGATCTTATGGCATTCACTATGAACAGTTCTGTTATGGCTCAGTATGATTTCGACAATCCCATCTACCAAGCTGAAGACTGTGAACTCCCTGCAAAATTGGTCAGATTGCTGAAGCAGGAGGAAAGGGTCATCCAGCCTCATCAGGAGGAGTTGGAGGTTGTTAATTTGGGTACTAAGGACGCCAAAAGAGAAATCAAGATTGGGGCTGCTTTAGAGGACTCTGTCAAGAGGAGGCTGATTGAGATGCTGAGAGAATATGTGGAGATATTCGCCTGGTCATATCAAGATATGCCTGGGTTAGATACAGACATTGTGGTGCATCGATTACCTCTTAGAGAAGGATGTCCTTCGGTCAAGCAGAAGCTTCGTAGAATGAGTCCTGACATGGCAACTAAGATCAAAGAAGAGGTTCAGAAGCAGTGGGATGCAGGTTTTTTGGCTGTTACGAGTTATCCCCCATGGGTGGCCAACATCGTTCCTGTGCCGAAGAAGGATGGTAAAGTCAGAATGTGTGTCGATTACCGGGATTTGAATAGAGCGAGTCCGAAAGACGATTTCCCATTACCTCACATTGATGTATTGATGGATAATACGGCTCAATCCTCAATATTCTCTTTCATGGATGGTTTCTCTGGATATAATCAGATCAAGATGGCGCCAGAGGACATGGAAAAGACGACATTCATTACACCTTGGGGCACGTTCTGCTATAAGGTGATGCCATTTGGGCTAAAGAATGCTGGTGCTACCTATCAGAGGGCAATGACAACTCTCTTTCATGACATGATGCACAAAGAAATTGAAGTGTACGTAGATGATATGATCGCGAAGTCGCAGACAGAAGAGGAGCACTTGGTTAATTTGCAGAAGCTGTTTGACCGGTTGAGAAAGTTCAAGCTGAGGTTGAATCCGAACAAGTGTACGTTTGGGGTGAGATCAGGGAAGCTTTTAGGCTTCATTGTCAGTGAGAAAGGGATTAAGGTTGATCCAGCAAAAGTCAAAGCTATTCAAGAGTTGCCTGAACCGAAAACGGAGAAGCAAGTCCGTGGGTTTTTAGGGAGTTTGAACTACATTGCAAGGTTCATATCTCATCTAACAGCCACGTGCGAACCAATTTTCAAACTGCTCAGAAAGAATCAAGCAATCAGGTGGAATGATGACTGTCAGAAAGCTTTTGACAAGATAAAGGAGTATTTACAGAAACCTCCAATCCTTATACCTCCAGTTCCAGGGAGACCTCTGATAATGTACCTGTCAGTGATTGAGAACTCGATGGGGTGTGTATTGGGACAGCATGACGAGTCTGGTCGAAAAGAGCATGCCATATACTACCTTAGCAAAAAGTTTACCGACTGTGAAACAAGATATTCACTGCTCGAGAAAACTTGCTGTGCTTTGGCCTGGGCTGCTCGCCGACTGAGGCAGTATATGTTGAACCATACTACCTTATTGATTTCTAAGATGGATCCAGTGAAGTACATCTTTGAGAAACCGGCTCTCACCGGACGCGTTGCTCGTTGGCAGATGATTCTAACAGAATATGATATTCAGTACACGTCACAAAAGGCCATCAAAGGTAGTATTCTGTCAGACTACCTCGCCGAGCAACCAATTGATGACTATCAGCCTATGATGTTTGAATTCCCTGATGAAGACATCATGTATCTGAAGATGAAAGATTGTGAAGAGCCTCTTGTCGAGGAAGGGCCGGATCCTGATGAAAAGTGGACACTGATGTTTGATGGGGCTGTGAATATGAATGGTAACGGTGTGGGGGCAGTATTGATCAATCCTAAAGGTGCTCATATACCTTTTTCTGCCAGATTGACGTTTGACGTCACCAACAACGAAGCTGAGTATGAGGCTTGTATCATGGGTGTAGCACCTCAAATTTGCACCTATCATTATGCATACATTTTCATATTAGGTCATAGCATATCATGGTCCATTGCATAGCATTGCATTGCCTCTTTTGCCTCAAATGCAAGCCAATCAAGAAATTAGGTCAAACTGATCAGGAGATCAGTCAGTCAATCAAGCAAAGGTGTTTCTCAAGGAACCAATGCCCTAGGTTTTGTGCAACAAGTTCACATGACTTGGAGGTCCATTTGAAGTATTCAAGTCAAGGGTTGAAGGCTCAGAGGTCATCAGTTCATACACAGACAGTCAAAAAACCCTAGAAAGTCAACAGTCAGTCAAAGCAGTGGATGGTGGCCATTCTTGTGGAATTTGGGCACCATGATCAATAATCAAGAGTTCATACAACTTGGGACATCATTTGAAGTCAAATTCTCAAGGAATTAGGGTTTGGAATTCATCAGAAGAGGCTCAGTCAGGCAGAAACCCTAAAAGTCAACTGTTGGTCAACTGTCCATTTAATCAGTGATTTGATTATTGGAATTGGTTTGTGAGAGCTCATTCATGGCCAAATAGTCTTCATATATCATGCCAAACACCATCATGGAAGAATTTGAAGCCAGATCAGAAATTTCCAAAAATGGAAACTGGACCTGTAACTGAAACTTACCAAAAATGGAAAGTCTTGATCCTCAAACTTACATCATGATACAAGCTTCAAATGAATTTTTGCCCAACATGAAAGTTGAAGATCTTGTTCTCCCATTTCCAAAAAGTCCAAGAACTCTCAATTCCCATGTGTGGTTGGCAAGTTATGATCGAATCGATTTCAGAAATTCTTGAACTTCAAAAGGCCATATCTCTCAAACCGTTTGGCCAATTTGGGTGGGGTTTTTTCCTACAAGTCACATTTGATCTCCTCTTTCCAAAAATATAAATTTCATGAGCCAAAACCTTGCCAATCAAAATGGCATTTTTTGACTTGTCTCATTTAAATTCAAGTTTGACCAAGGGTTGACTTTTTGATATAATCATTTTTTTACCACTTGGCCATTGGAATATGTTCAGAAATGTTATTTAAAATGTGTTTGCAAGGTCATTTTATGCAGTACATACAGCCCATGCTAGGTTGCTTGAATTTTGGAAAGAAAGTACCATTTCACCAAACCATATCCCACATATCCATGAGCCATGCCTTGTACCACAAAGGCAGCAGAATTGTCCATGATTTTCTGTCATGAGAAGTCAGTAATGGCAGCCATTTGACAGCAGAAGAAGCATGGTCCACTCTCTCAAAAAAAACTCACCTTGCTGTTACATTTCAAAGAGCTGTCAAAAGAATTTCAAAAGAACAAAAAAACTGGCCATGCTTGGTACTGCACATAGCAGTCTTGTTCATTTTCTGTCATACTACAAACTCTTGGCAAGACATGACAAACATATAGAATTTCATTCATGCTGAAAAAACCACTTTGGCCATATTCTTCTAAAACCTGTCAAACTCCAAACCAAGAGACATTCAACAGCAGGAGAACAAAAGCTGGCTTGGCTTGAGGCAATATGTCCCAGCATTTTCTGTCATAGCAGACACACAAACCAACATAACACAACCAACTCACTCATTCTCTCTCATTTGGCAAGATGGCAAAATTCTATCAAAAATAGAAGCAACCTAGCAGCAAACTTCACTTCATTTTTCTGTCAAAAAATGAACAAGTAGCAGCCAAACCAGCAAAAAGCCTTGGTGCCCTCTCTCTCAAAAGATCACATTTTGGCCAAGATCATTTTCTGTCCAAAGAATCTCCAAAGGAACAAATGCCTGGCCCTGCTTGACACAATATCCAAACCTCATCTGCTGTCATAAAAAACCAACAAAAGATCCTCTAATCTCATTTTTCACATTTCATTCAAAAAGCCACAAAATAGCCAAAACATGACAGCTCTTGTTCTAAGCACTTGTTGATCAAAAGGGCATTGCAAACACATCTCAAATATCACATAGCAAGTGTCCAAAGCCTCAAAACCTGCAGAAAACATCAAGAACTCAAAATCACTTTTCAACTTGTCACATTGTATCAAATTTGCATTTTCAAAGCCACTTTCACTCTCAGGCCATTCCAAGCTTAGCAAATTAGTTTGTCATGATCCATAGGGTATATTGAAGCTGTCTCAAACCTCCATTGCTCACTGTTTGAAAATCAAAAACATCACCTTTCTCAAAGTCAAGCAACAACCAGTTCAGTGGCCATCTTCATTTCCAGCTTGATTCAAGTTCAAGTAAGGTGTCAAACAGCTTGCCTTGGACCCTTTGAAGCTATTTGGATACCTGTCAAGCATTGAAAGCATCTCCAGCATCACATTCAACATTGCCCTGTTCAGTTTGGTAAATTTTCGAGCTCCATTATTCTTCAAATTACTATATGCTTTGGATAGGTCCTTTTATGCTGAGCATCATGATGTTTTTATTTTTGAAAATGGCTGTGTGTTCATGAAGTTATGTTGAAAACAAGTTTGATGATGATTTATGTTTGTGCTCGATTCATGATACATACAAGGTTTTAATGAAAATGGTTGATAAATTCTTGTTTGCCATGATTAGATGAACATTTGTGTGCATCCAATTTTAATTTCTGGAGAAAAATTGTGAAACTCAAATTAGGGATGAATGCTACAGTAGAAACCCTAGGTTCCCATTGCCTTGCCCAGATTTTCTTTCATTTCACGTGTGCCTGGCCTTGGTTTGTACTGACCAATCAAAACATTTTATTTTCATGGCCAAAACGACCGTGTTTAAGTAAGTGGATTCCTATATTACAAAAATGCCATTCTTTCAATATTAATTCAATTAATTTCTTCATTTTTATTTCACTTTGATATCCAATCTTCCAAAAATCATTGTGCATCCATTTTTGATCCAAAAATCATGGGGTTTTTTGCATTGTCTTCCTCATTACCTCTAGTTTTTTATCATTATTTTTCCAGAATTTTTGGATGAGTAATTTGTAAATGTTGCTAGGGTTTGTGACATGTGACCAAATTTTGTACACTTTGCCAAAACATTTGTGAAATGGTGATACTTTATCCAATGGCTCCCAAATTTTTTGTGCTCAAACTAGACACATTCATGGTGATTTTGGTGTAGAATTTGTGAATTTATCATTTGTGGTTTGAGAGTTATGATTTTTTGAATTAGGATGTGACAATTTGTGTCACACCATTGATGTCCAACTTCATGATTTTCATTACCATGCTTCTTGACCTCAAAATGGATTGAAATTTTGCATGAACCTACTCTTGTATGTCTAGTTTACATGTGAATTTTCTTGGATTTATTTGTGGCATTTCCTAATTGTTTGAGATTTTCTCCCCTGGTTAGTCATATGTTGACCTTGTGTGACACTTGTTCCCATTTCATTTGTGAAATTCTCATACTTTATTGGATGGACATGAAATTTTACATGAGATAACTAGACATCCTCATCTTTGCCATGGTTTTGATCCCATTCATTTATCATATGCCATCTCTGATTTATGAATTTTCTAAGTTGATACATGTTTGGTTGACTTCTTTGAGCATGTTCAAAATTGCTTTGACTTTCTGATTTTCATTGACTGCCTTCCACTTGTCCAAATGAGATGAAATTTGACATGCTTGCCATGCTAGATGTTAGGATTGAATGTGATTTATTTGATGATTTTTGAGATTGTTTGGGTTGACTTTTGATGCAAGTCATTCTGTTGACTTTTTTGTGCTTTCATTTGCCTTACTTTGACTTCAAATGTTCATGAAATGATAATAATGCATGATTTGAATGTGGGCCCAATTGTGATTGCTTACTAAATGTTTGACCTTGACTTTGGTTGACTTTTCTTTGCTGTTTTGACTTTTTCTTTCATCCTTGACCCTAGGCTAGTCCTAGTGGTCTTTTGAGCTTACAATTGAGTTCTTGTTTCAGGTTAAGCACCAATGCCTCAAAGATCATTCAAACTTGTTTGAACTTGATTGTTTACCATATGCTAACCTTTGTTTTGTAGGTTTGACTCATGTGTTTGAGTCTTGTGCCTTGCACAGTTGACCATCTGTGTTGACTGTTTACCAATTCCTTTTGATTTAAACTTTTGAACTGTTTGCTGATTGTTTTGACTTTTTTCAGGTACTTTAGTTGCTTAAGTTCTCTGAACTTGATTTGCTTTGCTTTTTAGCAACTTGGTTGAGGTATAATCTCTTTTACTTCATGTAGTCTGGAAGACCTGGCCTGTTACTTGGCCAGGCAACTGTCTGAAGTCCTCCTTAAGAGGCAATGTTTGTGACTGTTTACTTTTGTCCTTGCATAGAGTCAAAGTCCTCCTAAGTGAAGAGGCAATTGGTGGAAGGTAGGGATATGCAATCTATCCCCCACTATTCAGTGTGTCATCTGCTTTGCTCACACCACTGTGTTGATGCATTACGGATAAAAACCCAAGATCTTGTGCAATTGCACAGTTGAGTCAGTTTTAAATGTGTAGAAGGGTTCCCACTTTCTGAACCCACACATCCTTGTCTTAAGCTCTCCCAGGCCAGGGATAAGAGCTGTGAAGTCTCATCTTCACTCACCTTTCATCTGCTTCACCTTAGTCCCTCAATGGCAAGGTTAAGGGCGCATTCACCCAGTTCCAGAGGTTTGTTTGTTGAGGTTGATATGACCCCTCGACTAAAACCTAACCCTTGTTTGAGACACTTGCTTGTGTATAGTGTGTGCTATCTGTGCTTGTAGGATTGTTTGACTTGCTTCCTGTGCAAGTTAGGATTGTTTGACTTGCTTCCTGTGCAAGTTAGGATTAGTTTAGACTTGCTTCCTGTGCAAGTTAGGTTTTGCTTGGCTTGCTTCCTGTGCAAGTTAAGTGTGTGTGGCTTGCTTCCTGTGTGAGCCATGCTTAGGATAGGTTGGCCCTTGTGCCATTTAGCTAGAAACCTTAACTTAGGGTTGATTTGCATGATAACATCTAGGCTCGAGTCGTAGTCTCCCTAGTTGTGTCTCCCTCTGTTATCTGGTTAGGCTAGTCCTTTATCCCTCCGTAGGGGAACTACATCGCCCTGATCTTCATACCAGATGAAGTATGTAGGCAGGAGATTGAGCTGATCTCTCCGGGCGCCCTTTTTTCTTTTTGTGTGAGTTGTTTGACAGTTGCTAGGCTCGAGTGCCTGACTCCTTAGCAATTTGTTGTCTGTTTGTTCGAGTGTGTGCTTGATAGTTATAGGCTCGAGTCCCCGACTCCCTACTAACTTGTTTTGTTGTTGTGTGCTTGGAAGCTGATGTAAGTCCATCGAGTGGCATTTGGGTTCCAATGTGCGTGCGTTTTGGTCCAGATGCTGATGTAAGTCCAGCAATTGGCATTCAGGCTCCATGTTTGCCTTCTTGTGTGTGTTTTGGTTCGGATGCTGATGTAAGTCCAGTGATTGGCATTCGGGCTCCACGTTTGCCTTTGTCTGTTTGTTTGTGCGCGTGTCAGCCGAGCTACGAATGCTCTGATTCTTCTCTCGTCCGAGAAGATACGTATGCATAGGATGCGACATCCTAGCGAGCATGTGTCGTTTCCCCAGTCCGAACTACTTCGACTCTGATGTCTATGCCTGATAGACTAAGTAGGCCCAGGATACGATGTCCTGCCGAGTCAGTTTCAGTCAGTTTCTTTTGTCTCTTTCAGCCAGTGTGTGTGAGTATTTAAGCAGTGTTTAGCAACCAATTTTCCTTTCTATTGTGCGTGGATCCCGTAGAGTACTACGGATGCGTAGGGGTGCTAATACCTTCCCTTCGCATAACCGACTCCCGAACCCATTCTCTTTGGTCGCGAGACCATGTTCTTTCCCAGGTTTACTCTGAGCGTTTCCTTTCCCTCTTTTGGGATAAATAACGCACGGTGGCGGCTCTGTTGTTTCTTTCTTTTCCCGCCGGTTTTTCGCGCGATGCGACAGCTGGCGACTCTGCTGGGGACTATAGAGAAGTTGACCTCTGCTGGTCCATCTCCCCTGAGCGAGTCTCTCCTAGCGCTCTCTAGGATTAGGGTTTTGGTTGCTTTCTGCTTGTTGTATTTTATTGCATTCATTGTATATATGTACATTTATTGTTTGCATTGATTGTGTGCATTGATGTTTGCATTCATATTCATTATTCATTACTGGCTGGCTGTCTGTTTTTCTCTGTGTGGGGGGGGAGTCAGTTGAGGTAAAAGGTCCAATACCCAGACCATGAGTGAAAATCTAGGATGATTAGGAATAGAGTGATTCATGGGAAGCGGGTGGTATGGCGCCACTTAGCGGAACATTGATATCACGAGCAGTTCAGACCCTGGTGGGATACTGTCGTTACATACTTCGGGTGTGTATATGATAGTATTTCTGCGAAAGGTTATTTATGCTGCGTTTCTCTCAGCTTTACCCTGGCCTAGACTACACCCGTGAGTGGGGAAGGGTTATTTCGTTACAGGTACCGTTGGTGACTTGGTTCTGATGGTGACTTTGTGTTCAGACAGTGTTCAGTTAACCTTAAGTGGGATTTATGTTCCGATTTTGACTGAAGCTTCGACCTAGTATCAGAGTTTGCACAACCAGCCAGTCCAGTCTGCATCATGTGCATCATAGCATATTTATTTTTCAAAAGAAACGCATTGAAAAAAAAATCAAAAAAAATCATCAAAAAAAAAAAGAGAAAAAAGAAAAAACTAATCTCTGCATGCATATCATTTCTCAGGTACATTCCAGAGTCTGTCTACTGATAGAGATGACAACAGTTCCCGAGCCGAAGCGGAAAACCTGTTCCTACAGTTTCCACCGTGAGCCGTTGACTCCGCTAGTTGAGTTGGGTAGCCTCGTGATAGATGACCGACTGAAGAGTTTTGTTGGGCGGTACGGAGATATCTTGACAGTATTGAAGACAGTAGTTGACCCGGTGCCTCTGCAGACACTACTTCAGTTTTATGACCCAGAGCTCAGGTGCTTCACTTTCCAGGATTATCAGCTTGCACCCACTCTCGAAGAGTATTCTATCCTATTGAGTATCCCTATTCAGCATCAGACTCCCTTCTTGGACGTCCCAAAGGAGGTCGACTTCAGATTGATTGCCAGAGCTCTCCGGTTGAGTGTTGAGGAAGTTGGTGAGAATTGGAAGCCCTGTGGAGAGGTTGTAGGTCTGCCATTGAAGTTCCTGTTGAGAGTAGCCAGAGTTGAAGCAGAAAAGGGGAATTGGGAAGTTTTTCACGCACAGCTAGCTGCCATGATCTATGGGATCATCCTATTTCCCAGTATGCCAAATTTCATTAACTTCACTGCTATCAGCATTTTCATCAGAGGGAATCCAATCCCTACTCTTCTAGCAGATACTTACTATGCCATTCACAGCAGGCATGGTAAGGGAGGAGCCATCAGGTGCTGCCTGCCTCTTCTGTTCAAATGGTTCATGTCTCTTCTGCCAGCCAGTGGACCATTTGTGGATACCCAGAGCACTCTGAAGTGGACTCAGAGGGTCATGTCGCTCACTTCCTATGACATCAGGTGGCAGTCGTACCGGATGGATGTGAAGGATGTCATCATAAGTTGTGGTGAATTCCGGAGCGTGCCACTCATAGGGACCAAAGGTTGCATCAACTACAATCCAGTTCTTTCTCTTCGCCAGCTAGGGTTTGTTATGAGTGAAAGACCGCTCGAAGCTGAGATGGCCGAAAGTTTTTGTTTTGAGAAGAAGGATGACCCTGCTAAGTTGGAGCAGATAGGGAAAGCCTGGAGAGATGTGGGAGTGAAGGATGGATCCGTCTTAGGGAATAAGTTTGCCATTGCAATGCCCGATTACACCGATTGGGTAAAGAAGAGAGTGGAAACTTTGCTGCTACCCTATGATAGGATGGAGCCGTTGCAAGAGCAACCACCTTTGGTCTTTGCTGATAGTGTGCCTGCAGAGCACTACAAGCAAGCCTTGATGGAGAATCGCCGTTTGAGAGAGAAGGAGCAAGATACCCAGATGGAGCTGTACAAAGCTAAAGCTGATAAGCTGCACTTGGCCCATCAACTCAGGGAAGTGCAAGGAGAGGATGCTAGCAGAGCAAGGAACAAGAAGAGATCCTACGAGGAGATGGAGAGCATGTTAGACGCAGAACATCGGGAGCGCTTGAGGCTGCAGAGGGTTGAGGCCAGCTATCAGAAGAAGATCAGAGACTTGGAGAAGCAACTCAGAGATAAAGACATCCAGTTGAAGAAGGAAGTAGACTTGAGACAGGCATCAGAGAACCACCTTGGAGGAGAAGTGGTAGAGCTTAGACGGCAGTTGAAGGAGAAGATTACCCCTCTACCAGAATGTTCAGAATGCACACTGTTGATAGACCAGTGCCATTACCTGAAGACCCTCATTCCGGAAGACCGTCTGTCTTAGTTTGTGTCTCTGATTGTATTTTGTTGAGAATCACCTCCAGGCTTGTTGGATGGGATTCATTTGCGTGTAAGACATCTCTTAGATCTTTTGTTAAGAATCACCTCCAGGCTTGTTGGATGGGATTCTTTTTCTTTGTACGTTGTTTATTCAGATATTCTGTTGACATTGGTTGTATGCCTTTTTACCCTTATGTATATATAAGGATGTCAGCATTTCCTTGTATCTGTTTGTTCTCTTGTTGCTGCAGGTTGCCATCTTTTCAGGATGGGTCAGGCTCTTTGAATGCCTGAGAAATGAGCATATCATGTGCATCATACGCATCATTAGCATCATACTCATATCATTTTGCATAACAGGTGTTCTTGGTCGTGACTTCTCACTCTTGGTTCCTGTTCAGGCAGGATAGCTGATCAACGTCCGCACCGCTACTCAACAAGACTGAATCAACAGAGAAGTATGGATCAATTTCAAGCTGAGTTGGCTGAGATGAAGGCTAGCATGGCCCAGTTTATGAATATGATGCAAGGGGTTGCGCAAGGGCAAGAAGAACTCCGAGCCATGGTTCAGAGACAAGAGGCTGCAAATCCACTGGTCAACCATGCTCCGCCAGAGGGAGGCCCGGTTAATGATAACAATGATGCTGCTGCTGTACCCATCAACAACTATGCTGTAGGTGATGAGTTGGGGGGTATTCGAATCAACGGTCAACCTATTGTTCCAGATGCCGCTAATGCCAGAGTAGTCCGTGCTCCGGCCCGTAATCCTGTTCCGATTGTTGACAGACAAGAGGATATGTTCTCTCTGCTCAGTGAAGACGAAGACGTTCTGGGAAGGGTTAACGAGAGAGACCGTAAAGTTGAAGCTCTTGCTGAGAAGATCCGTGCTATGGAAAGTCAGAATTCTCTCGGTTTTGATGTTACTAATATGGGATTGGTTGAAGGTTTGAGAATCCCTCACAAGTTCAAAGCACCGTCATTCGACAAATACAACGGTACTTCTTGCCCTCGCACCCATGTGCAGGCTTATTATCGAAAGATCTCTGCGTATACCGATGATGAAAAGATGTGGATGTATTTTTTCCAAGATAGTCTATCTGGGGCTTCTTTGGACTGGTACATGGAATTGAAGAGAGATTCGATCCGATGCTGGAAAGATCTGGGTGAGGCCTTTTTGAGGCAATACAAACACAACATGGACATGGCACCGAGCCGGACTCAGCTGCAGAGTCTATGTCAGAAATCCAATGAAAGCTTCAAGGAGTATGCCCAGAGGTGGCGTGAACTGGCTGCTAGAGTTCAACCCCCTATGCTGGAAGGGAGTTGACAGATATGTTTATCGGTACTCTTCAAGGTGTGTTTATGGACCGGATGGGGAGCTGCCCATTCGGTAGTTTTTCTGATGTTGTCATTTGTGGAGAGAGGACTGAGAGTTTGATTAAAACTGGGAAGATCCAAGATGCTGGTTCCTCTTCCTCTAAGAAGCCGTTTGCTGGGGCACCTCGTCGAAGAGAGGGTGAAACTAATGCTGTTCAACACCGCAGAGATCAGAACAGAATTGAATACCGTCAAGCTGCTGCAGTAACCATTCCGACACCTCAACCTCGTCAGCAACAACAACAAAGAGTTCAACAACCGCAACAACAACAACAACAAACGTCCTTTCCAGCCTAGGCAGAAATTACAGGCTGATAGAAGATTTGATCCTCTGCCTATGTCTTACGCAGAGCTACTACCCGAACTACTCCGGTTAGGGTTTGTAGAGTTGCGTACGATGGCCACTCCAACAGTGCTGCCTCCTGGCTATGATGCTAATGTTAGATGTGACTTTCACTCTGGGGCACCAGGGCATCATACTGAGAAGTGTCGGGCTCTCCAGCACAAGGTCCAAGATTTGATCGATGCCAAAGCAATCAACTTCGCTCCAGTGCCTAACGTCGTAAACAACCCTATGCCTCAGCATGGTGGGCATAGAGTGAACAATATTGAAGGGAAAGAAGCTGAAGATCTGGTTGTTAGTGTTGATGATGTTCAGACTTCTCTGCTAGTTGTGAAGGGCCGTCTGCTGAATGGGGGTGTCTACTCAGGCTGTGATGAGAATTGTTTGGGCTGTGCAGAATCTGAGAATGGTTGCGACCAGTTAAGGGCCGGTATCCAGGGTATGATGGATGAAGGTTGTTTGCAATTCAGTAGGGCTGTAAAAGATCGTGGGACAGTGTCAACTATCACCATTTACTTTAAACCGTCTGAAGAACGTGGACAAAGGGTCGTTAGTGCACCTGCAACAAATGGTACCCCAGTTACCATTCCCGTGCCTGTAACCATCAGTGTTCCAACTACTACCGTTGCGTCTGGAAGAAGGGATGTTGAGAATAGTAGAGCCGTGCCGTGGAAGTATGATAATGCTCACCGCAGTTACAGAAGGGCTGAAAGTCAGACGAGACCAGTGAATCAAACTCCAGTGACAATTGGTTTACCGAATAGAGTTCCTGCAACTGTTGGTCCGGCTGTGGATAATGTAGGGGGTCCAGGAGGTTTTACCAGAAGCGGTCGTCTGTTCGCACCGCAGCCTTTGAGGGACAATAATGCTGAGGCTTCTGCCAGAGCAAAGGGTAAGCAAGCTGTGGTTGAGGAAGAGCCTGTCCAGAAGGAAGCGCCTGAGGGGTCATTTGAGAAGGACGTGGAGGAGTTTATGAAAATAATCAAGAAGAGTGACTACAAGATTGTAGACCAGTTGAATCAAACTCCGTCCAAGATTTCTATACTTTCACTGTTGTTGTGCTCTGAGGCACACCGTAATGCCTTGCTGAAGATGTTGAATCTGGCTTACGTGCCTCAGGAGATTTCTGTCAATCAACTGGAGGGTGTGATGGCCAATGTGAGCACCAGACATGGTGTAGGTTTCACCAACCTGGACTTACCGCCTGAAGGGCGAAACCATAACAAAGCCTTGCACATCACCATGGAGTGCAAGGGGGCAGTATTGTCTCACGTATTGGTAGACACCGGGTCGTCGTTGAATGTGCTGCCTAAGCAGATTCTGAAGAAGATTGATGCGGAAGGGTCTGTGCTTAATCCCAGTGACCTGATCGTTCGTGCTTTCGACGGATCCAAACGTTCTGTGTGTGGAGAAGTTACCTTGCCTGTGAAGATAGGTCCTGAGGTATTTGATATCATCTTCTATGTTATGGACATCCAGCCCGCCTATAGTTGTTTATTGGGGCGTCCATGGATTCATGCAGCAGGGGCAGTCTCGTCGACTCTCCATCAAAAGCTCAAGTATGTCTGGAACGGTCAGATTGTGACTGTGTGCGGTGAAGAAGAGATTCTGGTGAGTCATCTATCCTCGTTCAAATATGTTGAGGTGGATGGCGAGATCCACGAAACCTTATGCCAGGCGTTTGAGACTGTGGCTCTTGAGAAGGTGGCGTACGCTGAGCAGAGGAAGCCAGGTGCTTCAATTACTTCTTACAAGCAGGCTAAGGAGGTTGTTGATTCTGGCAAAGCTGAAGGCTGGGGCAAGATGGTGGATTTGCCGGTTAAAGAAGACAAATTTGGCGTTGGTTATGAGCCTCTCCGAGCAGAGCAGAATGGTCAAGCGGGTCCGAGTACCTTTACCAGCGCTGGGCTGATGAATCATGGCGACGTCTCTGCAACCGGTAGTGAAGACTGTGACAGTGATTGTGATTTGGACAACTGGGTTCGCCCGTGTGCACCAGGGGGGTCTATCAACAACTGGACGGCTGAAGAAGTGGTTCAAGTTACTCTTCTGACAGAGTAATTTTCTGTTGTTTTGTCATTTTGCATGAAAATCCTACGTTCTGCCCAAGGCGTAGTGATTCATTTTGTAGGGCCTCATCATGTTTTAATGATTATCATTAATGAAGGACATTTTTTGAAATCAAACTTTGTGATCCCTGTCTTTCTATTTTTGTTTTCATTTTTCTTTTTCAAAAACAATAAAAATGGCAATGTTTTTTGTTTTTGTGACTTCTTGAACTCTTTTTCTAAAAACAAAGCATTAAACATGCAGAAGCGATCTTATGGCATTCACTATGAACAGTTCTGTTATGGCTCAGTATGATTTCGACAATCCCATCTACCAAGCTGAAGAGGAGAGTGAGGAAGACTGTGAACTCCCTGCAGAATTGGCCAGATTGCTGAAGCAGGAGGAAAGGGTCATCCAACCTCATCAGGAGGAGTTGGAAACTATTAATTTGGGTACTGAGGACGCCAAAAGAGAAATCAAGATTGGGGCTGCTTTAGAGGACTCTGTCAAGAGGAGGCTGATTGAGATGCTGAGAGAATATGTGGAGGTATTCGCCTGGTCATACCAAGATATGCCTGGTTTAGATACAGATATTGTGATGCACCGATTACCTCTTAGAGAAGGATGTCCTTCGGTCAAGCAGAAGCTTCGTAGAACGAGTCCTGACATGGCAACTAAGATCAAGGAAGAGGTTCAGAAGCAGTGGGATGCGGGTTTTCTGGCTGTTACAAGTTATCCACCGTGGGTGGCCAACATCGTTCCTGTGCCGAAGAAGGATGGAAAAGTCAGAATGTGTGTCGATTACCGGGATTTGAATAGAGCGAGTCCGAAAGATGATTTCCCATTACCTCACATTGATGTATTGGTTGATAATACGGCTCAATCCTCGGTATTCTCTTTCATGGATGGTTTCTCCGGATATAATCAGATCAAGATGGCACCGGAAGACATGGAAAAGACAACATTCATTACACCCTGGGGCACGTTCTGCTATAAAGTGATGCCATTTGGGCTAAAGAATGCTGGTGCTACCTATCAGAGGGCAATGACGACTCTCTTTCATGACATGATGCACAAAGAGATTGAAGTGTACGTAGATGATATGATTGCGAAGTCGCAGACAGAAGAGGAGCACCTGGTTAACTTGCAGAAGCTGTTTGACCGGTTGAGAAAGTTCAAGCTGAGGTTGAATCCGAACAAGTGTACGTTTGGGGTGAGGTCCGGGAAGCTCTTAGGCTTCATTGTCAGTGAGAAAGGGATTGAGGTTGATCCAGCTAAAGTCAAAGCTATTCAAGAGATGCCTGAACCGAAAACGGAGAAGCAAGTCCGTGGGTTTTTAGGGAGGTTGAACTACATTGCAAGGTTCATATCTCATCTAACTGCTACATGTGAACCAATCTTCAAACTGCTTAGAAAGAATCAAGCGATCAAGTGGAATGATGATTGTCAGAAAGCTTTTGATAAGATAAAAGAGTATTTACAGAAACCTCCAATCCTTATACCTCCAGTTCCAGGGAGACCTCTGATAATGTACCTGTCAGTGACTGAGAACTCGATGGGGTGTGTATTGGGACAGCATGACGAGTCTGGTCGAAAAGAGCATGCCATATACTACCTTAGCAAAAAGTTTACCGACTGTGAAACAAGATATTCACTGCTCGAGAAAACTTGCTGTGCTTTGGCCTGGGCTGCTCGCCGACTGAGGCAGTATATGTTGAACCATACTACCTTATTGATTTCTAAGATGGATCCAGTGAAGTACATCTTTGAGAAACCAGCTCTCACCGGACGTGTTGCCCGTTGGCAGATGATTCTAACAGAGTATGACATTCAGTACACGTCCCAGAAGGCCATCAAGGGTAGTATTCTGTCAGACTACCTTGCCGAACAACCGATTGAAGATTATCAGCCTATGATGTTTGAATTCCCTGATAAAGACATCATGTATCTTAAGATGAAAGATTGCGAAGAGCCTCTTGTCGAGGAAGGACCGGACCCGGATGACAAATGGACACTGATGTTTGATGGGGCTGTGAATATGAACGGTAATGGTGTTGGGGCAGTACTGATCAATCCTAACGGTGCACATATACCTTTTTCTGCCAGACTGACGTTTGACGTCACCAACAACGAAGCTGAGTATGAGGCTTGTATCATGGGAATAGAAGAAGCCATTGATCTAAGGATCAAAACCCTTGACATATTTGGAGATTCAGCTCTTGTGATCAATCAAGTCAATGGAGATTGGAATACGAATCAGCCGCATCTGATTCCATATAGAGATTATACCAGAAGAATACTGACGTTCTTCAAAAAGGTGAAGTTGTATCATGTCCCCCGGGATGAGAATCAAATGGCTGATGCCTTGGCTACTCTGTCGTCTATGATCAAAGTTCATTGGTGGAATCATGTACCACATGTTGCGGTGAATCGACTCGAGAGGCCTGCGTATGTGTTTGCAGCCGAGTCTGTTGTGATTGATGAGAAGCCGTGGTATTATGACATCAAGAATTTCCTCAAGACTCAGGAGTATCCTGAAGGTGCGTCGAAGAATGACAGGAAGACCCTGAGAAGGCTAGCTGGAAGCTTCTATTTGAATCAAGATGATGTGTTGTATAAGAGAAACTTTGACATGGTCTTGCTCAGATGCGTGGACAGACCCGAGGCAGACATGTTAATGCAGGAAGTTCATGAAGGTTCCTTCGGTACTCATGCCGGCGGACATGCAATGGCTAAGAAATTGTTGAGAGCGGGTTATTACTGGATGACTATGGAATCCGATTGTTTCAAGTATGCTCGGAAGTGCCATAAGTGTCAAATCTATGCTGATAAGGTGCATGTACCACCAAGCCCTCTGAATGTCATGAATTCGCCTTGGCCGTTTGCCATGTGGGGCATTGATATGATTGGGAAGATTGAGCCTACTGCTTCGAATGGACATCGCTTCATCTTGGTTGCGATCGATTACTTTACCAAGTGGGTGGAAGCGGCTTCCTATGCTAACGTTACCAAACAAGTGGTTACCCGGTTCATCAAGAAAGAAATCATATGTCGTTATGGAGTTCCTGAGAGAATCATCACTGACAATGGTTCGAATCTCAATAACAAGATGATGAAAGAGCTTTGTAAAGATTTCAAGATTGAACATCACAATTCTTCTCCTTACAGACCGAAGATGAATGGTGCTGTAGAAGCGGCAAACAAGAATATCAAGAAGATTGTGCAGAAGATGGTCGTTACGTACAAAGATTGGCATGAGATGCTGCCTTTCGCTTTGCATGGGTACCGTACCTCAGTACGTACGTCGACCGGGGCAACCCCTTACTCCCTTGTGTATGGTATGGAAGCTGTCCTACCTGTTGAAGTGGAGATTCCTTCTCTGAGAGTTTTATTGGATGTCAAGCTGGACGAAGCTGAGTGGATTCAAACAAGGTTTAACGAGTTGAGCCTTATCGAGGAGAGACGGTTAGCAGCTGTATGCCATGGACAGTTGTATCAGCGAAGGATGAAGCAAGCCTTTGATCAGAAAGTGCGTCCTCGAAGCTATCAGATCGGTGATCTAGTTTTGAAGAGGATCCTCCCTCCCGGTGCAGATAACAGGGGCAAGTGGACTCCTAACTACGAAGGTCCGTATGTTGTGAAGAAGGTCTTCTCCGGTGGAGCCTTGATGCTTACAACTATGGATGGTGAAGATTTTCCGTCTCCTGTTAACTCAGATGTAGTCAAAAAATACTTCGCATAAATTGACCCGCTGGACAAAAAGAAAAAAGAGTCCAGACAAAAAAAGGGCATCCCGACGAACCAAAAAACAGAAAGAAAAGGTTCGGGCAAAAATTAGGGATAAAATGAAAAGAATTTGTACACCCGGTAAGTCGAAAACCCGCAAGGGCGGCTTAGGCAAAAAAGGGTATCCCGGTGGATTGAAAACCCGAAAGGGCGATCCAGGCAAAAGTTAGGGATTAAAGCGAAGACTACAGTCTGAGTTGTCTGCACTTCATCGAGCTTTGTCGTCTGCCATCTCGAAAGATGTGATCTGTCCAGTCATTCTTCTCAGAAAGCAAGGAGTTGGGAGGAAAACTGATGATCTGTGAGGTATAACAGAATTGGGAAATAGTGGATGCTGTGTTCACATTGCCATTAGGATAGATTTTTCCTTTTGTGCGCAATTACCTCTTTCTAGGAATTGCTTCCCAATGTATTTGCCTCTTCAGGCGCATTTTCAATCAATAAAAGTTGTTATTCAGATAAATAGCTCTTTTGTTTTTATTTTTACTGTTTTGTTTGCAAAAATGTCCGAATTTTTGATAAGCATTGCATATAAGAACATGGAGGCTACACAATAACTTGCAGAAAGATGAAACATTTGAAAATCATTTTGAATGTCGAGGACACTTGAGCGTATCTTGTCCATGTATCCCCTGGGGGCATTTTGTTGTGCTGTTTTTTCAGATTGGCATCTGTGAGGACGTTTCCTCAGCAGATATTTTCCCCAAGCAAGTTTGGAAGCTATCAAAGCTATGTTCCCCTGCGAAGACGTCTGTGGATAGTGCTTTCCATTCCTCAACAGATCTAAGGATTGCCTATTCCCAGCAGGCCTGTATTTGCCGATTTCCTCCCCGAGTGAGGCAGGTTCATTGAATTTATCTCCAACATTTATCCCATCTGTGGACTGAAGGATATCCCCAGCGGAGTTTACCTTTTCCCAGCAGCAGTGCTATGCTTCAACATGAGTGTGAAGTCGCTTTACCATTCCCCAAGCAGAGTTCCCCGCAGAGTATTCCCCCAAGAGGAGTCTCCCCACAGAGTTGGAGTACCTGATCATTTCGGCTCCCTAGCCGGGGTTCATTTGCATTTTGCATGTAGTAATCATTGCATCCTCAAAATAGCGTAGCATTTCCATTCATAAATGGAGCATTACGCCGTGGAAAAATCAAACATATGCATTCATGTGTTAACTTCACCAGACCGTATCCCCGGCAGAGGCGGATCATTTCATTCAACATCAGCACAGCAAGTCTGCTACAGTTGCTCTTGACAGCATTCAGGATTGATATCCCCACAAAGGTTTATTACCTCACCCGTTGGTGACAGAAAGTTTGTTTCTCTCCAGAGAGACCCCCAGCAAGTGGTCAACCTTGCCTTGACATATCTGAGAAGTCGTTCTTGTGATACCAGTAAGTGTCATGTCAGCACCCGCGTGTGTTTCTTTGTTTGGTGTCGGTAAACACCATTGTTTCGGTGTCTGTAAACATCGGGTATTCTCCCCAGTCATCAGTAAATGTCTGGTCATCATTGTTTGGTGTCGGTAAACACCATTGTTTCGGTGTCGGTAAACATCGAATATTCACCCCAGTCATCAGTAAATGTCTGGTCATTTTTGGTGTCGGTAAACACCATTGTTTCGGTGTCTGTAAACATCGGGTATTCTCCCCAGTCATCAGTAAATGTCTGGTCATCATTGTTTGGTGTCGGTAAACACCATTGTTTCGGTGTCGGTAAACATCGAATATTCACCCCAGTCATCAGTAAATGTCTGGTCATTTTTGGTGTCGGTAAACACCATTGTTTCGGTGTCTGTAAACATCGGGTTTTCTCTCCAGTCATCGGTAAATGTCTGGTCATTTTTTGATGTCGGTAAACATCATCTTTCGATGTCGGTAAACCTCATCTTTCGATGTCGGTAAACATCGAGTCTTTTCTGCAGTCGTCGGTAAACGTTCGATAATCCTCAGCTAGAAATCCCCAGTAGAGTCATCTGTAAATGTCCTATCTGGTTTCCAGTTGCAAATATCTGTATCTCCCCAATAAAATTCTCATTCCCAGTCATCGGTAAATGTCTGGTCATTTCTTTGGATGTCGGTAAACATCATCTTTCGATGTCGGTAAACATCGAGTCTCATCCCAGTCATCGGTAAATGTCTGGTCATGTTTGTTGATAAAATTAAAATCCCCAGAAGTCGTCGGTAAACGTCTTGTCTGGTTCCGCCACAGAGATTTTGTTCCTCTCCAAGCAGAGATGTCATCGGTAAATGGCCCGGTTTTCTTCGATATCGGTAAATATCGAATTCCCAATTGCAGCAGCCGTCGGTAAATGGTCTTGCTAAGCTGACATCGGTAAATGTCAGGATTCTTTGAAGCCACCATCGAAGTTTGTTTTCCCCAGCAGCCATCGGTAAATGGTCTGGCTGAAGTTGATATCGGTAAATATCAAGTTCTAACCATCGGTAAATGGTTTTGCTTTTTCAGAAGTTTGTTTTCCCCAACCGCCATCGGTAAATGGTCGTGCTGAAGTTGATATCGGTAAATATCAAGGTTCCAATTCTTCAACCATCGGTAAATGGTTTCGCCTTTCTGAAGCTGTTATGCAGTTGTCATCGGTAAATGACGTGGTTCTTCTTGTATCATATCCAGCAAAGTGCAAATTCTACGGTTCTTGGTATTCAATCCCTGTTTACCCTGAAAGTCTGACAGCCGTTGCTCTCATCCATTCGGGTTCCCAGTTGATTGAATAGGGGCAGCTGTAGCACCTCAAATTTGCACCTATCATTATGCATACATTTTCATATTAGGTCATAGCATATCATGGTCCATTGCATAGCATTGCATTGCCTCTTTTGCCTCAAGTGCAAGCCAATCAAGAAATTAGGTCAAACTGATCAGGAGATCAGTCAGTCAATCAAGCAAAGGTGTTTCTCAAGGAACCAATGCCCTAGGTTTTGTGCAACAAGTTCACATGACTTGGAGGTCCATTTGAAGTATTCAAGTCAAGGGTTGAAGGCTCAGAGGTCATCAGTTCATACACAGACAGTCAAAAAACCCTAGAAAGTCAACAGTCAGTCAAAGCAGTGGATGGTGGCCATTCTTGTGGAATTTGGGCACCATGATCAATAATCAAGAGTTCATACAACTTGGGACATCATTTGAAGTCAAATTCTCAAGGAATTAGGGTTTGGAATTCATCAGAAGAGGCTCAGTCAGGCAGAAACCCTAAAAGTCAACTGTTGGTCAACTGTCCATTTAATCAGTGATTTGATGATTGGAATTGGTTTGTGAGAGCTCATTCATGGCCAAATAGTCTTCATATATCATGCCAAACACCATCATGGAAGAATTTGAAGCCAGATCAGAAATTTCCAAAAATGGAAACTGGACCTGTAACTGAAACTTACCAAAAATGGAAAGTCTTGATCCTCAAACTTACATCATGATACAAGCTTCAAATGAATTTTTGCCCAACATGAAAGTTGAAGATCTTGTTCTCCCATTTCCAAAAAGTCCAAGAACTCTCAATTCCCATGTGTGGTTGGCAAGTTATGATCGAATCGATTTCAGAAATTCTTGAACTTCAAAAGGCCATATCTCTCAAACCGTTTGGCCAATTTGGGTGGGGTTTTTTCCTACAAGTCACATTTGATCTCCTCTTTCCAAAAATATAAATTTCATGAGCCAAAACCTTGCCAATCAAAATGGCATTTTTTGACTTGTCTCATTTAAATTCAAGTTTGACCAAGGGTTGACTTTTTGATATAATCATTTTTTTACCACTTGGCCATTGGAATATGTTCAGAAATGTTATTTAAAATGTGTTTGCAAGGTCATTTTATGCAGTACATACAGCCCATGCTAGGTTGCTTGAATTTTGGAAAGAAAGTACCATTTCACCAAACCATATCCCACATATCCATGAGCCATGCCTTGTACCACAAAGGCAGCAGAATTGTCCATGATTTTCTGTCATGAGAAGTCAGTAATGGCAGCCATTTGACAGCAGAAGAAGCATGGTCCACTCTCTAAAAAAAAACTCACCTTGCTGTTACATTTCAAAGAGCTGTCAAAAGAATTTCAAAAGAACAAAAAAACTGGCCATGCTTGGTACTGCACATAGCAGTCTTGTTCATTTTCTGTCATACTACAAACTCTTGGCAAGACATGACAAACATATAGAATTTCATTCATGCTGAAAAAACCACTTTGGCCATATTCTTCTAAAACCTGTCAAACTCCAAACCAAGAGACATTCAACAGCAGGAGAACAAAAGCTGGCTTGGCTTGAGGCAATATGTCCCAGCATTTTCTGTCATAGCAGACACACAAACCAACATAACACAACCAACTCACTCATTCTCTCTCATTTGGCAAGATGGCAAAATTCTATCAAAAATAGAAGCAACCTAGCAGCAAACTTCACTTCATTTTTCTGTCAAAAAATGAACAAGTAGCAGCCAAACCAGCAAAAAGCCTTGGTGCCCTCTCTCTCAAAAGATCACATTTTGGCCAAGATCATTTTCTGTCCAAAGAATCTCCAAAGGAACAAATGCCTGGCCCTGCTTGACACAATATCCAAACCTCATCTGCTGTCATAAAAAACCAGCAAAAGATCCTCTAATCTCATTTTTCACATTTCATTCAAAAAGCCACAAAATAGCCAAAACATGACAGCTCTTGTTCTAAGCACTTGTTGATCAAAAGGGCATTGCAAACACATCTCAAATATCACATAGCAAGTGTCCAAAGCCTCAAAACCTGCAGAAAACATCAAGAACTCAAAATCACTTTTCAACTTGTCACATTGTATCAAATTTGCATTTTCAAAGCCACTTTCACTCTCAGGCCATTCCAAGCTTAGCAAATTAGTTTGTCATGATCCATAGGGTATATTGAAGCTGTCTCAAACCTCCATTGCTCACTGTTTGAAAATCAAAAACATCACCTTTCTCAAAGTCAAGCAACAACCAGTTCAGTGGCCATCTTCATTTCCAGCTTGATTCAAGTTCAAGTAAGGTGTCAAACAGCTTGCCTTGGACCCTTTGAAGCTATTTGGATACCTGTCAAGCATTGAAAGCATCTCCAGCATCACATTCAACATTGCCCTGTTCAGTTTGGTAAATTTTCGAGCTCCATTATTCATCAAATTACTATATGCTTTGGATAGGTCCTTTTATGCTGAGCATCATGATGTTTTTATTTTTGAAAATGGCTGTGTGTTCATGAAGTTATGTTGAAAACAAGTTTGATGATGATTTATGTTTGTGCTCGATTCATGATACATACAAGGTTTTAATGAAAATGGTTGATAAATTCTTGTTTGCCATGATTAGATGAACATTTGTGTGCATCCAATTTTAATTTCTGGAGAAAAATTGTGAAACTCAAATTAGGGATGAATGCTACAGTAGAAACCCTAGGTTCCCATTGCCTTGCCCAGATTTTCTTTCATTTCACGTGTGCCTGGCCTTGGTTTGTACTGACCAATCAAAACATTTTATTTTCATGGCCAAAACGACCGTGTTTAAGTAAGTGGATTCCTATATTACAAAAATGCCATTCTTTCAATATTAATTCAATTAATTTCTTCATTTTTATTTCACTTTGATATCCAATCTTCCAAAAATCATTGTGCATCCATTTTTGATCCAAAAATCATGGGGTTTTTTGCATTGTCTTCCTCATTACCTCTAGTTTTTTATCATTATTTTTCCAGAATTTTTGGATGAGTAATTTGTAAATGTTGCTAGGGTTTGTGACATGTGACCAAATTTTGTACACTTTGCCAAAACATTTGTGAAATGGTGATACTTTATCCAATGGCTCCCAAATTTTTTGTGCTCAAACTAGACACATTCATGGTGATTTTGGTGTAGAATTTGTGAATTTATCATTTGTGGTTTGAGAGTTATGATTTTTTGAATTAGGATGTGACAATTTGTGTCACACCATTGATGTCCAACTTCATGATTTTCATTACCATGCTTCTTGACCTCAAAATGGATTGAAATTTTGCATGAACCTACTCTTGTATGTCTAGTTTACATGTGAATTTTCTTGGATTTATTTGTGGCATTTCCTAATTGTTTGAGATTTTCTCCCCTGGTTAGTCATATGTTGACCTTGTGTGACACTTGTTCCCATTTCATTTGTGAAATTCTCATACTTTATTGGATGGACATGAAATTTTACATGAGATAACTAGACATCCTCATCTTTGCCATGGTTTTGATCCCATTCATTTATCATATGCCATCTCTGATTTATGAATTTTCTAAGTTGATACATGTTTGGTTGACTTCTTTGAGCATGTTCAAAATTGCTTTGACTTTCTGATTTTCATTGACTGCCTTCCACTTGTCCAAATGAGATGAAATTTGACATGCTTGCCATGCTAGATGTTAGGATTGAATGTGATTTATTTGATGATTTTTGAGATTGTTTGGGTTGACTTTTGATGCAAGTCATTCTGTTGACTTTTTTGTGCTTTCATTTGCCTTACTTTGACTTCAAATGTTCATGAAATGATAATAATGCATGATTTGAATGTGGGCCCAATTGTGATTGCTTACTAAATGTTTGACCTTGACTTTGGTTGACTTTTCTTTGCTGTTTTGACTTTTTCTTTCATCCTTGACCCTAGGCTAGTCCTAGTGGTCTTTTGAGCTTACAATTGAGTTCTTGTTTCAGGTTAAGCACCAATGCCTCAAAGATCATTCAAACTTGTTTGAACTTGATTGTTTACCATATGCTAACCTTTGTTTTGTAGGTTTGACTCATGTGTTTGAGTCTTGTGCCTTGCACAGTTGACCATCTGTGTTGACTGTTTACCAATTCCTTTTGATTTAAACTTTTGAACTGTTTGCTGATTGTTTTGACTTTTTTCAGGTACTTTAGTTGCTTAAGTTCTCTGAACTTGATTTGCTTTGCTTTTTAGCAACTTGGTTGAGGTATAATCTCTTTTACTTCATGTAGTCTGGAAGACCTGGCCTGTTACTTGGCCAGGCAACTGTCTGAAGTCCTCCTTAAGAGGCAATGTTTGTGACTGTTTACTTTTGTCCTTGCATAGAGTCAAAGTCCTCCTAAGTGAAGAGGCAATTGGTGGAAGGTAGGGATATGCAATCTATCCCCCACTATTCAGTGTGTCATCTGCTTTGCTCACACCACTGTGTTGATGCATTACGGATAAAAACCCAAGATCTTGTGCAATTGCACAGTTGAGTCAGTTTTAAATGTGTAGAAGGGTTCCCACTTTCTGAACCCACACATCCTTGTCTTAAGCTCTCCCAGGCCAGGGATAAGAGCTGTGAAGTCTCATCTTCACTCACCTTTCATCTGCTTCACCTTAGTCCCTCAATGGCAAGGTTAAGGGCGCATTCACCCAGTTCCAGAGGTTTGTTTGTTGAGGTTGATATGACCCCTCGACTAAAACCTAACCCTTGTTTGAGACACTTGCTTGTGTATAGTGTGTGCTATCTGTGCTTGTAGGATTGTTTGACTTGCTTCCTGTGCAAGTTAGGATTGTTTGACTTGCTTCCTGTGCAAGTTAGGATTAGTTTAGACTTGCTTCCTGTGCAAGTTAGGTTTTGCTTGGCTTGCTTCCTGTGCAAGTTAAGTGTGTGTGGCTTGCTTCCTGTGTGAGCCATGCTTAGGATAGGTTGGCCCTTGTGCCATTTAGCTAGAAACCTTAACTTAGGGTTGATTTGCATGATAACATCTAGGCTCGAGTCGTAGTCTCCCTAGTTGTGTCTCCCTCTGTTATCTGGTTAGGCTAGTCCTTTATCCCTCCGTAGGGGAACTACATCGCCCTGATCTTCATACCAGATGAAGTATGTAGGCAGGAGATTGAGCTGATCTCTCCGGGCGCCCTTTTTTCTTTTTGTGTGAGTTGTTTGACAGTTGCTAGGCTCGAGTGCCTGACTCCTTAGCAATTTGTTGTCTGTTTGTTCGAGTGTGTGCTTGATAGTTATAGGCTCGAGTCCCCGACTCCCTACTAACTTGTTTTGTTGTTGTGTGCTTGGAAGCTGATGTAAGTCCATCGAGTGGCATTTGGGTTCCAATGTGCGTGCGTTTTGGTCCGGATGCTGATGTAAGTCCAGCAATTGGCATTCAGGCTCCATGTTTGCCTTCTTGTGTGTGTTTTGGTTCGGATGCTGATGTAAGTCCAGTGATTGGCATTCGGGCTCCACGTTTGCCTTTGTCTGTTTGTTTGTGCGCGTGTCAGCCGAGCTACGAATGCTCTGATTCTTCTCTCGTCCGAGAAGATACGTATGCATAGGATGCGACATCCTAGCGAGCATGTGTCGTTTCCCCAGTCCGAACTACTTCGACTCTGATGTCTATGCCTGATAGACTAAGTAGGCCCAGGATACGATGTCCTGCCGAGTCAGTTTCAGTCAGTTTCTTTTGTCTCTTTCAGCCAGTGTGTGTGAGTATTTAAGCAGTGTTTAGCAACCAATTTTCCTTTCTATTGTGCGTGGATCCCGTAGAGTACTACGGATGCGTAGGGGTGCTAATACCTTCCCTTCGCATAACCGACTCCCGAACCCATTCTCTTTGGTCGCGAGACCATGTTCTTTCCCAGGTTTACTCTGAGCGTTTCCTTTCCCTCTTTTGGGATAAATAACGCACGGTGGCGGCTCTGTTGTTTCTTTCTTTTCCCGCTGGTTTTTCGCGCGATGCGACAATGGGGATAGAAGAAGCCATTGATCTGAGGATCAAAACTCTTGATATATTTGGAGATTCAGCTCTAGTGGTCAATCAAGTCAATGGAGATTGGAATACGAACCAGCCGCATTTGATTCCGTATAGAGATTACACCAGAAGAATACTGACGTTCTTCAAGAAGGTGAAGTTGTATCATGTCCCCCGGGATGAGAATCAAATGGCTGATGCTTTGGCAACTTTGTCGTCCATGATCAAAGTTCATTGGTGGAATCATGTGCCACATGTTGCGGTGAATCGACTCGAGAGGCCTGCGTATGTGTTTGCAGCCGAGTCTGTTGTGATTGATGAGAAGCCGTGGTATTATGACATCAAGAACTTCCTCAAGACTCAGGAGTATCCTGAAGGTGCGTCGAAGAATGACAAGAAAATCCTGAGGAGGCTAGCTGGAAGCTTCTATTTGAATCAGGATGATGTGTTGTATAAGAGAAACTTTGACATGGTCTTGCTCAGATGCGTGGACAGACCCGAGGCGGACATGTTAATGCAGGAAGTTCATGAAGGATCCTTCGGTACTCATGCCGGCGGACATGCAATGGCTAAGAAATTGTTGAGAGCGGGTTATTACTGGATGACTATGGAATCCGATTGTTTCAAGTATGCTCGGAAGTGCCATAAGTGTCAAATCTATGCTGATAAGGTGCATGTACCACCAAGCCCTCTGAATGTCATGAATTCGCCTTGGCCGTTCGCCATGTGGGGCATTGATATGATTGGGAAGATTGAGCCCACTGCTTCGAATGGACATCGCTTCATCTTGGTTGCGATTGACTATTTCACCAAATGGGTGGAAGCAGCTTCCTATGCTAACGTTACCAAACAAGTGGTTACCCGGTTCATCAAGAAAGAAATCATATGTCGTTATGGAGTTCCTGAGAGAATCATCACGGACAATGGTTCGAATCTCAACAACAAGATGATGAAAGAGCTTTGTAAAGATTTCAAGATTGAACATCACAATTCTTCTCCTTACAGACCGAAGATGGATGGTGCTGTAGAAGCGGCGAACAAGAATATCAAGAAGATTGTGCAGAAGATGGTTGTTACGTACAAGGATTGGCATGAGATGCTGCCTTTCGCTTTGCATGGGTACCGTACCTCAGTACGTACGTCGACCGGGGCAACCCCTTACTCCCTTGTGTATGGTATGGAAGCTGTCCTACCTGTTGAAGTGGAGATTCCTTCTCTGAGAGTTTTATTGGATGTCAAGTTGGACGAAGCCGAGTGGATTCGAACAAGGTTTAACGAGTTGAGCCTTATCGAAGAGAGACGGCTAGCAGCTGTATGCCATGGACAGTTGTATCAGCGAAGGATGAAGCGAGCCTTTGATCAGAAAGTGCGTCCTCGAAGCTATCAGATCGGTGATCTAGTTTTGAAGAGGATCCTCCCTCCCGGTGCAGATAACAGGGGCAAGTGGACTCCTAATTATGAAGGTCCATATGTTGTGAAAAAGGTATTCTCCGGCGGAGCCTTGATGCTTACAACTATGGATGGTGAAGATTTTCCGTCTCCTGTTAACTCAGATGTAGTCAAAAAATACTTCGCATAAATTGACCCGCTGGACAAAAAGAAAAAGAGTCCAGGCAAAAAAGGGGCATCCCGGCGAACCAAAAAACAGAAAGGAAAGGTTCGGGCAAAAATTAGGGATAAAATGAAAAGAATTTGTACACCCGAGTACCATTAATCAGCTTGAAAGGAAGCATTTTACTGGAAAAGTGAATGAAGACGCAAATAAGCATTTGCAGAGGTTTCTGACCATGAGCAACACTCTGAAAATTGATGGTCACACTGAAGAAGCCAAGAAATTGAGAATGTTCCCGTTTACCTTAGCGGAAGAAGCTGAAGAATGGTTTTATTCTTTACCCGCGGGTAGTATCACAACCTGGGAAGAAATGGAAAAAGTATTCCTGAATGGGTACTTTCCAACGTCGGTATTTCTGCGGAAGAGGTATGAAATTCTGAATTTTAAGCAGAAGGACGGGGAAACTTTGGGAGACGCCTATAAGAGGTTCAAGGGAGTCTTGGTAGCCTGCCCTACCCATAATATGGAGGCAACTGAACAAATGCAGATGTTTGTGAACGGTCTTAAAATAAAGACCAAACAGCTGATTGATACCGCGGCCGGTGGTTCCACAAATTTTTCAACAGCCACCGGTATCAAGAAGATCATTGAAGCTATTGCTGCTAGTGAGCACATGGAGTTGTATGATAGGTGTCAAAGAAAACTAGAAGGGGTGATAGATTTAAAGATGGAAACTAATAAAATCCGTATTGAAGATACTATAGCTGCTGAAGTTGATAAGAAGTTGAAGGCAATGAATATAGGCATCCAACCGGTGGCACAGATCCAACCGGTCCCTACTGTATGCTGTGAAATTTGCAGTGGTCCACACCAAACGTGTTATTGTTTTGCAACTCCTCAACAGGTGGAGGAAATTAAATTTTTGAAGCAGAATAATCCTTATTCCAACACGTACAATCCGGGATGGAAAAATCATCCCAACTTCTCATGGAAAGATAAAAAAGGAACCACTCCTCAACATGGTCAGTACCAAACTTAATATCAACAAAAACAACAACAGCAACAGGCCTCTAAGAAAGCTGATTGGGAAATTGCTATTGAGAGGATGGCTGCCAACGATGTTCAATTTCAAGAAGAAACCCGGAACAATCAGAAAAATATCACGGCATCTATAAAGAATCTTGAAGTCCAAATGGGGAAAATCGCTCAGAAACTAGCTTCGAGTTCTCAAGCACAAGGTGCTCTACCTAGTGCAACTGTGACAAATCCTAGAGAGCATAATAATGTGAGTGCGGTGACAACCCGAAGAGGTAAAACTGAGGAAGTTGTTGAGGAAGTAGATGAAGAGGAAGACCAATTTATCGAAGTGGACCTTGATATCAAAGAAAATGAAGTTGTTAGAGAAGAAGTAGTAGCATCGAAACCAGTGGTGAAAGAAACAGGCATTGAGCCCAAGCCGGTTGTTAAGCTCCATTTCCCCACTCGGAACAAGAAAAAAGGGTAACATGAAAAAAAAATTGAAAAATTCTTAGAGTTGTTCAAGAAGTTGGAGATTAATATTCCATTATTAGAAGCACTGGAACAAATGCCTACATATGCAAAGTTCATGAAGGATATTATTTCAAAGAGGCGTACCGCCGACACTAACCCAATTATTCTCACTGAAAATTGTAGTGCTATTTTGCAGGGTATGAAGATTCCAATAAAGAAGAAGGATCGCGGAGCTGTCACTATCCCATGTACTATCGGAGATAGGTCATTCAACAAAGATCTGATTGATCTGGGGGCTAGTGTGAGTCTCATGCCGTTATATATTTACAAGAAGCTTGGTATAGGGGTTGCGCAAGATACCATAATGAGACTCCAATTTGCCGATCATTCGGTCAAGAAACCGTATGGCATTGTTGAAGACATTCTGGTAAAAATTGATAAGTTTGTTTTTCCAGTGGATTTTGTAATTCTTGAAATGCCGGAAGAGGAAGAGATCCCTCTCATTCTGGGGAGACCCTTTCTGGAGACGGGACAATGCCTGATAAACATATAAGAAGGAACAATGACACTTAAAGTTTATGATGAAGAATTAAAAATCGATGTTCGAAACACCATGAGGTACAAGGATGATATTTTTATCAGTCATACTATAGAGGTTTTGGATCAGGTGACGACATATGATAACCTTTTTCCTACACCCCAGTCACCTTTGGAGAGAGTGTTGAGTTTGTCCATTTTTTAGTCGGATAAAGAGGTGGACAACGGGGAATCTGAAGTGCTTGCCTTGTTGAATGCACAAACCCCGTGGAAAGGATCTAGACCACGCCGGTGGGAAGATTTATGCCTACCTAAATCTAGTGAGGAGAATGAAGAACCTAAGAAGTAAACATAGTTGAAACAACTTCCGGACAATCTCAAATATGTCTTTCTCGAACCTGAAGGAAAATGTCCTGCCATCATAAGCTCAAGCCTCCAGGACATCCAACAAGAAAAGATCATCCAAGTCTTGAAAAAGTACAAAAATGATATTGGATGGGGAATTAAGGATTTGAAGGGTATTAGCCCTACTATTTACATGCATAAAATTTTAATGGAAGACGACCACAAGCCAGTAGTCCAACCGGAGAGAAGACTCAACCCGGCAATGAAGGAAGTGGTTCGGAAAGAGGTGGTAAAGTTGTTGGATGCAGGTCTTATATATCCCATTTCTGATAGTCCGTGGGTGAGTCTGGTGCACGTTGTCCCAAAAAAAGGGGGGACCGCCGTGATAAGGAATGAAAAAAATGAGCTAATTCCCACACGGACAATAACCGGGTGGCGCGTTTGCATTGATTACAGAAGATTGAACACATCAACTAGGAAGGACCATTTCCCTTTGCCATTTATTGACCAGATGTTGGAGAGGTTGGTCGGGCATTACTACTACTGTTTTCTAGATGGATACTCTGGGTATAATCAGATTGTTGTAGCACCGGAGGACTAAAAGAAGACGGCATTCACATGCTCGTATGGTGTTTTTGCTTACCGAAGAATGCCATTCGGGTTGTGTAATGCCTCAGGCACCTTTCAACGATGCATGACGTCCATTTTCACGGACATGCTCGAAAAGCATATGGAAGTCTTCATGGATGACTTCTCAGTTTTTGGATCCTCATTTGATAACTGGAATTTCGTATAAGGGAATTGAAGTGGACCAATCGAAAGTGGAAGTGATCTTTAAACTCCCACCCTTTGTGAATGAGAAGGGCATCAGGAGTTTCTTAGGACACGCAGGTTTTTACCGTAGGTTCATAAGAGATTTCTCAAAAATTACTAAACCGCTAACTACTCTATTGGTTAAAGATAAGGCGTTTATGTTCAACAAAGAATGTACCATGGCATTTGAGACATTGAAAAGCAAGTTGATTTCTGCACCTATTGTTATTGCCTCAGATTGGTCTCTACCATTTGAGGTCATGTGTGACGCTAGTGATATTGCTGTAGGGGAAGTCTTAGGACAGCGAAGAGAGAAGTTGTTACATGTCATCTACTATGCGAGTCATGTGTTGAACCTAGCACAGATGAACTACGCAACCACGGAAAAAGAGTTGTGAGCCGTGGTTTACGCTTTTGACAAGTTCAGGCAGTATCTGTTGGGATCAAAGGTTATAGTGTATACGGATCATGCCGCTTTGAAATATGTGTTTGCTAAGCAAGACTCTGAGCCGAGACTTCTCAGGTGGATCTTACTCCTACAAGAATTTGATGTTGAGATCCGAGACAAAAGAGGGTGTGAAAACACAGTGGCGGACCATTTATCCCGCATGTCACTGTAGCGGGGTATTCGTTACCATTAGAGATATTGACTAAATCCAAGGTAAATCATACAAGTCGAGTCGCCACCGCACTTCTATTTATCCAAAGGAATGGTTAGAAAGCGAACAAAAACCTAAAAGTTTTATCGAATCAAAAACTAGTAAAAGAGAGTCAGAGATCTGGGTAGGGGGGTTGGTTATGCAATGGGAAGGTGTTAGGCACCCAAAACATCCTAGGTACTCCTAGGGAGCCCTTTTCACATTTGTTGTAAGGTTGTTATTTTGTAAAAAAATTGTTTGTGCAAACATGATTGAAGAGATGAGAAGAGAATATACAAGTTATTTACAATTTTTGTGTTTGGATGGATAAACCCATTGCCTACGTACCATCTTAAAAAAGATTAGGATCAAAACCTCGTAGTTCGGGGTAAAAATCTCAAAATGAGTGAGTGGATTGGTTAGTCCAAAAGCCTTAAGGTCTTTTGTTATCCAAGGGAGAAAACTCAACCTAAAACCACAAATCCACCATGTGAGGATAGCTTCAACATGCTAGTGAGGGTTTAACCCTATAATAAGCATGGAAGACTCATTGTCCATCACTAAGGATATAGGAGAGTATTACATCTACCTCAAGGATAACTCAAACCTAATAGCCAAAGGTTATGAAAAAGTGATTTAAGAAAGTGGCCATTGAAACCACAAAAGCATTTGAATGGGTTATATTTACCAATGAAAAGTATTTACAAAAATGGTCAAAGTTGACTTATAAGTACAATTCAAAAT
This sequence comes from Lathyrus oleraceus, assembly GCF_024323335.1. NCBI lineage: Eukaryota > Viridiplantae > Streptophyta > Magnoliopsida > Fabales > Fabaceae > Lathyrus > Lathyrus oleraceus. The sequence continues at coordinate 452,573,207 of NC_066585.1, read as the reverse complement.
AAGTATTATGAAAAGAGAGTTTGAAAATCAAAAGCATAAGGCTTAGGTTTCTAATGTTGAAAACAAGTGTTAGATGTTTGCACAAAAGTTTTGGCTTGGGTTAGAGTGAGGAGAAGAAGAAGAATGGCTAAGATCCTAAGCATACAAGAGATAAGGGACAAGAAGTAAAACCACAAATGGAGTTCCTCTCTTGAGATCATATTGATGATCCAAGTAGCTCCCATCCTTTGGAATAAGCAAACACATAAGCATAAACTCAAGCAATCAACAATCAAATGAACTCTTAGAAGATCCCTCTCTCTTAGAAGCTCATGGCAATGGTTCCTCAATTTGGCTCAATGTTGGAATCCCTAGCACAAAAACACACACATCAAAAGGTTCTATTAACAATCAAAGAATGGACAAGAGGGAGTTTAGAATATAGTCCTTTCAATGTTCATCCTTAAGCTTTAAGCATTCTAAAGGCATGAGGCCTAGTTGCTCTTTGACATTTAAGCACTCTAAAGGCATGAGGCCTAGTTGCTCTTCAAACTCCATTTGCTTGGGTAAAGTCCTAAAGTCTAAGTCCATTTTGTCCAATTCTTCACATTTGGTTCACAACAAACAGACAAACACAAGCACACAAGATATATATATACACAATTATATGCTCAAGTGAGCAAAAGGCAAATGGCATTAACATAAAGATGTGCTCCAATGAGCAAAGGAAAAAGCAAATGAATAATATGTACAAGAATGATAAATTGCATAAATGTAAAGTGCAAAAAGTAAATGTTAATGATTAATGGTTAGTGTTAGTAGTTAGTGTGCCATAAGGCAAATTTAGCGCTATGTTAAGCAATCGTAATTGGACTTATGTAGAAGTCACAACTATCTGAGGTCGGTCAATAATAATGTAGGCAACAACACAAGTTAGAAGTCTTGATTAATGAATCAAGTTCCAACAACTTGCCATTCCAAAAAGAAAAAAGAGAATTGATCTTGTATTGGTTTAAGTCCTTTGCATGATTTAGGAAACAACCTATCCTTAATGCAAAGTCATCCACTTGATCAAATGATCAAGATGAATTAGATTTGGATCAAAGAAGATTAAGTCTCCTTAATCAATGCCAACTTATCAACCTTTAACTCATTGATCAAAAAGAAAAAAGAAGAAGAAAGAGGAAGAAGATGAATAATGGAAAGATTAAAATGCATAAGGTGAAATAAAATGTACCAATCCATGTGTGTTGACCAAATGACATTGAGAGTCAAAGTCAAACAATGAGAAACCAGAAATGGGATGAAGATTGGAGGTCAAACAATAAGCAAAATATTTTTGGCATTTTTAATATTAAAATAAACTTGAATTAAAAATAAAAGAAAGGTCAAACTTCAAAATCACCTCAAAATCAACCTTGAAAGATCCAAGTGATTTATCCTAAGTTCAACAAGGTCAAGCAAAGTTTGACAAAAAATTTCAGCATTTTTAAAAGTCAAAAACTAATTTTAATCAATTAAAAATGAATAAAAATAACCTAATTGAACTAAAATCTCAAATAAATCTCAAATCAATTAAAAAATTGATGAGAATATTTTTCATAGATCTATCATCATTCAAATAGGTTAGGAAAATATTTTTGTATTTTTTGAATATCAAAAACTATTTAAAATGAATTAAAAATAACCAGAAAAGAGAAAATTCACCAAAATATCAAATTACAAAATAAAAAATATTAAAAATCATTTTTAGAAACTAGATATTATTTGGAGAAGAATGCAATTGGTCCCATATTTTTTGGAATTAAAATGAAGAAGTTATGAATTTTTGAAATAAAAGGGAATAAAAGAAATAAAATCAGAAAAATAGAAAAATCAAAAAAACAAGGAGCGTCTGATCGAGCCTCATTAATTGACGTGGTTGATCAAACGCTCCACATGCGCGCTTCCATGGTAGGCTTCAGTCCACGCGTAACACAATGAATTATTAAAAGTCATAAGAAGCAAAGGCCAGGATTAGATCTGGAAATAAGAATGGATGGCCACGATTGGATCTGGAGACTAGACGGTGGCCAGCGCCACATTCTTCTCCGGCTAGCTCCGGTGAGAGCTCAAATTTACAGAAGAGCAAATGTGCACCAAAACACACGATCCAGGCATCAATCGAAAGAGGAAGTGATGTACATCACTCCTATACCACTCACTTCCACTCTAGATTCCTATTAAGAGAGAAATCAGAGATGGAAGCTTGATGGTGTTCATCATGAACTTGCTTGATTTTGAAAATTGAATACACAGCAATGATGCCTCTATGGAGAGGACTTCAGACAACACAATATCCAAGCAAATAGATCAAAGAATAGTGAGTTTCGAAGAAAAAACCAGTTGGAGAGAACCTTTGAATTGTGGTGATCTGAGCTTGCTTCCTTGCTTCCTTTGGCCAAACAGAAGTACAATGGACTGTAGGATGAAGGTCTAAGAACTTTAGATCTAGAGATTCAACCATATTTAGTTGAATTTCATATCTGAAAAATTTGAATGAAAATGAAATAGTTCCTTTGGTGAGAGGTTTGGCTTTCAATTCAGCAGCATTTCAGGTTGATTCATCGATCCCAATTGAATGGAATGGTGCTTCTATTTATAGCCAAGTATGGTGCAAGCAATGAGAAATCCGTGTGTGCATGGCAAGTGGATACTCTTTGCATGGGCTTGCATGATCATGTAAAAGGCCCAAATTCAATGCCAAATGCAATCTGCAGTATAAGTGAGCTGAAATGGACGTGTAATTGGCAATTCACAAGCTTGTGTAATGAGTTCCAACATGTTATGCACAATTATGCCTAAAACTTCTCCTCTTCGAAAATGCCATTTGCTAAATCCAAAAATGAGCATGTGAGTAATGGTTGGAAAGGTCTTGATGTAAGGAACAAATGTTATGTTGGGCAAAAATCCATTTAAAGTGTGGAAATTAGTGAATTTTGAGTTTAAAGTGTAAGGTGCAAAACATGCAAAGGTGAGGTTTCCAAATTTGGCCAATGTTCAAGCCCCTCTATTTTGATGATGCAAACCTCATATGAAAAAACCTCCAACATAAAAGTTGTAGAGAGTTTCAAGACAATCAAAATGGACTTACATTTTGCATCATTTGGATTTTTGATGAAATAGTTATGGGCACTTGAAGTTGGACTTTTTTGCCTTTCAATGCATTTGGTCCAAAGTGACCTATAATGTTTTGCATTATCACATGTATTTCCTTTGAGATTTTAAACTTTTGTTCAACATAACATTTGAAGTAGACATCGTAAGCTTTCCAATTCATTTGATCCCACCTCAAAATAATAAAAAATGAATGAGTTATTTTCTTGGGAAGTTGACCCAAAATTAGGGTTTCACCTATAATGTCTTGGAATGCATGATGACCTTCCAAGCTTCAAATCAATTTTTGATGAACATGAAAGTTGTTCATATTGTCCTTAAGAACATTTTTTCTTTTGGAATCATCTCCATTTGACCAACACATAAAACGTTAGATCTCAGTGCATTTCAAAATAGTCAGATGAATTGACTGATCAACTTCTCAAGTCCATGACTCATATCTTGATGAATTGATGATTGAGGACACTCAAATAAGTTCAAATATGCATGAAATTATGAATTAAAGAACTTCCCTTGATTGTATTTGATCATGGGCTGAGGTTGTTTCAGGAGCAAGGCATTGTGGTACACTGATGAATTAGGGTTTCTTTGGGAAACAAACCTCAAACTCTTTGACTGGCTTTGATCAAAAATGATGAGTTGAGATGCTAGGGAGGAATATTTGATGGATGAGAGCTTTGGGAACCATTAGCATGCTTGCTTTCCTCTTCTCTTGGCCATATCTTTGCACCATTGATTCTCCTTGAAGCTTTTGACCTTGTGATTGCTCAAGCTATAAACAAAAGATGTTAGTGACATATTTTTGTGCTTTTGGTTAGTAAATAAAATAAGAAAAGCAATAATATACAATTCAAGCATTCTTGGTGATCTCAAACCACTCACAAGAGGTCCCACCCAAAGACAAAGGGAACCAAGATGCTTAGGATCCTTGAGGCTATTGAAATGAAATGTTATGATGCCATGAGGGATCTTAGGGCCAAAATTGGGGTCTTACAGATGCCCCTATTTAAGGTCATTCTAGCCGGAGAAGTGAAGGTTAAAATCTTCGTCTCGACGAGGTAGAATGGGCTTAAATAATAACAAAGAGACGAATTTTGGTCCCTAAGAGACCTCATGATGCAAATGTATGTATGTAAAAGGTAACACTCTGTGGGGATATGTGGACATGTTAGGGACCAATTAGTACTACTTTTTATATCATTTTATTGGTCCCTTTTACCAAGTTTTGATGTAATTACACACTTTTGTTCTCACTATTTTGTATAAATGCAATTAGGTTTAATTTATTTTGTTTTGATAGTTATTTCACATTTTTATTAATTTTGTAGAATTTTTGGATGAGAAGGCTTTGGAATGCTGATCGGTCACCATTTTACTTGATTCTCATCATGTTCTCGGCCAAAATTCATCAATGTGGTAACCCTTTATTTTGTGTTTTAATGTTTGAATTTTAAGTATTTCATAGTTGAGTGGATTTATGCTTATTTTGCTTTTGGTGTTAATTTAAGTTTTTAGATGCGTTTGATGTCGTTTCCATGGTATTGTGCATGTTTCAGAAGTAGTTGAAGAGTCGGAAGTGCCAAGGCAACAGTGGAAGAGTGAAAGAAAAAGAAATAAAAAAATAGAAGAAAATTCCTGGAGCCAAACACGGAAGACAATTTTTCCCATACAAAAACCAGGGGGCTGACACGGCCGGCCGTGTTGCTTGGCACGGCCCGTGTCAGCAGGTCTGAAGGAAAATCATAAAATAAAATAATTGAAGAGCCAACACGGCCGGCCGTGTTGCCTGGCACGGCCCGTGTTGGCAGGTGCGCTGAAGTTTCTGATTTCTTGTTTTCACTCATGTAAGTGATCTCGGAGGGCATTTTTGACTTTTTGGCCTGGCTGTAATGTGTACCACACTATTTAGACCTAATGGAAGGACAAACAAAGGGACGGAACATAGAGAACGAGAGAATCAAGATTTTTGGAGAACGGAGATCATCAAGCGCGGAAGCAATTGAAGATCGAAGCTATCTAATCTCTTGTAATGTCTAATCTTATATTTGTACCTTCTTTGAATATTATCATGAGCTAAACCCCCCAATGCTAGGGGGGTGTCCCTGAATTGCTTTTGTAATGAACCTTTTTCCTACAATGTTATGAATGTTTATGTTTTTATGAAATCAATTTGTTATAACACGAGTGTAATGCTTGCCGTATTGGAAAATTAGGTATTGAATTGGAGGTAAAGGAGGTATGACAAATCCCTTTATCACTATGTGTATAACAACATCGCTAATTTCTCTTAGGAATGAGGATCTAATAGTGATGATGGAAAATTCTTGATATTCATACATGGGATTAATATTCTTTTGAATGGCTAAGGAATTGGGATTTGAAATTGAATGTTAATGGTTTCTGGCTAAGGAATTAGGGGAAACTTCTCTTGAGAACCATATTGAATCATTCGAACATAGATATCATAAATTAAGGATTAAGTTTATTTCAGAGCAATTCATACACCCTTAATCTAGCATGTTTAACTTGTCTGCATTCAAAAATCTCTACTTTATTTCCTTTATATTTTACAAAGCAAAATCACTCTTCACTTACCAACCCAAGGATATTTTGTTCAATTGAATCATTATCAACACTGATAGTTCCTACGCAGTCCTCGAGATCGATACTCAGGATAATTCCTTTTATTACTACATCGGTGAAATAGTACACTTGCTATTTTCCCGATCAAGTTTTTGGCGCCGTTGCCGGGGACTGCCAAACTATCTGTTAATAATTATTCAATTGAAATTTTGTTGCTCTGCAACTAAAATTTTACTGTATTTTATTTTTGTTTATATCACTTTGCCTATCCTAACAACTGTCTAATAGTTTATGCGAGGTAAGGCCTCAGCTGAATTTCTTTTTGACGCAGAACCAGAACGATCGTTGCGAGCACGAATCAGAAAAGCCAGACACGACAGACTGGAAGTAACAGAAGAACCGCTGATAGTTTCTGATTCTGAGAAAGAGGGAACCGTTTCAATTCATTCGGAACACTCTGATTCTGGAAATTCTGATACCGAACCTGAAACTATGGCAGCTGATCCACCTCCTGCGGAGAGACTATTAGGTGATTACGGGGGAGCAAATGCCCCGCCTGGAAGGATGACAATCGTGAATCAACCAGTCAATGTTGCCCACTTTCAACTTCACCCCTCAACGATACGGCAACTAGAAAGGAGACCTTTCGCAGGAAAAATTAACGAAGATGCCAACAAGCATTTGCAAAGGTTTCTGACTATGACTACGTCGTTAAAGATTGAGGGACACTCTGAGGAAGCTAAGAAGCTGGTCATGTTTCCGTTTACATTGTCAGAAGATGTTGAAGAGTGGTTCTACTCTTTACCTGCTGGAAGCATCACAACTTGGCAACAGATGGAGACAACTTTTCTCAACGAGTACTTTCCGGCCTCTGTGTACATCCGAAAGAGGTACGACATAGTGAATTTTAAACAAAAGGAAGGAGAGTCACTTGGAGATGCGTATAAGAGGTTCAAACGATTGTTGGTTGCATGTCCTACTCATAATATGGATGCAACGGAGCAAATGCAGAATTTTGTGAATGGTCTTCGGCTGAAGACTAAGCAACTCATTGACACAGCAGCTGGTGGCTCAACCAACTTTACAACAGCCACTGGTATTAAAAAGATTATCGAAGCCATTGCAGCCAATGAGCACTTGGAGTTGTATGACCGCAGTGTTAGTCAACCCGAAGGGATAATTGACCTGAAATTGGCAAACCAAGTGGTGAAGATGGAAGATCAAATAGCAGCTGAAGTAGAAAGGAGACTGAAGAAGATGGCTATTGATACCCAAACTGTGGCACAGGTTCAACAGGTTCAACCAACTCAAACTAGTAATTGCGAAATTTGTGGAGGACCTCATCTTACCGCACATTGCTTTGCTACCGCACAACAAATTGAGGAGATCAAGTTTCTTAGGCAGAACAACCCTTATTCAAACACATACAATCCGGGTTGGAAAAACCATCCAAATTTCTCATGGAAGGATCAACAAGGAAATGTGCAGAACCAACCACAACAACAACAACCGTATCAACAACCTCAACAACAGTTTCAGCAACAGGTACCAAGAAAAGCTGATTGGGAGATTGCCATTGAGAAGATGGCCGCTCAAAGCTCTCAATTTCAAGAAGAGACTCGAAGTAATTTAAAAAACACAGGTGCTTCAATTAAGAATCTTGAAATACAAATGAGTCAGATAGCACAACAACTAGCGGGTTCTCCACAACAGGGAGTTTTACCAAGTTCTACGGTTACTAATCCAAGAGAAAATTATCATGTGAATGCGGTGACCACCAGGAATGGTAAGTCAAAAGAAATACCTGAGAAGAGTTCTGAAGAAGAAGACTTATTGCTTGAAGTTGATCTAGAGATAAAAGAAAATGAGGTTGCAAATGAAGAGGTCACTCATGATGAACGAGTGGTTAAAGATAAAGTGAATGATCAAAAACCGGCCGTCAAACTGCCATTCCCAACAAGAAATAAGAAGAAAGGGCAGCATGAGAAAAACTTTGAGAAGTTCTTGGAAATGTTTAAAAAGCTTGAGCTAAACATTCCTTTCTTGGAGGCGCTTGAGCAAATGCCTACCTACGCAAAGTTCATGAAAGACATCATCTCGAAGAAGCGGACCATAGAAACTAACCCGATTATTCTAACGGAAACTTGTAATGCCATTTTGCAGGGTATGAAGGTTCCGGTGAAAAGAAGGATCGAGGTTCTCTGACCATTCCGTGTGCCATTGGAGATAGATCCTTCAAGAAAGCTCTAATTGATTTGGGAGCGAGTGTAAGTCTGATGCCGCTGTCTATCTATAAGAAGTTGGGGATAGGTAAAATTCAAGATACGAGAATGACACTCCAATTTGCTGACCGCTCTGTGAAGAGACCCTATGGGATAGTAGAAGATGTGCTAGTAAAGATCGACAAGTTTATGTTTCCGGTGGATTTTGTCATTTTGGAAATGCCGGAAGATGAAGAGATACCAATCATTTTGGGAGACCATTTTTAGAGACCGGGAGATGTTTGATCGACATAGAAGAAGGCACGATGACTTTGAAAGTGTATGATGAAGAGTTAAAAATTGATGTGCGAAACACCATGAAGTACAAGGATGAGGTTGCTACTAGCCAACATATTGAGACAATTGATCAAATATGTGAAAAGAAAAATTGCTTGACAACACAAAAATTTCCCTTGGAAAGGGTGTTGAGCTTATCAATTTTTAACAAAGAGGAAGTAGTTAACGAGAAAGATATGGAAGTTTTAGCCATGACGGAAGCATCACCACCTTTTAAAGGTTATCAACACAACCGGTGGAAAGATTTAAGGCAACCCTTAGTGGAAGAAAAGAAAGATGAACAAAAGAAGGGAACCGAATTGAAACAACTACCGGAGAACCTCAAATATGTCGTCCTCGACACAGAGAATTTGAAGGGAATAAGCCCTACAATATGCATGCACAAAATTCTCATGGAAGATGATCACTAGCCGGTTGTCCAAACTCAATAACGTCTTAACCCAGCAATGAAGGAAGTAGTCAGAAAAGAGGTGCAACACGGCCGGCCGTGTGAGCTAGCACGGGCCGTGTTGCTCAATTTTCAGAAGCCCATACATTTTCCAGGGAGGCAACACGGCCGGCCGTGTGGTCCAGCACGGGCCGTGTTGCAGTGCGTAACTCAGAATTTTTTTTTAAAATTAGAGACATTGGAGTGGGGCCCACACGTTTTTAAATACCTTTTACCTCTCCCCCACTCACTTTTCAGCCACTTCATCTCCTCCAACCCTATTTTTCCCTCATATCTCCTAAACTCCATAACTTCTTTCACCTTAAAGCTCATATTTCTTCATCATCTAACCATTGTTTTCCAAAGTTCCTTCACTAAAGCTGGGCCGTTTCTCGCACTCTACACCGTGACGGTATTATTTTTCTCTATCTCCACTATTTTTTTCTGCTCACTTTTTCAGGTGACCATTATGCCCCCGAAAAGAGCCGACCGAGGAAAGGCCGTGGTAGAGACCTCAAGACCGAGACAAAGGTCCCGGCGGATGCCAAACGCACACGGAATCATTTTTGAGGATGATGATCATGTCGAAAGGTACAAGACCCACCTTAAAAGGAAGCTTGTACCTACAAGGTATGTTTGTGATGACACTATGAGTGCATTAGGAATTCTAGATGATGTATCCCAAATGTTCCACAATTTAGGTATTTTTGAATTTATGCATGCTGATGTGCCTACCTATGAACGCATCACTCTAGAATTCCTAAGCACTGTTAAATTTAAACTGGAAAAAAATTGGACTGGTCATGTCTATGAATATTTTGGCACTATGAGTTTCCGACTTTATAACGAAGATTACTCGATGTCGGTTATTCAGCTTGGGCAATGCCTCCGGTTACCATTGGTAGGATCCGGGGCAGTGCCAAATGACTTTTCTGCAGGTTCCTTTTGGTCCTCTATTACAGGTTTACCACAGTACGAACCCCGGAGTGCAAAGGCATCATGGATTCAAAACCCGTGCTTCCGATATGCTCAAAAAGGGTTAGCATTCACCTTGTTTGGACGAGGAGATAGTACAGGTGTAGCGGCAAAGCGGGAGTTATTTTTGATGCATGCCATGGTGAATGAGGAACCAGTGAATGTGGCGGCATTCTCCGCGGACCATTTAGGTACCATGGGGCGTGCCAGCTTAGGAGCCATTTCTGTGGGAGGTATGATAACACAAATTGCTGACTGGTGTGGTTGTAGGCCGGTGTTGGACGGAGAAACCCCGATGCAGGCGTTGGGTAAGCTTGACCTCAATGCCCTGTGTACGCAAGGCATGCTCGAACAAAGCCGTCATGGGTATGTGTTGGTAAGCCGAACACGCAGGCTGTTCCGCTTACCGAACACTGATAAAACTAACGTTGATAACAATGAGAATTGGTTGTATACCTCTGTTGACCCCGAAGAGGCGGGAGAAGATGAAATTTTTGCAGGTGATACGAGGGAGGAAGATGCACCGGCAAGGGAGAGGGTTGTTCCTCACCCTCACACCTCTCACCACAGAGGTATGGGAGCCTCCTCTGCTGGATGGACACCCATGGACATGGATCAGTTCCGTGTCGAGCAGGCTCGCCAGGGAGCGGAGATTGATCAGATCGTGACAGAGCAGCTCCGTCAAGGGGCGGCCATTGATGATATTCAAAGGATGATGCAACATATGATGTTGCAATTTCCACAGCACCCTCCTCCGCAGTAGGCACTGTAAGTCCCTCTTGCATTTGGGTTTAAACATTGGGGTCAATGTTTAGTTCAAGTGTGGGGGGGTTCCTTTCATTGTTTTAATTTATTTTCCGTTTTGGCTTTTCATTTTTTTTAAGTTAATTTTCCTTTGATTTCTTTTATTTTCAACTGTTTGGATGTTGGGTTACAGATTGATGGATAAAAACCAGAGGCGTGATGGAAAGATGGTTAGTGGATGAAAGACACAACCAGAACTCACGCTCCCGAGGCACCCTGGAAATTTATGCAGTCGAAGAAAAACTATTGTTGGACACAGTGGGATGAAAACTGGATTGAGATAGAAGTATGGTACACCTGAACCAAAAAGAAGCTACATTACACAGAGAGTGCTTTGGAACCTGCAAGTTTACCCCACATGGTGAGATTACAAAAAGCCAAATACTAAGAGATCATCATGAGAGTTAATCCAGGTATGACTCTATCGCTCTGGTTTTGCGTACGTTCTACTGACATAGCACTGCATTATGACACACACTGAGGCATTTTTGTTGTTGTTTAACCTTGAGCCTTTCCAGCCACCCTTGTACGTTTTATCCGTTGCGAACCCCTTTGAGCCTTTAACCATGTTGTTTGTTTGTAAACCGCTTATGTTACCCTATGGCCAGAAAAAGAAAAAAATAGATAATAATCTCTTCTACCCTTGCTCGGCATAAATGTTGTGGATTTTGGAAACTGTGTGAATTCTAAGTTTGGGGTGGTAAATCTAATACCAAAGGGACAAGTGTGCGAAAAATTGTTACAAGAAAAGAGAAAAGAAAAATTGGAGGCTCTTTGAATGCTCCGGAAAAAGAAATAAAAAGAGAAAAGAAAAATAGAACTCATCAAAACGCACTTGTCCCAATTAAACGACTTGTTTACATTTGAAATACTCAATCAGTTGAGTAAAGTTAAAGAGTCGATGTCGAACCCCTGTATATCAAAATAAGCACAGGTACAAGAAACATAACAGGAGTGCCGAGCCCAAACCCCTTGTGTATCCGTTTGTTATTTATCCTACCTGTCCTAAGCCCCGTTACAACCCTAAGTCCTCCAAAAGTGTGTGAATTATGTTTGTGCAATAGAAGTATAATTTATTCAAAAACTAAGAGTCGATATTGCATACACTGAGTCTTTAGTGCTAACCCTGAGAGATTGTGTGAGATGTATGAAAAGCTTGCAGGTAAAGAGGTGCTGAACTATGAGGTGTAGCGGATAGTTCGGATTGGGTGGCCAACGTCTTGACCATGAAGGTAGGAAACTCGGTGCGAATAACATCGGCTGCATAGTGGTAAAAAGGAATTTTGGGGTGACCTCTGTTTGTTGTCTCTAGCATCACTTGAGGACAAGCAATGAGATAAGTTTGGGGTTGTGATCGGTCACCATTTTACTTGATTCTCATCATGTTCTCGGCCAAAATTCATCAATGTGGTAACCCTTTATTTTGTGTTTTAATGTTTGAATTTTAAGTATTTCATAGTTGAGTGGATTTATGCTTATTTTGCTTTTGGTGTTAATTTAAGTTTTTAGATGCGTTTGATGTCGTTTCCATGGTATTGTGCATGTTTCAGAAGTAGTTGAAGAGTCGGAAGTGCCAAGGCAACAGTGGAAGAGTGAAAGAAAAAGAAATAAAAAAATAGAAGAAAATTCCTGGAGCCAAACACGGCCCGTGTCTCCTGACACGGCCCGTGCTGCAAGAAGACAATTTTTCCCATACAAAAACCAGGGGGCTGACACGGCCGGCCGTGTTGCTTGGCACGGCCCGTGTCAGCAGGTCTGAAGGAAAATCATAAAATAAAATAATTGAAGAGCCAACACGGCCGGCCGTGTTGCCTGGCACGGCCCGTGTTGGCAGGTGCGCTGAAGTTTCTGATTTCTTGTTTTCACTCATGTAAGTGATCCCGGAGGGCATTTTTGACTTTTTGGCCTGGCTGTAATGTGTACCACACTATTTAGACCTAATGGAAGGACAAACAAAGGGACGGAACATAGAGAACGAGAGAATCAAGATTTTTGGAGAACGGAGATCATCAAGCGCGGAAGCAATTGAAGATCGAAGCTATCTAATCTCTTGTAATGTCTAATCTTATATTTGTACCTTCTTTGAATATTATCATGAGCTAAACCCCCCAATGCTAGGGGGGTGTCCCTGAATTGCTTTTGTAATGAACCTTTTTCCTACAATGTTATGAATGTTTATGTTTTTATGAAATCAATTTGTTATAACACGAGTGTAATGCTTGCCGTATTGGAAAATTAGGTATTGAATTGGAGGTAAAGGAGGTCTGACAAATCCCTTTATCACTATGTGTATAACAAAATCGCTAATTTCTCTTAGGAATGAGGATCTAATAGTGATGATGGAAAATTCTTGATATTCATACATGGGATTAATATTCTTTTGAATGGCTAAGGAATTGGGATTTAAAATTGAATGTTAATGGTTTCTGGCTAAGGAATTAGGGGAAACTTCTCTTGAGAACCATATTGAATCATTCGAACATAGATATCATAAATTAAGGATTAAGTTTATTTCAGAGCAATTCATACACCCTTAATCTAGCATGTTTAACTTGTCTGCATTCAAAAATCTCTACTTTATTTCCTTTATATTTTACAAAGCAAAATCACTCTTCACTTACCAACCCAAGGATATTTTGTTCAATTGAATCATTATCAACACTGATAGTTCCTACGCAGTCCTCGAGATCGATACTCAGGATAATTCCTTTTATTACTACATCGGTGAAATAGTACACTTGCTATTTTCCCGATCAAGTTTTTGGCGCCGTTGCCGGGGACTGCCAAACTATCTGTTAATAATTATTCAATTGAAATTTTGTTGCTCTGCAACTAAAATTTTACTGTATTTTATTTTTGTTTATATCACTTTGCCTATCCTAACAACTGTCTAATAGTTTATGCGAGGTAAGGCCTCAGCTGAATTTCTTTTTGACGCAGAACCAGAACGATCGTTGCGAGCACGAATCAGAAAAGCCAGACACGACAGACTGGAAGTAACAGAAGAACCGCTGATAGTTTCTGATTCTGAGAAAGAGGGAACCGTTTCAATTCATTCGGAACACTCTGATTCTGGAAATTCTGATACCGAACCTGAAACTATGGCAGCTGATCCACCTCCTGCGGAGAGACTATTAGGTGATTACGGGGGAGCAAATGCCCCGCCTGGAAGGATGACAATCGTGAATCAACCAGTCAATGTTGCCCACTTTCAACTTCACCCCTCAACGATACGGCAACTAGAAAGGAGACCTTTCGTAGGAAAAATTAACGAAGATGCCAACAAGCATTTGCAAAGGTTTCTGACTATGACTACATCGTTAAAGATTAAGGGACACTCTGAGGAAGCTAAGAAGCTGGTCATGTTTCCGTTTACATTGTCAGAAGATGCTGAAGAGTGGTTCTACTCTTTACCTGCTGGAAGCATCACAACTTGGCAACAGATGGAGACAACTTTTCTCAACGAGTACTTTCCGGCCTCTGTGTACATCCGAAAGAGGTACGACATAGTGAATTTTAAACAAAAGGAAGGAGAGTCACTTGGAGATGCGTATAAGAGGTTCAAACGATTGTTGGTTGCATGTCCTACTCATAATATGGATGCAACGGAGCAAATGCAGAATTTTGTGAATGGTCTTCGGCTGAAGACTAAGCAACTCATTGACACAGCAGCTGGTGGCTCAACCAACTTTACAACAGCCACTGGTATTAAAAAGATTATCGAAGCCATTGCAGCCAATGAGCACTTGGAGTTGTATGACCGCAGTGTTAGTCAACCCGAAGGGATAATTGACCTGAAATTGGCAAACCAAGTGGTGAAGATGGAAGATCAAATAGCAGCTGAAGTAGAAAGGAGACTGAAGAAGATGGCTATTGATACCCAAACTGTGGCACAGGTTCAACAGGTTCAACCAACTCAAACTAGTAATTGCGAAATTTGTGGAGGACCTCATCTTACCGCACATTGCTTTGCTACCGCACAACAAATTGAGGAGATCAAGTTTCTTAGGCAGAACAACCCTTATTCAAACACATACAATCCGGGTTGGAAAAACCATCCAAATTTCTCATGGAAGGATCAACAAGGAAATGTGCAGAACCAACCACAACAACAACAACCGTATCAACAACCTCAACAACAGTTTCAGCAACAGGTACCAAGAAAAGCTGATTGGGAGATTGCCATTGAGAAGATGGCCGCTCAAAGCTCTCAATTTCAAGAAGAGACTCGAAGTAATTTAAAAAACACAGGTGCTTCAATTAAGAATCTTGAAATACAAATGAGTCAGATAGCACAACAACTAGCGGGTTCTCCACAACAGGGAGTTTTACCAAGTTCTACGGTTACTAATCCAAGAGAAAATTATCATGTGAATGCGGTGACCACCAGGAATGGTAAGTCAAAAGAAATACCTGAGAAGAGTTCTGAAGAAGAAGACTTATTGCTTGAAGTTGATCTAGAGATAAAAGAAAATGAGGTTGCAAATGAAGAGGTCACTCATGATGAACGAGTGGTTAAAGATAAAGTGAATGATCAAAAACCGGCCGTCAAACTGCCATTCCCAACAAGAAATAAGAAGAAAGGGCAGCATGAGAAAAACTTTGAGAAGTTCTTGGAAATGTTTAAAAAGCTTGAGCTAAACATTCCTTTCTTGGAGGCGCTTGAGCAAATGCCTACCTACGCAAAGTTCATGAAAGACATCATCTCGAAGAAGCGGACCATAGAAACTAACCCGATTATTCTAACGGAAACTTGTAATGCCATTTTGCAGGGTATGAAGGTTCCGGTGAAAAAGAAGGATCGAGGTTCTCTGACCATTCCGTGTGCCATTGGAGATAGATCCTTCAAGAAAGCTCTAATTGATTTGGGAGCGAGTGTAAGTCTGATGCCGCTGTCTATCTATAAGAAGTTGGGGATAGGTAAAATTCAAGATACGAGAATGACACTCCAATTTGCTGACCGGTCTGTGAAGAGACCCTATGGGATAGTAGAAGATGTGCTAGTAAAGATCGACAAGTTTATGTTTCCGGTGGATTTTGTCATTTTGGAAATGCCGGAAGATGAAGAGATACCAATCATTTTGGGAGACCATTTTTAGAGACCGGGAGATGTTTGATCGACATAGAAGAAGGCACGATGACTTTGAAAGTGTATGATGAAGAGTTAAAAATTGATGTGCGAAACACCATGAAGTACAAGGATGAGGTTGCTACTAGCCAACATATTGAGACAATTGATCAAATATGTGAAAAGAAAAATTGCTTGACAACACAAAAATTTCCCTTGGAAAGGGTGTTGAGCTTATCAATTTTTAACAAAGAGGAAGTAGTTAACGAGAAAGATATGGAAGTTTTAGCCATGACGGAAGCATCACCACCTTTTAAAGGTTATCAACACAACCGGTGGAAAGATTTAAGGCAACCCTTAGTGGAAGAAAAGAAAGATGAACAAAAGAAGGGAACCGAATTGAAACAACTACCGGAGAACCTCAAATATGTCGTCCTCGACACAGAGAATTTGAAGGGAATAAGCCCTACAATATGCATGCACAAAATTCTCATGGAAGATGATCACCAGCCGGTTGTCCAAACTCAACAACGTCTTAACCCAGCAATGAAGGAAGTAGTCAGAAAAGAGGTGCAACACGGCCGGCCGTGTGAGCTAGCACGGGCCGTGTTGCTCAATTTTCAGAAGCCCATACATTTTCCAGGGAGGCAACACGGCCGGCCGTGTGGTCCAGCACGGGCCGTGTTGCAGTGCGTAACTCAGAATTTTTTTTTAAAATTAGAGACATTGGAGTGGGGCCCACACGTTTTTAAATACCTTTTACCTCTCCCCCACTCACTTTTCAGCCACTTCATCTCCTCCAACCCTATTTTTCCCTCATATCTCCTAAACTCCATAACTTCTTTCACCTTAAAGCTCATATTTCTTCATCATCTAACCATTGTTTTCCAAAGTTCCTTCACTAAAGCTGGGCCGTTTCTCGCACTCTACACCGTGACGGTATTATTTTTCTCTATCTCCACTATTTTTTTCTGCTCACTTTTTCAGGTGACCATTATGCCCCCGAAAAGAGCCGACCGAGGAAAGGCCGTGGTAGAGACCTCAAGACCGAGACAAAGGTCCCGACGGATGCCAAACGCACACGGAATCATTTTTGAGGATGATGATCATGTCGAAAGGTACAAGACCCACCTTAAAAGGAAGCTTGTACCTACAAGGTATGTTTGTGATGACACTATGAGTGCATTAGGAATTCTAGATGATGTATCCCAAATGTTCCACAATTTAGGTATTTTTGAATTTATGCATGCTGATGTGCCTACCTATGAACGCATCACTCTAGAATTCCTAAGCACTGTTAAATTTAAACTGGAAAAAAATTGGACTGGTCATGTCTATGAATATTTTGGCACTATGAGTTTCCGACTTTATAACGAAGATTACTCGATGTCGGTTATTCAGCTTGGGCAATGCCTCCGGTTACCATTGGTAGGATCCGGGGCAGTGCCAAATGACTTTTCTGCAGGTTCCTTTTGGTCCTCTATTACAGGTTTACCACAGTACGAACCCCGGAGTGCAAAGGCATCATGGATTCAAAACCCGTGCTTCCGATATGCTCAAAAAGGGTTAGCATTCACCTTGTTTGGACGAGGAGATAGTACAGGTGTAGCGGCAAAGCGGGAGTTATTTTTGATGCATGCCATGGTGAATGAGGAACCAGTGAATGTGGCGGCATTCTCCGCGGACCATTTAGGTACCATGGGGCGTGCCAGCTTAGGAGCCATTTCTGTGGGAGGTATGATAACACAAATTGCTGACTGGTGTGGTTGTAGGCCGGTGTTGGACGGAGAAACCCCGATGCAGGCGTTGGGTAAGCTTGACCTCAATGCCCTGTGTACGCAAGGCATGCTCGAACAAAGCCGTCATGGGTATGTGTTGGTAAGCCGAACACGCAGGCTGTTCCGCTTACCGAACACTGATAAAACTAACGTTGATAACAATGAGAATTGGTTGTATACCTCTGTTGACCCCGAAGAGGCGGGAGAAGATGAAATTTTTGCAGGTGATACGAGGGAGGAAGATGCACCGGCAAGGGAGAGGGTTGTTCCTCACCCTCACACCTCTCACCACAGAGGTATGGGAGCCTCCTCTGCTGGATGGACACCCATGGACATGGATCAGTTCCGTGTCGAGCAGGCTCGCCAGGGAGCGGAGATTGATCAGATCGTGACAGAGCAGCTCCGTCAAGGGGCGGCCATTGATGATATTCAAAGGATGATGCAACATATGATGTTGCAATTTCCACAGCACCCTCCTCCGCAGTAGGCACTGTAAGTCCCTCTTGCATTTGGGTTTAAACATTGGGGTCAATGTTTAGTTCAAGTGTGGGGGGGTTCCTTTCATTGTTTTAATTTATTTTCCGTTTTGGCTTTTCATTTTTTTTAAGTTAATTTTCCTTTGATTTCTTTTATTTTCAACTGTTTGGATGTTGGGTTACAGATTGATGGATAAAAACCAGAGGCGTGATGGAAAGATGGTTAGTGGATGAAAGACACAACCAGAACTCACGCTCCCGAGGCACCCTGGAAATTTATGCAGTCGAAGAAAAACTATTGTTGGACACAGTGGGATGAAAACTGGATTGAGATAGAAGTATGGTACACCTGAACCAAAAAGAAGCTACATTACACAGAGAGTGCTTTGGAACCTGCAAGTTTACCCCACATGGTGAGATTACAAAAAGCCAAATACTAAGAGATCATCATGAGAGTTAATCCAGGTATGACTCTATCGCTCTGGTTTTGCGTACGTTCTACTGACATAGCACTGCATTATGATACACACTGAGGCATTTTTGTTGTTGTTTAACCTTGAGCCTTTCCAGCCACCCTTGTACGTTTTATCCGTTGCGAACCCCTTTGAGCCTTTAACCATGTTGTTTGTTTGTAAACCGCTTATGTTACCCTATGGCCAGAAAAAGAAAAAAAAATAGATAATAATCTCTTCTACCCTTGCTCGGCATAAATGTTGTGGATTTTGGAAACTGTGTGAATTCTAAGTTTGGGGTGGTAAATCTAATACCAAAGGGACAAGTGTGCGAAAAATTGTTACAAGAAAAGAGAAAAGAAAAATTGGAGGCTCTTTGAATGCTCCGGAAAAAGAAATAAAAAGAGAAAAGAAAAATAGAACTCATCAAAACGCACTTGTCCCAATTAAACGACTTGTTTACATTTGAAATACTCAATCAGTTGAGTAAAGTTAAAGAGTCGATGTCGAACCCCTGTATATCAAAATAAGCACAGGTACAAGAAACATAACAGGAGTGTCGAGCCCAAACCCCTTGTGTATCCGTTTGTTATTTATCCTACCTGTCCTAAGCCCCGTTACAACCCTAAGTCCTCCAAAAGTGTGTGAATTATGTTTGTGCAATAAAAGTATAATTTATTCAAAAACTAAGAGTCGATATTGCATACACTGAGTCTTTAGTGCTAACCCTGAGAGATTGTGTGAGATGTATGAAAAGCTTACAGGTAAAGAGGTGCTGAACTATGAGGTGTAGCGGATAGTTCAGATTGGGTGGCCAACGTCTTGACCATGAAGGTAGGAAACTCGGTGCGAATAACATCGGCTGCATAGTGGTAAAAAGGAATTTTGGGGTGACCTCTGTTTGTTGTCTCTAGCATCACTTGAGGACAAGCAATGAGATAAGTTTGGGGTTGTGATCGGTCACCATTTTACTTGATTCTCATCATGTTCTCGGCCAAAATTCATCAATGTGGTAACCCTTTATTTTGTGTTTTAATGTTTGAATTTTAAGTATTTCATAGTTGAGTGGATTTATGCTTATTTTGCTTTTGGTGTTAATTTAAGTTTTTAGATGCGTTTGATGTCGTTTCCATGGTATTGTGCATGTTTCAGAAGTAGTTGAAGAGTCGGAAGTGCCAAGGCAACAGTGGAAGAGTGAAAGAAAAAGAAATAAAAAAATAGAAGAAAATTCCTGGAGCCAAACACGGCCCGTGTCTCCTGACACGGCCCGTGCTGCAAGAAGACAATTTTTCCCATACAAAAACCAGGGGGCTGACACGGCCGGCCGTGTTGCTTGGCACGGCCCGTGTCAGCAGGTCTGAAGGAAAATCATAAAATAAAATAATTGAAGAGCCAACACGGCCGGCCGTGTTGCCTGGCACGGCCCGTGTTGGCAGGTGCGCTGAAGTTTCTGATTTCTTGTTTTCACTCATGTAAGTGATCCCGGAGGGCATTTTTGACTTTTTGGCCTGGCTGTAATGTGTACCACACTATTTAGACCTAATGGAAGGACAAACAAAGGGACAGAACATAGAGAACGAGAGAATCAAGATTTTTGGAGAACGGAGATCATCAAGCGCGGAAGCAATTGAAGATCGAAGCTATCTAATCTCTTGTAATGTCTAATCTTATATTTGTACCTTCTTTGAATATTATCATGAGCTAAACCCCCAATGCTAGGGGGGTGTCCCTGAATTGCTTTTGTAATGAACCTTTTTCCTACAATGTTATGAATGTTTATGTTTTTATGAAATCAATTTGTTATAACACGAGTGTAATGCTTGCCGTATTGGAAAATTAGGTATTGAATTGGAGGTAAAGGAGGTCTGACAAATCCCTTTATCACTATGTGTATAACAACATCGCTAATTTCTCTTAGGAATGAGGATCTAATAGTGATGATGGAAAATTCTTGATATTCATACATGGGATTAATATTCTTTTGAATGGCTAAGGAATTGGGATTTGAAATTGAATGTTAATGGTTTCTGGCTAAGGAATTAGGGGAAACTTCTCTTGAGAACCATATTGAATCATTCGAACATAGATATCATAAATTAAGGATTAAGTTTATTACAGAGCAATTCATACACCCTTAATCTAGCATGTTTAACTTGTCTGCATTCAAAAATCTCTACTTTATTTCCTTTATATTTTACAAAGCAAAATCACTCTTCACTTACCAACCCAAGGATATTTTGTTCAATTGAATCATTATCAACACTGATAGTTCCTACGCAGTCCTCGAGATCGATACTCAGGATAATTCCTTTTATTACTACATCGGTGAAATAGTACACTTGCTATTTTCCCGATCAAATGCAACACCACATCTTGGATGAAGCTTGCCAAACAAGGAAGCTGGATAAGCAACAGTTCGCGCCGCGAACTGCCTTCGCGCCGCGAAGGCTGTGAATCCAGCAAGCTGACTGAGGGTCAAAAGTGATGTCTTGCAGAAAAAGCTTTTTGCCATTTTGATGTCTGCTTGGAATTGCTTTTCTGCTTTGGATGAGAATAACCAATTAAGGAAATGTCAACCCTTTTTGATAGAAAAAATGACATTATTCTAGGGCATTCATTCACTACTATTCACACATTGATATTGAGAGATTTTGTAAGAGAGAAAAACAGAGTTTTTCTTCTTTAATATTCTGCTTTGTAACAATGATGATGAGGAGCTAAACTCCCTTTTGTCAAGATTGGAGGTAGTAGCTATTCTCATATGTCCATGTTGCGAATTATGTCAAGGAGATCACCCTACTGGTTTTTATCCTCGACTAGGAGAAGTAAGCTATGTGAACAATCAAAATCAAGGTTGTCAAAGGAACAATCAAGGTTATCAACCATCAAGGTTCAACAACCAAAATTTTCAGCAGCAAAGTCCATATCAACACCCAAATTCTCAAGGACAACAATCGCAAGGAGGAAATTCAAAGCTAGAAGACACTCTCCAACAATTCATGCAAGCCTCCATGGCAAATCAGAAGAGCAATGAGGCAGCAATCAAGAATTTGGAAAATCAAATAGGTCAACTTGCGAAACAACTGTCAGAACAAAACGCAGGATCCTCTTTCTCCGCTAACACTCAAACCAATCCAAAGGAACACTGTAAAGCAATATTTACTAGAAGCGGTAGAGAGTTGACAAGAGGAAAAAGTGAGGAAATTACAGTAGAGAATGATATGGATGCTATACTGGAAAATGAGGATGTGGCTTGTGGAAAGGAGAAAGTGGCAGAAACTGCTAAGTTCGCGCCGCAATCTCCCTTCGCACCATGAAAACAGCAGAACCAGCAATTGACGGTGTAGTGCTATCATCCAAAAGACTCTCCCAAGGAAGGAATCCGATCCGGGTCGAGTTGTCTTACCGGTAACCATTGGAGACACCTATATTGGTAATGGCTTGATTGACTTGGGATCTAGCATCAATTTAATTCCCCTATCCATTGTTAAAAGATTGAGAAATATTGAGATCAAATCTACAAGGATGACTTTACAACTAGCTGATAAGTCTACTACTGCACCATATGGAGTTGCTCAAGACATGTTAGTGAAGGTGGACAAATTCTTGTTCCCGGTAGATTTTGTAATAGTAGACATGGATGAGGATCGTGAGGTGCCTATAATTCTTGGAAGACCATTTATGAAAACGGCCCGAATGATGATTGGTATTGATGATGGACTAATGAAAGTGAGGGTGCAAGATGAAGAGGTAGCCTTCAATCTTTTTGAAGCCAAAAAGCATCCTAATGTTAAGCATGACTCCTTCCGAATCGATGCCACCAAGGAGGGACTAGTTGAGATCGCAGACCAGGTTCATCTTTCTAACCCATCAGAGAAATCTCTTATCGGAGTCTACAAAGTTTCGACCAAAAATGAAGGAAAGGAGATGGAAGCAATGCTGCATGAACTAGAATCACGTGGAGAACTTGTTTATCATGAAGAGACAAACGAAGGCTTGGATATGACAAAGGAAGTGAAAGAGCCAAAACTAGAGCCAAATTTGAAGTATTTGTTCTTGGGTGATGACTGTACTAAACCGGTGGTCGTTAGTAATACATTGTCCACAAAAGAGGAAGACAAATTGATTCAAGTGCTGAAAAAGAAGGAGGTTGTCAAACTATTGGAGGCCGGGATGATTTGTTCTATCTCCGATGGTGAATGGGTGAGTGTTGTGCAAGTAGTTCCGAAGACGGGTGGTATCAGATTTTATCGAAGGTTCATCAAGAATCTCTTGAAGACAACAAAGCCCTTGAGGAAGTTGCTCAACAAAGCCGGATCGTGAAGACCGTTGAACCGTCGAGCTCTAAACGACGTTAAACAAAGCGCTTGTTGGGAGGCAACCCAACGTTGTAAGTCTGTATTTTTTTATATATTTTTTTTGTTGTGTGAGTTTCTGCTGTGTTAAATTTTGAAAATTTGGGTTCTGTTTTTTGCTGTTCGCGCCGCGAACAGTGAGTGGCAGAACCAATTTTTTTGAAATTTCCTTCAGTTCGCCCCGCAAACTGGAAAAAAAAAATCTTCAGTTCACCCAGCGAACTGAGCGTGGCAGAACCATTTAAGTTCTGTTTTTTTGTCATTTTCGTTTCATTCCTATTTTCACAAACTTAGGAGATTCTTTCAACAACGTCGTTGCTCCACTTCCAAACCTCCAAATTTCAAAACTTATCCTCTCCATTCCCTTCCTAGGAGAATTTTGTTGATTATGCTAAGTGGCCTGAGGGCAGGCCAGTTTTTTTTTGGGGTGCAGGAGGTGGTGTAACCCATGGCGATGAGTTGTAGGAAGATTGAGGAGTTTGTTGAACTTTAGAGTTTGTCTTGATAATTGCATGAATACTTTTTGAGATTTAAGTGTGTTACAATCATATTGGTTTACCAACATTCTTTGTTTAATTGTTCTTACTTTTAAGTCAAGCTTAAAGCAACCGAGAAATGATCGCAAAGAAAGAAGCATAGGACAACTCGAGTGGTGATGATAAGAATTAGTGTCGATATTTCAAGGTACACTTTATCGCTTTCTAGACTTAACATGAGTAGTTTGATGGTGTGTGCAAATTTCATATCATAAACTCATTGAAATGTATGTCATCTTTGAATCAAAATAGGACTTAACCATTTGTGAGGAAGTTTTCCATTGTACACTAAAAAGCGGGAAACCGAGCATTATTTTAACTCATGCTTATCATGCTAAATCATGCATCAATCTATTTTTGTGTGAAAATTTTGAAAATGATAGAGGCATTGTTTGTGAGAAAAACCACTTGACCAAAAAGTTTGAATCAACTAACCTTGTGAGGAATAATCCTTAGTTAAACCCCTTTGAGATTATTTTAGGATTCATTTCATTTATCATTGAAAAATCAATTGAAAATTGTGGAATAAATGAATCCTAATTTCTTCCGTACCAATTGAAACCCCAAATCGAGTTGTTTGCAAATTTTGCCTTTTGCTTATTTCTAAGTAGGGAGCATTTTTGAATAAATTGGGTTTTGGAATCTAAAGTTGGGGAGAGTAAAAGTGAAAAGTTGATTAGAAACTTGGAAAAGTGAGTTTCTTATGAAAGGGTGAAAATTTGAAAAGAAACAAGAAAAAGAAATCACCCTTGAAACCATAGAGCAACGAAAAAAAAAAAAAGCAAAGAAAATGCTCATGGTTGTGTGGATGTGGAAATAAAAAGAAAAAGAAAAAGATAGGGATCAAAGAAATGGAAATTGTGTAGAGATGAATATTTGGGAATGCTCCCTTAGGATAGGCAATTTGGTTGAATTCTCTTAATCATATCCTTTCTTGTAACCTAAGCCACATTACAACCTTTGAAAGACCTCTTGATTCACATTTTTCACATGATTTGGTATTTGTTGTGATAACCGCATGATTTGAGTAGTTGTTGATTTAATTGCTTGGATGAGTGAAAGTAACCCTTCATGTTATACATCATCATTATGATGTGTGTGTAAGTTTGATTCCATTTTGACATATATGGCTTTGAATTCCTTGGTATGATTTTTGCACTTTACCATTTCCCTTATTCATGTTTTGTCTAGAATTGAGATAGGTGAATTGAGAAAATGTCAAACGCTTTTGAACCATATGAATGTCCTAGGTAAATCCTTGTTTCAATCTTTTGTGTCATTGCTTTGGTTGTAAGGGTGGAAACTTTTGTTTAGGGACAAAAAAAATGCTAAGTTGGGGAGAGTTGTTAGGGACCAATTAGTACTACTTTTTATATCATTTTATTGGTCCCTTTTACCAAGTTTTGATGTAATTACACACTTTTGTTCTCACTATTTTGTATAAATGCAATTAGGTTTAATTTATTTTGTTTTGAATAGTTATTTCACATTTTTGTTAATTTTGTAGAATTTTTGAATGAGAAGGCTTTGGAATGCAACACCACATCTTGGATGAATCTTTCCAAACAAGGAAGCTGGATAAGCAACAGTTCGCGCCGCGAACTGCCTTCATGCCGCGAAGGCTGCGAATCCAGCAAGCTGACTGAGGGTCAAAAGTGTTGTCTTGCAGAAAAAGCTTTTTACCATTTTGATGTCTGCTTGGAATTGCTTTTCTGCTTTGGATGAGAATAACCAATTAAGGAAATGTCAACCCTTTTGGTAGAAAAAATGAAATTATTCTAGGGCATTCATTCACTACTATTCACACATTGATATTGAGAGATTTTGTAAGAGAGAAAAACAGAGTTTTTCTTCTTTAATATTCTGCTTTGTAACAATGATGATGAGGAGCTAAACTCCCTTTTGTCAAGATTGGAGGTAGTAGCTATTCTCATATGTTTATGTATTCCATTTGAATTATATATATGATAAAGATTGTTGATGTATTGAATACTGTTTTTGCCCTAAGTTGAAAACCAGATTTGAGTAGTTGTCGAGAGAGATTATTTGAGTCTTGACATAAAACAGATTTTCAAGTAGTGAATAAGTTGTAGAGATAGATTTATTCATTACTTTTCTTTGGTATTAAACATTAAAGATTGCTATATTGATAGTTAGGTGGAGAGATCGTCTAAGGATCAATATAATGATTATCACAATATCATTTAGACATAAATGACTTTGAGAGGATACTTGAACATCATCAATAATCTTAAATCTATATAGTTATCATAAGGAAGCATAAACATTTGAAATAGTGAACTCCAATCTTGCCAAGCTTTTATATTAGATTAAAACCATTTTACTGTTTTTAGTGACATTTACTCACAAGATAACTTTCCAACCAAAACAACCTTGTTACTTTCTAAACTTACAACATTTGGATTATAGAACGGCGGTAATATCAACCAATCTCTGTGGATACGATAAAAAAATATTTGCCGAAGATATACTTTTCAACAAATTGGCGCCGTTGCCGGGGATTGGTGTCGATATTACAAGCATTGCAATAATTCTTTGTTTTAAGTTGTGTTACATTTATTACTATCCCTCTTTTGTTTCACTTGGTTTGTTAGTTCTGTAGATTCTAGTGCATGCGAGGAAAAGCTATCGAGGAGCAACTTCAATTCGATCCTGAAATTGAAAGAACACTTCGGAAACTCAATAGCAAAACACGAAGAAGAAGGAAACTAGCCGAAGAGAGGAACCGGAGAGAAGAAGCATCTACTTCCGCACTTGTTCCAATCGAAGAAGTGGTTGTAGAGGCTTGTGACAGAAACATGGCGGATGACAATCGTACCGAAATGTCCGCTAATAGTCCAAGAAGAAATGCTCAATTTTCCCGTGGAGGAAGAAATACGGAGATGAAGACCGGAATCCTCCAACTTCTCTATGCAAATCCATTCACCGGAATGGATCATGAAGATCTGTATACCCATCTCATCAAATTTTATGAGATTGCGGGTTCTACGGGAATTGATTAAACGGGTGAAGAGGCACTATTCAAAAGGATGTTCCCACACTCCTTAGTGGGAAAGGCAAAAGAATGGTATCTTGATCAAGCACCGAGAGTGATGACGGATTGGAATTTACTAGAAGAAAAGTTCTTAGAAAGATACTTCCCTCAATCCCGATTCATGAAAGCCAAAACGGCTATTGCGGTATTCACTCAAGGAGGCAACGGATCTCTAAATGAAGCTTGGGAAAGATTCAAGTCAATGTTGAGAAAATGCAAGGGTCATGGTTTTGATGAGCTCACTCAAATCCATATTTTTCTAAATGGACTCCAATCAACTCACAGAACACTTTTGGATGCTACCGCTGGTGGCTCTCTTATGTCAAAGAATGCGGAAGAAGCTAAAGTCATTATTGACCGGATGGCACTCAATGATCGTCAAAGTCAACATGACCGTAGTCCTTCACAACGTAAACCGGGAGTTTTTGAGTTAAACACCAATGATGCCATTCTTGCTCAAAACAAGCTACTCTCTCAACAAGTGGAGTTGCTTACTCAACAAATGGCTAAGCTTCCACAGCAAATGAAGGAAATTCAAGGGTCTCAAGTTCGACATCAAGTGGCATGTTGCGAATTATGTCAAGGAGATCACCCTACTGGTTTTTATCCTCCACTAGAAGAAGTAAGCTATGTGAACAATCAAAATCAAGGCTATCAAAGGAACAATCAAGGTTATCAACCATCAAGGTTCAACAACCAAAAGTTTCAGCAGCAAAGTTCTTATCAACACCCAAATTCTCAAGGACAACAATCGCAAAGAGGAAATTCAAAGCTAGAAGACACTCTCCAACAATTCATGCAAGCCTCCATGGAAAATCAGAAGAGCAATGAGGCAGCAATCAAGAATTTGGAAAATCAAATAGGTCAAC
Organism: Lathyrus oleraceus; assembly: GCF_024323335.1. Taxonomy (NCBI): domain Eukaryota; kingdom Viridiplantae; phylum Streptophyta; class Magnoliopsida; order Fabales; family Fabaceae; genus Lathyrus; species Lathyrus oleraceus. The sequence goes on along the minus strand of NC_066585.1, from coordinate 452,546,136 downwards.
TTGCGAAACAACTGTCAGAACAAAACGCAGGATCCTCTTTCTCCGCTAACACTCAAACCAATCCAAAGGAACACTGTAAAGCAATATTTACGAGAAGCGGTAGAGAGTTGACAAGAGGAAAAAGTGAGGAAATTACAGTAGAGAATGATATGGATGCTATACTGGAAAATGAGGATGTGGCTTGTGGAAAGGAGAAAGTGGCAGAAACTGCTAAGTTCGCGCCGCAATCTCCCTTCGTGCCGCGAAAACAGCAGAACCAGCAATTGATAGAGGAACAGCAGTGTGAAGCGGAAATGAATAAGGAAATCGAACCAAGAAAGAAGAAAAAAGGAGACAAAGGAGTGAAGGTCATTCCAGTTCAACATCTACCCTATCCGCACGCACCATCAAAGAAGGATAATGCTAGACACTATGCACGGTTCATGGACATCTTCAAGCAACTCCAAATCAATATTCCATTTGCCGATGCATTAGAACAAATGCCACGGTATGCAAAGTTCATAAAGTACATTCTTACAAAGAAAAGGAGACACATGGAAGACGAAACCATATTGCTTGATGCACGGTGTAGTGCTATCATCCAAAAGACTCTCCCAAGGAAGGAATCCGATCCGGGTCGAGTTGTCTTACCGGTAACCATTGGAGACACCTATATTGGTAATGGCTTGATTGACTTGGGATCTAGCATCAATTTAATTCCCCTATCCATTGTTAAAAGATTGGGAAATGTTGAGATCAAATCTACAAGGATGACTTTACAACTAGCTGATAAGTCTACTACTGCACCATATGGAGTTGCTCAAGACATGTTAGTGAAGGTGGACAAATTCTTGTTCCCGGTAGATTTTGTAATAGAAGACATGGATGAGGATCGTGAGGTTCCTATAATTCTTGGAAGACCATTTATGAAAACGGCCCGAATGATGATTGGTATTGATGATGGACTAATGAAAGTGAGGGTGCAAGATGAAGAGGTAGCCTTCAATCTTTTTGAAGCCAAAAAGCATCCTAATGTTAAGCATGACTCCTTCTGAATCGATGCCACCAAGGAGGGACTAGTTGAGATCGCAGACCAGGTTCATCTTTCTAACCCATCAGAGAAATCTCTTATCGGAGTCTACAAAGTTTCGACCAAAAATGAAGGAAAGGAGATGGAAGCAATGCTGCATGAACTAGAATCGCGTGGAGAACTTGTTTATCATGAAGAGACAAACGAAGGCTTGGATATGACAAAGGAAGTGAAAGAGCCAAAACTAGAGCCAAATTTGAAGTATTTGTTCTTGGGTGATGACTGTAGTAAACCGGTGGTCGTTAGTAATATATTATCCACAAAAGAGGAAGACAAATTGATTCAAGTGCTGAAAAAGAAGGAGGTTGTCAAACTATTGGAGGCCGGGATGATTTGTTCTATCTCCGATGGTGAATGGGTGAGTGTTGTGCAAGTAGTTCCAAAGACGGGTGGTATCAGATTTTATCGAAGGTTCATCAAGAATCTCTTGAAGACAACAAAGCCCTTGAGGAAGTTGCTCAACAAAGCCGGATCGTGAAGACCGTTGAACCGTCGAGCTCTAAACGACGTTAAACAAAGCGCTTGTTGGGAGGCAACCCAACGTTGTAAGTCTGTATTTTATTTTTATTTTTTTTTCTGTTGTGTGAGTTTCTGCTGTGTTAAATTTTGAAAATTTGGGTTCTGTTTTTTGCTGTTCGCGCCGCGAACAGTGAGTGGCAAAACCAATTTTTTTGAAATTTCCTTCAGTTCGCCCCGCAAACTGGAAAAAAAAATCTTCAGTTCACCCAGCGAACTGAGCGTGGCAGAACCATTTAAGTTTTGTTTTTTGTCATTTTCGTTTCATTCCTATTTTCACAAACTTAGGAGATTCTTTCAACAACCTCGTTGCTCCACTTCCAAACCTCCAAATTTCAAAACTTCTCCTCTCCATTCCCTTCTTAGGAGAATTTTGTTGATTATGCTAAGTGGCCTGAGGGCAGGCCAGTTTTTTTTTGGGGTGCAGGAGGTGGTGTAACCCATGGCGATGAGTTGTAGGAAGATTGAGGAGTTTGTTGAACTTTAGAGTTTGTCTTGATAATTGCATGAATACTTTTTGAGATTTAAGTGTGTTACAATCATATTGGTTTACCAACATTCTTTGTTTAATTGTTCTTACTTTTAAGTCAAGCTTAAAGCAACCGAGAAATGATCGCAAAGAAAGAAGCATAGGACAACTCGAGTGGTGATGATAAGAATTAGTGTCGGTATTTCAAGGTACACTTTATCGCTTTCTAGACTTAACATGAGTAGTTTGATGGTGTGTGCAAATTTCATATCATAAACTCATTGGAATGTATGTCATCTTTGAATCAAAATAGGACTTAACCATTTGTGAGGAAGTTTTCCATTGTACACTAAAAAGCGGGAAACCGAGCATTATTTTAACTCATTCTTATCATGCTAAATCATGCATCAATCTATTTTTGTGTGAAAATTTTGAAAATGATAGAGGCATTGTTTGTGAGAAAAACCACTTGACCAAAAAGTTTGAATCAACTAACCTTGTGAGGAATAATCCTTAGTTAAACCCCTTTGAGCTTATTTTAGGATTCATTTCATTGATCATTGAAAAATCAATTGAAAATTGTGGAATAAATGAATCCTAATTTCTTTCGTACCAATTGAAACCCCAAATCGAGTTGTTTGCAAATTTTGTCTTTTGCTTATTTCTAAGTAGGGAGCATTTTTGAATAAATTGGGTTTTGGAATCTAAAGTTGGGGAGAGTAAAAGTGAAAAGTTGATTAGAAACTTGGAAAAGTGAGTTTCTTATGAAAGGGTGAAAATTTGAAAAGAAACAAGAAAAAGAAATCACCCTTGAAACCATAGAGCAACGAAAAAAAAAAAAGCAAAGGAAATGCTCATGGTTGTGTGGATGTGGAAATAAAAAGAAAAAGAAAAAGATAGGGATCAAAGAAATGGAAATTGTGTAGAGTTGAATATTTGGGAATGCTCCCTTAGGATAGGCAATTTGGTTGAATTCTCTTAATCATATCCTTTCTTGTAACCTAAGCCACATTACAACCTTTGAAAGACCTCTTGATTCACATTTTTCACATGATTTGGTATTTGATGTGATAACCGCATGATTTGAGTTGTTGTTGATTTAATTGCTTGGATGAGTGAAAGTAACCCTTCATGTTATACATCATCATTATGATGTGTGTGTAAGTTTGATTCAATTTTGACATATATGGCTTTGAATTCCTTGGTATGATTGTAACACCCCAAAATTTGCCCTCCTCATTCATGCATTCATTTAGCATTTCATATTGCATTTCATCATGTCAATCAGAATTAGATCCCAAAAAAAAAAAATAATAATTAATTAAATAAATAAAATATAATAAAAAAATTTTGGACTTGGACCTTTCTCAAAAGCCCACTAAGCTACCAATATTAGCCTATAAATACTAGAGTTTCATTGAAACAAAAGCCACACAAAGGGGGATTTTGAAGAGAAGCAAAATACTCTGAGGTTTCCTTGGAACAAAACCCTGAGGAAAAAGATAGTGAGAGAAGACCTAACGGAGTTCAGAGCAGCCTCCAAACCCCGAAGGGAACTCAACTACACAGAATCACCTCTGCCTCACATAAACCCTGAAGATTGTTTTGTAAACCTCACGGGTGCAACTCAATTTCAATCAAGCTCTCCAATCAGGTTTGCCATTATTCCCATTACCTTTGCCCATGGGTTTAATATGTATATGAATGTATAAACAATGCCTTGAATGTTTAACCGTTTAATTTTTGAGTGTATGCCACAGGGTTTGAGGTTTCTGAAACCATACTGTTATTCATGAAAAAAATGCTTATGATGTTTCACTAACCCTTTTGTTGAATTTTTGTGAGGGCTCACATGACTTTTGCAGGGATAACTTGCATGGTTTCCCACTTTATTTGTGGGATAACCCCTGGAGGTTTATTCCGATTACCTGTACTGACTCACTTTTCTTTGATGGTACCAGCTTGAGAGATCTCTGGGTTTCTTACTCCTCTAATTGCTGTTACTTCGGATCTTTATCCGCGTGGTACTTTTATATTTTTCCTGCATTTTACTGCTTTCCTAGCTGGAAGACCTCGATAGGAGGCAACGTTTGAGCCCCTTGGTGGCATTTTACTTTGAGATACATGTTTTGTGTTTTGTATTCATATCCCTGCAGGTAGCGCGGTTGCTTCGTCAAGGACTGCCTTTTTGCCCTCGAGCATCCCAAACCCTAAAACCCAAAGCAACACGTTAACTCCTTCTACTACAGGCGAGTAAGTCTCCAAAGGTCGAGCATCCGGTAGATTGCGTAGTAACGTTGTTCGCCCAAAACCCAATCCATAACCCCGTAGTTAGCCCGTAGTTAGCCGAACTACGGCTTGCTCTGATTCTCATTCCAGATGAGATACGTAGGCATAAGACGCGATGTCTTAGCGAACACACATCCCAACCCATAGGTCAGCCGAGCTACGAAGACTCTGATTCTCATATTCAGATGAGATACGTATGCAGTGGATGCGACATCCGCGCGAGTCATTTTCATTTAACCCTTTTTTTTGGCAAACAGCACAAGATAAACTCACACCCTTTAGACAAGAACTACAAAAGTGGATCCCGTAGAGTACTACGGATGTGTAGGGGTGCTAATACCTTCCCTTCGCATAACTGACTCCCGAACCCAAGATTTGGTTGTGAGACCCCGTCTTGTCCTTTCCTTTTTCAGGTTTACTTCGAGCGTTTCCTTTCCCTCCCTTGGGATAAATAACGCACGGTGGCGACTCTTCTGTCTTTTTCTTTCGCCGGTTGTTTTTTTTCGCACTGTATTTTTCAGGTTGCGACAGCTGGCGACTCTGCTGGGGACCCGGTTTCCCTAAGCGAGTCCCTCCTAGCTTTTGTAGTTTGTTTGTTTATTGGGTGTTCATGCTTTTGTACAGTTATTTATTTACCTGCTTTACCTTATTGCATTGTGTACATATCATTGTTGTATCTGTTGGCTGGCTATGGCTGCTTGGTGATCTTTGTGAGATGAGTTCTATACCCGAACTCGAGTGCACTTAAGATAGGAGAATGGCATAGTCCTGTCAACTTGTGTGGAGTATTCCTTAGCGAGTTGACTTGCAAGCCCATTCACTTGGTGGAGGTCATGTTGAGATCAATAATGTCACATAAGTAAGTTGTGGTTAGACATTACTTGTTCCAATATAGACCTAAGAAGCCGAGGACCTTAGTTTACCAAACCCATCTTGGCCTATTCGTAGGACGTAGTGCGAAAGTCGTTCAAGTGTAAGATTTGATACGATTGTTACGCGATACTACACTCATAAGAGTCTCTCTTGAGAATATTGTTGGAATACGAGTAGTCGTTCCTCTGATAATATCCGAAAGATGGGATTATGACTATGGGAACCTTTTGTAGAACATGTTTGGCAGGTTTAAACCTTAGTACACTCCTTTTGGGTGGTTCTTAACCTAAACTCCATGCTCGTGACTTGCAACAAACCCTTGATTCATGGTTAATCCGATCAGGTATCCTTAATATCAATGAAACTCGGGTGTTGATAAGGTCTAAACCATAATCCACCAAAATGGGTGGTTGATATTAAGGATAACATGATCCATCCCATGACCTTTGTTTGGTGTGCTCTTAATTTCTCTCCAGACAGTGCAACCTGACAGATGTTCAAGCAGATACATCAATTCTGATTGACATGCCTTTGCATTGCATAACATCATCTGCATATTTGCATCCAACATCTCATGCTTATTCATTTGCAGGGTATTCCCTTTCAAAACGGGGGTGCCTTAAAACTGAACAAGCAATGCATCGCATACCATGCATATTAACCCTTGTCTGTTTTGCAGGTGTCACCGCAGTGTCTAATGTTTGTTCCCTGTATCAGGCAGTTATTGGTCCCAAGCAAGTTCACAGATACCCGACAAAGGAAAACCGTCCACGACTAGCGATGGACCAAGTACAGAAAGAGCTGGTTGATATGCGTGAAAGGATGGAACAGTTCATGACATTGATGACTGGTATGGTAGCAGGTCAGGAAAAGCTGAGGGAATTGGTTGAGCAACCGAGACACGATCCGGAGGTGGAGATACCAAATGTTGAGAGAAACCCTGGTAACCCTGGGAACGCTGATAACCCTGTGAACACTGGTAACGCGGGTAACGCAAATGCTGATGGAAACCTGGGTAATGTTGGCAACACAGGGAATGTTGGAAATGGTATTGGCGAAAGGTACAATGTGAATCAAGGAATTCGGATGAACGGGCACCCCGTTACTGAAGATTATCAGTGTGATCAATTTTCTTTGCACGACGAGGCCCTCGAGACCACTCGCCGTATGGATGAGCTTGCTGAGAAGCTCAAATCTTTGGAGTCTCAAAATTCCTTAGGCTTTGATGTCACAAATCTTGGTCTGGTTCAGGGAGTAAGGATTCCTCACAAGTTCAAACCCCCTACTTTTGAGAAATACAACGGGGCTTCTTGCCCACACACTCATCTCCAATCTTATTTGGGAAGGTTGGGAGCTCACACGGAAGATGAAAAGTTGTGGATGTACTATTTTGAAGACAGTCTAACTGGAGCTTCTCGTGAATGGTATTCTCATTTGTCTCGTACTACCATCAAGAGCTGGAAAGACTTGGCAGAGGCTTTTGTCAAGCAATATCAATACAACTTGGAGATGGCTCCAAATCGGACCTTGTTGCAAGGTATGTCCCAGACTGCCAAGGAGACCTTTAGAGAATATGCTCAGCGTTGGAGACAGATTGCTGCGTCCGTCCAACCCCCTATGTCTGAAAGGGAGATGGCGGACATGTTCATGAACACTCTTCAAGGCAATTATATTGAGAGATTGGCTGCTTGCCCGTCAATCAGCTTTGCGGAGATAGTAATTGTTGGAGAAAGAATCGAGAGTCTGTTGAAGATGGGCCGAATTCAAGACAATAGTGCTTCCAAGAAACCGTTTGCTGGTAACAGTCAGCGAAGAAAAGAAGGCGAGGCAAGCGTTGTATATGCCAGCAAAGGCAGGGGCAGAGGACGCCCTACTTATTATCAAGATCAAGTGGCCGCAGTCACCATTCCAACACCTGTTCCTCAACCGCAATATCATCCGCAACAACAACCCAGGTACAACAATCAACAACAAGGAGGTAATCCGGGTCAGCAGAGACACTATCAACAACGTCCAAGGCAGACGGACCGGGTCATCGAGCCAATCCCAATGCCTTATTCAGTATTAATTCCCAAGCTGATTGACATGAATCTGGTTACGCTGAGAACTCTGGCCCCACCAATCGATCCCAATAATTTGCCTAGAGGTTATGATGTCAACGCCAGATGTGCTTTTCACTCCAACGCACCTGGCCATACTACAGATAATTGCAAGGCTCTCCAGTTAAAGGTACAAGATTTGAGAGATGCCCAGGCTATCAATTTTGCTCCGGCGCCTAATGTTATCCAGAACCCGATGCCGGCTCACGGCGGGCAGGGGATTAATGCTGTCGAAGTGGTTAAAGCTGGTAATGCCCAAGGCTGGGGCAAATTTGTGGAGCCAGTCATCAAAGAAGACAAGTTTGGATTGGGGTATGCTCCGGGATCTCAGAAGAATGAAGCCGGTACTTTCTCCAGCGGGGGTTTGGTTTCTCCCCACGTCGTCAATGCTGCAGATGAAGACAAGGCTGATAGCGACTGTGACTTAGATAGCTGGATTCGCCCGTGTGTCTCGGGAGAAAAGCTCGACAATTGGTCGTCTGAAAAAACCGTTCGGGTTACTCTACTGAAAGAGTGATTTTTATTGTTTTCCTTTATTACATGCATAATAAAGTCTTACACTTTGCCCAAGGTGTAACGGCTCATTTGTAGGGCCATCCATTTAGTTACGTTTCGCAATTATTTTTATCATCAATAAAGGACGGCTTTTGCAAACAATTTTGTGTTCTCTTTCTTTCAGTTTTTTTACTTTTTACCAAAAAAATGGCAATGTTTCTTTTTTCGTTTTTTCTCTCTTTCCAAAAAAAAATCTCTCATTCTAAGGTAAAGCATGATCCTCCATCATGCAGAGCCGACCACTCGGATCTCACTGCTAACGACACTGCTATGGCCAAGTATGACTTCGACAATCCTATCTATCAAGCCGAAGAAGGGGCTGAGGAAGATTGTGAATTGCCTGAAGGGTTAGCCAGATTGTTGAAACAGGAGGACCGAGCTATTACACCTTATCAGGAGGTGGTTGAGACCATCAACGTTGGTACCAAAGACGACAAGAAAGAGATCAAGATCGGGGCCAGTCTACAGGCCGAGAGGAAAGACCGTTGACCATGTACTTGACTGTGTTAGAAAGGTCAATGGGTTGTGTGCTCGGTCAACATGACGAGTCAGGTCGAAAAGAGCATGCAATATACTACCTTAGCAAAAGTTTACCGACTGTGAACAAAGATACTCATTGCTCGAGAAAACTTGCCGCGCTTCGGCATGGGCTGCTCGCCGACTAAGACAGTATATGTTGACTCACACGACTCTATTGATATCAAAAATGGATTCAATCAAGTATATTTTTGAAAAGCCAGCACTTACCGGAAAAGTCACTAGGTGACAAATGATACTGACAGAGTATGACATCCAATACACTTCACAAAAAGCCATCAAGGGAAGTGTCTTGTCAGACTATCTTATAGAGAAACCGATTGATGATTACCAACCTATGAGGTTTGACTTTCCTGATGAGGACATCATGTTCTCAAATCGAAAGATTGAGAGGAACCACTCCCGGAGGAGGGGCCTGACCCTGAATCCAAATGGGTTATGATGTTTGATGGGGCGGTCCACGTCAATGGTCGCGGAGTTGGTGTAGTATTGATCACACCGGAAGGGGGTTCATATGCCATTTGGTGCCAGAATAACTTTTCCCTGCACCAACAATGAAGTCGAATACGAAGCTTGTATCCTAAGACTTGAGGAAGCCGTCAAAATACAGATTAAATCCCTGGATGTATACGGGGACTCAGCTTTGGTCATCAATCAAACCAACGGGAAATGGTGCTATGCTGGAACTACGTACCCAGAATTGACGTATCTCGGTCAGAGACGAATGAAGAAAGCATTTGGTCAGAAAGTGCGCTCTCGGGAGTATCAAGTCGGTGAATTGGTACTCAAAAGATTTCTTCCTCCCAACACAGATCACAGGGGCAAATGGACACCAAACTATGAGGGTCCGTACGTGGTTAAAAGGATTTTCTATGACGGAGCTTTGATGCTAACAACCATGGATGGCGAAGGATTCCCGTCCCCTATTAACTCAGACACAGTTAAAAAAATAAATAAATACTTCGCATAAAATAGACCCGCTGGACGATAAAAAGAATAGTCCAGGCAAAAAAAGGGCATCCCGACGAACCAAAAAAAAAAGAATAAAGAGGTTCGGGCAAAAATTAGGGATATGAAAAAAAGAGTACACCTGGTGAGTCGAAAACCCAAAAGGGCGGCTCAGGCAAAAATGGGTATCCCGGTGGATTGAAAACCCGAAAAGGGGGCGATCCAGGCAAAAGTTAGGGAATAAGCGAATGACTATGATCTGAGTTCATCAGTGTTATATCACCGTTTCATTCAATCCGGCAATCTTCGAAGGTTAAAGATCGACTAATCATCCACTTCAGAAAGCAAGATGAGCAGAGCGTCTTGAGGACATACGAACCATAGCAGAGTCGAAACTCAGTGGGACCCTGTTTCCACATTGTCATTAGGATAGTTCTCTTTTTATAGCGATCACCTCTTTTCAGGGATCAGCTTCCTGATGCCCTCGCCTATTCCTGGCACAAATTTTCTCCCCAGTAAGAGTCGAATAATTCAGTTAAAGAGCCTCTTTATTTTTCATTTATCAGTTTGTTTGCAAAAATGTCCGAATTTTTGATAAAACATATTGCATATGAACATAATGGTGGCTTTTGCAGATGATTTGCACAGGAAAACATTTAAAATTGCTTTGAATGTGCTTAATCCCGGACGGTGAATTCAAACCGAGTAATTCCCCCGAGGCATACGTGTATTTTTGGTTGCAGGTCACAGGAACCGGATGCCAAGTCATGAATCCTCATCCCCAAGCGGTTGACAAAGTCTCTCCTCAGCAGAGCATGTTCCCCAACAGAGTTGACAGTATCCAGACTGTCTATCCCCAGTAGAGTTGACAGTATCCAGACTATATATCCCCAGTGGAGTTGACAGTGTCAGACTGTATCTTCCTAGCAACAGCGGAGTGGTTGCATACCCAACGGACAAGAGGGTGGTGTTCCCAGTGTTCATCTCATCCCCAGCAGATTATTTCTAACATATTTGTTCTAATCCCCAGCTAGAGGACGATTAGCAAGTTCATATCCCCAGCAAAGGTCGTTTCCTACGACATTTCCCCAGGAAGTGTTTTCCCCACAGACTCTCCTCACAGAGCCTCGCCGAACCAAGTTTCCATAGTTGATACTCCCCCCGCAAGGTCAACTTTTCAAGCAGCCAATTTATTTTTGGTGGCTCATTGGTCCCGGCAGACGAATCATTCCCCACAGAGCATTCAAGGATTGATACAGCGATCTGTTCCCTACCGGAGTTTGCTTCCCCAAGCAGATTTCTTTTTACACCATGCATAACATTTGCATTTGCATGCATATCATATCAAGCATACACATAAGCTGATAAACAGGTTCTTCCAAGCAGACTGAAGAATTACTTTACAACCAAGGTCATGAGATCCAGCCAGAGGATCAAGCGTGAGTGATCCAGCCTGAGGGTCATTTTGAAGATTCAGCCTGAGAATCGTTTTCCCGTGATCCAGCATGAGGGTCACTTTTTGAAGATTCAGCCTGAGAATCGTTTTCCTGTGATCCAGCATGAGGGTCATTTTTGAAGATTCAGCCTGAGAATCGTTTTCCCAAGAGCCAGCCTAAGGCTCAATTTGAAGATTCCCCAGTGAAGTCGCCTACAAGCTTTATTTCCCCAGCAAGCCTAAGTCTAATTGAGGAGTCGTTACAACATGTTCTAGCCCGAAGAATATGTACGAAGCCCAAAAGTGGAATATGCTCGAAGCTGCATATCTAATATGAAGGTTGGGTGTAGATTTCAAAAGAAGGTCAACCAGCGCATGCCTCAGATGCGGGATCCTAATGACGGGAATTTATCATCAAAACAATCCAGATCTAGCCAGAAGATCGAAGTAGATTCAGCCAGAGAATCGAAACAAAGGAGATCTAGCCAGAAGATCGAAGAAGATCTAGCCAGAAGATCGAAGTCAGGTCTAGCCCGAAGACCGGAAATAGATTCAGCCAGAGAATCGAAACAATTCAGATCTAGCCAGAAGATCGAAATAGATTCAGCCAGAGAATCGAAACAAAGGAGATCTAGCCAGAAGATCGAAGAAGATCTAGCCAGAAGATCGAAGTAGATTCAGCCAGAGAATCAAAGGAAATAGATTCAGCCAGAGAATCGAAACGAAGGAGATCTAGCCAGAAGATCGAAGAAGATCTAGCTAGAAGATCAAAATCGTATCCAGCCCGAGGATCAAAATTAATATCCGACTAGAGGACTAAATTGAGTATAGGTTCAGCTAGAGGATCGACACTCCAGATCTAGCCAGAAGATCAAAGTCAGGTCTAGCCCGAAGACCGAAAATGGATTCAGCCAGAGAATCAAAGGAAATAGATTCAGCCAGAGAATCGAAACGAAGAAGATCTAGCCAAAAGATCAAAATCGTATCCAGCCCGAAGATCAAAATTAATATCCATCCAGAGGATCGAAACTCCAGATTAAGCCAGAGGATCGGAAGAAAAATAAACAGCGCGGTGTATTTCCGCGTTTTTGTGGTGTTCTCGGAGCGCAAATTTTCGGTCTATCTTTGGTATTTAATCACAGCTCACCCCGTTTGTCTGATAAGCTGTTCGCTTTCATCCTACTCGGGTTAGCTGATGTTTGAATAGGGGCAGCTATAACACCCCAAAATTTGCCCTCCTCATTCATGCATTCATTTAGCATTTCATATTGCATTTCATCATGTCAATCAGAATTAGATCAAAAAAAAACGAAAAAAAAAAAAAAAAAAAAAAAAAAAAAAACGAAAAAAAAAATAATTTTTTACAAAAAAAAATAAAAAATAAAAAAATAAAAAATAAAAAATTTTAATTAATTAATTAATTAATTAATTAAATAAATAATTAAATAAATAAAATATAATAAATTTTTTTTGGACTTGGACCTTTCTCAAAAGCCCACTAAGCTACCAATATTAGCCTATAAATACTAGAGTTTCATTGAAACAAAAGCCACACAAAGGGGGATTTTGAAGAGAAGCAAAATACTCTGAGGTTTCCTTAGAACAAAACCCTGAGGAAAAAGATAGTGAGAGAAGACCTAACGGAGTTCAGAGCAGCCTCCAAACCGCGAAGGGAACTCAACTACACAGAATCACCTCTGGCTCACATAAACCCTGAAGATTGTTTTGTAAACCTCACGGGTGCAACTCAATTTCAATCAAGCTCTCCAATCAGGTTTGCCATTATTCCCATTACCTTTACCCATGGGTTTAATATGTATATGAATGTATAAACAATGCCTTGAATGTTTAACCGTTTAATTTTTGAGTGTATGCCACAGGGTTTGAGGTTTCTGAAACCATACTGTTATTCATGAAAAAAATGCTTATGATGTTTCACTAACCCTTTTGTTGAATTTTTGTGAGGGCTCACATGACTTTTGCAGGGATAACTTGCGTGGTTTCCCACTTTATTTGTGGGATAACCCCTGGAGGTTTATTCCGATTACCTGTACTGACTCACTTTTCTTTGATGGTACCAGCTTGAGAGATCTCTGGGTTTCTTACTCCTCTAATTGCTGTTACTTCGGATCTTTATCCGAGTGGTACTTTTATATTTTTCCTGCATTTTACTGCTTTCCTAGCTGGAAGACCTCGATAGGAGGCAACGTTTGAGCCCCTTGGTGGCATTTTACTTTGAGATACATGTTTTGTGTTTTGTATTCATATCCCTGCAGGTAGCGCGGTTCCTTCGTCAAGGACTGCCTTTTTGCCCTCGAGCATCCCAAACCCTAAAACCCAAAGCAACACGTTAACTCCTTCTACTACAGGCGAGTAAGTCTCCAAAGGTCGAGCATCCAGTAGATTGCGTAGTAACGTTGTTCGCCCAAAACCCAATCCATAACCCCGTAGTTAGCCCGTAGTTAGCCGAACTACGGCTTGCTCTGATTCTCATTCCAGATGAGATACGTAGGCATAAGACGCGATGTCTTAGCGAGCACACATCCCAACCCATAGGTCAGCCGAGCTACGAAGACTCTGATTCTCATATTCAGATGAGATACGTATGCAGTGGATGCGACATCCGCGTGAGTCATTTTCATTTAACCCTTTTTTTTGGCAAACAGCACAAGATAAACTCACACCCTTTAGACAAGAACTACAAAAGTGGATCCCGTAGAGTACTACGGATGCGTAGGGGTGCTAATACCTTCCCTTCGCATAACTGACTCCCGAACCCAAGATTTGGTTGCGAAACCCCGTCTTGTCCTTTCCTTTTTCAGGTTTACTTCGAGCGTTTCCTTTCCCTCCCTTGGGATAAATAACGCACGGTGGCGACTCTTCTGTCTTTTTCTTTCGCCAGTTGTTTTTTTTTCGCACTGTATTTTTCAGGTTGCGACAATGATTTTTGCACTTTACCATTTCCCTTATTCATGTTTTGTCTAGAATTGAGATAGGTGAATTGAGAAAATGCCAAACGCTTTTGAACCATTTGAATGTCCTAGGTAAATCCTTGTTTCAATCTTTTGTGTCATTGCTTTGGTTGTAGGGGTGGAAACTTTTGTTTAGGGACAAACAAAATGCTAAGTTGGGGAGAGTTGTTAGGGACCAATTAGTACTACTTTTTATATCATTTTATTGGTCCCTTTTACCAAGTTTTGATGTAATTACACACTTTTGTTCTCACTATTTTGTATAAATGCAATTAGGTTTAATTTATTTTGTTTTGAATAGTTATTTCACATTTTTGTTAATTTTGTAGAATTTTTGGATGAGAAGGCTTTGGAATGCAACACCACATCTTGGATGAATCTTGCCAAACAAGGAAGCTGGATAAGCAACAGTTCGTGCCGCGAACTGCCTTCACGCCGCGAAGGCTGCGAATCCAGCAAGCTGACTGAGGGTCAAAAGTGTTGTCTTGCAGAAAAAGCTTTTTACCATTTTGATGTCTGCTTGGAATTTCTTTTCTGCTTTGGATGAGAATAACCAATTAAGGAAATGTCAACCCTTTTGGTAGAAAAAATGAAATTATTCTAGGGCATTCATTCACTACTATTCACACATTGATATTGAGAGATTTTGTAAGAGAGAAAAACAGAGTTCTTCTTCTTTAATATTCTGCTTTGTAACAATGATGATGAGGAGCTAAACTCCCTTTTGTCATGATTGGAGGTAGTAGTTATTCTCATATGTTTATGTATTCCATTTGATTTATATATATGATAAAGATTGTTGATGTATTGAATACTGTTTTTGCCCTAAGTTGAAAACCAGATTTGAGTAGTTGTCGAGAGAGATTATTTGAGTCTTGACATAAAACAGATTTTCAAGTAGTGAATAAGTTGTAGAGATAGATTTATTCATTACTTTTCTTTGGTATTAAACATTAAAGATTGCTATATTGATAGTTAGGTGGAGAGATCGTCTAAGGATCAATATAGTGATTATCACAATATCATTTAGACATAAATGACTTTGAGAGGATACTTGAACATCATCAATAATCTTAAATCTATATAGTTATCATAAGGAAGCATAAACATTTGAAATAGTGAACTCCAATCTTGCCAAGCTTTTATATTAGATTAAAACCATTTTACTGTTTTTAGTGACATTTACTCACAAGATAACTTTCCAACCAAAACAACCTTGTTACTTTCTAAACTTACAATATTTGGATTATAGAACGGCGGTAATATCAACCAATCTCTGTGGATACGATATAAAAATATTTGCCGAAGATATACTTTTCAACAGGCCACAAAGAGGAATAGAAATGGGGAGAAACTGACAATCCATATGAGTAATACACTCAATGGGACAGAGGCTCTGGGGGCTCTTATGGGGATAAGAGAGAGGGATAAAAACACGTGAGCAGGGCACGACTCAAAGCTTGGGGGATAAAATTCCAAAGGGAATAAATCAATTAGAAAGACCCGAACTGACTCGAAAGCACATTATTGGGGAATATGCCAATACAGCAGAAATTATCCATAACGGATACTTCGGATAAAATCCGGACTCCAGATGGGAACAATCCACTAAGGGACTGCGCTGGGGAGAAACCAGGATGAGGTATTACCGGTTACTGGGTAATAAGCTCAAGGAGACATGTGATTCGAACACCGGTATGAGGGTGAAGGAACAACATGCTCGGGGAGAATGAATATCGAAGACCGGTATAAGGGTGAGAGATATCAAACATCCGAGATCATCTGAGGAAGACCTAAAAAAAGGTACATTTCAGCTCAGGAAAATCTGACTCCGCAACGGACAAAGGTCATAATATGGAGCAGAAGGGAAGGAACACCAGGGATGCCGGTTACTGGGCATATAATAGGTGACCAACCAAAGCGTGAATTGGGGAATATTCCCAAGACACTCATCATCCAAAAAAGGGCTTAAAAGCAAACTCGATTATAGGATGGACATTCGATTCCAATAAAAAGGGATACAAATCTTACTCGACTGGGGAAGAGCAAAGGACTTCGACTAGAGAGTGCATGAGATATATTATCTATTACCGTCAGAACATAGATAATATACTCGCATGGAAGATTATCCACAACCGGTTACTGGATTAATAAAGGATAAATCGACCGAAGAGAGAGGACATCGACATACCGAGAACTAGGTACATAATGATGACCAATCCAGGGGAGAAACAATCATTATTAACAAAGGGTAAATGAGATATGACTCGCTGGGGATAAATTGCTTTATCGGAGCAATTATCCAAGAGATATATTTCCGGTTATTGGGAGATATGCTCAAAAAGGAAAGGGGTGAAGGAATATCAATACCGAATATTGGATAAAGATAACCGTCAAGGAAGGGATTACATCTACCGGATACTGGGTAGAAAACCACGAAAGAGTAACCGTCATCGATTAGGATGGACAAAAGGTTAACTCTGCAAGGGGATGAAAATAGGGTTTATAACTACCGGTATAAAGGGCAGAAAACCACATACTCCACCGGGGAAAAGATGGATAATTACTGGCTACTGAGCAACTTATTCATCTATACCACAGGGGAGTGCAGGAAACAGTCAAAAGAGGCCAGTCTAAGATCAAACTAGATAGGCACTATGAAACAAGGCTTGTCCCTATGAGGATATAACTCAATGGGGAATTCCATCCCAATATATGTGTTGGGAGGAAACAGAAACAACCATCTTCCACGAGGACACATCTCGGTAGGGAATATGGAAAGAAGGATAAACACTTTCTGCTAAAGGGGCTGACTCAGACATCTGCTTGGAGAAATATATTACCGACTGGCAGTGGATAACAAACAAAGATATATGGCAAAGAGTGCAACATGAATGTTTGAAAATTATATGTACACATGCATGGTTTATGTATGATGAATGCTGACAAACAGACATTTTAACACAAACAAGGTCCAAAGAATAAGTACACAAATATCAGGTACTACATCTCAAGAGAGAAAGCCAGGCCCAGTGAAAAGATATCCAATCTGATGAGGGGCAAGAGATACCAGGAAACAAAGATTTCTGCAGGGGAATGAGCATCCATCATTCCAACTGGGGGTAAAGTCATTGCATAGATGAATTCTGACATAGAAGCAACTCTACCGAGAAAGTTATCAAAAGGGAGGATGGATCTCTGAAAGGGAGCAACCATAAACCAGAAGCTGTCAAAGATCACCAGATACTGTCCTACTAATGAGATCATATCTGCCGAGGAGGAAAGATCACTACTCTACTGAAGGAAGGAGTGATGAATAATCTTACCAAAACACTTTGCTTGAGAGAAAGAGCCACAAGAGGCTCCGGAGGAAGAGGACATGAGCATGCCAGGAATATGAACAAACGCTTTACCCTGTCGAAAATCTTACCATCCTTGGGAGAGCACTGCAGGCATTCCCAGTATCCCTATGTCATTGTGAATGTTCACTTTGTTTAAAAACAGATTATGAAAATTTTGCTTATTTAAAACAATGATATTTTTTTCAATTAAAACATGCAAAACATTTGTTGAATAGAAACAAATAAGAGCGCAAATAATTGGATAAAGGCTCAAATTTATTCGACGGAATGGTAGTCTGCAAATGGCAAGACTCCATAAATCTTTACAAATTTGAAATTGGTGATATATATTGGAAAAGGGCTACATTGAACATAATGACCATTTCTCCACCAATTCTGAATCCGATGTATTTGAAGCTTTGGTTGATAATGAATGAGCGAGAATCTCTGACGGGTGACAGTTGTAGAACAAAGTCTTGTCAGGACGCAGTTACTTGCCAAATCCCTATTTTTTTGCCTAGATTGCCCCAGGGTAAGGTACTCAATCTAGAGGGTTACATATATTCAATTTTTATATGTCTCTAATTTTTGCCTGGATCGCCCTTTCGGGTTTTCAATCCACCGAGACGCTCATTTTTGCCTAAGTCGCCCTTTCGGGTTTTCAACTTAGCGAGCTATTCTGTTTTTATTTTAGGCGAAGTATTTCTTGACTGCATCTGAATTCACAGGATGAGTGCAATCCTCCCCATCCATAGTTGTAAGTATCAAAGCACCGCCTGAAAAGGCTCTCTTAACAACATATGGACCTTCATAGTTTGGAGTCCACTTGCCCCTGGAATCGGGCGTGAAAGACAAGACTTTCTTGAGCACAAGGTCACCCTCTCGGAACACACGAAGCTTGACCTTCTTATCAAAAGCTTTCTTCATTCTTTGTTGATATAATTGACCATGGCACATGGCAGTCAATCTCTTTTCTTCTATCAAATTCAACTGGTCATAACGACTCTGGACCCATTCAGCATCAGTCAACTTGGCTTCCATCAAGACTCTCATTGATGGGATCTCCACCTCTACTAGGAGCACAGCCTCCATGCCATAAACGAGAGAGAAAGGGGTTGCCCCTGTTGAAGTGTGAACAGATGTGCGATATCCATGTAAAGCAAACGGCAACATCTCATGCCAATCTTTATACGTGACAACCATCTTCTGGATAATCTTTTTGATATTCTTATTAGCAGCTTCAACAACCCCATTCATCTTGGGTCTGTAAGGGGAAGAATTATGATGCGCAATCTTGAACTCGCTACATAGCTCTTTCATCATCTTGTTGTTCAGGTTAGATCCATTATCAGTAATGATCTTATCTGGCCCACCATATTGGCATATGAGTTGATTCTTGATAAACCTCACGACCACTTGCCTGGTCACATTATCATATGATGCTGCTTCAACCCACTTAGTGAAGTAATCAATTGCTACGAGAATAAATCTGTGTTCATTGGACGCTTTTGGTTCTATCATGCCAATCATGTTAATTCCCCACATGGAGAAAGGCCATGGTGATGAAATCACGTTCAGAAGTGTCGGGGGAATATGAATCTTATCCGCATAAATCTGACACTTATGGCATTTCTTCACATATTTGCAACAGTCAGACTCCATTGTCAGCCAATAGTAGCCTGCTCTCAACATCTTTCTAGCCATGGCATGTCCATTGGAATGAGTACCAAATGAACCTTCATGGACCTCAGTCATTAACAGGTCTGCTTCGTGTCTATCCACGCATCTGAGCAGCACCATGTCAAAATTTCTCTTATAAAACACATCACCATTGAGGTAGAAACTGCCCGCCAATCTCCTCAAAGTCTTCCTATCTTTCACAGATGCCCCAAGTGGGTAAATCTGGCTCTGAAGGAAACGCTTGATATCATAATACCACGGCTTATCATCTTTCACTTCTTCAACTGCAAACACATGAGCTGGTCTGTCCAAGCGCATTACAGTGATATTGGGAACTTCATTCCAAAGTCTAACCACAATCATCGAAGCAAGTGTAGCAAGAGCGTCTGCCATCTGATTCTCGTCTCGAGGAATATGATGGAAGTCAATCTTAGTAAAGAACGTTGAAATCCTCCTCGCATAATCCCTATATGGAATGAGGCCAGGCTGATTCGTTTCCCATTCACCCTTAATCTGATTAACAACGAGGGCCGAATCACCATATACATCAAGATGCTTGATCCTTAGATCAATGCACTCCTCCAATCCCATAATACAGGCCTCATACTCAGCCATATTATTCGTGGATTTGAAAGTTAGCCTTGCTGTAAAAGAAAAATGTGTGCCCTGAGGAGTAATAATTACTGCCCTAATACCATTTCCATATTGATTTACAGCGCCATCAAATACCATGCTCCAACGGGAACCAGGCTTTGGCCCTTCATCGAGCGTAGGCTCATCACAATCTTTCATTTTCAAATACAGAATCTCCTCATCTGGGAAATCATACTGAACTGACTGATAATCCTCAATCGGCTGATGTGTCAAGTGGTCAGCCAAGATACTACCTTTAATAGCCTTCTGAGCTCGATACTCAATATCATACTCAGATAACAACATCTGCCAACGGGCAATTCTCCCTGTTAAGGCAGGCTTCTCGAAGATATACTTGATTGGATCCATTCTGGATATCAACCAAGTCGTATGATTTAACATATATTGGCGTAAGTGCTTAGCAGCCCAAGCCAAAGCACAACATGTCTTCTCAAGCATTGAGTATCGAGACTCACAATCAGTGAACTTCTTGCTCAAGTAGTAAATAACATATTCTTTCTTTCCTGATTCGTCTTGCTGACCAAGGACACAACCCATGAAGTCTTCAAGGACAGTCAGATACATAATCAACGGTCTTCCTTCCACGGGCGGAGTGTCGCAACCTAAAAAGGGAATGCGAAAAAACAATCGGCGAAAAAAGAAATGACAGAAGAGTCGCCACCGTACGTTATTTATCCCAAAGGAGGGAAAGGAAACACTCGAAGTAAACCTGGCAAACGGAAAGGAAAAGACAAAGTCTTGCAACCAAATTTTGGGTTCGGGAACCGATTATACGAAGGGAAGGTATTAGCACCCCTACGCATCCGTAGTATTCTACGGGATCCACTCTTGTTGTTCTTGTCTAAAGGGTGTGGGTTTATCTAGTGTACTATTTACTAAAAGAGGGGTCAAAAGAAAATGACTCGCACGGATGTCGCATCCATTGCATACGTATCTCATCTGAATATGAGAATCAGAGTCTTCGTAGCTCGGCTACCTATGGGTTAAAGAGGAGTGTGCTCGCTAAGACATCGCGTCTTATGCCTACGTATCTCATCTGGAATGAGAATCAGAGCAAGTCGTAGTTCGTCTAACTAGGGGTTAAGGGTTGTGTTTTTTAGATGAACGACGTTACTACGCAATCTACCGGATGCTCGACCTTTGGAGACTTACTCGCCTGTAGTAGAAGGAGTTAACGTGCTCTTAGGAGAAGAAAAATCAATGAGTTTGTTGTGTTTTAGGAATGCTCATGCAAAAAGGAAGTCCTAGACGAAGGAACCGTGCTACCTTAATTGACATACAAATGAGAGACTATACAAAGCCTAGCAACCCTATGGGGAGACGATCACACTATACAAAACAAACATGCATAAAGTAAACAGCCAACAAGGGGGCTCAAACATACATGGGTAGGGCTTTAGTAAAGAGGGGTCATATCAACCTCGACAAACAAGCCATGGAAAGGTAATCAAATGGGCTCTTAACCACCGACACTGAACGTCAGGGTGAGCAGATCAGAAGGGTAATGAGGATAAGACCTCGTAGCTCTTAACCCTGGACAGGGTGAGCTCATGACAAAAAGTGGGGATTCAGAAAGGTGGAACCTTCTCCACTGACCGACCGGACAAAAGATCTTGGGCTTTGGTTCTGAAACATCGACACGTAGTGCGAGCATAAAGAACGACACACTGAATAACGGGGGATTGACTACTAATCCCTTTTATCCGTCAATTGCCTCTTCATGGAGGTCTTTAGCACTGGTGCCTCTTCTCGGAGGTCTTTGGGCACAAAAGTAAACAAACAAAAGAAAACATTGCCTCCTGTTGAGGTCTTCCAGCTAAGAAAGCGATAAAATACGGAAAAGATGTAAAAGGGATCAAGAGATCTACCATACAGATAAAGATCCTAAGTAACAGCAACTAAAGAAACAAGAAACCCAGAGCTCTCTCAGGCTGGCACCATCAAAGAAAACAAATCAGCAAAGCAATCAGAATAAATCTCCAAATGGTATCCCACAAATAAAGTGGACTACCGAGCAAGCTATCTATTCAAGAGTCATGTGAGCCCTCAGAAAAACTCAACAAACAGGTTAGAGTAACAAGATAGGGTGCAATCAAGAGTGGCACCAAATCATAATGTAACCACATGAATCATGCCATTAAAATTCCCAAAAAGCTCACAAGAAGCAACCAAGGGTAGGAGGCCTAACCCTCTTATCAAACCAATGCATCAAAAGGGTATCAAAACTCAAAGTCAGGGGGTAAGGATCCACACATCAAGACGTGACATATATACTAAAACATGTGCCCGGAGGCAATAGAAAGCATGTCATAACAAAGCGTGAAACAGATTGGAGAGCAAACAGAAAAAATCAGCTATTGTCGCAATCGCTAGTGCTTCGCCTAGCGAAGGCTTAGCGAAGCTTCGCTGCAGGCTCGCCTAGCGATGCGGCTAGCAAATGCCTGCGGGTTCTGGATTTTCCATGGATAACAGTATGATTTCAGAAATTAAGTGGTCAAACATTCAAGGCATTGTTTTACACATTCATGCATATCTAAACCCCCATGTGAAATCTAACTATACCCACTCTCCCGGATTCAACCATAATTCCTCATACATTCGAAAATTTCAAATTGAAAGCATAAAGTAAAGGAAATAGGGCAAACCTGACTGGAGAGATCGAAAGAAATTGAATTGCGCTGTTGGTTCGTAGAACAATCTTAGGGTTTATATGAGAGGGAATTGGTTCTTTGCAGATGAGTTCCCTTCAGTCTCTGGAGGTTGCTCTGAATTCTGTTAGCTCTTCTCCCTTTGTTCTCTCTAGGGTTAGGTCAGGTCTCTTTCTTTTGGAGATGGAAGTCTAGAATTTATAACCTGATTTTCGTGGCTTGGTGGGCTCAAATGAGAGGTCCAAGTCCAAGATTCTGCTGTTATATTTTTCAAAAACGCGTGCGCTTCGCCTAGCGAGCATGATAGTTCAGATTCGCTAAGCGAACCACGCCGCTCGCCTAGCGAGCATGACAGCTCAGGCACAAACTTTTTCTCCTTCGAGATTAGTGTGATGAATAGACCCCATTTGAACATGTTGGAAGTAACTCAAGTCATTCCCTTGTGTTGACTGACCACCCAGATAGAACCCACAAAGTGTCTTGGATGACGTTCAAGCTTCTTGGATCTGATTCTGATTGATATGATGCAATGCAATATGAAATGTTAAATGACCTAAAAATGAATGCATGAATGAGGGGGGAAACATAATCCCATGCTTCCAGGAAAAATGAAGGGTAAATTTTGGGGTATTACAGCTGCCCCTATTCAATCAACTGGAAACCCGAAAAGATGATAGCAGCGGCTTTCGCACTTTCGAGGTATCAGGGGATTGAATACAATAAAAGCCTGAAAATTTAAACTGAAGTGAAGTGAAGTAACAATGCATGTCAGAATCGACAAGGAAGTGGTATTTAAAGAAGAATTCGTCTGGTACGGTGAGAGTCGGTCTGAATACCGAAAAAGAATATTAACCTGGATACCAAAATAAATGGTAACACCGAAATAACCATGGCATGAATGCCGCTCATCAGTCTGAATATTGGAAATGACTTCGATCTGAGCATCTAAAGATATGAGATTATTGATATCGGTCTGAACACCGAGAGGCTGGCCCGAATGCCACTTCGGTCTGAATACCGGAAAAACTGGCCTGAATGCCACAAGTTGCGTCGACCTGAACGTCGAAAACTTCTTCGATCTGAACATCGAAAAACTGGCCTGAATGCCTCTTCGGTATGAATACCGGAAAACTGGTCTGAATGCCACAAGTTGCGTCGATCTGAATGTCGGAAACTTCTTCGATCTGAATATCGGAAAACTGGCCTGAATGCCGCTTCGGTCTGAATACAGGTGTAGCGGTGTATTCGTCGCTATATGGTTTATTGATTAAACCATAAGCAAAGCATACAATGAATTCGAGTCGCCACCGCACTTTTATTTATCCAAAGGACTGGCTAAAAAGCGAACAAAAGCCTAAGAAGTTTTACGCGTAGAAAACTAATAAAAAGATCAGAGAGTCTGGGTAAGGGGTAAATTACGCAATGGGAAGGTGTTAGGCACCCACTACGTCCTAGGTACTCCTAGGGAGCCCTTTTCACACTTGTTGTATAAAATTGTTATTTGTTATGAAATATTTATTGTGCAAACATGATTGGGATGATGAGAAAAGAATATACAATTTAATTATTTTTGTGTTCGAACGGATGAACTCGTTGCCTACGTACCTTCCATCAAAGGTAAGGATCAAAACGCCGTAGTTCGGCTAAAAGATTTCCAAAAGTTAGTGGATTTAATTTTAAACACAAGCCCTAAGGTCTTTCATTATCAATGGGAGAAAACTCAACCAAGACCAACATCCACCATGCGAGGATAGCTTCGACGTACTAGAGGGGTTAACCCTGTTTTCAGTACGGAAGTCTTATAGTCGACTCACTAAGGATAGGGTAAGATTTACATCAACCACAATGATAATTGAAACCTATGGCTAATGTGTGAAAACTTAACAAGAATGGGCAAAGCCACAAAACAATTGAATGAGTGAAGTTAATTGATTATGAGTATTCATGAAAGTAGGGTCAAAGTAGAATTAAGATTGATTCAAAAGAAGTATTATGAAATGGAGTTTAAAAAAAGTCAAGGACTTGGGGTCCAGGTTTTTAATTTAAAAGCATGAAGTTGTTTGCACAATATTTATCTCAAGTTTTGAAAGCAATGTGTGAAAAGGTTTAGGACAAAATGGGATGAATGGATGAGGATGGATTGTAAAACTTCCTAGGAGGTTCACTTCTTGAAATCATATAGAAGATGATTCAAGTGGGTCCTTTGGAATAGGCAATGAGCAATAGCAAAATAAGCAAACAAATGATACCGGATGCCACTCAATGGCCTTACTCCAATCTCACAAACAAAAGCGGATACCGGATACCAATAGATGGATTTACACCAATCTCCTAAACAAAGAAACGAGGATATCGGAAGCCAATAGATGGACTTATTCCAATCTCCTAAAACAAAACGAAACTTGGATACCGGATGCCAATCTGTCTGGGCTTATACCAATATCCAACATATGATCATAGGAAAGCAAATGCCAACTTGCAGGGACTTACAATTGCATCCTCACATACAACACACAAATGCATCAAGCAAAGAGAAGATGAGTGGCCAATGAAATGGTCTTATACTCACTTCCATATCATAGGAACAAATGGCCGATGAATGGTCTCACAATTGTCCTCAATGGGTAAACAACAAAGATATGTCACAAAGACAGATGAGATGATCATGCACTAAAGAGCAATTAATGATGATAAATGCACAAAACAAATGCAAGCAGACATGTACAAATGGATCAAGTAATTAATCAAACAAAGTCATTCAGCACACACTATAACCAAACAATGAGGCTCACACAAAGGGTTAGGCATTGAAGCCAACTGGAATAGGGTTAATGGTGCTCTTAACCTTGACATTGAGAGCCAAGGTGAAGCAGATGAAAGGATATGAGGGGTGTGCCTCATGCTCTTATCCCAGGTCAGGGAGAGCTTTGAATATCAGAAGGTGTGGGAGTTCAGAAAGATGGAACTCTCTCCACAAGTTAGACTCTATAGATCTTGGGTTTTTACTCACTATGCATCAACACAAGTAGTGTGAGCAAGGTGAGTGACTCACAGAATAGTAGGAGATAGGTTACATATCTCTTGGATTCTACCAATTGCCTTATTTAAAGGACTTTTCCTGCTTAGGACAAAAGTAAACAAGCACAAACATCGCCTCTTAAGGAGGACTTCAGACAGTTGCCTGGCCAAGTAACAGGCCAGGTCTTCCAGACTACATGAAGTAAGGAAATTATACCTCAATGCAAATTTCTTATCAAGCAAAACAAAGCAAAGTTCACAAGGAACTAATAGCAACTAAAGTACCTGAAATCAGTCAAGCACAATTAGTATACCAGACACAAAGTTAAAACAAAACAGCATAAGCCAACAGACAATACAGTCAAGCATATGTGCAAAGCAACAAGCTCATAACAAGTGAGCTAGGCAACCTAAAAAACAAACAAGTTAGTTCATGATAAACAATCAAACTCATTCAACTTGTATTGATCTCTTTGAAGCATTTGTTGCTTAACCTGAAAAACCAAGCTTAAACATGAGTGACAAGACCACTAGGACAAGCCTAGGGTCAAAAGGAGATAAAAAGTTTAAAACAACAAGGGACAAGTGCCCAAAGTCAAGACAAATCAATCAAGAATCAAACCTAAATTGTTTCACATTCATATCATTCATCATTATCATTTCACAAACAAATTAGGTCAAAACATGTCATATAGAACCTCAAAGAAGTCAACAGAATGATTCAACTCAAACCCAATCACAAACATTTCAATAAATTCTCAAATTATTCAAGATCAAACATCATCCATAACATGATAAGCATACCAAATTTCAGCTCATTTGGATTAAGGGAAGTAGGTCAATGAAAATCAGAAAGTCAAAGCAAGTTCAAGCCAACTCATACAAAGCATCAAAACATGCACCAACTTCAATAAATCATAAAACAGTGACAACATACGATAAATGAATGGGACTAAAACCATGACAAACATTACGATGTCTACAATTCACATGTCAAATTTCATGTCCATCCAATTAAGCATGAGGATTTCACAAATCATATACAAACATGTGTCACAAAAAGTCAACAAATGACCAAACAGGGGAGAAAATTCCAATCAAATAGGAAATGCCATCAATAATTCCAGAAATATTCACATGTAAACTAGACATCCACAAGTACATTCATGCAAAAATCTAGACCAATTTGAGTTCAATAAGCATGGCAAATAAAATCATGAAGTTGGACATGCATGGTGTGACACAAATTGTCACACCCCTAATCAAAAAATCATATCTCATAAACCAGCAATGATAAATTCACAAACTCTACACCAAAATCACCATGAACATGTCTAATTTAAGCACAAAATATTTGAGAGGCATTGGATTAAGTATCATCATTTCACAAACAATTTGGCAAGGCATACATAAAATGGACAACATGAACAAACCCTAGCATATTTTAAAATCCACACATGCAAAAAATCTGGAAAAATCATCATAAAAAACTAGAGATCAAGTGGAGCAATCCACAAAAAATCCCATCAAAATTGGATTAAAAATGAAGGACTTATGATTTTTCTAAGATTGGAGCACAAAATGAAATAAAATTTGAAAAAAGAAATGATTTAATTAAATAATTAAACCGGCAATGGCATAACCGTAATATTTTGGTCCCTTAAGTGAAACGATGCGTTTCACTTAAGGAGGTGTCGCACGCTGATTGGTTCATGGCGATGTAATAGTGGAAAAGCATGCAAACGCGGGTTCCAGCAGCCAAAACATTTTCTGGGTTCATGGACTTAGGGTTTTAGCGCACTGTTCATCATCATCAACAATCGGGATGAACTTTTCTCCCAGAATTGGAAAATGAGCATACCATTCGAATCAGCTAAACATGTACAATACAAATCCAACCCTATTTTTCACTAAATCGAGCTATCAAGAAAGAACCAAGCACAAACATATTTGACAACACAACTTTGAATCCATGTATCTCTCTCAATATTCAACCATTTTCCATGATTCAAGTTTCAAAATAATCAGCATGGAGAGTTCTTTCTAAAGCATAGCATGATTTTGAGAATAAAGAGATTCAAAATCTTACTTGATTTGGAGGGCAGTGATGAAATGAGGTTGTTTGGCTGTGTTGAGCTAAAACAGACGAAGCTTGATGATGCAGTAGGTGAATGAAGATGAAACTTTGGTTCAGCTGCTCTTGAATCCGCTCCAGTTAACATCTGCCATGGAAGCAGCTTAATGGAACAGTGGTCGAAAGTAGCTTTACAGCTGAGATTTGATGCTTGCTATAGCTTCAAAAAGGGTTGCAGATGGTGGCACAAAGCTCAGGCACACGGGTTCTATGAAGATTTTTCAGAAAAAGTTCAGAAATAGAAATGAGTGTTTTGAGAGCAAAGGAATTTTTGATCTGTTTTTGAAAGAGTGGCTAGGGCTTTTGCAGCAGAAAATGTGAAATATATACTGTGTTTAGTGAAGCTAAGTTTGGTTAATGAAGTGGTAAACCAATTTAGCTCAAAATGAAATGTTTTTACCAATTTGCTAAAACCACTCAAAAATGCATGGGGTGCATGTGACTGCACGAAATTGGGCCTTAGACATACCCCAAATATGATTTCTAGTCAAGTTCAATTGGTAGAAAGTGTAGCAAATGGCTATTTTGAAAGTCAACTTTTTTACCTTTCCTTTTTAATTCAAGTCAACTATGGTTGATTTTTGGTGAATTGTGATGAAAGATTTGGATAGAGCACATCAAATATGACTTGTAGCAAGAAACCTCACTCAATTTGGCCAAATGGTTTGGAAGATATGCCACTTTGAAGTTCAAAACTTTTTGAGAATGATTTGATCATAACTTGCCAACCACACATGAGAAATGAGTGTTCTTGGACTTTTTGGAAATGGGAGAACAAGATCTTCAACTTTCATGTTGGGAAAAAATTCATTTGAAGCTTGTATGATGATGTAATTTTGAGGAGCAAGACTTTCCATTTTTGGCAAATTCCAATTACAGGTCAACTTTCTATTTTTGGAAATTTCTTGTTTGACTTCAAATTCTTCAATGATGATGTTTGACATGTTATATGAGGCTTATATGGACATGAATGAGACCTCTCAGACCAATTCCCATCATCAAATCACTGATTAAATGCACAGTTGACCACAGTTGACTTTGCTAGGGTTTTGGTTGACTGAACCATGTTCTGATGAATTCCAAACCCTAATCACCTGAGATCTTGATTCCAAATGATGTCACAACTCATATGAACTCCTGATGAGTGATCATGGTGCCCAAATTCTTCAGGAACGGCCACCATCCATTGCTCAATGAATGATTTTGACTGTTTGACCTAGTTTGCTTCAGCTGCAAGTAACATGGTTAGATGACAATATTTTTGTACTTTTGGTTAGTAAACAAATGAAAAGCAATGATATACAAATGAAATACATGCTTGGTGATCAAGAACCACACTCACAAGATACCCACCCACTAGGAGGGAAACAAAGGTATGCAATGATCCTTGAGGCCATGATATGATATGATATAGGCCATGAGGGATCTTAGGGCCAAAATTGGGGTCTTACAATAGGAAAACTGGCCTGAATGCCACAAGTTGCGTCGACCTGAACGTCGGAAACTTCTTCAATCTGAATATCGGAAAACTGGCCTGAATGCCGCTTCGGTCTGAATACCGTAAAATTGGCCTGAATGCCACAAGTTGTATCGACCTGAATGTCGGAAACTTCTTCGATCTGAATATCGGAAAACTGGCCTGAATGCCGCTTCGGTCTTAATACCGGAAAACTTTCGTGCCTGTCAGCATCGGCAGAAATAAGAAAAATGATAAGTGAGGCGGCACGCGGGCCAACGACCTATGCTGGGGATAATAAGTCATGAACATCCTTCAGTCTGAGTACTGGAAACAATTTCTGGCTTATCACTTGGGATACCGAGAACGCCTTATGCTTTACATGCGTATGTTTGAATTTTTCAATGGCGTAATGCTCCATGAAGATGGAAATGCTATGCGATTTGGGATGATGCAATACGGTATGATTCTACATGCAGGGATGCGAAATGCTAGGTTCGAGAGAATGCCAAGCCGAGGAAAGGAATTCTGCTGGGGAAATGATCACAATCTTCTGGACCCTGGCAATGCTGTTGGAGATACACAGCACAATGAACTCTGTGGGGAAATGACCCGCCACCCGGTGTCTGGCAAATAACAGAATATCGAGGCTCTGACTAGGGAGAGAATGGCACTGAAAACTTGCTGTTGAGGAAAGCGGCAGTGGTTCTGGCAACCATAATCTGCGAGAGAGACGACTCAATAGGGGAAGCAAACACCGATACGGTACCGTGACTCTGCTTCAAGGAAAGAGACCATGGATCTAGCGTCGAGATCATCGATCTGGCATCGAATTCTGAGGAGCAGCCGCTTCTGCTGGGAAGATACAACCTGGCACTGTCAACTCCGTTGGGGATATACAGTCTGGAACTGTCAACTCTACTGGGGAGTGTATAGTCTGAAACACAAGCTTGGGGGAGCACAGTAGTGAGAACCTGCTGGGGATTGAAGAATCCAACGCTCGGATCAGCTCTACAGGGATAAGATACCAAATTCCAACTGTTGAGGAAAAACATCCGCGATCACTTGATGGGGACCTTAAGGAAATGTGTAACACCCCGAATTAAATAAGAGGATTATTTAATTAAGTTAATAATATATTTAATAATTTAATTAAATAAATTGAATTATTGGATTATTATTAATATTATTATTATTATTATTATTTGGAATAATAATTGTAGTGGAAAATATATAAGTTGGAATATGGGAAAAAAGGGTTCATTGTTGGTAAAGAGTTTTCACGTGAAACAGAGAAAGCGGCTGAAAGGTGAAAAGTGGAGAAAGAGCACTGTTTGAAGAACGGAAAAGCTTGAAGCTTAGAGACTGCCGGATTATCTCAGGTAAGGGGGGTTTATCGTCGTTTAATGGGTATTATAGATTAACATGTAATGAGTAGTGATAAACCGTCGAATTGACCCTAATTGGGATTTAGAATGCTGAGAAAATTGTGATGAATAAGTTGTATTAAAGCTGTAATTGAGTCCGTAATTGTGTGAGTCGTGTTCCCCCGAACGTATAGCTTTTTACGGAAATTGAATCGGAGGTCCGGAAGTCCTCCAACGGCGGAAAATGCGGGAACTCTGCATTCTGCCTTGTGTTAGCGCAGGGACTGCTGTTTTGCCTGCGTTAACCGGTTAACCCAGGGCGTTAACCGGTTAACACTGTTGTAATTTGTGAAAATGTGTTGTTTTGCCTGCGTTAACCGGTTAACCCAGGGCGTTAACCGGTTAACACTGTTGCGTTTTGCCAGAAAATGTATTTTGTCCTGCGTTAACCGGTTAACCCAGGGCGTTAACCGGTTAACACTGTTGGAAATTAGAAAAATTGATATTTTAAAGTTGTGAATATAATTGGCGATTGGCCTATCACCGTTAATTCTGATGAGTGATTTTGTTGGATTACGTTATGAAGTGTTGATACAAAAATGTTGATAAGTTGTGTTAAAGTTGTTGAAATACTGAGTTGTAGGCATTGGTGAGCCAAAGTTGATTTTAAGTTGATTTTTGTTGGAAACGTTGTGGTGTTGATATTATTATTATGTTGTCGACGGTTTAGAGTCGTGTATGCCATGTACATTCATATGCATTAAGTCGGAGCCTTGCTCACACCACGTTGGCCTGGATTGGCAAAATTTTAAGTTGAAAGTTGAAGGCTTATGCCTTGATGCCCACTAAAATGGCAATGATTTTAAGTTGGGAGTTTTACTCCGAATGGTACCACATGCATGACGAGTCGAGTCTCATTTGAGTTGCATTTTATGTTGTCCTTGAGTATGATACTGAGTTGATAACTGCCGTTGCTGTATGTGTAATCTGATTTGGGTGATGAAACGTGTTAAATTACTTAGCACTACATGATGAATTATAATGCTTATTATATTGATTGAGAGACTCACCCTTACAGTTATTTTTCAGGTAACGAGCAATGAGTCGAGTAGAAGCTAATGCTTGGAGTCTAGTGTAGTCGCTTTAGTGGGTCATGCTCTGATAGATGTAACATCGGGACGGGATGTTTTAATTATTTTGTTGTCGGTTGTTGAACTATTTTTCATGTAATATGTTATACGTTTTAATCGGTTGACATAATTTCTATCCGCTGCGTATTTTTGAAATGTTTTATGGTTGATATAATAAAAGAGCATGACAGATGTTATTTTCGAAGATGTGACACCCTTGTTTTGTGTATTTACTCTGATATATATATATATATACTTGTTGTTGTTATTAAATATTTGGGGTATTTTAGAAGGGTGTTACAAAATGCCCCGAGTGTACCTGTTCTGAATAGAAGATCCAAAGCACTTAAAATTTACAACAATTTTAAATGTTTATTAAGCATGTACCTGTAAAGCTCTTATGTTTCATGATGCAATGTTTATCAAAAATTCGGACGTCATTTTTGCACACAAAACAGTAAAATGAAAATGAACATAGAGATGTACTGAATAACACGATTTTATTGATTGAGTGGCCTCTGAATAGGCATTTACATGAGGAAGCAATCCCTGGAAAGAGGTAATCGCACAAAAGATAAAAACAGAAATTAATCTAATGGCAATGTGAAATGGATTCCTATCGGGTTCCAATTCGGCTATGACTCGCTCGTCTTCAAGATCCTCCAGATGATCAGCTTTTTGAAAAAGGTGATTGGATTGTTTCCTATCCTTCGAGATGAGATTCAGAACGCAGTCATTCGCTTAATCCCTAACTTTTGCCTGGATCGCCCTTTTCGGGTTTTCAATCCACCGGGATACCCATTTTTGCCTAAGTTACCCTTTCAGGTTTTCAACTTACCGGGTGTACAATCTTTTTCCATTTTTAATCCCTAACTTTTGCCCGAACCTTTTTTCATTTTCTTGGTTCGCCGGGATGCCCTTTTTTTTTTGCCTGGACTATTCTTTTTATTGTCCCTCTCCCTATTAAAAATCATAGAGAAAAAATAGTGAACCCTACGAAATAACTTATTTTTTACGATCATCAGAGATGCAATACTCACTTATGAAAATTTTCAATTAAGTAATTCAACAATAATAAATAAAAATAAACGAAGGCTTTGTCGGTGTCTCTAGAGTTCACAGCCTTTAACCTTCCATCTCCTCAGAGGTTGGAGAGGAAACCTTCTCAATTTCACTTTTTCTTCACTTATTTCTAGTGCATAAAAAAGATTACATTCTTGGCTCTAGGAGATATTTCATCATCATACTAGATAAAATGGTTACACCTCTTGTAACCCTACAGTTGGAATTACAGAATAATATGAGGGATTTGAAGAAACATGGAAACACATTGAAAACGGAAAAACCAAACAAAGCAAAACCTTAAGCATTCCACCGCCTTAGAAATGACGCATGAGTTCAAGTCTGTCCAAGATGTCATAATTGGAGATTCCATACCACATCTGCACTCGTCCTGAAATGAACCTGACGCTTTCGATAACTAGATTTAGAGCATTAAGACATGATGATTAGCGATTATGTAGTTCAAATCGATGGAAAACGTTAATGTTTTGAGCAAAATCGAAGAAAATATTTTTAGGATTTCAAAAAGGGGATGAGGAAGAACTCAAACGATGAAGAAGATGGACTTTCACATTTTGATTCTACAGTTTTTTTTAATTTTAAATGAAAAGAGAATTGTTTAAATTGACTTCATGTTTTAAAAAAATTGTTGAATTTTAAATGACATGACAACATTAAAAATTTATCAACTCATAAGTTTCAATGCTACATCTGCAACTAACTTTATGAAGCTTAAGGCATGGTAGAGCCAACTTATATAGATTGGATAGTCTATTTTAAAGGCTCTATTTGTATCTCATATGTATTAAATGTTACATGTTTCGTTAAGACATCTCAATTGGTAGTTGTATAGGAACATCAGGTGCAGAAGTGCGGGTTCGAAATCGTGACATCTCACTTGTTCATCTTTAATAAAATGAACTTTAGTCATTAGGCTACTTAACAAAAAAAGAGGCTATATATAGGATAAAAGTTCTTTTAAGTCCCACATCTCTTAGTTTTATGAATGAAGAGAGAGTCCAAGGCTATATATAGGATACAAGTTCGTTTAAGTCCCACATCGCTTAGTTTTGTGAAGGAAGAGGGAGTCCAAAGAAATATATATGATTCAACTTCTTCATTTCAAGATGCACCAGTCATAAGCACTTTAAACTTGTATTTGACTTTCTTTGTTCTCTTATACGCTTGTATTAGAGTGTTGTGAGATGTAGTTAAATATTTGTTTTGGACGGTGTGATTGTATTGGGGTGGGGGCTCGAGTTAGTTGATGGTATATTATGTGTTGTAATAATTTTTAGTCTTATTCTCTGGTTGTCTATTGACAATGACCGTGGTTTTTTCTCCGGTTTTGGAGTTTCTATGTTATGTTCTTGCGTTGTGATTGTGTTTCTCTTTTTTCTCTATGCTTTGTTTATTTTTTTCCCAACAACTGGTATCGGAGTCTGGTTCGATCCAGGGATAAGTGTTCTTAGTATGCTTTGTGATTGAAGTTTTGTATGATATCTCCCATCAGAAAAGAAGGGTGGTGTTGTGAAAGAGTTGTTGAGCTATAGTCAAAATTTCGTTGTGTAGTTTGGATTAGAGAAAATTGATGGAAGAATTTGACTTGTGGAAAATTCAAGTCAAAGATGAGTTGATATAATCAAGATTACACAAGATGCAAGATTATGTCGGTGGTTGAAGAGCTTCCTACGAACAAGGAAGTTGCATCATAAGTTTTCAACCTGGTTTTCAACATGTGAAAATTCTTGAAGTGATTTACCTTCAAGTGAAGTATACTCTTCTTTAGGTGGAGTATGATTTAAAATTTATGATTGTAAGTGAAGACAATGTGAAAAATTATTGGAGTGGTTTAGTTTCAAGTGAAATTTTTTCTTCATGATAAAATATATAATTGTCGGTGATGACAGTGTGAAATTCTTGAAGTGATTCATCTTCAAGTGAAATATATTTTTCATGAGAGAGTATGCTACTTTTTAAAACTATGATTATCGGTGAAGACAATATGAAAATTCTTGAAGTGGTTAGCTTCAAGTGATTATACTCTTTATGATAGAGTATGATTGTCGGTGAAGACAATGAATGTTTATGTATTCTTTTCAATCAAGGTGGAGACTGTTGGGATTGGTTGAAAATATACATGTTGAAGAAGTTCCACATCACTTAGTCTTGTGAATGAAGAGGGAGTTCAAGGATATATATATATATATATATATATATATATATATATATATATATATATATATATATATATAGGATACAAATTCTTTTAAGTCTCACACCACTTAATTTTGTGAAGAAAGAAGGAGTTCAAAGCTATATATATGATTCAAGTTCTTCAGTCCAAGATGCACCAGTCAAAAGCACTTTAAGCTTGTATTTGACTTTCTTTATCCTCTTATGCGCTTGTATTAGAATGTCATGAGATGTAGTTAAATATTTTTTTTGGATAGTGTGGGTGTAATGGGGGCTTGAGTTAGTTGAATGTATATTATGTGTTCTAACAATTTTTACGTAGTGTTATTTTCTAATTGTCTATTTACAATGATCGTGGTTTTTCCTTCGGTTTTAGAGTT
Source organism: Lathyrus oleraceus (assembly GCF_024323335.1). NCBI lineage: Eukaryota > Viridiplantae > Streptophyta > Magnoliopsida > Fabales > Fabaceae > Lathyrus > Lathyrus oleraceus. The sequence goes on along the minus strand of NC_066585.1, from coordinate 452,511,308 downwards.
TCCACATTATATTCTTGTGTTGTGATTGTGTTTCTTTTTTTCACCATGTTTTTTTCTTTCTTTCATGTTATGAGATATATTTATATAATACTAATAAAAATAAAAAATATTAAAATATATGTAGGTTTGATTTGGTTTTGAAAAATAAATTTAAAATCTCTTCAAAGTATTTTTTTTTAAATAATGTCTAAATATATTAATAATATTAAATTTTATAAGATTTTTCATGTTTTTATCGATATATGATTTTATTTGAAACGATTAGAATTTAAACATCTCTAATTGTGAATAATTTTTTTAATTATCCAGTTTTTAAAAAAAAAAAATCAAAAAAAACTAAATTTTAAAAAAAATTACAAAAATGACCATTTTTGGCCCTAAAATACACATAGGCGCCACCCTAGTTGGCGCCTACCCTTAAGGGTAGGGCAAGTCGCCACTAGGAGTGGCGCCTACCTTTAAAATGTTTTTTCTTTTTTTTTATATTTAATATGTTTTTTTTTAATTTTTTTAAAATTAGTTTAAATTTATTAATTTATATTTATTATAAATTATAATAATTTATATAATTTACAAGATATATATATATATATATATATATATATATATATATATATATATATATATATATATATATATATATATATATATTAATTTAATTTATAAGTAATTAATAGTATTTATAAATTTTTGGGAGAATTAGGGTTAATCATGTTAGGTAGGTATGACCTAATTCCCCCTAAGACTAATTAATCAAGTGTGACACTAATTAGGGTTAAGTACATTGGTGTACAACCTAGATCTTGTCCTATAAATAAAGTGTTAGTTCCTTGCATTTTCTTCACCACTATTTCCTATCACTTTCTCTATCAAGTTGAGTTCATGGCATCCCCCAGACCGTCATCATGGGAGTGGACATCATCAAGGCGCCCGGATCCAGAACCAGTAATCTTAAAAAGGGACGGGCATGTTATTTTCTCGCCTGTGAAACCCCCAATGGAGATGAAATTTTGGAACATCCGTTGGTTGGACCAACTAAAAAGATCCTTGATGTCTTGGTTAGAGGGAGATTATCAACCTGGTGAAGTCATCAGAAGGATTCAGAGGCTTAGAAGAAGTATCTCATTTGAAACTGGAGAAACGGTATGTTCGTGGGTTGAAGTTGAAAGCGACATTGATTGCATCCAAATGATGCATGGATCGGACGACATAGTGTTAACTGTTGTAATTTCCTAGATTTTAAGGGTTGTTTGTGATGTTGTTTGTGTATTTGCTATTGTTGTAGTATTTGTTCTTGTTTTAGTACTTGTTCTTGTTCCAGTATTTGTTTTTGTTTTAGTAATTGTTGTTGTAATGTTAGATGTTTGTGTTTGTTGTTCCAATGTCATCTTCTATTTGGAATAAAAAGTAAACTTTATTGATAAATAGCATTGGTACACATAGTTATGAACTAATACAACTATGTAGTCGAAGTAGATCCATGATATGGACATTTGTTCTTATTATGCCCCAGTTGTCGACATATGCTACACTTCCTCTGCATTTTCTCTACGACGTCCATTTCAGTTCTAATGTGCCTGCTGTTTGGGCGACCACTTTTATTCCGCCGCATCGATTCGTTGTGCCAAACAATTTCCCCGTCATACTCTGGCCAATATGCCTCCAATGCTACCACCGGAAAGGGATTGTCGTTTACATTGAGCAATGTTGCAACTTTGTAGATGGGAGACACTAGCGATAATGCATCGAAGTGGCTGTGTGAACACGCTGCAATGACATGGGAACAAGGCATACGATAGGCCTGAAATTGACCACAGTCGCACCAACGGTCTGGTATTAGGACCCTATACTCTTGTCTGGGCAGCCCTTGGTTGTGGTCAATTGTTTCCTTGACACTAAAAGTGTGGCCATGGCGGTCGAATTCCGTAACCCGATGGCTGCTGGCTTTGGCAGATTCCTGCCTCATAAACTTCATGCAGGCATCACTATATACTTGACTCGTCTGCAACACTTCATGTCAGCGCCTGCCTCTTGTTACGAACAACGTTGCCATCCGAAAATAGGTCGCACTCACCAATGCGGTTACCGGGAGGTTACGTATGCCCTTAAAGACGTCGTTCATTGATTCCACAAGATTTGTTGTCATATGGCCCCACCTCACCCCATCGTCGTATGACCTAGTCCACTTTGCTCTGTCAATGTTATCGATCCACCTCAGAATTTTCCAACACTATTTCCCGGCGGTAGTATTGGAATCCAGGTTGATTTAATGCATACCCTGCGTTTATCAAATTTTGCTTCAAGAAGTTATCCTTGAACTCCCGTATAAAATTTTGAGCAATATGCCTAATGCAGTAGACATGGGTAGACGGGGGGTCATGCCAACCATTTGCTGGATTATTGTATGTACTGTCTATTGAAGCGTGCCTGTCAGAAATCACACAGATGTCAGCTTGTGGAGTCACGTGCATTCGGAGATTCTTAAGGAAGAAACTCCAAGCAGCAGCCGTTTCTCCTTCTACCAATGCAAAGGCTATTGGGAAAATATTAGAATTTCCATCTTGTGCGACCGCCATCAGTAACGATTCTTTGTATTTCCCATACAGCCAAGTTCCATCGACCTGAATAAGCGGCTTGCAGAATGTGAAACCGATGATGCAGGGACGGAATGCCCAGAAAAGTCTATGGAATATTCCATTACCTTCTAGACAAGTTCCGTCAGGGGATTGTGCCGGCAAGGTCTCCATTATAGAAACCGTCCCAGGTGAATACAAATGTAGTGCAGCCAGGTAGCGCGGAAGTTGTTTGTATGATTCCTTCCAATTACCGTATACCAGTTCAATAGCCTTGGTTTTCGCTAACCAAGCCTTTCTGTACGACGGTGTATATTTGAAAACAGCAACACAATGGGAGATAATGGTTTTGACCTTGAGTGACGGGTCAGCTTCAACAAGAGGTATTATGGAATGGCAGATCATATCATGGCTAAGTTTGCGATGATCCTGTGCCATGTTTGTGTTGACGCAAGTGTGAGCTTGAGAAATGGACCCTATCACCCACGCGTTATATTTCTTCTTGTACGATGCCATCAACCTAAACCCACACTCCGGATTTTTGCATAAAATAACGTATCTTTCCGGGTTTGATTTGTTAACATCGTAGTCAACACAGTTTTTCAAGTGCCAATTTTTTATTGCTAACAGGCACTCTTCCTTGGTCCGAAATTGGTCACCCTTCTTTAACTCCTCATCAGACCTCATATATGGGTTGTAGGACATATCTAATGAGGACTCATCCTCACCCAAGTTAAGGGTTGTGTAGTGGGACGACGGTGAGTACCGTTGCGCTATAGGTATTTGTACTTGGTCTTCGTCTTCGGAATCACGGTTCACCAAGTCATCAACCACGTCTTTTGCATCATCAACGACATCGTCTTCAACGGGGTGTTCAACGTCTTGTTCGTCATCAACCACAGGATCAATAACCTGTGACTGAATATTCTGAGTTGGTTGGAATTATTCCAACACAATGTACAACACTATATAGTCGTAACCAGAATACTCATGGTTACGAAACATGTATTGTGCCTCCATGTCATTTTGAATCAATGTCTTATAAAACCTGACTGAGCTATTTTTAGAAAAAAAAAGGTTGTTGGTAAAAAATTTGGGACACAGGTTGTCTAAGTTTGGACTCAATCTTTTTTTTCAGATAAGAGAAGTCAGCTCCTCTATTTAGACAAAAACGAGTGCAATCGGTGTTTCTAAATAGGAAGCCAGACATATCACATTCATAAGTCTCACCATTGACGTGAGCTTTGATTTTGTATTGTGATGAAGATGCCATGATATGTGAAGATTTTGTGAAGATATTGTGAAGATATATGTGAAGATATTGTGAAGATATATCTGAAGATATTGTGAAGATATATGTGAAGATATTGTGAAGATATATGTGAAGATATTGTTAAGATATATCTGAAGATATTATGAAGATATATGTGAAGATATTGTGAAGCTTTTGTGAATACCTTTGTGAAAATTTGTGTGAATACTTATACTCACACATCCACCAAGCCTTCCACACGCATGCCTATCCATCTAATGTTTGTACCAATGCATGCCAACGTAGCCTGCACCTAGCCTGCACCTACTCTGCAAGATTCCCACGCATGCCAACCTAATCAAATGTCTTCACCACCTTCCATTTGGACGATCCCCGGATGCAACAACCATACTTCCAACAACAACAACCACCACAGTATTACCAACAACAACAACCACCACCATATTACCAACAACAACCACCACCACCTTATTACCAACAACAGCCACCACCACCGTATTACCAACAACAACCACCACAACACATGTCCACCCCCAACCAAATCAACACTACATACCACAAACTCAACCCCAATACCATGAAGATTACCAACACCAACCTCAACATTTCCACCACCATCAACAATCCCAACACCTACCACAATATCAATCCCCCCACATCCACCAATCCCAACACTTCCATCATGACGATGTCCCGAGCTCTTCCAGTCCTCCACTTAGCCCCGACACGGGTATACAAGAGGATTACCAACAAGACTACTACACCCCCCAACAAACATTGTTCTTTAACCAACCCGATTCAACCCTCAACTACCAAAGGCCACATTTCGAGGGCGCACCCAACAAGAGTCAGTTTGTCCCACCAAGACAAAGCTTTGAGGGCGCAGAGGGCACCCGCCTTTCCTACAGCACTGAAGGGACTTCAACCCAACCACAACGGCAAACGGCAAGGGGACGCGTTAGGACTAGGGGTGGTAATAGGGATGCACCACCACCACGTGAGCCGTCTAGACGAGTAGTTAGACCTCCCCCGTGCGGATCGTACCAGGGACCGCATCATATGTGATAAATCCCAAATTAATAATGCATTTTAATCATATCTTTATAATATTTGTCTTGTGTATTATTTTAATATAAATATATTGTTTAATCTATACAAAATATTATTTATTTACATGTATATAAATTAATTTTTTTTCCAAAAATTTATAAATACTATTAATTACTTATAAATTAAATTAATATATATAAATTAATATATATATATATATATATATATATATATATATATATATCTTGTAAATTATATAAATTATTATAATTTATAATAAATATAAATTAATAAATTTAAACTAATTTAAAAAAAAACATATTAAATATAAAAAAAAATAAAAATAAAAAATAAAAAAACATTTTAAAGGTAGGCGCCACTCCTAGTGGCGACTTGCCCTACCCTTAAGGGTAGGCGCCAACTAGGGTGGCGCCTATGTGTATTTTAGGGCCAAAAATGGTCATTTTTGTAAAAAAAATTAAAATTTAGTCATTTTTGATTTATTTTTTTTAAAACTGGATAATTAAAAAAAATAATCTCTAATTGTTATAATAGTAATTAAATATAATAACATCACAAAAAACAAATTTGATATGTTTATTATTAGTGATTTTAATTTTTAAATATATATAAACTTAATGAACTTTGATTGACTTAGTTATTATAAAATAATAATCAACTATCAATGAATTGAATATTATTAACAATTTTTTAAATTTGTAGTAATTATTTAAGTGATTCAGTCAACAAAATCTTAAAAAATTCTGGAAGGAAGTAATGTAATACAAAACCACTAATTTTAATGAAATGGAATTTATTCTCCTGTTTTTTTCTGTTTCATGTTACAAGACTTTAATCACGAAGGGAGGATAAGTGCATGCGATTCTCTATCTTCCTCCAAATAGACATGTATATCCTGAGTTTTTCATTCTTTGCGTAGTTTGAAAACATCTCTTCAAATAAAATACCGAATATATATTTGTACCACATCATATAGACACTAAAATAATGTCAACTACAATTCATTTCAATTATGAAGATGAAGATGCTAAAAATTATTCGTCAAATCATGTGTCTTTCTATTATGAATGGCAAGTAGTCCAATGCTAAGCATCGAGCACAACAGGAGAGACTTCATCTAAGTTGACGATTGTAACGGTAAATTCGTGATCATCAAACTATAGATAAATTTGGCGTCAGTAAAATCAGAGTCGTCACCGCGCTTTTATTGTTTTCAAAGGAAAATGAAAAAGTACGAACAAAATCCAAAGATAAGAAGTTTTTAAATCAAAACTAATAAAATACACCAAAAGTGTCATATGTACTCCTAGAGAGCCTTTTTTTTGTGTGCATATGTTTTTGGTGTAAATGATGTTTGATAAAATATAGAGTGGGGAAATGAGAAAACAATTCATTAATTATATTTTTGTGTTTGACAAGATCTTCGGTCTTATGCCTACGTACCAACATAAAAATGAGGGATCAAAACCCGTAGTTCGTGGTAAAATTTTAAAAAAGTTAGTGAATTGATTTTAACAAAAAGTTTAACAAGAAAAGACACAAAATGCCAAAGATTTGAATGAGATTGTTAGTTCTTTTTGTCTTTTGAAATTTAAGTAAATATGGTATAAGGCTAAAGTTTCTAATCATTAAAACATGTCTAAGTTTGAAATCACAAGCAAAGAAAGTTTTTGAAAAGAGGGAGAAATTTTGAAATTTAAGAAGTGAGAGGAGATGAAGAGACTACCCTAGATAAAAATGAAAAGTTAAGAGTTGAAAAGATATGACCAATGGGATGCAATCCAACAGACAAGAATGTCATATAGAAACTCATTTTTCTTTGGACTTTGACAATCAATAAGCAATAAGTAATGAGTAATATTTAAGCATCATATGAATATCAAGGCATCAAATAAAGATGACAATAATATCCAAGCAAACATTCCAATAGCTATCAGTCTTCAATGTCTTCCAATGTATCAGATGAAATACTCCTTGATCAACTCAGAATCAATCATCAGACATGGGCAATAATAACAATATAACAATTAAGCACAAAGATAGAGTAGCAGAGGAATGAAAGGGATCTAAGATCCTGCATCAGATGAAGGCATAGTCAAATATAGCTCGGGCTCAAATGTTGGTATTGACCAAGTTCTTTAGCACATGGAATGTTGTCTAATTCTAAGTCCAAAAATTCAGATCAAGTCCAACAGTCCACCAACATATTTTTTTAGAGTTTTTTGTTGTTATTAGGTGCTTTAAGGTCCTAAGACCACAAACAAAATCAAAATAAAGCAAACAATATATATACAATCACAGGATATGGCTCAAATGAGCAAGGTGAAAAGGACTTGAAACATAAACAAGTTGCATGAAATGTAAATGACAATGAATGATAAAGGTACTGAAACTTAAATTGCATAAAGTAAATAACTTGAAAGTAAAGCAATGTTAATTAAGAAGTTAGTCAATGATTAGTCAAATGTTAGTGATGAGTTTTAATTGATTAAGTCATTCTTTGGATAACACTCAACCATTCATTCACAAGTATGAATCCTTGAACCAAGACATAATTCATGAGAAGGGATCCAACTTGAATAAATCAACAAGTATACCACTAGCTCTCATGAAAGGAAAAAAGGTCAAGTTTCCATACAATACCATGAAGAATGAGAGACTTACAATCTCACTTACTAGAATGTTATGCCTTCTTGATCAAATTTAGCTCTGTTAAGCAATCGTAATTGAACTTATGTAGAAATCACAACTATCTGAGGTCGGAAAATAAAAATATAGGTGTTAATGCATGTTAGAGATTTGGTGCAGGGAACCAAACTCCTAAAACATACCACACACTAAAATAAAATGGGGGGAGGACCTATCTCAGTCTGGCTCATGTTGATTCATCTGACACAAGGTCATTATTGAATTAACTAGCATTAGACATGAAGAGATTTCAATGGTCAATGATGGATTGGGGAAGAATATGGATGAAGATGGAGAGGGAAAGGGAGACAGAAACTCAAATTGATCACATGAGGAATTTCATCTGATCAATACCATCCATTCATCTTGGGAGATGAAATGTACATTTCATAAATCCATTAAATCCAATATTATTGGTCAAACAAAAGTCAAATCAACCATGATCAAGACCAAACAGAAAGTCAAACATCACAAGACCATAAAAATGGCTGAACATAATTTTTGAATATTTTAATCAATTAAAAATCAAAATAAAAATGAATTAAAATGTATTTTAAAATGGACAAAACCTAAATCCCTTCAAAACACCAAATAAATGGTCAAGGGATTTATCCTAGGTCAAACAAGGTCAAAGGACCTTAGACAAAAATTTTCATGATTTTTGGAAAGTCATAAGTATTTTAAAATAGTTTAAAATATGTCAAGAAACATTTAATTCATGAAAAACATAAAAATTAATCCAAAAAATGATTTTAATTAAAAATATGGAAGAGGAAAATATTTAAAGATTTTTGGTGAAAGTCCCATATTTTTTTGATTAAAAATGAATTTAATATGAATTAAACAAAATAAAGGGATTAAATGAAAAATCAAAATTGAAAAAGAAATTAAAAAAAACAAGGGTTATCATATCTCCCTCATTAATTGAGGTGACAGATTTGATGGTCACGCGCTAGAGTGCACCAAACACCTGAGTCAAATGCGCAACACAAGCGGTAATCACAATGAAGGGCTGAAATTAGAACGTGGTGTCATGATCAATGGCCTGAGACATTCCAGCGCATCACCGGAGCCCCAGCTCCGGTCATCTTCTCTGGTGGACCTCGCCGGATTGGTCCACCACCAACCACTACTAAAATAAAAAGTGAGTATACTACTTTAAAGAAAAATTGCTCAGGAGCTCGAATCTGGTCTCAATTTCATCCAATTCCAAGTATATTGAAAAATATATGGACTTGAAGTTTGAGGTGCATGATCTGAGTTACTTCGATTTGGCCTCAAAGCAACTCAATATTGTTGCCTACATTGTTAGGTTTTCATACAACCAATAATCAATCAAAATAGTTGAGAAATGAGGGAGAATCGAAGAAGAGAAGTTTGAGAAAATTCACCTTCAGGTAGCTTCAATTGAATTTGATCTTGCTTCCAATTTGCCTTGGCTCGACTCTAGCAGCTTGTAGGAAGTGAAATGGATCAATGAGAGGCTTGGATTCTTAGAGTTTCAATCTCAAAATAGAATGAGAATTGAAACTCGATTTCAAGTGAAACCTTCAAGTTTATCCTTTAATGGAGGTTAGAGAGACAATGGTGCAAAGCTTGGGCAAGAGGGATCCTTTTTTTGAGCAGCAAGGCAATGTATTTATAGCATGAGAGTTGCTTTCCACACCTTTCCATAATTTGTCCAAAAATAGTAATGTGATGTGCATGGGTGCATGGACATGTATTAGGCCCAAAATGATGATTGCATTGAGTCAAAATACGTGCACAAACCATGATGAGATCGTATCATGAAGCCATGCAATGGTAATTGGGAAATGAATTCAAAAGTTGCCAAAACAAGTCATGCAAAGAACCCATGCGCAAGTCCCTCAATTCTTGTCCAAACGAAGTGATCTTGGACTTTTTGGAAATGTAACATCAATAGGACCAACTTTTATGTTGAACACTTTTCTGTTTAGAACTTGGATCATGATGAATTTTAAGGTGGAAGTTGGAGAAATCAAGCATAGTTGAAAATTTTCTAAGTATAAAGTCAAATGACCACTTCTTTCACCTTGAATAACATTTGCTATGAGCTCCAAATGGAAATGGTTTCTTCACAAAAGTTGCAGCTCTTTCAATCCACTTAAATTTTGTCATAAATTTTACATCCTTTGGATTTTTCATGAGGGATTTATGCATTTTAGAAGTTGAGGAAAATTGCTTGTTCAATGATGATGGCCCAAAATGACCTATAATGTTTTCCTCATGGCACATGACCTTGAAAGTGGAATTTGACATTTCTCAAAGAATAAAAGTTGGATAATACATATTGAAATTTATCATGAAACTTGGATGGCCTTCATATCATAAAAATTGAGCAAGTTATGGTCCTTGGAAGTTGACCTTCTAACTAGGGCACAGACAAAATGACCTATAATGTTTCACCATAAAAAATGACTTTCCAAGAAAACATAGATCTTGATGCCAACATGAAATTTGTTTGTAATGTCATAAATAGTAACTTTTATCTTGGAATCATTTTCATATGACAAAACTTGTAGGAGATAGGATCTAGGGAACTCCAGTTTTGACCAGTTGACTTTCTCTGGTCAACCTCTTTTAACCAACTTGCAAACTTGAAGTTCTCTTGATCTTTGGTACTAATGGAGGATCATATATGCATAAGATGATGTATAATGAAGCATCCCTTTAAATCTTTGACCAATTATTGAACAAACTTATTGAGGAAGTCACACAAGATACCCAATGGAATTAGGGCTTCCAAGGCAAACAAGCTACAAACTCTTGATGAATTCTTGATCAAAATGACAATTAATGAACATGGGGATCCATATATGATGTTTAGAACTATTGTGAATCATTACTTGATTGATCTCTTGTCATGAGAGTCTCAAACCCTAGTTGTGAGCTTGATAGGGCACAAGTGGATGCACACACTACCTACAAAAGAAACAACATTATACATAGACATAATTTTGGAATTTTGGTTAGTAAACAAAGGAAAATAAAGCATGATACAGTCAAATGTGCTTGGTGACCTCTCCAAATGCAAACCCAATGAATGAGAGGTAAGGAGGATACCAAGGTGTGATCCCAAGATCAATGTAAAATGACGAGACACCATGAGGGATCTTAGGATCAAAATTGGGGTCTTACAATGATATGATATTTCTACCTTCAACACACATTTTATTGTTACATCTTATCGAACAGTCACTCGCATAAGGTGTTGAATCTAATGGAGACGGTTTTAACCGTTCGTCTTATATGAAACACATCATACATCATTTTAAATATTCTCTCATTCACAATCTTAAACTACTTTATCATTTGTTTATTCATTAATTTGAGTGTTGGAGTATTAACATTGGAGGTCCTCTTCCAATATACTGTGGTGGAAGTTTACTCCACTACATTGGAGCTCAAGTTCATTCGATCTACGAGAATGATGGCGACAACATTGAATGCATCCACTAGAAGGATTGTTGGGAAAAACAAATAAAGTATAGAGAGAAATAGGAACACAATCACAACACAAGAACATAAAGTAGAAACTCCAAAATCGGATAAAAAACCACGGTCATTGTCAATAGACAACCAGAGAATAACACTATGTGAAAATTATTACAATAGATAATATACTCTCAACTAACTCAGACCTCCAGTACACCCACACCATTCAAAACAAATATTTAACTACATCTCACAACACTCTAATACAAGAGTATAAGAGAACAGATAAAGTCAATACAAACTTAAAGTGTTTTTGACTAGTGCATCTTGGAATGAAGAACTTGAATCTTATATAGCCTTGGACTCTCAATTCCTTCACAAAACTAAGCAACGTGGGATTTCAAATAACTCGTCTCCTATATATAGCCTTGGACTATCTCTTCATTCATAAAACTAAACGACGTGTGACTTCTTCAACATGTATATTTTTAATCAACCCCAACAATCTTCACCTTTATTGAAAATAATACATAACCTTTCATTATCTTCATCGACAATCATACTCCACCATAAAGAGTATCAACATATATATTTTAAGCCAACCCCAACAATGTCCACCTTGATTGAAAATATTACATAAACTTTCATTGTCTTCACCGACAATTATATTTTTAAAAACTATCACACTCTCAAATAGATAAACCACTTCAAAAAAAATTCACTTTGTCTTTGTCGACAATCATAGTTTTTAAAACTATCATACTTTCTCATGAAGAATATATTTCACTTGAAGATAAACCACTTCAAGAATTTCACATTGTCATCACTGAAAATCATATACTTTATCATGAAGAATAAATATCACTTGAAGCTAAACCCCTCCAAGAAACTCACATTGTCTTCACCGACAATCATAGTTTTAAAAAACTATCATAATCCACCTAAATAAGAGTATACTTTACTTGAAGCTAAACCACTTCAAGAATTTTCACATGTCAAAAACCAGGTTGAAACCTTATGGTGCAACTTTCTTGTTGGCAGGAAGCTCTTCAACAACAGACATAGTCTTGCACCTTGTGTAATCTTGATTGTAGCAACACATCTTTGACTTAAACTTTCCACAAGTTAAAAAAAATTCTTCCATCAACTTTCTCTAGCCCAAACTGCACAACTAAATTTTTTACTGCAGCTCAACAACTCTTTAACAATACTAACCCTTCTTTTCTGATGTGGTAGATCAAACAAAACTACAACCACAGAGCATACTAAGAAAACTTATCCAGGATCGAACCAAAAACTCGGATACCAGTTATTGGAAAAAAACAAGTAAAGTATACAGAAAAATAGGAACACAATCACAACACAAGAATATTACATGGAAACTCCAAAACCAGAGAAAAAACCACGGTCATTGTCAATAGACAACTAGACAATAACACTATGTGAAAATTGTTACAACACATAATATACTCTCAACTAACCCAGGCCCCCGAGACAACCATACTCTCCAAAACAAATATTTAACTATATCTCATAACACTCTAATACAAGAGTATAAGAGAACAAATAAAGTCAAATACAAGCTTAAAGTGCTTTTGACTGGTGCAACTTGGAATGAAGAACTTGAATCATATATATCCTTGAACTCCTTTCTTCATAAAACCAAGAGATGTGGGATTTTAAATAACTTGTATCATATATATAGCCTTGGACTCTATCTTAATTCACAAAACTAAGTGAGTGGGGCTTCGTCAATATGTATATTTTCAATCAACCCCAACAATCTCCACCTTGATTGAAAAAACACATAAGCTTTCATTGTCTTCATCGACAATCATACTACACCATAAAGAGTATCAACATGTATATTTGTAACCAACCACAACAAGGATGGGATTAAGAAGCTAATAAAAATAGGGGACTTACCCGATACACCCAAGAGGGAGGTTGTAAGAAAGATTAAGGCAGATGGAAAAACAACAATAAAAACCAATCACCCCGCCGGGAAAAAGGGTCCCAAAAAAAACTATAGAGGTTGTCATCAGGGGTAAAGGAAAGAAGGACAACATCGGCAACGAAGAATAAAAACATGAAGGAAATTGTAAATACATTGCATCCATTACTGGGGTCTTCATCAAACAATAAACCCCTCTAAAGGCGTGATAAAAAGAAGGATCATCAAGCTGATGGAGGTTAGAAAGGAGGAAGGAACAAGCTCTAAAAGGAAACCAGAGAGACCTATTCTCGAATTCTAAGAGAGTGAAAAAGTAGGTGAAATCCCAAATGAAGTTTTCCCTTTGGTCAAAACAATAACCATCGCCAACTTTGATGTGTCTAGAATCCTTATCAGGGGGGGGGGGGTCATGTGTCATCTTGTATGCATATATTTTTGAAAACTTGGGCAAAAAGGGAGAAGATGTGGCCATATAAGCAAGCCGACCTACAAGCGTTCAATGGCACAGTCATTTACCCCTAGGGTTATATTAATTTAATGGTCACCCTAGAGCAAGGGACACACAATCAAGGTTTGTAGCGCCTCATACTACTTTCAGGATTACCGAATGACCCCACAAATCAACACATATCTTTTCAACATGCTTTATCCTCACTCACACGCTTTCTAGGAAACTCTCCATAAGGTCACCCATCCAAATACTACTCCAAGTCAAACACATTTAACTATAGAGTAATTATTTTCCAGGCTACCGAAAAGAAGATACATCTTACTAGTATAGGTAGTACCAATAAATCCTTATAAGCCTTCCTTGAACAATGCAGTCCCATACCGTCATAGCCTTGGGATCACTCTCATTCCAATGTGAGTTCAGGAGACCACTCCCCACCTTATTCGGCCTCGGGTGTTACATGCCCACCAAATTCTACTTGGCTCATCCTCAAACCACATCGTACTAGGAGAAGTCTGCTTTGATACCATTTGTAATACCCTAAACTACTTTTACCGACTGACCCCACAAACCAACATAGGTCTTCTTATCATGCTTTGTCCTCACTCACATGCTTTCTGACAAAATTCCCAGAAGGTCACACATCCAAATACTAATCCAAGTTAAACACATTTAACTATGTAATTCTTATTTGTTAGGCTACCAAAAATAAGATGCTTCTTGGTGGTATATGTAGTACCAATCAATCCTTATAATCCATCCTTCAACCATGCATCCCCATACCTCCACAACCTCAGGATCCACTCATTCCAATGTGAATTAGGGTGACCACTCCCCGCCCTCTTCAACCCCAGGTGTTATAAGGTTGACCTACAACTCCAGTGCTTCCTTGCAAAAACATCTGTAATTGCATCTAGGGCAGATCATTCGCGCCAATGTTGGACATGATGACCTCTCTGGTCTTTTGAAAATTAAGTATCATAATATTCATAATGATCCAATAATGATATGTTCTAGCTTGTCAGCAACACGAAGGATACACAAGGTTTTGCAATGAGAATAGAATGGGATAGATAAAGGGGATATGACGTAAGTCAATATGACCTCACTTTCCAAGCAACTGAAACAAGTGGCGATTAAGCCGTCAAAGGAAGAGATGTGCAAGTATAACATGAATCATTTTGATCTTACAAGTATAAAGGGAGGCTACAGATAAAGGTTAAATTTGTGCATGGTGCAACGCACGAACACGTCTAGAGATGAATAAGCAGCGACCTAGTCGCTTGGTTAAGTTTCATTTTTGTTATATACATAAAATACACTCTGCATCATAATGTAATATCTTTGTAATATATTTTTGAATGAGAATAAATAAATTTTTACAAATTGTGTTTCTTATGATCAATAAGGATATGCACGACATATGGGTGATGTTACAAATTCTCCCATCGTAAGGCCAAAGCAATTGAAACCCCAAAGTAGAAGTCGCGTGGATGAAGACCACAAAACAAAGTGGTGACTCGGGGCTCACCCCACCTCTTGGTAGCTAGCCACTCGAGAGCATAAAGGCGAGTCCCTATTATGTTGACCGCAGACCATTATCTAACTTGGGGGAGGAAAGGGGTACCAACCCTTGGTCGGGAATGTTCCCCAGAGATGACCAATAAAGTTGTTTAAGTTATAAACAAAAGACCCTCTGGAAAGAAATGACCCTGACGCCAAAACTTGGAAAATTTATTTGAACATCAAAAATGCGACTCAAACTCTATGTTGCATATGCTAGCATGAGCCTCCTCGGTTAGGGGAAAGGTAATACTAGATATTAAATTTCTTCACGCTTTTAGAGTAAACCTCAAACATTATACTATTCTTCTAAAGAAAAATCAAACCTTGACTTCGTATGAATCAACAGAGCTACGTCAAGCTTTAGAGAGATGCAAAAAGAGCGGCAATGTCGTCACACTCTTATACACGCACCAATATTGAAATTCTTTGATGTAAGCCAAGTCACTTAGTGTAGTTACTAAGGAGCTATTGTCAAGTGATTAAGAACACCCATCTCAAAGTCATTGAAAGGAATGCTCTAACATATCAAAGAAATATGAAATTCACGGAGAGGGATGACACACCTATAATGTTTGTTGTATATCCTTGTATTCCCTTCAAGAGGAAGCACCCCCTAGTATGAGAAAGGATCCACCTCTATGATGGCATGATCGACCACTCTTATCAGCGAAGGAAGAGACATTATCTCATGTCTCTTGATAGACCCACATGAATGAGTTGTCTTTACTACTACTAAAAAACACATATCACAACAGTTGGAAAAGGGATACCACCATGCTGAACCAACCGTTGTGAGGTAAGATGTGGTTGTATGTATGACGTTTTCCACCACGGTCATGCGACCTTGATTGTATCTATGTAGCTTGCTACCTACCATAAAGGTTATTTTAAAAAACTATTGTTATATTCTTTAATGCATAATATTTAACAACGGTTGTACTAAACAACCATTGTGATATATACACCTGAGTTTATTATAAATCATATGGAATGCTTATTTTTGCAATTCTCACTAAATGTATAACCTTTCAATCTGCACTTAAACATTATAATATGACAATTTAAGTTATATTAGAAGAACAAGTTCATGTTCAATGCTTGATAAGAGTTCTTCGACTCCTTATTCACATTTTTCTCTTTAACAGTTAGAACTTGGTTTAGTGATTGTAGTTATTCAACCACCCTAGTCTCCGCCTCTAATTTTGTTTGCAAAGTAAATAATATTTTACAAACAAAATTAGAGGTGGAGAGAGGGGTGGTTGAAGAAATACAATCACTAAGCCAAGCTTTAACTGTCAAAGAACAACGTGCAGATAACGGTGTGAAGAGTTCTTGTCAAGAATTGAACGTATACTTATTTTCTAATACAACTTTATCTATCATATTATAATTTTCTAATGCAGTTTGAAAAGTTATTTATTTGGTAAGGAATTGGAAAAATACTCAAACCATATAATATATAATAAAATCATCTTTTAAACAAACATTAGCAACAACATTCATCAATAACAAACCATAAACAACAAACATATCAAGTCATAGAATGATTTAGAAATGTATCATACATGTCCCATAATGGCGTGTCCACAATGAAATAAGGATGAAGTTAAAGTTAGAGACGCAAACTTGTGTCTATCTTGAATGGATGTCATTCTGGATCTTTGACACAAGTTTGCAATGCTAACTTTAGCTTTGTCCTCTTTATTGAAATAACATACAAGTCAAAACAAACAGAAAGTTCAAATATAATGAAATTATAACCTATTGAAACAGGTTATGAAAAAAAACTATAGTGAAAACGAACCTGTAAATACCCATTGGTTAAGATTTGATGTTATGGTTTCATTTTGGGGTTTTCATATGAGAGAGACGGTCGACAAAGTTGTTAGGGTTTCATTTTGAGAGATACAAGTGAAAGAATTGTTGGGGTTATTTTTTGGGAGAGACGATTGTTATGTACTTAAGCGAGAGATAATTTCGCTTATATATAAATAAGTAGCACATTTCACTTCATGTACATTTCACTACGGTTGTTCTATATGATCGTTGTGACATGTCCTTCAGTAAATACCAAAAAAAAAGCGTCGAAAAATAAACTATTACCACGGTTAACACAGAGATGTTGTAAAATTGGTGTTACAAAATGTCTATTTTATATAGTGCTTTTATCATGTGCCGAGTTCCTGGACAAGAGTTATTTATTTAAAAGTCGTGTCAAAATATAAAGAGAAACAGATGTAAGTAGAATCATAAAGCTGATATAAAAAAAATTCACTTCCATATCAAAGTCATTTACAACAATGAATTTTGTAAATACCAGAAACCCAACATGTTTCTAGAGTAGGTATCACCACCCAATGTCCCACCATCGGTGACATATTTCTCCTTCAAAATCCCCTTCATCAGAAACCCTAGCGAAGCAAACACATGAAGAAGGAGATAAAGGTTTTTAGGTGTTTCATTAAAAGAGATAAAATTGAAAGCTTGTTGATTAAACACTCCTTTAAAAAAGGTGTCACAAATATGTTGAAGCACTAAATAGCCGCAAGCGTTTAATGGAGATAAATAAATTTGTAAGCATAAAAGAAAAGTTCTTAAGATCCACCAGCAACGAAATGAGAGGTGGTAAGTCTAGGGCTCCCCATATATATCACAACAAAGGCAACCATATGAACCTCAGTAATAGATAGTAGGAAGCATGAATTGCAACACCAACTGTCGAGATCTCACATTAGATTGGCTTGAATACTCGAATAATCTATGTTATAGAAGAAATCATTGTTGTCAAGCATAAATCCACAAGTCGATGTTCCCCCTGCTAAACGTTATAATCATCAGGAATTTATTTAATGCGCATATTCCCAATGTTACATATGTCTCATCAAGACTCTTTCACTTCCTTCTTCCAGAAGTCAGACTAAATAAAGGCACAACAAATCCTCATTATTCAAATATGAACAGTGGCTTGAGGGAAAATTGTTATGGCCATCTCGTGAGGCCCCCAATGAAAAGTCTAATAACAAGCATCACACAGAAAGAAAGATGTGTAGAACAGGTGAGGTCTACCCAAGTTGAAGGTACGAGATTCTAGCCCCGAACACACTTCCCACCGATGAATCTGACTGAACGGTCACTCGCATAAGGCATTAGATCTCATGGATAAAATTTTAACCGTCTGCTTTTATAAAGCACAATACACATCATTTCAAGTATTCTCTCATTCACACACTCAAACTACTTTATCACTCATTTACCAAGTTATGCGTTGGAGTGTTAATTTTATAGATTCACTCCAACTTCGTCGTGCTGGAAATTCACTCCATCACATTATAGCTCTAGTACGGAACATTGCATAGTATTTTGCTTATTCTAAATGATATTCATAAACCAATTCTCCATTTCATGTAAAAATTGAAAATTTGAAGACAAGATATAGCAGTCAACATGTTGGAACAAACGTATAAGTAATTGTGCATAATATTCTCTAGTGGGGTATGATTCAATATTCCCTGTGTCTTGCTCTTTACCTTCTGTTGACATGGAGATTCCCATGACTCATTATTTACAACCATCACCACCACATCTTCATAAGGCATAATTCCCTTCCAATCTCTTCAACCATAAGCCATTTAGAATACCAAATTTGGTTGCACAATATCACCTAATTACCCTTCAATTATCACAAACCCAAATCACACCCCGTTTCATCCACGATCCATCCATATAAATACATAACACAGTTACCCTCTAACATGCCAATGTGACATACACAAACAGAAGAAGAAACACAACAATGAAATACACAGAGATAACCCATTTCAGCCACCCACAACACAAACTAAGATTCGAACACAACGATATCCCTTTCAAATGCGATGGCTGCAAAGAAATAGGCATCGGTTCGCGTTACAAATGCAGCATTTGCGACTACGATCTTCACACACACTGTGCAATACCTTCCACATCTCTCTACCATCCATTCTACACAAAATGCACCTTTCAATTCATGTCAACCCCACCAGGAAACACAGCTCGTTACTGCAACGCGTGCGAGAAGGACATTAACGGCTTCGTATACCACTGCAAGTCATGCGGGTTCGACCTCCACCCGTGTTGCGCGAAGCTGCCAATGGTACTCAACGACGGGGAAACGAAACTTTACCTTTACAGGAAAGTGAGTTCGCCGTGTCACCGTTGCGGAAGAAAAGGACGAAGCTGGAGTTATAGATCGAATTGTAAGAGTTATAATTTGCATGTTGCATGTGTGAGGGAAATGTTGGTGGAGAATTGGCAGCAATTGTATATGGGACATGGTAGGAAAGTTGATAGAGATATTCCTAGTTTGGAGAATACAATGCATGCTGCTGCACATAGTAGAGGAAGTAAAGGGAAGAAGGTGAAAAAGTGCTGTGAGATTGCGGGGTTTGCAGTGCAGATTGTGATTTCAGCGGTTTTGGGTGATCCTACGGCTCTCATTGCTGGTGTTGTTGGGGCAGTTATGTCTCGGACATGAACAACATGTAGAGGAACAGAATCTATATTTTGTTTAGTACTACCGCATGATGATGTGTTTCCATGAAAATGTAATGTTTGGAATGGAAACTTCACCTTTTCATGTTCTTGTTAATGAACCTTAATCAAATTAAATGTGTTTTTTTTCTCTTTCAGTCGAAATTGATACTAGCCATTAATGATTTTAAGAACTAATTTAAACTTCTTTTTTGACTTTTTTTATTGGTTTTGAGGGCTACCACCTATAAATGTGTTGCATTATCTTTTAAACCTGGGATTGGATTGGGTGTTACGGATCGAGTTGTATCCAAGTGATATTATATTACTTAAGAGATGGTTACATAAATACTTTGTGTATAAAGTTTGTAATATACTAATGAGTTTATAATTTTTTTGTTACCTTTCACAAACTTATAGTACAAAAACAATTAATATGAGTTTAGAGTAAAAATCTAAACTAACCAATTTATAATAAACTCAATATATTATACCAAAATATGTTGGAAAACATTGAGGAAAAAGAAAAATATTTGGCTTAACTAGATTTTCTTTTATAGGTAGAAGTTAAATTGTTTCTCGTTAAGGAAGTTCAATTGTTAACTGTGAGAAACTTCACATGCACGACTCTGATGTTTATATTTAAAAAAGTAAATTCTAACTATGACTATTTGAAGGAAAAAAACTAAAAACTTATAAAATTTAAAAGAAAGAATTTTATTGAAGTACCTATTTTTTTTTTGAGATAATAGCTTAAATGTTATTTAGGCAAAAAAATAATAATTTTCCTCCAATTTTATTTTTTTTAATTAATAAATTAATGCGCTTATATATAGATGAATATGAACCACGATGCACATTTATGATAAAATATTTATCAAATATGTATAATTAATAAGTTATTAAAACAAGATCAAAATTTGATTTTAATAATAGAGAACAACAAAAACGGTTAAAATAATATAAGAATTTCGTTTATTAAAACTAAGAATAACAAAAACTTACTTTCACAAACTTATGTAAAAATATATAGGGGAGATCAAATTATTCCAAACGAAACGAAAGTATTTTTAGCTTACTCCAAATCATAACCTTTGAATTGAATCTGTTTTAATGGTTAATTAAATAAAAAAGTTGATGTAATCATTAGATTAGATTCAATTCAAAGATTATGATTTGGAATAAGTTATAAAATATATATATATATATATATATATATATATATATATATATATAGTATGAACTTTTTTACAAGTAAATTTTTATAACTTACTCCAAATCATAAGTTTTGAATTGAATCTAAGTTAATGGTTAAATTAATTTTTTTACTTAATTAATAATTAAATTATATTTAATTTAAAGGTTATGATTTGGGATAAGTTAAAATCATAAATATATATATATATATATATATATATATATATATATATATATATATATATATATATATATATATATATATATATATATATATATATATATTAAATAAACAGATAAGAAGATTAAATACTAATTATGGGATTTGATAAATGATCTTGATAAAACTTAATAAAAAATAAACATATTCGTATACTAATGTGCAAATATTTTTAATTAATTAATTTATAAGTTGCACATTTTTTTTAGTATTTATATCAAATGTACATTTTTTTCGTATATAAATATTTTTCTCTTATTTACATTAATGTTATTTATATTAATGTCATATTTTTTTGAAATAATTATTTTAATTTTACAAAATTCTATTAGTAACATACTAAATTATAGTATAATTACATTTAGGTAATTTGAAAAATGACACGTTTTTTCTATAGGTGAATTTATAGATCCATATTTTCTCGTATAATATAATTTCGACAATAGAATATATCAAAGGTGGTGAGTAAGTCAACTACTATATATCAGTTGAGTTAAGTGTATGTAAATAATTGGTCTAAGGTTCAATCTCTGGCACTAGAATGTACAAATTAAGTTAAATTGATGTAAATTGATGGTTTAAGATTTAATTTTTAAAAATATCATTTTTTATATTTTTAATGTAAAAAAGTTGATATTTATAAATCAACAACTTAAAAAAAAATAGGATATAACAAAATTTAAAAAAATTGTATAACCTTTGACTCAGTATAACTAAATATTCTAGTTAATTTAATAAAATTTCCAACTTATCATTGGATTAATTAGAATGCTTCTAGTAGCAACTAATATCTTGAAGTCGAGAACCAAAAAGGACTTCAATGGTGTAAGTTTTCCCGAAGGATGCTGACTACACAAACTTCTTAGGTCTTCCATTGTGAGAGATATCTTAGTCTTAATGAAATTCTTATATAAGAGCATTTTCTTTGAAGTTGAGATTTTGTTGCAAGCATACAATGCTGAGTATATTTTTTTCGTATCCAGAAGGACTTGTTGTGTTTCAAAGATTGTTCAATAATTTCAATTATTTTAAGAATGGTTTGTAAAAGTTTGTTTGTTTGTGAAATTGAAATAACATAAAATAAGTTAAACTTTGGTGTTATCAGTTGAGAAACTTGATGGGGTTAGATTTCATCGACTTATTCTCATGAATAACCTAATAATATTACCACCCGTCGTTATATGTCACAACTCATGTCTGAGTAAACAACGTGAAATCTATCTTATTGCCTAATAAACGATTTCTCGGCCTATTAACCAATAAGCTATCATTAAAGTTTGATAGTTCATGCAAATACTAAACATAAATTTATCTCTAGAGTTTATCATATAGTAGATGAAATGCTTGGATCTAGAAATGATAAGTACCTTTAGAATATAATATCAAAACCATGAAAAGATGTTTCAGGTAGCTAATCCATAACAAACATTAAACACAAAGAATTCATCAATATGAAAGTATAAGAATAATTACATAGAGCTTCATGATGACAGTCGATACATGAGTGTTAGGACCACTACATCTAACTCCAACAGAAGAGAAATTATCTTCGCTTACTCGTTGTAGCTTTAAAATCAAGACCTAAAAGAAAGACATTGAAAAATATCTATGAAGATTCCTCAGACAACGTTTCCAACCTCAATCTTTCTCTCCGAATGCCATTTTTGTATCAATTGTGTTTCTAGAATAACTACCAGGAATCAACAACAAGTTCTCTTCTAAGCTGACTTGAACTCCTATTTATATAGTTCTGAAATGGTCTTAATCTTTGTTGTAACTACAATAATCATTCAGGGATTATTAAGGTCTTAATATTTGTTGTAACGTGGTTGAGCTACTAATAATATTGATTTTTCTAATATTCAAAAGTTCCTAGCAAATGAGAGAGCAAAATTTGTATATTACTTTGTTTTTCAAAAGGTCTCTTTTCTTTTTCACTTTACAACTTCTTCTTTTTTGTGAATTTTCTTATATTTTGTAAAATGTTGACAATCTTCATTCTTTTTCTTTTGATTGTCAAAGCACATACTTTTTCTTTTCTTTCCTTCTTTCTAACTTTATCATTTGTAAACCATTGAATTTTAATGCTCTCCTATATTTAAGACAAGGTATGAACTTTGTTTTTCTTTTAATATTGGCTAAGGGTTGTAACTTTTCAAAAATAATAATTTTCATGTTTAGGCTCAAAGGGGTTGTCAAAGGATCACATTTTCACAAGGTAGACTTTATGTTCAAATAGTTTTTACTCAGATAATAATAAATTACTTGATCATGTCCATGAGATTATAAATACAAAGTAATACCAAATAATAAGAAGAATGATACAAAAAAAATCATGTTTAGCCTCAAAGGGGTTGTTAAAGGATCACACATTCACAAGGTAGACTTTATGTTCAAATAGTTTTCACTCAAATAATAATTAATTCCTTGATCATATCCATGAATGTATACTCTCATTCATTTATGTAAAACATGAAGTATACATAAATCTCACTTGATTTATATTTTGTATGATTCTTGACTTACATTGACAAGTTTTCACCAAACAATTGGTAAAGTCAAAGTTTAAGCAAGAAATTAATTCATGAATATGTTATAATTTGATGATAATCATATCATTAATCATGAATGAAGAATTTAAAATAATAAATATGTTATCATGCCATTTTTCTTGACTTTGCCTTTCACATATTCTTTGTCATTCATCTGCATTTGACTTTTCAAATCATTTGAAACATATGTGGACAAACAAATTTAAGCATTATATATAAAAAATTGCAAAATGAAGTTCCAGCTAACGATAAAGGGAAAAAAAATAAAGTTTGTGGAATTCGTTTTTGTTTCTCTCACTTCACTATGCATTAAACCTTTCAATATGTTATATATAGTTGATTTGTCATCTTTCTCGGAAAAGGTAGATAAGTATATACTTTTATAACCTATACGAAGAGGAACCAATCTTTCCACCCATTCAAGATGAATCTTCTTATACATCGACATATTCCTGGCTTTAATTTGTATCACAAAGTACTTCTTTATTGTATAATATATAATGTTGGGATTCAAAAACAGTTGTCTAAGAGGTCTAGCCTATATTGCAACTAGTTGGAGACATACATCATCAAAGGGATTTTAGAAACCTTGTTGAAATTGAAATTGAGGTGGGGGATTTCTCAATTGTTTCTCTTGACTAGCTAATACAAGTGGGTAAATCTCTCATGGCTAGTGGGCCGATTCATTAACCAATGGTCTTTGGATTCCAACCACATGATAAATTGCTTGTCCTCCAACACATGACATGTCTGCATGCATGATGTGGCCATAAGGTGATACTTACAACATTCCAATTTGTTTGACTGCCCAAATTTAGTCTTATACAGAGTATCAATACCATACGCCACTAGGTTCTCCTCGGGTTAGTCGTGGAAAAAATATTAGGCTGAGACATATAAAGAGTAAAATATACATAGTATGTAGGAATCAACTTAACCTAAGAAGGCCATACAATTGTCTTGATTTGTTGAATTTTAGTAAAAATGTTTTCCATACCTTGATTCTCATGAACTTTTTATGTAGACGTGAAAAATATTCATCACAATTGGCAAACCTAGTATCCAACTCATTGTCTAGTTGAACCTTGTTATGAATCATAAGTCTTACAATGTCAACAAGTTGTTTAGAAACCTGATACATTATATCATGTATCTCAATGTTTATGGAGGTCCATCAAATTGTTTTTAGCTTGACCTACTTGTCGATTGTCGATCCATGTTGCTAGTACTCTTTTTGGACTTTAGGTGCATACAACAAAATAGCCTTGATCCGATGAATGAAACTTTTTACTAGTTCTGAGCATATGTTCCAACAGGCTTGCCAAATGTGTTATCAATTATGAAGGTTAGCTAATTTAATGATTAATAACTCTCAATAGTGGTTATCTTTTCTTCAAACATTTTGAAGAGGGGGAACTTTGTTCTTTAATTGTTGATTTTAAACTACTCCAAAAAATAATAAGTACGGATGTTGAAGGATCGGGCGTAGAATATTGAACTACTAAATTTATAAAATGATTAAAAATAAAATAAATAAAAGAAAATATTATGTATAGGTAAACACTGGTTCTATTGGTTAGGATGTTAACTACGAGGTGAGTGTAGAATGTTGTTCGATTGATTGTGTTTTTAAAATTATTATATAATATGTATTTATAAGCAAACACTAGTCTTATTGGCTCGATGATGGTGACGTGACCTAATAAATTTATCTTTGTTAAACTATTTACAAAGATAATAAGTGTACCCTCATTCTTGGTGGTCATAGGGCCTCACGTTCAACTTGGTGTCTTCTATTTTGGAGCATGTAATGTTGATCTTATTTATACATGCACAACTTTATTCGTATCATGGTCGTCTAACTTCCAGGGTTAGTCCTGACTTTTTAGAGTCCCGGGACAAATAATAAAAATGGACCCCTAACAAAAAAAAACAATTTTTAAAATTAAAAAAAAAATATATCATCTACTTAAATTGTAAATAGCATCAACAACATCGAAAGTAGTCGTTTATCCATGTAACTAACATAAAAAAGATATATTATATTCAATATTATCAAAATACCATCTAGCTACTTTAAAAAAGTCTCTTTTCTAGTATTTTTTGAAGTAAATTCTTCAATCAAGACTTCATATTGTATACTCTCCAAGAAATCACTCTCCATTGCTATGAATGCTAATCCATTAAGTCTTTCTTGTAACAAGGTAGACCACAAGGAAGACTTCAACAACTTCAAATTTGAAAAATGTCTTTTTGTCGAGGCAACTGTCACAGGAATAATCAATAAAATTCTATATGCAATGAGTGTATTAGGAAAAAAATCCATGCCTTTCAAAAATCTTAATATATCAATAGGTCCAATATTTTCTACAGTAAATATATCTCTTAATAACCTTAACTCCACACATAATCATTTCCCATCAATATCACATTGCTCATTATGTTTTAATGTCTCTTTTTCTTACGCTTCTCACATCATGAATCAAAATTTCTAATCTTAGGAGGCAATTTAGGAGGCATAGAGAAATAATGAAAATAAATTTAGAACTTGAAATTGAAATTGATCAATCCCGCAATGTTGAAGTTGAACCAATAAATTCCGCAGCATTGAAATTGAATCGATAAATAAATAATTTTTTTATAAAAAAAAAATAGTAAATAAAATTAACATTTACACAACAAATAAAATTAACAAATACACAAATATGTAATATTTAATTAATTAAATTTAGAAAGATCAAATAAATATTTTTTAGAATAAGTTGTTTTTTAATCCGAATCAACTATTTTAAATCTAACACCACCTTATGGAAATAAAATATCACATAGAAAATAAAGAGATAGTAGGGTTGTTATTTTAAAATGAGTAATGATTAAAAAAAACTATAAAAATGCAAAAGGTGTGTTAAAGTAAACTAGTTTATTATACCAAATTTTTGATATTGTTTTCTTAACCGGCGCAACATGTAAAACAAAAGAGGCAGGAATTAAGTAAATTCCTGGATGCTTCCTTGAATGGATCCATATGCACCGCCTAGCCACTCCATGACTTCAATGTTTCCATGTTCTAACACTGTTCTGCTCATAACAAAAAGTACTTTCTTGAAATTCCAGCATTCTTGAGAAAAATGAAAAGACAATCTTTAATTAATTACTTTAATTAATTCGACTAAGAAAGTTTTAGATTTGGATTTATGCTTATGTACCTTTATTATTTGTTATAATACGTAACTACTACTAGACTTTTAGCCATATATCATTCACGACACGTATGCTCTTATAAACACCTACACTGAAGTAGATAAATCAAAAAAAATAATAATAATCTATTAACTACATAAATAAAGAATAATAGATTAAATTTAAAATTTAAAATTTAAATTTAAAATTTCTTTAAATTATAAATATATTTAAAAAACACACATTCTATTTTGGCCCACTTATTTAAGTGTTTTTAACATTTTAATTCCGTTTTTACAAAATTCAATTTTTATCCTTAAATTTTATGTTTTCTTAAAAATTGCGTGATAATTATGATACAAAATTTATTTTAAAATGATAATTAGGATATAAAATTTATTTTTAATGAGATAAAGATAAATTCTTAATTAATATTTTTTACAAAAGTAAATTATTTTTTTATATTTTTTAATTTTTATTTTAAATTATTTGGAAATTAACCACTATATTTTAAAAAATAATTATCTTGACTTTGATACCAAACATTTGTGAATCTTTTCCATCCACAAGAATTCATTAGGCAAGGTGCGAATGAGTTATATAACAACTGTTGAATTGTAATTTCTCGTGTCGAAGTAGATTGCTCGACAGGAACAAGGAAGTGGCGAACCATCTAGTGTGTTGAGTTGTGTTAGTATGTCGAAGTGTCGAAGCATGTTGCTTCACACAGAATTTCGACTTATGCCTATTTTAGTAGTGTTAGGTATTTTGGGCTTTTATAGTTTTTGGCTTTGGTTGTAGGTCCAAATTAACCTAAATCTATAAATAGAGGGAGTAACTCTTATTTTTGTAATGGGGTGAATAGAGTATTCATAACACTTGTAATTCATAGTATTTGGCAGTTGCAAAGTGAATAAGAAGTTTTCCACAGTGTGTGGGCAGAGAGAAACTCTGCGGAATTCTAATTCTTCTTATCCTTCATCGTTCTTTACACTCTTTCTTTCTCCATTGTTCTTTCTTTTCATTGCTATTGTGTGAGTGATAACAATCTTGTTCATCAAGATTGATTGAAATTCTCCATAGGTTTTAGGGGATTTCCAGAATCTGGTATCAAGAGCTCTGGTTCAATCGATTCGTGGGAAGAAAATCACCATGGCAACGAATCATCCAAACGGACATTTTCCAGCAAATCTTCTGATTATCAAGAAAAACAATTATGAGAATTGGTGCAAGCAGATAAAGGTGGTGTTTTGTTATCAAGATCTTTGGGATCTTGTGAAGGAATGAGTAACAACGCTTGCAGAAGTCGCGACAAATCAAGAAAATGATGCACATAAAGAATTGAGGAAGAAAGATTATAAAGCTCTCTTTATAATCCATAAATGAGTTGAAATCAAGATCTGTTGTTGGAAAGATCTTGAGGTCGTTGGCTCTAAAGTTCGACCACGCGGTAGTAGCCATAGAAGAGTCGAAAGATTTGTCAAAACTGTCAAAGGAAGAGCTTCAAAGGACGCTTGAATCTCATGAACAAAGAATGGTTGAAAGAGCTGCAGGAAAATCGAAGAGTGATATGGCTTTGCAGGCTCAATCAGTAAAAGAAAGAAAATGCAAAGGTAGTTGGAATGACAACAAAGGAAGAGGAGGTTACAACAATTCGACTGGTCAAAATCAGCAAGAAGGAAACTGGTTGAATCAGAGAAAACCCTGGAACCAAGGTAACCAAAGAGGTGGTGTTGAAGGTAGAGGAAGAGGTGGTGGTCAAAATCCAGACAAGAGTCACATTCAGTGTTACAATTGTCAAATGTATGATCGCTATTCTAGTGATTGTCCAAAAAAGAAGAAGAATCAAGAAACTTATGCAAAGTTAGAGAAACATGAAGAAGAAGAGACATTGTTGATGGTTACAACAAGAGATGGAGAGAGATTCAAGGACCAGTGTTACTTGGACTAAGGATGTTCATCACACATGTCTGGAAGAAAAGATTGGTTTGTCAACATAAAACCCTCAATGAAGAACATGGTGAAATTTGCAAATGACAACACTCTAGCAGTTGAAGGTGTTGGTGATGTTCTGATTATGAGGAAAGATGGCAAGAGGTCAGTAATTTCAAATGTGTTGTACATACTAGGCATGAAGAGCAATTTGCTCAGCATAGGGCAATTGGTCAAAAAGAACTACAAGGTGTCGATCAAAGACAAGATGATGAGACTTCTCGACTCAAATGGAAGGTTGATCTTGAAGGCTCCAATGTCTCAGAATAGAACCTTCAAGATTGAACTAAGTGTGATGGAGCATAAGTGCCTTGCAACAGTAGCCAGTAGAGACGAATGGATATGGCATTATAAACCTGGCCATCTCAATTTCAAAGACATCATAGATTTGAAGAGAAGAAATATGGTTTCAGGATTACATGAAATTGACATTCCAAACGAAGTGTGTGAAGAATGTGTGCAGGCAAAGCAGCATAAGAACATCTTCAGTAAGGATGCAAGAAGCAGGTCGAAGGCAATTCTTAAAGTCATATACTCTGATGTATGTGGTCCTCTCCAGGTGGATTCTATTGGAGGTAACAAATACTTTGTACATTCATAGCTGATTTCAGTCGAAAACTGTGGTCTTACCTGATCAAGAAGAAAAGTGAAGTGATCGAGGTATTTGCCAAGTTTAAATCTATGGTCGAAAGACAGAGCGGTTGAAAGATCAAGATTTTGAGGACTGGTGGTGGTGGAGAATATGTGTCAAAAGATTTCGATGCATTATGTGTGAAAGAAGGGATTGTGCATGAGGTGGTGCCACCATACACTCCACAGCAGAATGGAGTCGTAGAAAGGAAGAATAGAACCATCATGAATATGGTTAAAAGTATGTTGAAAGGCAAGCATCTATCCAAATAATTATGGGGAGAAGTTGTGTCGACTGCAACATATATCCTGAACAAATGTCCGACAAAAAATCTAGAAGGAATCACGACAGAAGAATGTTGGCGTGGTGTCAAGCCTAGCTTGAGTCATTTGAAGGTGTTTGGATCTATAACACATAGACATGTGCCAGATCAGTTGAGAAGAAAACTTGATGACAAGTCGAATCAGATGATCCTGATAGGATATCATTCGACTGGAGGATACAAGTTGTTCGACCCGGTGAATAAGCAAGTGGTGATCATTAGGGACGTGATCATAGATGAGCTTAAGGAATGGGATTGGAATGAGAATGTCAAGAAAGATTCAGTGAGAATCTTTTGTGATGAACCAGCTAGTGAAGTCGAAAGAGAAGTTCGACAGGAAGAAGTCAGAGGTGAAGCAAGCACAAGCAGACCTCAAAGAACAAGACACATGCCTGCAAGGTTGCAAGAATGTGTGATTACATAGGATGATGTGGTTAAAGAAGAAGGTAAGCTGGTACATTATGTTTTCTACGCAGATGTCGAACCTGTCAATGCAGTTGAGGCATTGAAAGATTCGAAGTGGATGAAAGCAATGGACGAAGAGCTGAAGTCAATCGAAGTCAATAACACTTGGTCACTTGTCGAATTTCCCCAAGACAAGAAGGAAATCGATGTGAAGTAGGTATACAAGGTGATTTTGAATCCCAAAGAAGAAGTGACTCGACACAAGACGAGGCTTGTGGCGAAAAGATTTCTTCAGAAAGAAGGAATCGACTTCGATGAAGTTTTTGCATCTGTTGCTAGGATCGAAACAATCAGGTTGGTTGTTGGTCTAGCAAACATGAACAACTGGAAGATGTGTTAGATGGATGTGAAATATGCATTCCTTAATGGCCCCTTAGGAGAAGAAGTTTATGTTGCACAACCAGATGGGTTTATGAAACATGGTAAAAGCAAGCACATCAAGATGAGGTTCCATTATCTTCGAGAGCAGGTAGCAGATGAGAAGATGAATGTGGAACACTGTAGAACTGAGAATCAGATTGCAGACATCATGATGAAGGGAGTGCAGGTCGAAGTGTTCAGAAGACTAAGAGCTATGATGAATGTAGATAGCTTAGACACAATTAGTTAAGTGGTGTGTTGAATTGTAATTCCTTGTGTCGAAGAAGGTTGCTCGACATGAACAAGGAAGTGTCAAACCACCTAGTGTGTTGAGTTGTGTTAGTATGTCGAAGTGTCGAAGCATGTTGCTTCACACAGGATTTCGACTTATGCATATTTTAGTAGTGTTAGCTATTTTGGGCTTTTATAGTTTTGGGCTTTAACTTGAGGTCCAAGTTAACCTAAATCTATAAATAGAGGGAGTAACTCTTATTTTTGTAATGAGGTGAATAGAGTATTCATAACACTTGTAACTCGCAGTATTTTGCAGTTGCAAATTAAATAAGAAGTTTTCCACAGTTTGTGGGCAGAGAGAAACTCTGCAGAATTCTAATTCTTCTTCTCCTTCATCGTTCTTTACACTATTTCTTTCTCCATTGTTCTTTCTTTTCATTGCTATTATGTGAGTGATAAAAATCTTGTTCACCAAGATTGATTAAAATTCTCCGTAGGTTTTGGGGGATTTCCAACAACAACTAGTATTATTTATCAACAAATTAATATGGGACTTGAAGTATAATTAATGTTATCTGAGTTTCCTTTTTTTCACCACCACTGATGCTTTTGAACATAACTAATGATCAAGAGCATGTGAGTCTTCCATATTACGATCATGATTAGTGTGATAAATGAAGATTTAAGTGTCATGACAAATACGATTGTTATCCATACATTATATAAATGCATCCATTCGGAATAAGAATCTTCATTGTTTCATAATAATTTACTCAAAGCTTGCTTGTTTATATACTATCAAATGCGGTACTAAAATTTCCTTATAATATATGTAGTGATAAT
The DNA here is from genome assembly GCF_024323335.1 of Lathyrus oleraceus. Taxonomy (NCBI): domain Eukaryota; kingdom Viridiplantae; phylum Streptophyta; class Magnoliopsida; order Fabales; family Fabaceae; genus Lathyrus; species Lathyrus oleraceus. Next base: position 452,479,771 of record NC_066585.1, on the reverse strand, counting down.
TAGTAAAAAGACCTATTAAGGGTGGGAGAATTTCCAATTTCCCTTAAGAGGCGACTCCTATTTGTCGTCCGCCATTAAAGAATGTCTCGTCCTGAGTGCCCTTCGCGACCAATCGTGAAAAATGTTAGGTCTGACATATTATGATTGGTTGCATTTTGGAAAAACAAATATTTTTGACATATGTTAAACAAGATGTCTTGACATGTTGTTTCAACATTACAACGAGACCTAGCTTAAGTATCTTGTGAGATTTAGTCTCTTTAATGCTTTATATTAATATTCTCTGAAGATTTAGTTCACGTATATTGTTGAGCGTTTTCCATAAACCTTAAGACTATTGTGTCTTGACTTATTTACGAAGTTATGATGTCAAAACATTTTAGGAAACATCTGATTTGATTGAGATCATATCTTCGAAAGTTTGTGCATAGATCTTGGATCTGCTGGAAATCAAGACCAAAGCCCATGCCTCTTCACTTCTATTTATAGAAAAGTTATAAACCTAAGAATGTATCGAAGCATTGCAATATATTGTTAAAAATTAGGGTTTCGTGTGTGTGCTTTGTGTGAGCCATTCGAATATCTCCTCGATACTTGAATTGGACCTGGTGAATTGAGTTGTAACTAACAATCCCTCAGAAGCTTTTAAGCAAAAGTGGATTATGTTTCTTAGGTGTAAGTTGTCGTGTGTTTGAGGGAAGTGAGAGGGGTCTCATATCTAGGAGTGTCCTAGATAGAAACTTCCACGAATAGAGATTAGGTGAGAAGTCTGTAAAACTTGAGGTTGTTCAGGACTTCAAACTAACTATATGATAGTGGATTTCCTTCCTGGCTTGGTAGTCCCCGGATGTAGGTGACGTTGCACCGAACTGGGTTAACAATGGATTGTGTTATTTATTGTCATACTGTTATTTTAATCTTGTTATTGTTTGTGGTGTGATAATATGTTGACCCTGAGGTCGTGACATCGTGTACGACAACAGGGATCTGCTTTCCAGAATTTCAATTTGTATTAGAGCAGGCATCCTGCTCTATTTCTAGGTGAGATCCAGAGAAGATACTTTCTGGCTCCATGGACAAGGAAAGAGGATTTATCAACAGACCCCACATCTTATATGGATCCAACTATGAATATTGAAAGGCAAGGATGGTGGATTTCTTAAAATTCATGGATAACAAGACATGGAAAACTGTCATTAAAGGATGGGAACATTCTATTATGAATGACAAAGATGGGAAGGCTACTACTGAACTGAAACCTGAAGAGGACTGGTCTAAGGAAGAAGATAAATTGGCTCTTGGTAATTCCAAAGCCTTGAATTCCCTATTTAATGGGGTTGAAAAAATATATCCAGGTTGATAAATATTTGTACCGTAGCTAAAGAAGCTTGGGAGATCCTCAGAACTACTCATGAAGGCACATCCAAAGTGAAGATGTCTAGACTTCAGCTTCTCACTATCAGATTTGAGAATCTAAAGATGAAAGATGATGAGAATATTCATGATTTTCACATGAGTATTCTTGAAATATCTAATTCATCTAGTGTCTTGGGTGAAAAGACGTCAGAAGAAAAACTGGTGAGAAAAATTCTCAGGTCTCTATCTAAGAAATTTGACATGAAGGTCACAACTATTGAGGAAACTCAAGACATCAGCACCATGAGAGTAGATGAACTTATTGGGTCTCTCCAAACCTTTGAATTGGGTATTAGTGACAGATATGAAAAGAAAATCAAGAGCATAGCTTTTGTATCCAACACTGAAGATGAACAAAACCAATGTGACTTGGATATTGATGAAGGAATGACCCAATGATCTGGTTCTTCTAGGAAGACAATTCAACAAGATTCTAAAGATAATTGATAGGAAGTCAAGACCAAATGTCAAGAACATCCCTTTTGACATCATGAATAATAATGATTTCCAGAAAAGAACAAGAACTGAAGAGAGATCAAATCAAGGTAAAGGGATTCAGTGTCATGGGTGTGAAGGATTTTGACACATTAGAACTGAATGTCCTACCTATCTCAAGAAACAAAAAAAGGGGTTGTCTGTCTCTTGGTCTGATGAGGATAACTCTGAAAGTGAACCTGAGGATGAAGTTGATAAACATGTTACTACTCTAACTGGAAGATATGAATCTGATGAAGATTCATGTGATGAAGAATCATCTTATGAGGAACTGGTTGCATCCTACAAAGAACTCTGCATCAGAAGTGTAGAAGCATGTCAGCTGGGAGAAAAACAGAAGAAAATTATATCTCAAATGCAGGCTGAAAAAAAAAGAATTTCAATCACCATCTCCAATCTCCAAAATAAGGTGATATTGTTGACTTCCAAACTTGACAACATGACAAAGACTGTAAGAATGCTAAACAAGGGATCTAATGTGTTAGATGAAGTTTTACAAATTGGAAAAATACGATTTAATTGACCAACTCATAAGAAACGTTGACTTGTTTGCATGGACTCCATCGTATATACCAGGAATAGATACCAGAGTAGTGCCTCATTTCCTCGTTGTTAACCCTTCTTCCAAGCTAGTGGCACAGAGAAAGCAGAAAGTTGGCGAAGAAAAGAAAGCCACCATCGATGAAGAAGTAGGTAAACTATCCAGCGTTAGGTTTATCACGGAGAAAAAATATCCAACTTGGTTTGCCAACATGGTGCTTGTGAGGAAAGCGGTAAACAAGTGTCGCATATGCTTGGACTTCACCGACCTCAACACGGTTTGCCCTAAGGGCCCATATCCCTTGCCTGATATTGACCGTCTGATCGATGGATCCACGAGCTATCGCATATTGAACATTATAGATGCCTACTCGGGGTACAATCACATGAAAATGAATCCCCTAGACGCGTCCAAGACGACGTACATGTCGAATCATGACAACTACTATTACAATTTAGCTTGCCAGTGGACGACGAGACGCCATTAAAGTGAACACTATCATACGATGGTGCCTCAAGCGTAAAAGGGAACGATGCTAGAATAGTCTTAGAAGGGCCCGACAACATACTAATCGAACAAGCGCTGAATTTCAAAGAAAACCTTGTTTAAACTAACGATTGTATGAACCAGTTTTGTTAAAATCAATTACTAATTTGTCTAATCTTCATGTAAATGGATTAAAGCATCCCAAAACAACATAGCATTGATCAGTGAACGGCCGGTGATGTTTAGTAAAGTCAAGAACCGCCGTAATTTGTTGCAAAAAAAACATATGTCCCAAAAGGAAGTAACATAGAATGTACAATAGTCAATATCAAACTCCACACCATTCGTGTTTTGCATGCATCTTTGTCTAACTAAACAAACAGTACTACTAATAAATAATGTCTCCCTTTTTCTCTTTTCTTTCCCTATAAATAATGTTCTAATCTTCCATGATCCCATAAACACAAAAACACAAAAACACAAACATCTATGGGTAGTTGTGCATCAAATCTTAACGCAAGCAAAAGTGGAAACAAATCCACAATTGTTGTCAACATAGTTCACTCAAATGAAAAGCTACAACAATTGAAAGAGCCAATAAAAGCATGGCATGTTCTGTCTCAGAATCCAAACCACTTCCTTTGTTCCTCAGAAACCATGTATGTTGGATCATATTTACTTTCTGTGCCTCCAAATCAAGAGCTTCAATTGGATCATATCTACTTCCTTCTTCCACTCTCCAAATCAAACGTTCCACTATCTCTGCAAGATCTCTGTTCTCTAGCCATCAAGGCTAACACTGCTCTTAACTCAATGATAAAATCATATTCTGTTTCACAAACTAGAAATTTCCAAACACATCCTACTCTTTCAATATTCCTAATAGATTAGATTTCTACTTCGAGACTTTGAGTATACTAAGCTTAATAAACAATTGTTTCATATTTACAATAATTATGTACTTATCAATTACGTACACACACATGTAGTAGTAATATATCACTATAGGGTACACATCTGTATTGGGTATAAATACCATACTCCTAGTATTTTTATTTTTTTTCATTATTTTGTTTTGAGGGAAATTTATATGTTTTTCATATATTAATATATGAGAAAATAGTATTTTAGTTTATTTGTTATGATACTCTAACACAATTTTTATTATTTATATTTTTATTTGCTTTTAACACAACTGCTAGTCACAAAATGACTTTCTATTACAAATTACATGTTAACTCAAATAGCTACACTATTATATTCATAAAAAGAAAATACACTAACCCAAAACTCAAACTTTATTTATTTCTATCTAATATATAAACTAAATGCATCAAAAATTTTGTGGATTCATATAGATCCTATTAAAAGGACTAGAGAAAGTATAAGAGACCAAGTGTCTTTATATCAAACTTATTCATTCTAGGAAGAAAAGATTTTAAGAAGAAGGTTTCATTTCAGATTTGATTGCATCCACCAACTGATCATAAGCTTCTCCCCATGCATTCTTCATATCCGGTGACCACATTTCAGGCACTGCTTCTTTTATTGTCTCCAATAGTGCAAACTTTGTCACCTTCACAAAATCAAAAACAAATAAGAACAAATATCATCAACACTTGCAAAAAAAAAACACTCATTGAAAATTTATATACCTCAAAATGCTCATCTACTACACCATTTTTAAAATGTGTAGCACCTAATTTTTTCAAGCTAGATTCCCTAACCGTGACTTTCCCGGCCTTTCTTAGTTGAACTGCTGATTCACATGTCTGCAACAATAAAACAAAACAAGAATATTGTAAATTTGTTTTTTGCTTATTAGTCCAAAAGTCCTCACCCATTAGTAACTTACCATGAGAAAGACAGACATGGCATGTGGCTTGAGCTTGGTGTTTTGCTCCAAAGGAACATTTGAGTCTTTCAAGAATGAGAACAGTTTTTGAGCTGATGGAGCAATCTCAAATATTCTACAAAATCAACACAAGTCAAATAATCGTCTGTTAATATTCTGTCTGGTCTTATTTATAAAAAAAAAAGTTGATTTTTTTAGATTCATTAAATAATAAATATATCTGGTCTATTATATAGTTCAGATACATTAATTATTCAATGAGTCTATCAGAAGAGTAATTACTTTAAGAAAAACTTGAGAGCTAGTTCTGCGGAATTCTTCTTCATTGCACTCCATGACTTTATCACAAGAGCTTCTTGCTCTTCCGTGAAACCTTTTCTATCCAAAGTGCTCATATTTTTTGAAGGATTGTGAATTGTGATGGGAGTGAGAAAATGGTTGATGTTTAGAGGTTTATAAGGATAAGGGTTTTATAGTGAGATTTGATTGAGGATGAAGTTGGCCCTTGATGCTAATGGGGGGTCATTCCTGATTCTTTGGCAGACGTGTTGGTCAAAGAGTGGAGGACCATAATGAAACCGGGTGCCTAAAAAACTAGGTGCTATATTTTTGTTACTAAAACAAAATGGTTTTGTACCATTCAATGTAACTAGATTTGGTTTATCTTTTTCCAACTAGTTTGCAAATCTATGCGTAATCCATGACATATCATGTTGACTATTTTAATTCTTTCATGCTTTATTTATTTAATCAATCTTGTTTTATGAGTGATGCACTAATTACAGGCCCGTTTTCCACCATTTTTTTATAAAGATGGGTCAAGATATTCTTTAATATGGTCCAATTTTTTTGGACTTGTTATGGGTGTCACATTGACCAATGTTTTAAGAGTACAAAATTCACATGTTCATTCCACTGTGTCCTCATTATTTTCAGGTCATGTCAAGGTTTTTGATCTCCAACTTCATTTATGTTTGTTTTAATCTATTCTGTTTTCTGAGAATTTAATGATGTGGGTTTAATAGGAGACCACAAGCTCGTTTGTCACTCATGACAGTAATTTATTATTTATTATTTTCTTTTCATTTATTTTTTATTTAAATCATATAATACTACTATTATTAATGAGGGGTAAGCCTGTAAACTCTCACACAATTTTACTTTATCATATAAAGTTAACTGCATTTATAATAAGAAATAATCAAAACATTATATAATTTGAAACGGAAACTAAAAAAACATATGTCATCTAGTGACAATATATTTAGAGACAATATTGTTAACCGTATATATTGGTTATTCTGCATTTTTTTCAAATGTATGGGTTATTTCAATGAATTAAAAAATGAGTTGTCTTTATATAAATGAATGGAGATACTATTAAAGTATTTTTTATTTTAAAGCTAAAAAAAAATTGATTTTTTTTAGGTTATCATCTTTCTCAAAACATCGTTTCTCTCAAACTTCAACCATGGTGGATCGAATTTCTTAACTCTCAAATCGCTCTTATTCCAATCATTTATCATTGAAAACTAGATTTTAATCTCAAATCGGTTGAATATTTGAATTGATCAAAATAAAATTTCAACCACAAATCGCTCAAATCACTCTACTAGCTCAGTTCGTTCAAATCGCTCCAATCTCTCAAAATTAGTTTTGAATCGCCTCAATATTGTTCGAATTATTCATACATTAAGTTTCTTATGTAATGATCAAAGAAAGCTTTCTTCTGTGCAACTGAACCAGGTTTTGAAAACCTTTTTGCTTCTTTAATATAAATGTTGTGATTTCGAGCGATGTTAGTTTTCGCTGGTAAAACTTCAAAGGTAATAAAACTTTGTTAATGTCGAACTAATTGATATTCTTAACTTGTTTTAGTTGTTAGGATTGATGATAATTACTCTTTTGGAATTGGCTTGAGTTTTGCAAACAAGGTGTTTCACTACGCCAAATAAAGGAAAAGAGAGCGCTTTTTTTGGCCTATAACAGCGCTTTAAAGCGCCCTCTAATCTGGCGCTGGCATAGGTAAAGACAACGCTTTTTTTCCTGGTGAAAGCGCTCTCTAAAGTGGCTCTTTAAGCCCTTTAAGGGCCACTTTAGAGGGCGCTTTTTAAAGAAAGCGCCCTCTAAAGTGAAAACTTTTAAGGGTTTAGAGGGCGCTTTTACTGGAAAGCGCCCTCTAAAGTGGAAACTTTTAAGGGTTTAGAGGGCGCTTTTACTGGAAAGCGCCCTCTAAAGTGGAAATTTAAAGGGTTTAGAGGGCGCTTATTTTGGAAAGCGCCCTCTAAAGTGGGTGGTTATTTAAATTTTTTTTTTTAAAAAGCGCTATATTTATTTATTTATTTTAGACAACATGTATATTGAAGCAGTACACCTAAAACTGTATAATTTGAAGCCCTTTTTCACACATTGCATTCAACAAGCCTTATATACAACAATCCATACATATACAACAATCCACTGATATATAATCGTTTAACTTCTAAAGATTCTAAATATACAACCAATTCATAACTTAAAAAGAAATAAAACTAAGTAGCAAAAGCATCTCTGAGATGTATGTTTTTTTTGCTAGCCGCAGTCTTCTTAGGATCCGCTTCCTGAATCGAAGTTCATTTCTAGCAGTCATTCCTCGCATGCCGGTTTGAATACAAACAGCTTTGGAATAGGTAGTTTTATAAGCACTTCTCGAAAGATACATGCGGATTTGTTTCTGGATTATCAAAAAATTCATTTTATTAACTAATTCATTTTACAAAGTGATTTATAATTTGGGACAATTTCTTACCAGAAATCCATTCCCTTAGTGTGCCGTTGGGCATGAATTCATAAATCAGCATCTGAACCAAGAAAAGAAGTATATGAAATGATACTATAGTCAACTATCAAGCAAATATGGCAAAACTTATGATGATATGCATCAGATAAGTGTAGTTATAGGTTATTTACCTGCTCTCCTTCTTCGCTACAGTAGCCTAATGTAGAGCATAACATACAGTATTTCCAAACTGTGTAACTTGGAGAATTCTGGTGGAAGATATCCCGATAAGTTATTGTTATCCAAAAGCCTGTAGAGTCATGTTAACAAGCAGACACAGTTAAAACTTGTAAAAAAAAGAAAATCAATTTGGAGATGCAACTCTAAAGTTTCAAATCATAAAGGAAATTTAAATTGGCTTCAATACTCACAAATGCATAAGATTGGAAAGGTTTGAAAGTTTGGATGGAAGTTGACCAGTGAATGAGTTGTTGTTCATGTGGCTGCAATTGCAAGACAGAAAAGCAGCAGAATAAGTACATGTAAGAAATCGAGCTTTATGTTCTGTTGATGAACAATTTTGGTTTAGACATCCACTTACAGGTGTCTAACGTTGATCATATTCGCTAACGATTCTGGCACAGAACTTGACAGTTGGTTTTCATCTAGTTGGAGTCTATTCATATTCGTAAGGTTGCCAAGCTCATCCGGTAAACTGCCAGATAATTTATTTCCATTCAAGAGCCTGCGTATAAAACATCTCAATTAAGCGCTTATGCTATAAGCTCTAGTCATACAAAAACTTGACGAGGATCAATACTAATAATTCATTTTCTTTGGTAAGTTTCTTACAAGAGTCTCAACGATGTAATGTGTCCGATTTCCTTTGGTATTGTGCCAGTCAGATTGTTCCACATGAAATCCCTTCAGCATAAAACAACGAAGATATTAGCACGGTATAACATATCATCGTTTATTCTTCTAATTCATATAGAAATTGTTTACCAGGAGATAGTAGAAAAATCAAACCTGGTTGAAATGCTGCTATAACTTCTCATTTGTCAAATTGATACAAAATTGCTCGAAGCTGAACAGGGCCGATGTAAAGTTAGTTACTGTTAGAACAATAAGTGTGGTTCAAAAGTAAATAGATACGAAAAATGTAAATAGAGAACACAAAAAATTCGATCACAGAGATTGACCAAATGTGCATACGTCTATAAACTTCATATAAAATTAGGCAAGAGGGTGGTTAAGATTAATAACCTGTTTGTCTTGAAACTCTCGAATCCGTATATATCTAGAACTCCAATTAAGTTCTTCGAAGTCAGAAGAGAAACCAAAAATGAACAATAGCGAACGTCAGAAGAGAAACCAAGTAATATGAAGATTAGAAAAATACCTATGGTGTCAAAATCGAACAGCTAACAACGAATTAATAGAAGGAGGAAACGTCGTAGATCTAACAGAGGTGGAAGGAGAACGCCTTAGAAGTAGCGAAAATCGTAGCAGTTAGAACCCTAACGTGAAAAAGAACGAAAATAACAGAGAGTGAAATAACAAAACGCGTAGTATGTTATAATTTTAATGTTTACTAAAGGGGACCTTAGAGGGCGCTTGTGGAAAAAAAGCGCCCTCTAAAGGGGGCCTAAGAGGGCGCTTATGAAAGCGCTCTCTAAGGCTTTCCAAAAGCGCTTTATAAACTGGAAATGCACATGGACTTATAGAGCGCTTTTTTAAAAGCGCCCTCTAAGGATAACCTTAGAGGGCGCTTTCTAAAAAGCGCCCTCTAAGGGTAACCTTAGAGGGCGCTTTCTAAAAAGCGCCCTGTATTGTTGTCCCTCTATCTCCTCCTTATTTTTTCGCTTCACCTTAGAGGGCGCTTTATTACAAAAGCGCCCTCTAAAGTGCGCTGTCTATTCCAGTTGTTCGCTCCTTATTTTTTCGCTTCACTTTAGAGTGCGCTTTTGTAATAAAGCGCCCTCTAAGGTGCGCTGTCTATTCCAGTTTTTGGCGTAGTGTTTGTTGAAATGCCACAATGCGTATACATATGTTGGTTTTGAATGCAACTCGTTTATAATTGTTGTAACATGTTTGCAAATAGATATTATTTGTTGAGAATGCATTATTTGTATAGAATGATCATGTGATCTTCTAGGTTTACTCACGTTGAATTGAGAAATATTTGATATATTGAGGGTAGGTGATGACAGTCTGTCATTGCATGAATTTAGTCGAAGAATCGGGTCAAAACAAGTGAAAGATGAGCCAAAATAAAGAAGAAAGACCAAAGAATGAGGAAAAAATAGCTAAGTGTGAAGATTGTGGAATTAGTGAAGATTTGAGTGAAAAAAAAGAGACAAAAAAAAGTGCAGCTTCAGAAATAATCACATGCAACATCGCGCACGCGATAGAGTCCATAAAATCTGCATCACGCGTGCGATAAAAGTCATCACACACGCGATGGTCCCTTTTTCTGGCCTTTTTATGACGCGTTTGATCCATTCTGAGCTCTTTTTAATAGGAGTTTTTGCACTTTAATAATGGTTACGAAAGTTAGAGAGTAAAACACGATTTGGAGAGTATCAAAGGAGATATTTAGTGAATTTGAAGTCATTAAAGGTCATCACTTCAAGGGAATTCATATGTTATTTTCATCTATCAATTGTAGTATTGTTATCTGAATTATGAGTAGCTAAGCTTCTCTAGGTTATGTTGTGTTATGATGAACCTATTTCAATATTGTTGGGTTATATGTTGATTTGACTTTGTATGAACCTTTTGATCTATAATGTCATTCAATTTCTTATTGTTCTTAATGCTTTATATGTGAGATACTCTTTTAAATTAATTTTGTGCACATAGGGAATACTGGTCATTAGTCTATGTGTTGGACATAGGGAAATTATTTTACTTACGCTGGTTGAATAGGAATAGGAGACTCTGAGTAGTGGCATGGGAAATTAACATTGTGTGCATCACCTAACCCTACTTACGCTGGCGGACTAGGGATAGAAAGCTATGAGTAGTGGTTAGTGAGTTATTTCGTGAGGGATCGGCTATAATGATTTTGTTAATTCGCCGTGAGGTTATAGTGATAAGATCATTCATATGAGGCATCAAACATCAACAATAGAGAAATAGGGGATTCTAAAATACAAACTGACCGCTTTCGTAATTCTGTTTAATCTCTTATTTACGTTTCGCATTAAAACTCGAAAACCCCTCATTTTTACTAGTTTTTATACATTGCACATATTTTGCATTGTTTGATCTTTTTATTACTTCGATATTATCGGTACACTTGAAGAGAAGTCATTAAGTTTTTACGCCGTTGTCGGTGACTGTTGATATCTCAACAAGGCGGTGTTTGTGCAATGTTTTATTTTTAGTCTTTTTTATTTTTGTTTTATTTTCTTGTTTATCATAGTGCTACTGATGTATTTAATGTTTGTGTATGCGTAGTTCATGATCAACATTAATACCATTGGATCCAGAGATTGAAACAACCGTGCGTGCTCTCAAAAAAGCAGTTAGAGAAGCATTTTTGGACGACGGAATACCTCTAGAGGGGGGGGGGGGGTGAATAGATCCCAAGTTAAAAATTTAATCAAAAAATTGATTTAGATAATTTTATAGTGCGGAAGCAAGTTTTAAATATTTTCCGGATCCAAAATCGTCTAACGGAACCTTCTATTGAAAGTTCTGGATATACGTGTGAGTACCAATGGTATGATAATAATTCACAAGTTGATCAATCAACACTTCAAGCACTAAATTTAATACTCTATTATAGTAACGATCTATCTCCAATGACAATAACACACAGAAGACTAGTTGGCATAAATTTGTCAAACATTTTACCTACAATCAACAAAGTTAGGATATTAGTATAATGTTTGTAGTTCTTAAAAATCCAATCACTACCAAATTGTATGTCATTACTACAACAACAGAAATTAACAAAGAATTCAAAAGTTATTATCCAAACAATGTTGATCAAGATATCAGAGTAATCAATAAATTGTGAACCAAAAAATAAACAAGATATATAGATAGAGAGGGAGAGTACGCAAGGATTTGTTTAGGTAGTTCCCCAATCGATCTCGTTATGGGTACGTCTGCCCTCAATTCGAATTCGAATTGAGATATTAATATAATAAATCTTACTTTGCAAATGTATCAATAAAAGAGATGAGAAATTAAATCCCACAAACCCTAAGTTTGTTCTTGACTCTAGCACCTCCAATCTTGATCAAGTAACTAACCATGTCGCTTCAATTCACCTGTTGTTGCTACTTCCTTGCAAGGCACCCCTTGTCCCAAGGTTTTCACCCAGCTGAATTAATCCCAAGCACATGATCATGTAACCAACAATGCCGCTTCAATTCACCTGTTGTCGCTACTTCCTTGCACGACCTCCTTGTCTCAAGGCTTTCACCTGGCTGAATTAATCCCAAGTGCACACTTTTTGAACCCAAGATTAGTTAACATGATCCACCGTTTCACGCTACTCCCTTGCCGATATACCTAGTCTCAAGGTTGTCACTCGATCGAACTCATATTTCACAATGTCAAAAACCTTCAAACCCTAAAGATCTTGAAGGAAAACCCTAAACCGACTTTCTTATTTGAATCGCTCAATGATCCCAACTCAATATTTTTGGTAGAACAAACCTAATTGTACGTTATTAATCCTAATCTAGATGGCACCCAATCAAAAAATGATTATGTGTATGCATATATTGAATTAAGATGATGAGATGCTTTGAAATCCTGGATTCATGTAGGTTTTACTCACTTTAGAAACCTTACTATAGAATGATGCATTTATGAAGCATTTATATGCATGGGTGATTTAGGCAAAAGGAAATGCAAAAAACTTGGAGAAAATATGAATTTTTCAAAAAGAATTATAGTATAGGTCAACCTGTTCAAGGTCATGTATCGACCTATAGCAGATATATGCTTCCTATGTGTCGACCTGAGGAGTCAGCACATGAAATAAAAGCTACACGCTTTAATAATGTAGCATACACGTCGACCTATAAAATGCATGTCTCGACCTATAGCATGAAAATGTTTCTATAGGTCGGCTTGTAGACAACATGCATCGACCTGTAGACATCATGTATCAACCTATAGACAACATGTGTCAACCTATAATGCAATTTTTTCACAAAAAAATATTTTTTTACGCATTTTTCACAAAAAAATATTTGTCATGCATTTTTGATGCATGAGACCTTTTCTAAGTTGTTTCCAAATTCTTTTACGCTTCCTAATTCTAAGATGCACATAGAGAATCAGAGGATATCGTCCAATATACAGTAATGCTAAAGTATCCTAGTTTTGACATCACACAAAATACATCTAAACGAAGTTGCACTCACATACTCCCCTTTTTATGATGGAAAAACTTGAGATGATGCGTTCGTGTTTCAATGAAAGACTCCCATGAATATATGCATCCCAACTTCATCTTGATTCTCCTCCTTTGACAACATCAAAAAGAAACAACGCAAATCATGAGAAGTATCTTGAATCACGCATAAAGCAAAATAACACACAGAGGCGGTTTGCAAAGATAAGAACATCAATATGATAACACTCACATAGAATGACATACATATTGAAGGAACATGCCTACACATAAATACACGCATGTAAGGCTGTTAGACGATAGTACCGATCTAGAAGGGGGAGTTGAATATATCAGTGTTTAAAATTTAGCGTTTTTTTGCATTGTTTTTAAAGGTTGCGAAAGCTCCCTAGACCACAATCGTCTAAACGACCCATTAATGGAAAGATCGGATATGCGTGAAACCGAAAGGAATAACTAAGAAAGAGGTAATCAACCACTATCTAAATCAATCGATTAATTACTACAATCCATGATATGGTTACCTCTAATGATGAGTTAACACAATAAGAGAACAAGTAAAATATTAATAGATTTGTGTGAGATTAGTTTTATCAAACACTTGGTGTGCACTCCATACCAAGTCTCAATTTCACTCGAATTGGATGTGCAGAATTTTACTTAGTTGCAATCAAAGTGATTACACCAATTTATCGAATAGCTATTATTCACAACAATTAAGCGATGTTGATTTTACTATTAATTTCACACAAAACTTAATTTCTGCAGAATTTAAAGAGATAAGAGAAAGAGAGAACAACACCAGATTTTTTGAGGCAGTTCCCCTATTGTCCTCGCTTAGGGTACGTCTGCCCTCAATTCTAAATCTAGAATTGAGATGTTTTTATTAACAAGTTGCAAAGTTAATACAATCGAAGAAATGATCACCACCAACCAACCCCAAGTGTTGTTGCAGATCCTATTCACTTCTCTCCCATTGATTCTAGTTGAACAAAGTCCTTCAAGCGTTCCGAAAAAACCTCCAGTTGTAGCTAACTTATTGCAAGAACTCCACGTTCTCCAAAATTCTAGCTCGACTGATTTTGATCAGATGTGCGTGAAACCTCCGGTTGTAGCTACCTTATTGCAAGAACTCCACATTCTCCAAAATTCTAGCTCGGATGACTTCAATTGCAAGACGCTTGAACCCTAACCTTCCTTCACAATCCTCCGGTTATCGTTACTTGTTTGAACGAACCCACGGTTCTTCAAACCTTTCACTCGGTTGAATCTATAAAGCAAAGATTAGTGCAAAAAACCCAAATTCTTGGAGGACAAAACCCCAATGGTTTTATTCAAGAAAAACTCACTCAAAGCCTCTACCTAAACTAAGATTACACAATCCTATTTGGACATTATCACCACAACAATACACAATGATCAACAAAAATTGTTATGTGTAGTTGTTGAGAAATGCAATGAAAAATGAAGATGAAGAGCACTTTAGTGTATATCTTTCACTTTTATTGTTGGTTGTATTGAAGAAGAGACTCTAGAATATTTATATGATGTATGGACAAAGTAACAGACATAATAGAATAATTTTGCAAAAATGCACAGCAGAAAATTGAGTGCCAACAGTGACCTATCGACTTGTTCACACAGGTCACTCGACCTGTTCAGACCCGAGGCAAAAACTAATCAAATGAAGCAGGCGATGAGTCGACTCAAACATGGGATGAATTGACTCAAACAGGGTTTTTCTAGAGTTGAGTCGACTCATGACTCGACCTGTTCAGACCCGTGGCAACATGGTTCAAACGAAACAGCCAATGAGTCGACTCAAACAGGGGATGAGTCAACTCAAACAGGTTTTTCCAAAGTTGAGTCGACTCATGACTTGACCTGTTCAAACCCGAGAGTTACGCTCCAAGTCATGAGTCAACTCAAAATTCTTGAACTGTCAAAAATGAGTTTTTGATATTTTGGTCAATTCAAACTATTTTCTTATGAACCTAAGGTACCAATGATGATCAAATGCATTATTCACATCTATGAAATACTCTTATATGCATGGACTCATTTCACTTATACTTTGAGCATGTTAGATGATGAATGCATTCTATGATATGATGGCACTGTCCAAAGCACACATTATGAGCAACTAAAAAGGTTTGACATCATTAAAATAAGGACAAGGGATATTTGCCCTCACAAAGGCAACAATACAACATTATTGTCACAATGAAGGCCAAATAACATAGCACAAACATGAAATATGAATGATACAATGCAATCAAAAACTCTTGAGTTGCTACAAAAGTTGCACATGATTACGTGACATGTGCCTTTGATACTCCCGAAAGGCTGCACACGCATGTGCTCTAGCAAGGTGGTAAATATTTATCACCATACAAACCAAAAATAAATATGGTATCATAACAATGACATACAACAAGAACTTTCTAACATTATACCATGTTCAATCAAGTTTCATGCAAGAATAGATAACAAGTCAATATCCCAAGAGCATATTTCAAGAAATAAGAGAGAAAAGCACAAAGTCACTATAAGCTTATAATTTACATACATTAATAGACATTTTTGGAAGTGTGTATTTATGAACTAATTCAAACATCAAGAATATCAACCGTTTGGAACACAAGTAACATGTAAAGATAAAAGCTTACTTACAAAAAGGGAAAATGAAAAAAAGGAACGATATTACCTTTCTTATGAAATGATTAAGGATGCACTCTATATTTCTTGACATCTACATCCTTACCATTTTCATTCTTTTCCAAGTTTCAATTTGTGGCTGTTGCACCCCAAAATTTGCCCTCTATTTTTAACTCTAACCAATTTTTTGTTTCACATTCATTTGCATCATCTTCATAGCATAACATTTTTTTTTCTGTCTTAATATTAGCCGGAATAATTTCTCGGAATTTACAAACAGACTGGTCAAATTAACTTTTTAACTGTGCCTAAAATTAGTCAACGAAAAAATGTCAAGTTTAAGTTTGCAAATGTCGGTAACATTAATCTGCGGTTCACGTGGTTTAATTTGACATGCTAAAAATATTTTTACGACTATTTTTGGTCATATGTTGATCAGTCTGAGCAGTTTAAACGGTCATAATTTTTATTTCAAAATCCGACCAAACGCTGTATTTTTCCGAGTCATTTATTTCGCGCTGATTATTTTGACGTGTTCATTTTATTTTTCGAGCATTTTGGTGCCCGACTTTTATTTTTTTTGAGTCTATTTATTTTTATATTGGGTCTAGAATAAATAAATAGGTTAATTAGTTTTTATTTTAATTTTAACTATTTTAATTATTTAACTTTATTCAGTTTTTAATTTAATATTGGGTTTCAAAATAAACTTAGGCCCATTATCATTAACCTAATTTGTTCCTATATATATTTACTAGCATGACTGATAGAGGGAGGCCAAAAGACAGAATAAAAAAGAGAAACCGAGAGTGGCTGATCTATACTATCGTACACACAGTTTGGTAATAGTTTATATATGATATATACTTTATCTATTTTGTTGATATATTTGTTACTGTGTTTCAAATACATGTTCATATGTGTGACTGTGTTATGTATTCCAGATACATGCGGTTTGGTTAAATATATCAGGATATCGCCGTTTTGCTTTTTTTATGCACATAAGCATAACATGTATAATAATTTGGTTCATTGTATTATGTATTTGATGTGTTTGTTTTTATATAAGTTTTACATGTCTCATAATATATAATATAATATAATAATAATTTTGTTGTTAATAAAAATGCATATGGATCATATAATATATAATTTATAATATGTAACTAGTGTGTTAAATATATATATATATATTTCTATTTTATGTTATAATTTGATTATGTTTTCGGATCGGATCGTGTCAATACACCGTTTTCACATATACGTGTATGAGGCGTGACATTTGTGTTATCCGATCCAGTTGCGATGATCGCAATTTTGCGCTAGCAACGCCGTTGTTTTTTTTAATTTCATATTTTTTTATATACATATATTTAGATCTGCACATTTTTTTTCATAACTAACTACCCTGATTTTTCCTAAACCCTGACAATTTCGCCACAAACTCTAAATTTCAAACCTAAAACTTTAACCGTGTTGTTTCCTCTAAACCATAAACCTTTTCTTAAACCTTAACGAACCTTATTATTATTTCCTATCTTCGCTCATATTTATGTTATTCATACACTGTAACTGCTCCGCCCTTGTAATATTTTAAGTTTTAACTTGTAATATTTTCAGTTTTACTTTTCGCCATCTTTATTATGTAACTGCACCAAAGCGTTGTAATAATTAGGATTTTATTTTTTGCCATTTATTTTCTGCCATTTTATTTTTCTGCCATTTAAATTCCTGCTATTGATCCTATATTAACTACGTGGTTTAGTAATGTAAGGCGTGAAAACCTACTAAATTAATTATTTAATATTTTTCTACAACCTTTATGTTTTTTGTAAATAAATAATAAATACTAACTATTTTAATAACTTTTTTTTTATTACTTACTTATAATAATAAATCCTTATATATTTTGTAAATAAAATCTAATTGACCATTTTTCTAATTGAATAATAATAATAAACCTATTAACCTAATAATTTGATATTTTCTATAATCTTTATTTATTTTGTAAATAACTAACTTAATATTTTTCATATAACTCTTTTATTTTATAATTTGTACATTAATGTATTTTAAATTCTTTTATTATTACTAATTTATTTTAAACTCATATTTTTCTAATAACTTCTAAAAAAATCTAACTTGTTTAACCTAAAATAATTTCTTTTAAAATTCTAACCTTTTTATTATCACTTTATTATTATTGTTATTTTATTATGGCTTTATTACCATTGTTTATTTATTATTTTATTATTATTTGCTTTTATCTATTCTATTTTTGCTTCATTATTTTCCTTATTTTAATTTTGTTTTATTTATAATATTAGGAACAAATGTATAGGTTGTAAATTTATTCTTTCTCGCCTGATTATTATGTATCTGTCCCATAGCCATGTAATAGTTTAGGAATTTATTTTTCTTGCTTTTATTTTTGTAAATATTTATTGCGTGGTTAGTAATTTAGGGAGTGTAAAAAACTAATTGTAAATAATTGAACTTAGAAAATTAAATTCAAGACAAATATCTGAAAAATAACACTCACACACGTAGGTCGATCTTTGATCGCCATCTGTACTTCCTAGGGTATTCCTCTTGGTTGCCTTCTTTAAATGGTCAAGTCCCTCGAAAATAGGGGTGTCTTAAGCAAAGTCCCTTCAAACAGAAAAATCATCAAGTCCCTATAAACTTAAAAGATCAAGTCCCTACGAGGTTGCCTATGATATAATGATCTTGTCCCTTCGGTAAATATGATGATAGTCCCTACGAGTTGCTAAAGACACCCCTTATGTTGCCTTCATTGACCATACGATGACCCTACGCTCGTCCCTTAAACACCTCCAAGGTAATGACTACCTATTCCTTAATAATAGGGACAGTCTTACCATTGAAAGAATATACGAGAACACGAAAGACTTAATCTAGGGTAGGTATCTCATTGTTACTTGCTCACACTTTTCATAATTACTTTTACACCTCACAATTTCTAAACTAGGCTTTGTATACACCCGTACGAGGGTCATTACAAAGTACTTAAAGAAATTTTTCTAATCACACACTACACTCTTGCAAACAAACAAAGTGAGCTAAGTAACTAAGAGCACATGGATAACCATGGATATAAAGGGTGCTAATACCTTCCCTTTGTATAACCTACCCCCCGAACTCAAAATCTTTTTAAGGTCTTTCCTGTTCTTTTATGTCCTTTCCTTTTGGATAAAATAAAAGTCGGTGGCGACTCTTGCTATCCGCAACATTTAACTAAAGTCAGTTCTCCCACCGTGTTACAGAACTGGCGACTATGCTGGGGATTTAATAAAAGAGGGGTACCCTTAGGAATTAGATCACTTTAAAATTGTTTGCCTTGTTTGCTTTATACTTATCTGTTGGGTGCTCTTATGTGTGAAAGACCCTAACCCGGATCTAGTGTACCTTAGGTAAATGGCAATAGACCAAGGAAACTGTACGACGTATATCGATATGGTTGATCTGGTGGCCATAGTTAGTGTGACTTCTTGGTTGGTGCTTATGTTCCTTAAGCAAGTTGAGGATAATATGAGGCTGCCATATGTTGCCAATACACTAACTGACTTTTAGAACCCTAGTCATCCCATCTTGGCCTTTAGAAAGTAGTGAGATAACCGGCTTTGGTGAAGATTGAAGTTGGTTGATACTCGATACTACACTCATTGAGATCCTAAACTTGGAGGGTTTTGGTTGGCAAGTAAGTTGCCTACTGAACAACCACCCTTGTGAAGGATCAATGATTTTGAGATCCCTTAGAACCTGGTTACTTTTGTAGGACAGGATGAATCAACTAAACTTCAGGGGAGGGTACTTACCTTTAAACCTCATGCAAGCCTTCAAACCTAGGGCTATTGTGTGACTTGTTTGTGTGTGCCACATGTTTGTGATTGAGCATAACATCATAGCATCATCATGCATCATAAGCATAGCATTTTCACTAACCATTTCAAGGACCAAAGGATTTATCTTTGTTCTTTGTTGCAGGTCATGGCTTCTGCTCGTAGGAATACTATCCGGATCAACTTTGTAGGAATACCTCCTAAGCTTAAGGAATTGGTCTCTCAAGTTTCTGAAAACTCCCAGTTCATCAAGAGGCATGGTCACCTACTGGATCTAGTCACTTCAAGGTTCAATGAAGACATGATGAGTGTCCTGTTTCAGTTCTTTGACCCTAAACATCATTGCTTCACATTTCCCGACTATCAGCTGGTCCCTACAATGGAAGAGTTCTCCAAGCTTCTGGGTATACCTATTCTTGATCAGAAACCCTTCACAGGCTTGGAAAAAGAGCCTAAACCTGAAGTCATTGCTGCAGCCTTACATTTAAAGAAATCAGACATTGTCCTAGAAACAAGGAGTGGAGTTAAGGGTATTTTTGCTAAGGTATTTATGGAGAAAGCTCAAGTATTCCTGAAGGCTATGAGTTATGATGCTTTTGAGGAGATCTTAGCCCTATTGATTTATGGCTTAGTACTGTTCCCCAATCCAGACCAGTTCATAGACGTACACGCCATCAACATATTTCTGACTCGCAATCTAGTGCCTACATTACTTGGAGACATCTTACACTCTCTTCATACCTGTACTACGAAGGCACGAGGAACTCTGATGTGTTGCATACCTCTATTATCTAGGTGGTTTATTTCTCACCTTCCTCAATCAGTGATGAAGAATGAACAAGGGTTCAGGTGGTCCAAGAGGATTATGTCACTTTCTCATTCAGATATTCATTGGTGCTCAAGATCTATGGAGAATGTTACCATCATTGACCGTTGTGGGGAGTTCCCTAATGTGCCACTCCTTGGCATAAGAGGGGGCATTACCTACAACCCTTCTTTAGCTCTACGTCAGTTTGGTTACGCTCGGACTGATGGTCCTCATGACATGCTTATTCAGGGTATTGTGTTCGACTACGACAACGATCTTCAAGGTTACCGTCAAAGGTTCATACGAGCATGGGGTAAAGTGAACAAGGTTGACAGCAAGACTCTGGAACCCAAGTACACTATTCCTATGGAACCATATCTCAGATGGGTACGATCTCGTGCTCAGACTCTTATGATGCCGTATCCTGCTATCCTGCCAGTTACCATGGAGCCTGTTGCTGAAGGAGATACTTCTTACATCATTCTTCATCCAGACATGCCCACTGACATGGAAGAGTTACAGAGGTCCTGGATCCAGTTGAAGGAGGAAAGAGATACTTTTGAGACTCATTACAAGGCAAGTCAGGAAAGAATCCTGGAGCTAACAAAACAACTTCACGAGGAGCGGAATCTCAACTCATACCTCAACACAAAGAGGAAACGTCCATGGGAGACTTAAAACCCCATTTTTTGTATTCATTTCATTTTTATTGTAAGCCCAAGGGGCAAACAAGTTTATTACTAATAAAAGTTTGCTTTTTGGTGGTTTAAACTAATTTAAATCATACGGTCCTTGAAAACATTGCATAAGCATCTACATACCATATTATTGCATCACAGGTTTCTTATGAACAGGTATCTTATCTTCTCGCTGTTTACCTCAGCAGAAATGGCTCTTGAACAGACTGTCAAAGATCTCCAGGCTCAGAATGCACAATTCCAAGAGTTGATTCTGAACTTGTCCAAGGGGCAAGATGAGTTGAAGACATTGCTGGCTAAGAAGAAGAAGAAGACTAGAAGATCAGGAGGCCTTATAAATCTGGGAAGAAGATTCAGAGGCCCTATCAAGACAAAGGAACATGTTGATGATTATGAGTCTGAAAATTCTGAGAAAGAGGGAGGTAGTCTCCATGATACTGTGGGAGATTCTGATTCTGAAGCAAATTATTATCATGACCCTAATGAAGATAAGTACAAGATGCTGGTGGATAGAATGAATGCTATGGAGTTACAAAAATCTTCTGGGCTGGATTTTGAAGATCTGAGTTTAATATCTGGAGTGGTTATACCTATTGGTTTCAAGGTTCCTGCTTTTGTGGTGTATGATGGTGTCTCATGTCCCACGCTGCATTTAAGATCCTATGTCCGGAGGATTCAACCACATACTGCTGATAAGAAGTTATGGATTCATTTCTTCCAAGAGAGCTTGTCTGGAGCTCAATTGGAATGGTACTATCAATTGGAGAGTGTCAATATCCGTGATTGGAATGATCTTGCTGAGGCCTTCTACAGGCAATACCAATACAATGCTGATTTAGCACCTACTCGCATGCAGCTACAAAGCATGTCAATGGGTGCTAAGGAGAATTTAAAGGAGTATGCCCAGAAATGGAGAGACCTGGCTGGCAGAGTTCAACCTCCTCTGACTGACAGGGAGCTAGTGGATATGTTTATGAGTACGCTGAATAGTCCTTTCTATAGTCACCTCATTGGAAGCTCATCATCTGGTTTCACTAAGCTGATAATGACTGGAGAGCGTGTGGAAAGTGGCATAAGAAGTGGTAAGATACAGGTGGGTGCCTCTTCATCAAGCACTGCAAAGAAGCCCCCTAGTGGAAAGAAGGAGTCTAATGCTGTGTTTGGTTAACCTGGCCGTAACAGAAGTCACCAATCCGTAGGAGCAGTTCACATTTCTAATCCTACTCCTGCAACACCAGAGCTACCACAGAGTAATCAACAGAAGCCTAGAAGACAATTCACCAAGATCAACATGTCACTGGCCCAAGCCTTGCAACACATGTTGAAAGGGGAACTCATTATTTTGAAGGACCCTCCTCAGAATCCTAATACTTCCTCTCCTCGGTATAATCCTAATGCACGATGTGCCTATCATTCTAATTATCCGGGACATGACACCAACAATTGCTGGGTGCTGAAAAATAAGATTCAAGATATGATTGAAGCCGGGGAGATTGAATTTGACCCTCCTGGGACTCCAAATATGATTACTGCTCCCATGCCCAATCATGAGAAGACTGTTAATGCTGTTGATGAAGTTTCATATGTTTCCTCAGTAGCAGATGTGTCTACTCCCTTATCTATTATCAAGAAGAAGCTGGTGCAGGCTGGATTCTTTCCAGGTTGCAACGAAGACTGTTTTTATTGTGCCTACAAACCTGATAGCTGTTGGAAGTTGAAAGATGGTATTCAACGCCTCATGGACAATTACACTATATTGTTTGAGAGAACTCCTTCTGTGGAAAGTATGTGTGAACACCTAACTCGAGGTAAGAAGTTTGAAGGTGTGGATATGGTTGATAAAGTGCCAGTGAAGATTACCTCCAAAGGCCCTGTCAAGATCACTTCCAAGGGTCCTATCAAAATTACTGCTGAAGGCCTGGTGAAGACTGTTGCTGAAGTTAGAGTGCCTCCCATGATTATTACCACTCCTGGCCCTATTCCTTATACTTCTGATAAAGCTATACCCTGGAATTACGGTTCTGATGTTTATATCCATGGTGTTAAGCAGGAACCTTTGACTGATACACCTATTACTGATGATAACCTTGTTGTTGATAATATTGCTGGATCTAGTAAGATCACCAGAAGTGGAAGAATTTTCTCTCCTCCAGCTACCTCAAAAAATACAGTTCTTCCAACTACTACCTCCACTTCTGAGCCAAGTACTGATGCTCGAGGCAAAGGTCCTGTGGTTGAACCTGTGCAAGCTGAAGCACCGACTGCTGAAAATCTCTCTAAACAGATGGAGGAAGTGCTGAAGATCATTCGTAAGAGTGATTATGATATTGTTGACCAGTTGGGGCATACTCCCTCCAAAATTTCCATGTTGTCTTTGTTGCTGTGTTCTGAGGCTTATGCTAAAGCCTTGATCAAATTCTTAAGGACTGCTCATGTACCAAATGAAATTTCTGTGGATCAATTTGAAAATTGTGTTGCACATCTGACTTATGATAATGGGTTAGGTTTTTCTGATGCTGACTTGAATCCTGCCAAAAGAAACCATAACAGAGCTTTACATATCTCCATTGAATGTAGGGGCACTACCTTGTCTCATGTGTTGATAGACAATGGCTCTTCATTGAATGTACTTCCCAAAGAGGTTCTGAACAAGCTCAGTCCTGAAGATGCTGTGTTAAGATCAAGTAATATAGTGGTGAGAGCCTTTGATGGTTCAAGAAGAGTGGTGCATGGAGAAATAGATCTCCCGATCAAAGTAGGCTCTCAAGTCTTCGATTCTACCTTCTATGTAATGGATATTCGTCCTGCGTACTCTTGTTTGCTTGGGAGCCCCTGGATCCACGGGGCAGGTGTTGTGACCTCCACTCTACATCAGAAGTTGAGATATCCAGTGAAGGGAAAGATCGTAACTGTTTATGGAGAGGAAGAATATATGGTCAGTCATGTGAATACATTTAAGTATGTTGAAGTGGAAGGTGAATATGTTGAGACTCCTTGCCAGACATTTGAAGTAGTTCCTTGGGTCGTCCCTGCTACTGAAGCTCCTCCTGTGGTTAAAAGAGTTCCTGTGGTTACCAGAGTACCTCCTACAATGGCTTCCCTCAAAGATGCTAGAGCTATGGTTGAAGAAGGTGGTTGCACTATTTGGGGTCAGCTTCCCGACATTCCTTACAAGTCTGACAAGTTTGGTTTGGGTTTCACTGCAGAGTCCCAGAAGGCTGTTCGTCGTGCTCGTGCTGTTCGTATCACCAATCCAGGGAACATGAAAGATCAAATCAATGCTGTGGGTGACTATAATGAAGACTACAATCTGGATAACTGGATTTTTCCTACTGTGGGTGATGGGCTCAACAATTGGAAGACTGAAGACGTTATTCCTATCTCCTTTAGTCAGGAGTAAATACTATTACTGTGTTGTTATTTTTAACAATTAAACTTTTAAGCCTTGTGCCTTACCCGGGGCACAATGGTATGCTTGTTTCGGGATGTCATTTCATTTGCATACTTCATTCAATAAAAATCAATGGACGTTTCGTTTTCGTAAATATTGGGCTCTTTGTTTTTCTTTTATTTTATTTTCATCAGCTATGTGTTCTTACACACACCCACATCACTAAAATGCAGATCCTCATCCACTCTGGATCCTGTTGATAACAGTTCTACTATTGCCAATTATAATTTCGAGAATCCGATCTATCAAGCTGAAGATGGAAAGGATGAAGATTGTGAAGTACCTGTAGAGCTTGCTAGGTTATTACAACAAGAAGAGAAATCTATACAGCCACATGAAGAGCCAATCGAAGTTGTGAATCTGGGAACTGAAGAAAACAGGAAAGAGGTCAAGATAGGAGCTGAATTAGAAGATGGTGTCAAGAGCAGATTAATTCAAATGTTACGTGATTATGTGGAAATCTTTGCTTGGTCCTATGAAGATATGCCAGAGTTGGATACGGACATTGTGGTTCACCGTTTACCGGTAAAAGAAGATTGTCGTCCAAAGAAGCAGAAGGTTCGTCGCATGCGGCCTGAAATGTCAGAAAAGATTAAAGCAGAGGTAATGAAACAATTTGATGCAGGGTTCTTAGCTGTGACTTCTTATCCTCAATGGGTTGCAAATGTGGTACCGGTACCTAAGAAAGATGGTAAAGTACGTATGTGTGTAGACTACAGGGATTTGAATAAGGCCAGCCCCAAAGATGACTTTCCACTGCCTCATATTGATGTTCTGGTAGACAACACTGCTCAGCATAAAGTATTCTCTTTCATGGATGGTTTCTCTGGTTACAATCAAATCAAGATGGCACCTGAAGATATGGAGAAGACTACATTTGTTACACAGTGGGGTACCTTTTGCTATAAAGTGATGCCATTTGGTTTGAAGAATGCCGGGGCAACATATCAGCGTGCTATGGTGGCTTTGTTTCACGATATGATTCATCATGAGATAGAGGTATATGTGGATGATATGATAGCCAGGTCCCAGAATGAAGAGCAACACCTTGATCATCTGCATAAGTTGTTTGAAAGGTTGAAGAAATACAAATTGAGATTGAACCCAAACAAGTGTACTTTTGGAGTTAGGTCTGGTAAACTCCTGGGTTTCATTGTCAGTGGAAAAGGTATTGAAGTAGACCCTGCAAAAGTGAAAGTTATACAAGAGATGCCAGCTCCCCGTACTGAGAAGGAAGTTAGAGGTTTCTTGGGACGATTGAATTACATTGCAAGATTTATTTCCCAATTAACTGCTACCTGTGAACCAATCTTCAAGTTGTTAAAGAAAGATTAGGTAATGGAGTGGAATGATGAGTGCCAGACAACCTTCGATGAAATCAAGAGATATCTCCTAGAACCTCCAATTTTGATGCCACCAGTTGATGGAAGACCCTTGATTATGTACTTAACGGTATTAGATAACTCAATGGGGTGTGTGTTGGGGCAACATGACGAGTCTGGTCGAAAAGAACAGGCAATATACTACCTTAGCAAAAAGTTTACCGACTGTGAAACAAGATACTCACTGCTTGAGAAAACTTGCTGCGCTTTGGCATGGGCTGCTCGCCGACTAAGACAGTATATGTTGACTCATACTACCTTATTGATTTCGAAGACGGATCCAATCAAGTACATATTCGAGAAACCTGCTCTCTCCGGACGAATAGCGAGATGGCAAATGATCTTAACAGAATATGATATACAGTACACTACTCAAAAGGCCATTAAAGGAAGTGTTATAGCTGATCATTTGGCTCATCAGGCAGTGGATGATTATCAGTCAATGAGTTTTAAATTCCCCGATGAAGACATTATGATTATTACCAAAGAACCTGGACAATATGACAGACCTGAACAAGGATCCCGATGGACTATGGTTTTTGATGGAGCTTCTAATGCACTTGGTAATGGTGTTGGTGTTGTGATCATTTCCCCTGAAGGTTGTCATACCCCGATTACTGCAAGACTTTGTTTCTATTGTACCAATAACATGGCTGAGTATGAGGCATGTATCCTGGGCATCAAAGCTGCCATTGATATGAAAATTCAGTTCCTGGACGTATATGGAGATTCAGCCCTGGTAGTGAGTCAGATTAAAGGAGATTGGGATACCAAGCATGAAAATCTTATTCCCTACAGAGAGCATGTGCTGTCTTTGATCCCACATTTTGAAGAGATTACCTTTGGACACATTCCACGAGGAGAGAATCAGTTGGCAGATGCATTAGCCACCATGGCATCTATGTTTGAGATTAGTTGGGATGATGAAGCTCCCAAGATTACTATCGATAGATTTGAGAAGCCTGCATACTGCAATGAGATTGATACTGAAGGAGGAGAGGAAAAGCCTTGGTTCTATGAAGTAAAAAGATATCTTGAAACTCAGGAGTTCCCTGAAGGGGCATCTGTCAAAGATAAGAAGTTTCTGAGGAGGTTTTCTGCTAAGTTCTTCTTGAGTAATGGAATTTTGTACAAACGCAATCATGATTCAACTTTGCTTCGTTGTGTGGATAAGAAGGTTAAGCCAAAGGTATATCAGGCTGGTGACTTGGTAATCAAGCGTATCATACTACCACAGGGTGATCCTAGGGGCAAGTGGACTCCTACATATGAAGGACCATTTATGGTCAAAAGAGTATTCTCAGGAGGTGCCATGATGCTTACTACTATGGATGGTGAAGACTTTCCACAGCCTGTAAACGCAGACATAGTTAAAAAATACTACGCATAAAAAGAGACCCGCTAGGTTGACTGGCCTAGGCAAAAATAAGGGCATCCCGACAAACCAAAAGGGTTCGGGCAAAAATTAGGGATATATATAAAAAAAATGTGTACCCGGCAAGTCGAAAACCTGAAAAGGCGGCTTGGGCAAAAAAGGGTATCCCGGTGGATTGAAAACCTGAAAGGGCAATCCAGGCAAAAGTTAGGGATTAAAGCGTATGACTATGTCTCGTTTGGATCACTCATGTAACTTCAACTGATGGTGCTACCTAAATCAAGTTCAAACAGATAAAGATCAATCCAATCGTTTCTGTCTCAACAGCAGAAGATGAGATATTTGAAGATAATGGCAATAGTAGAATTGAAACTCAATAGGATCATTTTTCACATAGCTGTTTTCTTTGTTTTATAAAAAATTTACGACGAATTCCTCTTACTAGGATTTCTGTCTCCTTGTACAAACTTGCCTATGTATAGGTCACTTTGTGATATAAATAAAATTTCATCTTTGAATCCAGATTTACTTTTACTCTATTTACATAAGCGAAAACGTCCATTGGTTGTGTTTGAATGTATGTATGCTTTTGAATACGATTGATGTTTACCAGAAATGCATAAAATGCAGTAATAGTATTTACTAAGGACGAACGAGGGTAGTAGTTCAACGAAGCTTCGCCGGTTCATCCCCACTACAAATCCCCAGTAGAGCAAATCTATCTTTATAGATGCTTCGAATTACGTCTCCCCTTGAATTTATGTCCATCTCTTTTATCCTCAGTCGGGATACTCAAGAACTTATTCCTTCAATAGAAGTACGACGAACGAATACGGGAAGTGACAAATACTATACTATCAAACAAGACGGGAACGAGTTCCTCATATTCTTCAGCAACGAATCGGGATTTATTTTCCCTAGCCAGCAGTTGTTATACAAAGATATCCGGACGCTTCAGGCCGCATGATTCATACATACATCATTTACATCATACCATGGCATATCCATAAGTGCATAATACATTTACTTAGATGCACCATGCCATGCATGCATACATATTGCATAAACTAACCTTTTCCTTGCAGGATGGTTATATACAGATAAAATACTATCAACAATTCACAACAGGTCAGAAACGATCTATACGAAGATCTAGTGCTGATACTTAATCATTACTCAAGGTGTCCTTGGATAGTAGGCAAACGGTCTATACGAAGATCTATTTCCTAGTCCAGGATGTCTTCAGGAGAGTTAATCCTGATACTCTTTTGTCCTCGGATAGTAGGCAAACGGTCTATACGAAGATCTATTTCCTAGTCCAGGATGTCTTCAGGAGAGTTAATCCTGATACTCTTTTGTCCTCGGATAGTAGGCAAACGGTCTATACGAAGATCTATTCCCTAGTCCAGGATATTTTCAGGAGATTTCATCCTGACACTCTTTTGTTCTTGGATATTAGGCAAACGGTCTATACGAAGATCTGTTCCCTAATCCAGGATATTTCCAGAAGAGATAATCATCACGAAGATTTATTTCTACTGGTTTATTCAACAATTCAAAACAGTTCAGAGACGATCTATACGAAGGCTTAGTGCTGATACTTAATTCAGAAAGAAATCGCCACGAAGATTTGGTTCTGACACTTAAATTAAAAGTATGTTCTTAGATACGATTCAGAGACGACCTATACGAAGACCTAGTACTGATATCCAGTATCAACATCAAGATATTATCACCTCCTGATATTATGGATGGCATCTATAAGCCCATCTCCAGTTCTTCCAAGTGGCATCTTCAAGCCCACTTAAGCATATACAACCAGTCATCAGTGTTACTTTACGCACCGGCGAGTGCAAATTTTTGGGCTTTTGTGTTCAATCCCCTTCAACCTTCCAAGTCACGAATGGCACACAGGCCAATCTAACTCCTCAGGTTTCAGAAAATTGAACAGGGGCAGCTGTTGCACCCCAAAATTTGCCCTCTATTTTTAACTCTAACCAATTTTTTGTTTCACATTCATTTGCATCATCTTCATAGCATAACATTTTTTTTCTGTCTTAATATTAGCCGGAATAATTTCTCGGAATTTACAAACAGACTGGTCAAATTAACTTTTTAACTGTGCCTAAAATTAGTCAACGAAAAAATGTCAAGTTTAAGTTTGCAAATGTCGGTAACATTAATCTGCGGTTCACGTGGTTTAATTTGACATGCTAAAAATATTTTTACGACTATTTTTGGTCATATGTTGATCAGTCTGAGTAGTTTAAACGGTCATAATTTTTATTTCAAAATCCGACCAAACGCTGTATTTTTCCGAGTCATTTATTTCGCGCTGATTATTTTGACGTGTTCATTTTATTTTTTCGAGCATTTTGGTGCCCGACTTTTATTTTTTTTGAGTCTATTTATTTTTATATTGGGTCTAGAATAAATAAATAGGTTAATTAGTTTTTATTTTAATTTTAACTATTTTAATTATTTAACTTTATTCAGTTTTTAATTTAATATTGGGTTTCAAAATAAACTTAGGCCCATTATCATTAACCTAATTTGTTCCTATATATATTTACTAGCATGACTGATAGAGGGAGGCCAAAAGACAGAACAAAAAAGAGAAACCGAGAGTGGCTGATCTATACTATCGTACACACAGTTTGGTAATAGTTTATATATGATATATACTTTATCTATTTTGTTGATATATTTGTTACTGTGTTTCAAATACATGTTCATATGTGTGACTGTGTTATGTATTTCAGATACATGCGGTTTGGTTAAATATATCAGGATATCGCCGTTTTGCTTTTTTTATGCACATAAGTATAACATGTATAATAATTTGGTTCACTGTATTATGTATTTGATGTGTTTGTTTTTATATAAGTTTTACATGTCTCATAATATATAATATAATATAATAATAATTTTGTTGTTAATAAAAATGCATATGGATCATATAATATATAATTTATAATATGTAACTAGTGTGTTAAATATATATATATATATTTCTATTTTATGTTATAATTTGATTATGTTTTCGGATCGGATCGTGTCAATACGCCGTTTTCACATATACGTGTATGAGGCGTGACATTTGTGTTATCCGATCCAGTTGCGATGATCGCAATTTTGCGCTAGCAACGCCGTTGTTTTTTTTAATTCATATTTTTTTATATACATATATTTAGATCTGCACATTTTTTTTCATAACTAACTACCCTGATTTTTCCTAAACCCTGACAATTTCGCCACAAACTCTAAATTTCAAACCTAAAACTTTAACCGTGTTGTTTCCTCTAAACCATAAACCTTTTCTTAAACCTTAACAAACCTTATTATTATTTCCTATCTTCGCTCATATTTATGTTTTTCATACACTGTAACTGCTTCGCCCTTGTAATATTTTAAGTTTTAACTTGTAATATTTTCAGTTTTACTTTTCGCCATCTTTATTATGTAACTGCACCAAAGCGTTGTAATAATTAGGGTTTTATTTTTTGCCATTTATTTTCTGCCATTTTATTTTTCTGCCATTTATTTTTCTGCCATTTAAATTCCTGCCATTGATCCTATATTAACTGCGTGGTTTAGTAATGTAGGGCGTGAAAACCTACTAAATTAATTATTTAATATTTTTCTATAACCTTTATATTTTTTGTAAATAAATAATAAATACTAACTATTTTAATAACTTTTTTTTTATTACTTACTTAAAATAATAAATCCTTATATATTTTGTAAATAAAATCTAATTGACCATTTTTCTAATTGAATAATAATAATAAACCTATTAACCTAATAATTTGATATTTTTTATAATCTTTATTTATTTTGTAAATAACTAACTTAATATTTTTCATATAACTCTTTTATTTTATAATTTGTACATTAATGTATTTTTAATTCTTTTATTATTACTAATTTATTTTAAACTCATATTTTTCTAATAACTTCTAAAAAAATCTAACTTGTTTAACCTAAAATAATTTCTTTTAAAATTCTAACCTTTTTATTATCACTTTATTATTATTGTTATTTTATTATGGCTTTATTACCATTGTTTATTTATTATTTTATTATTATTTGCTTTTATCTATTCTATTTTTGCTTCATTATTTTCCTTATTTTAATTTTGTTTTATTTATAATATTATGAACAAATGTATAGGTTGTAAATTTATTCTTTCTCGCCTGATTATTATGTATTTGTCCCATAGCCATGTAATAGTTTAGGAATTTATTTTTCTTGCTTTTATTTTTGTAAATATTTATTGCGTGGTTAGTAATTTAGGGAGTGTAAAAAACTAACTGTAAATAATTGAACTTAGAAAATTAAATTCAAGACAAATATCTGAAAAATAACACTCACACACGTAGGTCGATCTTTGATCGCCATCTGTAGTTCCTAGGGTATTCCTCTTGGTTGCCTTCTTTAAATGGTCAAGTCCCTCGAAAATAGGGGTGTCTTAAGCAAAGTCCCTTCAAACAGAAAAATCATCAAGTCCCTATAAACTTAAAAGATCAAGTCCCTACGAGGTTGCCTACGATATAATGATCTTGTCCCTTCGGTAAATATGAGGATAGTCCCTACGAGTTGCTAAAGACACCCCTTATGTTGCCTTCATTGACCATACGATGACCCTACGCCCGTCCCTTAAACACCTCCAAGGTAATGACTACCTATTCCTTAATAATAGGGACATTCTTACCATTGAAAGAATATACGAGAAGACGAAAGACTTAATCTAGGGTAGGTATCTCATAGTTACTTGCTCACACTTTTCATAATTACTTTTACACCTCGCAATTTCTAAACTAGGCTTTGTATACACCCATACGAGGGTCATTACAAAGTACTTAAAGAAATTTTTCTAATCACACACTACACTCTTGCAAACAAACAAAGTGAGCTAAGTAACTAAGAGCCCATGGATAACCATGGATATAAAGGGTGCTAATACCTTCCCTTTGTATAACCTACCCCCCGAACTCAAAATCTTTTTAAGGTCTTTCCTTTTCTTTTATGTCCTTTCCCTTTGGATAAAATAAAAGTCGGTGGCGACTCTTGCTATCCGCAACATTTAACTAAAGTCAGTTCTTCCACCGTGTTACAGTGGCCATAGAAGTGCCAATAATCTTTGCATCTTCCATGCCAAATCTCTTTAGCAAGTTGTTGTAATATTTGGTTTAACACACACATGACCCTTCATTGAGTTGTTTTATTTGAATAACATGGAAGTAATTCAACTCCCCCCATAAGGCTCATCTCAAACTCACACTGCATAAGCTTAGAAAACTCCACTACATGTTGCAAATCAGTGGATCAAAAAATAATACCATCGACATAAACTTGAAATCTTCCAAGCAAGCATAAGCTAGAAGCGGTATAACATACATGTGAATATATTTAGGTAAGGTCACTACAATCATTTTAAATGAAACACACATTTGTTATCACTTGAAATTTTCAGAAGTGAAAACTCATAACATATATCATACACAAAGTAAATTATATACCTTTGAAAAATAAGCATGGAAAAGAAAGAACTTCCTTACAAAGAAAAAGTTGAAAAGATATTACCTCGTCGGACGAATGACGGAGGATGCACATGCATTCCACAAGAAACTCTCGAACGAAAGTTGGAATGAATGCAACATGTGTCATACAACCTTTAGACAACAACAATCTTACCACTTTTCTCTTTGACAAAGTACTTGAAAGTATGATTAATAATGTATCCAAGAAGATTATTGATTTGATGATCATCTTAATACTTTTAATTTCAATCTTGTTTAATTATGATAATCATCTTGCTCCTCCTCACGTGTTTCTCATCTTAAGTTGATCAATCCCTAATTTGATGAACTTGAGTATGTCTTGTCGAAGATAAACTACATCATTAAGAACAATACCTTTTCCGACACTTCTCGGATAGAAAATATTAGTAATAATCAATACATTTTTACCAATTAAAGAACACTAGAAGTTGATTCCTTTTGGTCACACCACTCTTCTTTCTTGCCACAAAGTCAACGAAACATGGAGATGTAACACGTCATATGTTTTGAGTATCCATAATCAAGATCCCATACTCTATTCATAGATCCAATACATTTATCTTGTAAAATCAACAACAAGTGTTAGGTACCTAATCTTCATTGGGTCCTTGGGGGTGAGTGAAAATAAGGTTGCATTTGGGCAACCATTAAAAGGCTCCTTTAGGAACTAAAAGTTTCCTAAATTTGCATTTTTAAATAGTATGACCTTTATTACAACAACAAAGACAAGACAAGTTATGATGAGACGTGCCTTTGCTATTAGACTTTTTTTAAACAAATTTATGTTTCTTATATGAATGGTTCAAAGACCTTTCATACTTAGACGAATCAATAGCATAAGCAATCTTTGGTTGTAAGGCTTTGTCTAATTTGACTTGAAGAGAATTTATCTCTTTTTTCCAATTATGACAAGATTCACAACCAAACCTAGAAGTATTTTCATCCTCATTCTTGTCACTTTGAATATCTATCATAGACCTCTTAATAGCTTTTAACTTCCTTTCGAATTCTAACACTTTAGCTTCTAAGTGTAAAAATACTTTTTCATGTGAAGCTAATTTGTTAAAAGCATTTAAGGCCTCTCTATGAAGATTTTCAAAGGAATTTTGTAATTGAGAATAAGACAAATCACTAGTAAGCTCAAGTTTAGAAGGACTTACTTGTTTCTTCTTCCTTCCATTTTCCATAAAACAAATTCGGGCCGATTCTACACTTGAAATGGAGCATTCATCGCTTGAGGAATCACTTGCACTCTCACAAGCTACATAACCTCTTCTAGATTTACTAGACTTCTTGTTATTCCATCTTTCTTTGTCTTTCTTAATCATAGGACATTCCGGTATATAGGGACCAATTTCACCACAATTATAACAAAAGATTATAAATTTACCTTTCCTATTCTCACCATCATTTGAAGACTTGGACTCCTTTCTAAATTTGGCTAAGTTTCCTTTGGAGTGCTTGAATTTGTTCTTTCGAATATACCTTTGGTATCTCTTGACAAATAGCCTAACATCATCAATATCAGAGTTCTTGTCATCCCTTTCTTCACACTTACTAGGCTTATTCTTTGAGGACTTGAAACTAGAAGTCTTTAGAGAAATAGGCTTCTTCACCTCTTCCTTGTATTTACCTTTCTCTTTCTTTATCAAATTTTCATACTCTTTTTCATGTTTTTCCAAGAAAGTGAGTTCTTGCTTATGTTCTTCCGATTTACCAAACAAAGAAGTAAGATCAAGTGTTTTAAGATCATTCGCTTCTTTAATCGCGATGACCTTGGGTTACCATTCCCTGTTAATACATCTTAAAACCTTGTTAGTAGAAATAGCATTGGAGATAGGATTACCTAGAGTGTTCAGTCTATTAATAAGATGTGTGAATCTATTTTGCATGTCGGCAATGGTTTCACCATGCTTCATACGAAAGAGTTCAAACTCTTGGTTTTTAATGTGTTGATCCTAACTTGTTCGACCTTATTAGTTCCCTAATGGGAAACTTCTAATGTGTCCCACATAGATTTGGCGATTTCACAATGAGAGACAAGATAATACTCATTAACACCTAATACAAATATGAGAATATTTTGTGCTTTCCAATCATGAGACCACAACTTCCTATCATTATCATTCCATTGATTTTCCGGTTTTGGTATGGTGACACCTTCATCATTGGTAATTGTAATTTCATTTGGACCATTAATTATTTCATCCCATACACCATTATCAACGGAGTTGACATGGATCCGCATTCTAGCTTTCCAATTGCCATAATTTTTGTCGGTGAAAATTGATGCTCTACTATACGCCCATTTAGGTTCGGTAGTTGTAAGACCCTAATTTTGTCCCTAAGATCCCTCATGGCATCATATCATATCATTTGCATTGCCTCAAGGATCATTGTGCACCTTGCTTGCCTCTTTAGTGGGCGGGTCATCTTTTGAGAGTGGTTCTTGATCACCAAGCATGTTTTGCATTTGTATATCATTGCTTTTCTTTTTATCACTAACCAAAAAGTACAAAAATATGTCATCTAACCTTGTTACTTGCAGATGAAGCAATCACAGGTTAAAGCAGTCAATGCATTCATTGAGCAATAGATGGTGGCCATTCTTGAGAATTTGGACACCACAATCATTATCAAGAGTTCATGAGTTATGTTATCATGTTGAATCAAAATCTCAAGTGGTAGAGGCTTGAATTTCATCAGAACATTGCCAGGTCAACTGAAGACCTAGAAAAGTCAACTGCCCAGTCAACTGTGGATTTGGAGGTGGGAAGTGATGGGAAATACTTCATTCATGTTCAAACAAGTCTCATTTGACATTTCAAACATCAACATTGAAGAAAATAAAGTCAGGTCAAAACTTTCCAAAAATAGAAAGTGACCTATAATTCAAATTTGCCAAAAATGGAAAGGTTTTGACCTAATTTCAACTTCAAATTACATGACCAAAAATGCTTCAAATGAAATTTGGTTGAACATGAAAGTTTTAGATCTTTCTCTCCCATTTCCAAAATGTCCAAGAACATCAATTTATCATTTGTGGTTAAGGAGATATGATCGAAACATGGCCAAGTGTACTTGAAGATTCAAAAGTGCATAAATTTCAAACCAATGCTCCAAATCATGTGGCTTTTTTTGCTAAATTCTTGTTTTGACCTATAATTTCATAATCTTGCATTGCATTGCATCAATTCTCATCACATGAACATTTTGCAAATTCACTTAATTTTGGAGGGAAAACATGGAATTTGAATTTGGTGCATAATTCAAATGTTTTGCAATTGCCATTGATTTTAAAATGTCATTTTAAGTGAAAATACATTGCATTTCGTGTACTGTTCACTCATATTTACCATGCAAGGGTGAAATGACCAAATTTGCATAAACACCTCATTTCACTAATTTTCATTAGCATTTGGTTAAGCATGATTAGAGCTTGATTAATAGAGAGTATATAAGCTAAAACCCTAACAGAATTTCAGGGGAACACATCACAAATCTCAGATCTAGAAATTTCTCTCAAATTTTCTCTCAAATTTTTCTCTCATTTCTTCAAATCAATTCACAAGCCATTGCTTAATTCATGATTATGAAGCATCACTGATCAATTTTGAAGCAAGATCCAAGGCAATTCGTGCAATCTGAAGCAGCTTGAAGCAAGAACACAACAATGGTGAATTTCAAATTCTGTGGAATCGTGAGCAATTGAACTTCAATCTTCATTCCAATCAACTCTACAAGCTTGCTAGAAGATCATTTGAGCATTGCAAGGCCTAAAACGCGTGGATTCGAAAGCTGCTCTTCAAGAGGTCATGAAATCGTGTCTCTTATTTCTCATTTTTGTTAAGCTAAACTTGTAGATCTTGTTTGTGTGAGCATGCTGAGCTTTGAATCACTTAAAACCGTGCATTATTCACTTAGTTTCGATGATTTGAATTTTGATGATGAATCTTGATGTTGCTCGATCCAAACGATTCTTGATGATCCATGCCTATTTGATGTTTGATTGTTGATCCATGAGGTTTAGGCTACATGAATATATGTTTAGTTTTAAATTCTGAGAAAAATGTTCATCGTGTTCTTGATTGGTCTACTGTTCATGGAAACACGTTTGGAGAAGATGAAGTACAGTATATTGGCCACGCTTTGATTCACGTTAAAACCGTTGCCTTAAGTTCCTAGGGTTTGTTCCTATTGGTGCATGCGCGCGTCCATGCTCAATTCTGATTGGCCAGGCTTTATGATTAATGAAACGCTGCGTACAGGGAGGCGCCAACTTCAATTTTCAAATTAATTCATTAAATCCTTTTATTTCATTTACTTATTTCAATTTTTATTTCATTTTCCATTTGCATCTTTAAAAAAACATATCAAATCAGAAAATGATCCAAATAATATGGGAATTTTTGCATTGATTTTCTTTTTCTCTCTAGTTTTTTTATCATCATGATAATTCAAGTGGTGCCTGGCTGATTTAATATTTTGCCTAGGGTTCTTGTATGAGTGTCCATTTTGACATTGCCTTGCCTTTGCATTTGTGAAATGATGGTTGTTGATCCAATGAATCTGATTTTTTGCATGATGAAACTAGACACCTTGCTTGACATTTTGGTGTTGAGTTTGCATTTTAATCATTTGTCATTTCTGGTTTGTGATTTTTCTAAGTAGGTGTGACAATTTGTGTCACACCTTTGCTTGTTCATCTTGTGCTATGTGTTTACCTTATCAAATGATGCTCAATTGTTCTGATTTTTCACATGCTGATCATATGAGATGTCTTGGATATGCTTGAATTTTTCCAGATTTTTGTGAATCATTTCTGATTTAATTGAGATTTTTCTTTCTGGTTGATCACTTTTGAGCTTTAAAATTGCCTTGAACTTCAATTGATCATGAAATGGATTTGGTAAATGATATTGATGTGAGACTTTTTGCAATGTGTCAATAATTGTTTGAAGTTTCATCATGTCAAATTTCAGCTTCTGTTTTGAATGTTTTCTCCATCTTTGACCCTAGGCTTTGACCTAGTGGTTTGCCTCTCATGTTTGAGCTTTGTTTTCAGGTTGAACATCCAAGTTACATAGTTGTTGATGCTTCAACACTTGAGCATTTGATGTCTACCTTTGTCTACTAATATTGTGTGTTCTATAGGGTTGTTAACTCAATTGAGTTTGACTTGTGGCTAATGCCTTTTGCTTATTGGGTTTGACTGTTGATATTAATGTTGTCTGTTTGTCTGAGTTTTGTACTGATTTGTTTGATGTTTCCACAGGTACATAAGTTGCTTAAGTTCACTTTGAACTTACTTTTGCTTGGTTGCTTAACCAATAAGGTATAACCTCTCTTCTTCATGTAGTCTGGAAGACCTGGCCTGTTATGTGGTCAGGCACCTGTCTGAAGCCCTCCTTAAGAGGCAATGTCTTTGTGTGTTTAATTTTGTGCTAAGCAGGAAAAGTCCTTTGATAAGGCAATTGGCAGATAGAAGAGATGTGTAGTCCATCTCCTGCTATTCAGTGTGTCATCCCTTTGTTCACATAACATGTTGATGCATTGTGGATCTTAACCCAATATCTTATAGAGTCTAATCATTTGTGGAGAAGAGTTCCAACTTTCTGAACTCCCACACCTTCTATTATTCAATGCTCTCCCTGACCAGGGATAAGAGCTATGAGGCACATCCCTCATCTCCTTTTCATCTGCTTCACCTTAACTCTCAATGTTAAGGTTAAGAGCACAACTTACCCCATTCCAGTTGACTGTAAAGTCTAACCTTGCTTGAGCCTAATTGCTTGTATATAGTGTGTGCTAATTGACTTGTTTGGTTGATTGCTTGATTCATCTGTGCATATTTGCTTATGTGTGCATTTGTGCATTTATCATCATTAATTGTACATCATTGCATGATCATTGTTCATTGCTTTGTGACATTCTTGTTGTCTTTTGAGGAGTCAATTATAAGTCCATTTATTGGCAGTTGTTTCCTATGACCATTGAGGAGTCAATTATAAGTCCAGCTATTGGCAGTTGTTTCCTATGATCTGGTAGGAGTCGAGTATAAGACCATTTATTGGCAACTTGTTTCCTCTTTACTTTTGTTTTGTTTTGCTTTAGGAGACTAGTATAAGTCCATTGAGTGGCATCTGGTATCCATCTTTGTTTTAGGAGATTGGTATAAGTCCAGTAATTGGCATCCGATATCCATCTTTGTTAACCTTGCCTGATACTTTGTTTACCTGTTATTTGCATTGTTGCCTATTCCAAAGGAATCACTTGAATCATCTTCCATATGATTTCAAGAGGTGAACATCTAAGAAGTTTTACTTCCTCACCCTTCCATTTTTGTGTGTGTTTTCAAAACTCCCTTTTCACATGTTAATTCAAAAACTTTGACATCTATTGTGCAAACATTTTCATTCTTTTCAAACTAGAAACCTAGGCTTTATGCCTTTGATTTTTAAACTTCTTTCATAAGACTTTTTCTGAATTGAATTCTAATCATACTTTGACCATACTTTCACGAATACTCAAATCAATTAATCTCACTCACTCAATTGCTTTTGTGGCCCAAGCCCACTTCTCACTTAAGTTTTCATACATTAGCCATAGGTTTGATTTATCCTAGTTGGTTGATGTTAATCTCACCTTTTGTCCTTAGTGATTGAATTGTAAGACTTCCTTGCTTATTATAGGGTTAACCCCTCACTAGCAAGTTGAAGCTTTTCTCACATGGTGGACTTGTTGTTTGTATAAGGTTGAGTTTTTACCCGTGGATAAAGAAAGACCTTAGGGCTTTTGTTTTAAAATGAATCCACTCATATTTTGGAAATCTTTTAGCCGAACTACGGCGTTTTGATCCTTACCTTCCATGGAAAGGTACGTAGGCAACGGGTTCATCCGTTCAAACACAAAAACAATAAAAATTGTATATTCTTTTCTCATCCCTTCAATCCATGTTTGCACAATAAATATGTCATAAACAAATAAACATTTTGTACAACAAGTGTGAAAAGAGGTTCCCTAGGAGTACCTAGGACGTTTTGGGTGCCTAACACCTTCCCATTGCGTAATTAACCCCTTACCCAGATCTCTGACCTTTTCATTAGTTTTTTATGTGTAAAACTTCTTAGGCTTTTGTTCGCTTTTTAGCCAATCCTTTGGATAAATAAAAGTGCGGTGGCGACTCTATCTTTGTATGCTTTGCTTTTGATTTAATCAACAAATCAGAAAATTTTCAAGGAACTTAAACGGTTATTTGCAAAATTTTCAGACATGGAAAGACCAAAAAGGCATACAAAGAAGTACAGCTTTAGACAGCCCGATCTGAAAGAGTTAAGGAATCTTACATCTTATGTATTAGATCCCTTGGGTTTCAAAGCTCGCTATGGGAAGCTTTTGCCTCTGTTGACTACTCAGGTTGATGAGGGTTTGATGAGTACCTTGGCTCAGTTCTATGATCCTCTGTATCACTGCTTCTCATTTCCGGACTTTCAGTTGTTGCCTACGCTTGAGGAGTATGCTCATCTTATTGGGATCCCGATTCTGGATCAGGTGTCGTTCAGTGGCTTGGAGAGTATTCCGACTTCTCGAGAGATTGCAGACTTTTGCACATAGATGAATCCCTTATTGAAGCGCATATGACTACCAAAGGTGGAATTCAGGGTCTTCCTTCTGATTTCCTCATTGCTCAAGCTACCGTTTATGGGAAGGCCATGAGTGAGGATGCCTTTGAGGTTTTATTTGTGCTGCTCATCTATGGTTTGGTATTGTTCCCCAACATCGACAAATTTGTGGATGTGAACGCCATTAGGATCTTTTCAGTTCTTAATCCCGTTCCGACTCTGTTGGGTGATGCCTATGTCTCTTTGCATCTGAGGAATGCAAAGGGTGGAGGAGCTATTGTGTGCTGTTTGCCTCTGTTGTATAAGTGGTTTATTTCTCACTTACCGCAGACGGTTGCTTTCAAGGAGAATAAGGGATGTCTACGGTGGTCTACGAGACTTATGTCTCTCACTAATGATGATATCTCTTGGTATGATCGCGTGTATGATACAGTTCAGATCATTGATTATTGTGGTGAATTCCCTAATGTGCCTCTTCTTGGTACATGTGGTGGGATCAGCTACAACCCTATCTTAGCACGCCGTCAGCTTGGGTTCCCCCTAAAGGATAAACCCCATAACATTCTGTTAGAAGGTGTATTCTTTCAGGAGGGTAAAGATCCCTAAGGCCTGAAAGCCAGATTTGTCCGCGCTTGGCGCAAGATTCAGAAGAAGGGTAGAAATGAGTTGGGTCCGAAGAATTGCATTGCTTTGGAGCCATATACCTCTTGGGTCAGACAGAGAGCCTCAGAGTATCTTATGCCCTACGACTATCCGAGACCTACACCGTTGGTTGTGGCTGGGCCTTCAACCCTCCCTAACCAAGGCGTAAAGGAGTTGAGAGACGAAGACCTTTCACGTGCCTGGATCCGTGAAAGAGAAGAGTTGTTTCAACAGCTCAAGGAGAAGGACGCTCTGATCGAATTCCTCGAGCATCAGGTGATAGATGATCCGAATGATGCCTGGACTTCTCTGCTTCCTCAGTCTTCCAAATTCTGGAAGAGGAAGTATGATCGACTCGCGAAGGAGAAAGCGGATATGGAAGCAGCCTATGAGAGAGAGATCAAGAGGCTTTGTGTATCTCGTCTTCCAGCATCTCGAGCTTCTAGGGATCCATAGGATGTCTATTTTCCTTTTCCCTTGTAATAATCAAACATTGCTGTACTTCTTTGTTTCAAATATATATATTTGACGAGATGTTTTCCATATGCAATAAATGCTTTAAATTTCAAAAATTTGCAAATAGAACCCTAAAAGTTCCTTGAAATAAAAACAAAGCATATGCACAAACATTGCATGCATCATTTTGCATAAGCAGGTCTTCCTTCTGGTGTTCTTGTCTGTGGCCTAACTCTGTGCTCTTCATTTATTTTGAAGACAAGCTGACTCACCAGTACTATACCAGAGCCAATTCTGCAAGAGTGATGGATCAGTTAGAGTAAGAGAACAGAGAGTTGAAAGAAGAGGTCGCCAGACTTGGCGCTTTGATGGAGCAGCTCTTGGCTGCTCAGAATCAACCGTCTCTTCCGCCTGCAACTCCTCCCCAGAGGACTGTTATATCAGAGGTTGCTTCTTCAACTGTGCCAGCAGCCAATGCCCATTATGTGCCGAATGCCATGCCAGCCGGGTTTCCGTGGGGTATGCCTTCTGGTTTCATGCCTGA
Source organism: Lathyrus oleraceus (assembly GCF_024323335.1). Classification (NCBI taxonomy): domain Eukaryota; kingdom Viridiplantae; phylum Streptophyta; class Magnoliopsida; order Fabales; family Fabaceae; genus Lathyrus; species Lathyrus oleraceus. The sequence goes on along the minus strand of NC_066585.1, from coordinate 452,437,774 downwards.
TCTTCCAGCACCAACCTTTGCTTCTATGCCGACATCTAGCCCGGTCCTTACAATGCCTCCTCCTGTCGTGCATACCATTCCCAGGGTAGACGACACCATCTATCATTCAGAGCCTTCTGAGGGTTCCGATGTTAATGAGAAGATGGATGCCATGAATGATCAATTCCTTGAGCTGCGAAAGGAATTGAAGACCCTCCGAGGGAAAGATCTGTTTGGCAAGTCTGCTGCCGAGCTGTGCCTGGTTCCCGGTGTGAAGATACCTCTCAAATTCAAAGTTCCTGACTTTGAAAAGTACAAGGGGAACACCTGCCCTCTCGCTCACCTGGTTATGTATGCCAGGAAAATGTCTACGCAGACAGATAATGATCAGCTTCTGATCCATTATTTCCAGGATAGTTTGTCCGGTGCGGCTCTTCGTTGGTATATGAGCCTTGATAGTGCAAACATCCGATCCTTCAACGATCTTGGCGAAGCCTTCGTCAAGCAGTACAAATACAACGTAGATATGGCTCCTGACCGTGATCAACTCAGAGCCATGTCTTAGAAGGATAAAGAAACATTCAAGGAGTATGCCCAGAGGTGGCGAGAGTTAGCAGCTCAGATCACTCCTCCGCTGGAAGAGAAGGAAATGACTAAGATCTTTCTGAAGACCCTTGGTTCGTTTTACTATGAGCGGATGGTAGCGAGTGCTCCCTCTGATTTCACCGAGATGGTGAACATGGGGATGCGTCAGGAGGAAGGTGTCCGTGAAGGACGGTTGTCTAAAGATGAAGGTTCTTCTAAACGTTATGGGACGTTTAAGAAGAAAGATGGGGAGGCACATGCTGTGCAATCCCATGCTAAACCAAGAAGACCCTCTGATAAGAGGAAGTCCGTGCGTCATCAGCACCAGGTGGCTAGTGTAGCCCCTGTCTTCAGAGACAATCCTCAACCTTATCAACATCAACAACATAAGCAATATCATCATCAGCAACATAATTAACAACAATCTTCTCAACAACAGTATCATCAACAACAGCATCGCCCTCAGCAGCAGGCTTATCAGCCTCGTAGTAATCAATCTGGTGCGAATTTTGAGAGGAAGAAGATCACCTTTGATCCGATTCCTGTGTCTTATGCGGAGCTATATCCCTCTTTAATAGAGCGGAAGCTGATTACTCCGAGAGATCCTCCGGCTATACCGGTCAACCCCCAGTGGTGGTATAAGCCCGATCTTCATTGTGTCTATCATTCTGGCGCTCCGGGCCACGATGTGGACAATTTTTTTTAACTGAAGTCTAAGGTCCAGGACCTTATGAGATGCGGCATCCTGAGCTTCGAGGACTCAGGCCCGAATGTAAGGAAGAACCCATTGCCCGAGCATGGGAAGTCAGTCAATATGGTCCAGGGTTGTCCTGGGAAGTACAAAGTCAAATATGTGAGCCATATTAGACAGTCACTGGTCGAGTTGCACCGTCTGTTGTGTGACTACAGTAATCTAGAGCACGACCATGACAGATGCCGTATCTGCTCCGTCAACAGGTTGGGTTGTCGCAAAGTGCGAAAGGATCTTCAAGAGCTGCTAGACGATGGCACTATCGAGATTCTGCAGAACAGGAATGTTGACGAGGATGAACCAGAGGTGAATGTCATCTCACCCGTGTTTAAAATCCCTGAGCCTGTTGTCATCCGTTATGATGGCAGCAAACAGAAGGTTTCTCCTTCTATGGTTGTCATACGGTGAACTGACTTGGGGTATTTTGCTTTTTATTGCAATGTCGCGGATAGCAAGAGTCGCCACCGACTTTTCTTTTATCCAATAAGGAAAGGTGGAAAAGAACAGGAAAGACCTCAATAGATTTTGGGTTCGGGAGGTACATTATACAAAGGGAAGGTATTAGCACCCTTTGTATCCATGGTTATCCATGGGCTCTTAATTGCTGGATCACTTATATTTTGTCTGAAAAAGTGTTCGTGAATTGCTTAAAAATGTTTTGAAAAGAGAGTTTAACTTTGTAATGATTCTCAAATGAACGTATACAAAGTATTTATCTCATTTGATTTTGAAAACGATTTAGAAAAATATAACTTGGTAATGATTCTAGTCTGAATGTATACCAAGTGGTGATTTTCTAGGATTTGCAAAGCGTGAGGGATGGAAAATGTTTTAGGTTATGATCCAGCAATTGAGAGTTATACCTTCCTAGGGTCTTTATGGGCATTTCCAATCCTTATGAGGGTAAAACTGTCCTTACTATTGAGAAGTAAGTGATTTTAGCCTTTGGATGTAAAAGGGTCATCGTAGGGTCGTTGATTGGTCATTGAAGGCAAAAGTTGTAAGGATACCTTAGCATTCGAAGGGACGATCATCATTTAACCGTAGGCTACACCGAAGGGTCATCGAGGGACAAACTCGTATTTTCGAAGGCAACATCCGAGGGACCATGATTTATTTTATGATGATTTAACCGAAGGGTCTTTGCTAAGTGTATCCCTACATTCGCGGGACACGACCGTTATACCGTAATATCGTAAGGCAATAAAGAGAGGTCCAAGATCACATATTTAGAGGCCGTATTTTACAATCGATTAGGTAATTAGGATGAATCTCCACATTAAAATTAATACATTAAAATTAATACATTAAAATTAATTAGGTAATTTAGGGTGAAACTCCACAAGGGTATCCCACAAATAAAGTGGAAGACCTAGACAGCAATCTTTTCCTGGGAAAGGTGAACCTTTACAAAATTCAGCAAACGGGTTAGAGTACCAAGTCAGGATGCAATCAAGGATTGCACCGCAAAAGAAACCAGAACAGCAGTAGGGTCAGATAAACAATGCATGGCTATGATAAAAACATGACAGGTTAGCAAAGGACAGAACAGAAAAATCAGCGACTGTCCCGGTCGCCGCTGCCTCGCCTAGCGAAGGCTTAGCGAATACTCGCTGCATGCTCGCTTAGCGATGTGCTAGCGAGCGGCTGCGGATTCTAGTTTTGATAACAGCATAATGTCAGCAAGCTTCACACCTTATAGCATCCATTACAGAGATTATGTGGTTAGACATTCAGATGTTCATGCATACTTAATTTCATATGTAAAACTTAAGATAGTTTCATAAATTCAATCATGATACCATATGCAAATTAAGAACATAAGGTAGTAATAGCAATGCCAACCTGTTTGTAATCGAATTGTGACCTTGAATTGGCCGATCGGATCGAATTGAGCGGAAGTGACCTTGCTGCCGCCGGCTTTTCCTTCAGGGTTCTCCGTCTGTGAGCGCTAGGGTTTGCGTGCTAGGGTTCTCCTTTCGTCCGTTTTCGTCCCCCTTTTCATTACTGAAGTGCTGGTATTTATAATGCTCTTTTTTGTGACCTAATGGGCTCAGAGTGAAGCCCAGAATTTTCTGTTATCTGTCAGCTTCGCTAGGCGAGCGGGTAGCGAACGTGTGGCGAACGTTCGCTAGGCGAGCGTGTAGCGAACAGGCCAGTTTGGGCCATTTTCTGGATTGGGCCATTCGTGAGCTGGGCCTTCGTTCCTTTAAGATCAGTGTCATAAAAATGAGTCGGAGTGCCCTGAAAAATGTCTTAAAATATTAATGGGCAAATTTTGGGGTATGACAGCTGCCCCTGTTCAATATTCTTGAACCGAGAGAGTCAGAATGGTATGTACGCCATTCGTGGTCTGGAGGTGGAAGATTATTGAACACTTAGAACGCCTCAGAAATTTGCACTTGTCAATTAGTTAGTCTTGATGGAGATGGGCTTAAAGATGCCATCTAGGAAGTTTGATGATTGTAGCGGTGTATTCGTCGCTATATGATTTATCGATTAAACCATAAGCAAAGCATACAATGAATTTTCGAGTCGCCACCGCACTTTTATTTATCCAAAGGACTGGCTAAAAAGCGAACAAAAGCCTAAGAAGTTTTACACGTAGAAAACTAATAAAAAGATCAGAGAGTCTGGGTAAGGGGTAAATTACGCAATGGGAAGGTGTTAGGCACCCATCACGTCCTAGGTACTCCTAGGGAGCCCTTTTCACACTTGTTGTATAAAATTGTTATTTGTTATGACATAAGTATTGTGCAAACATGATTGGGATGATGAGAAAAGAATATACAATTTTTATTGGGTTTGAACGGATGAACCCGCTGCCTACGTACCTTCCATCAAAGGTAAGGATCAAAACGCCGTAGTTCGGCTAAAAGATTTCCAAAAGTTGGTGGATTCAATTTTAAACAATAGCACTAAGGCTCTTCATTATCAATGGGAGAAAACTCGACCAAGACCAACATCCACCATGCGAGGATAGCTTCGACGTACTAGAGGGGTTAGCCCTGTTTTCAGTACGGAAGTCTTATTGTCGACTCACTAAAGATAAGGTGAGGTTTACATCAACCACAATGATAATTGAAACCTATGGCTAATGCATGAAAAGATTAACAATGGACAAAGCCAAAACAATTGAATGTGTGAAGTTAATTGATTGTGATTGTGAAAGTAGGGTCAAAGTATGATTAAGATTGATTCAAAAGAAGTATTATGAAAATGAGTTTGAAAAAAGTCAAGGACTTGGGGTCCAGGTTTTTAGTTTGAAAAGCATGAAGAAGTTTGCACAATATCTATGTCAAGTTTGAAAGTAATGTGTGAAAAGGTTTAGAACATAATGGGGATGAATGGATGAGGATGGATTGTAAAACTTCCTAGGAGGTTCACTTCTTGAAATCATATAGAAGATGATTCAAGTGTGTCCTTTGGAATAAGCAATGGATAATAATAATGTAAGCAAACAAATGATACCGGATGCCACTCAATGGTCTTACTCCAATCTCACAAACAAAAGCGGATACCGGATACCAATAGATGGGTTTACACCAGTCTCCTAAAACAGGAATGGATATCAGAGGCCACTCAATGGACTTACACTAATCTCCTAAAACAAAATGAAACTTGGATACCGGATGCCAATCTGTCTGGACTTATACCAATATCCAACATATGATCATAGGAAAGCAAATGCCAACTTGCAGGGACTTACAGTTGCATCCTCACATAAACAAACAAGAGCAAAACATGGATATCAGATGCCAATCTATCTGGGCTTACTCTAATCTCCACAGTATGGTCCTAGGAATACAAATGCCAACTTGCAGGGACTTACAATTGTATCCTCACATACAAACAAACAAAGCAACATATGATCATAGGAAAGCAAATGCCAACTTACAGGGACTTATAATTGCATCCTCACACACAATCAAACAAATGCATTGAGTAAAGATAAGATGAGTGGCCAAGGTGATGGTCTTATACTCACTTCCATATCATAGGAGCAATGGCCAATGAATGGTCTTACAATTGTCCTCAATGGGTAAACAACAATGATAATGTCACAAAGACAAATGAGATGATCATGCAATAATGAGCAATTAATGATGATAAATGAATAAAGCATACAAGCAAACATGTGCATATGAAGCAAGTGATCAATCAATGAAAGCATTCAGCACACACTATAACCAAACAAGGAGGCTCATACAAAAGGGTTAGGCATTGAAGCCAACTGGAATAGGGTCACGGGTGCTCTTAACCTTGCCATTGAAGGGCTAAGGTGAAGTAGATGAAAGGATATGAGGGGTGTGCCTCATTGCTCTTATCCCTGATCAGGGAGAGCATTTGAATATCAGAAGATGTGGGAGTTCAGAAAGTAGGAACTCTCTCCACAGATTAGACTCTATAGATCTTGGGTTTGGATCTCAATGCTACAACCATGTAATGGGAGCAAGGAGAAGACTCACAGAATAGTAGGGGATAGGTTGATTATCCCTTTGATCTACCAATTGCCTTATTTGAAGGACTTTTCCTGCTTGGGACAAAAGTAAACACACACAAGCATTGCCTCTTAAGGAGGACTTCAGACAGTTGCCTGGCCAAGTAACAGGCCAGGTCTTCCAGACTACATGAAGAAAAAGGAATTATACCTCAAAGCAAATTGCTATTAAAGAAAAGCAAAGCAAGTTCAAAGAACTAAGCAACTAATGGTACCTGAAATAGTCTTTCAGGGTCATTGGATATATCATCATCATTTCACAATTGAATTGGCAAAGGGTACAAAATATGCATACATGAGCAAAACCCTAATGCCATTAAAAATTCGATCATCCAAAAAATCAGCAAAAATCATGATAAAATACTAGACATCAAGATGAACACAATGCAAAAATTTCCATGAATTTTGGATGTGAAATGGTGCTGGTATGAATTTTGGAAGATGATGACAAAATGAAGTGAATATTGAATAAAATAACATGAATTAATTAAAATAATTGTGACCGATGGCAATATTGTAATTAAGTGGGACTTTAAGTGAAACGGTGCACTTTGGTCATCCTGCGTGGCGCTCGGTCATTGGGCAAGGCAATGGAATAGTGAAATTTCATGCAAAAATCACGACAACAGCAGCCAAACGCGTGAGAAAAAAAAGAAATCTGGAAAAAAATGAACTAGGGTTTGTGTACAGTAACGGCAGCATCTTGTTCTTCATCATCAACCAATCGTGAAAAACAATTTATCCCAGAAATGAACAATAGACATATCATTGTAACCAGCACGCAATGCATATCAACATGCTACCATCAAAATTCATTAACTCAAGCTAACCATCAAGAAATCATGCAAAACAATAATAACCAACAAACTTTAAATTCAGATTTCTCCCAGCACAGTTAACCATTTTCAATGATTCAAGGTTCACAATACTCAGCAAGGTAAGATCTACCAGAAACATCTCATGATTTTTGAAATAGAGAGGGTCGAAAACTTACTTGGATTTGAAGAAAAGAGTGAACCAGTGGTTATTTGGATGATGCAAGCTCAAACAGGTGCTCCTTATGCTTTTAAATGATGAATGGAGAAAGACTTGTAGCTTAAAGACCCTGGGAATAGCTCAGATTGAAAATCACCATTGATGAACTTGGAAAAAACAGAGCTCGAAATGAGCTTCCAGCTGGGGTTGGATGCTCCAAATAGCCTCCAAGTGATGGCTAGGTGATGAAACAATGAAGGTGGTTCGTGGTCTTTTGAAGTTTTTGAGCAGAAATGCAAAGATGTGAAAATGTTGATTTTGAGAGAAAATGATTTTCTGTGTGTTTTCAGGCCGCAGCTAGGGTTCAATTTGCAGAAAATGTCTTTAAATACTTCTGTTTTAAGTTTGTTAATGAAGTGCTAAGCAAGATTAACTTAAATGAAGCAACTTTGCCATTTGCTAATTTTCATCAAGTGTACATGGAGGTGTATGGTCTGCCCGAGTTTGGGCCTCAAACATGCTTCAAATATCATCTCAAACAAATCCCAATTGGCTAAAATGCTTAGAAACCAATATTTGAAAAAGTCAAAATTCACCTTCACTTGAAATTAAATAATGCAAGTCCAAAAAGGTCATTTTGCATGGTAAGGTTTTGGTGAATGAGAATGATATTTTTGGAAAGAGGGGATTAAATAGGACTTGTAGGAAAAAACCCCACCAAAATTGGCCAAATGGTTTGAGAGATAGGACCTTTTGAAGTTCAAGAAATTTTGAAATTGATTTGATCATAACTTGCCAACCATACATGGGAATTGAGTGTTCTTGGACTTTTTGGAAATGGGAGAACACGATCTTCAACTTTCATGTTGGGCAAAAATTCATTTGAAGCATGTATCATGATGCAAGATTAGGATCAAGAAGTTTCTATTTTTGGCAAATTTGAATTACAGGTCAACTTTTCTATTTCTGGAAATTTCCTGTCTGACTTTATTTTCTTCATTGTGGATGCTTGACATGATATATGAAGCTTGTATAGGCATGAATGAGACCTCTCAGACCAAATCCCATCACTAAATCACTGATTAAATGGACAGTTGACCAAGTTTGACTTTCTAGGGTTTTGCTTGACTGAAGCATGTTCTGATGAATTCCAAACCCTAATTCCTTGAGATCTTGATTCCAAATGATGTCACAACATATAAGAACTCTTGATTATTGATCATGGTGCCCAAATTCTGCAAGAATGGCCACCATCCACTGCAATGACTGTCTTTGACTGATTTTGACCTAACTTGCTGATGATTGCTTCAGCTGCAAGTAACATGGTTAGATGACAATATTTTTGTACTTTTTGGTTAGTAAACATATGAAAAGCAATGATATACAAATGCAAAGCATGCTTGGTGATCAAGAACCAACTCATAAGGCAACCTACCCACTAGGAGGGAAGCTAGGGCATGCAATGATCCTTGAGGCCATGATATGATATGATATGGGCCAAGAGGGATCTTAGGGCCAAAATTGGGGTCTTACAGATGCCCCTATTTAAGGTCATTCTAGCCGGAGAAGTGAAGTTTAGAAATCTTCATCTCGACGCGGTAGAATGGGCTTAAATAACAGTAATGAGACAAATTTTGGTCCCTAAGAGACCTCATGATGCAAATGTATGTATGCAAAAGACACAAATTCTGTGGGGAATGTGATTCACACAGAAGAAAAGACGATCCATCGGAGTAGTACACTCACCAGGAACAGAGGCTCTAACAAGACTCTAGTTGGGGATAAACAAAACTGACACAGCGTGAACAAGACACGACTCTGGTTAGGGAAACAGGAAATTAGACTGGAGACTTCACTGGGGAGTGAAGGACTCACACTGGGGAAAAGAATTCCAAAGGAAAATAAATCCATTGGAGAGACACAAGCTGACTCCTGGGGAGAAGCAAAAAAGAAGTTCCACTGGGGAAGCACAAGAACGAGGTGTTACCGGTATAAGGGTAACGAACTCGGGAAGGAACACCAAGGATACCGGTTACTGGGTATATAATAGGTGACCGACCAAAGCGTGAATTGGATTTCACTTCCAAAACACTCATCATCCTGAAGAGAGCTAGAAAAGCAAACTTGTTTATAGGATGGATATTCGATTCTACAAAGAATACGAATCTTACTCCGAGGGGAAAGCAACAAAGGATTGACCCAAAAGTGAACGAGATATAATATCCATTACCGTCAGAACATGGATAGAATACTCTCATGAGACATATTATCTATTACCGTCAGAACATAGATAATAAACTCGCATGGTAAGAAACACCAGAGATACCGGTTACTGGGTATATAATAGGTGATCTACCGAAAACGTGAATTGGATTTCACTTCCAAAACACTCATCATCCGAAAGGAGGGCTTGAAAAAGCAAATCGACTTACAGGATGGGCATTCGAATCCACAACGGGAAAACGAATCTTACTCAACTGGGGACACAAACCCAAAGAGTGCATGAGATACAATATCCATTACCGGCAGACCGTGGATAAGAAACTCGCATGAGATGTATTATCTATTACCGTCAGAACGTAGATAATAAACTCGCATGGTAAGAAACACCAGAGATACCGGTTACTGGGTATATAATAGGTGATCTACCGAAAACGTGAATTGGATTTCACTTCCAAAACACTCATCATCCAAAACACAAATTGGTTAAAGGATGGATATTCGATTCTACAAAGAATACGAATCTTGCTCAGCTGGGGAAAATCAACAAAGGATTCCAACTAAAGAGCGCATGAGACATATTATTCATTACCGGCAGACCGTGAATAATATACTCGAAAGGAAAAGACACCAGAGATACCGAAGTATATAATAGGTGACTAACCAAAAAGAGAGACAATCGATACCAAGCATTCGGGTAAACGAAAGACAACTCAAAGGGATAAATTGCAAGCATCCGGCAATTATCCGACAAGAGAGAAATATTCGATTCCGCAGAGGGAAATAACGAATCTTACTCGACCAGGGAAACACGAAAGGCTTCGACTGAGGAGTGCATGAGATATATTATTCATTACCGGCAGACCGTGAATAATATACTCGCATGGAAGATTATCCACAACCGGTTACTGGGTTAATAAAGGATAAATCAACCGAAAAGAAAGGCATCGGGATACCAAACTAGGTATATAATGATGACCAATCAAAAGGAGCAACAGACATTACCAACAAAAGGGTAAATGAAAGACAATCTGCTGAGGATTCATTGATGAAAATCAAAGATCCGGGGAACACAATCACTGACACAAGGTGAAAGGACCCGCTGGGGATAAAATTGCTAGCATACGACAATTATCCGCAAAAGACTTGCTGGGGATATAAGTGCTGATCTGAGCAACTTATCCAAGCAAAGGAAAATCAACATCAAGAACTAGATGAAGATAACCCACAAGGGAAATTGTCATCGGTTGGGATGAACAACAAAGTTAACTCTGCAAGTGGAGAAAACAGGGTTTATGACTACCGATTTGTAGAAAAACCGCAAAGATAGGACTTACGACTGCTGGTTTGTAGGCAGAGGGCCAAAAAGGTGGAGGTGACCATAAAATTAGGGTTTACATCTACCGAATACGGGGTAGAAGACCAACAACTCTGCGTAGGGATAGAACAAATCACAAATCCGCACGGGAAACCAAGATAGGGTTTATAACAAACCACAAACTGCTGGAGAGCAGGAAAATAGGGTTTACAACTACCGACTGTTAGGTAGAAAACCAACAACCCTGGCTGGGGAATAAAAGGTGTATAACCACAAATTCTGTCAAGAAAGCCAGGAAAAATAGGACTTATAACTACCGGTATGAGGGTAGAGGCCCAAAACTACTCCGCTGGGGAACAACCCACTGGGAAGCACAAGACATTTGACAAATAGCCAATTCGGGAATAATCCGAAAAGACGGACTGAATCAAGACATGTCCTACTGAGGATGTAACTCAAATAGGAAAATCCATCCCAATATATGTGTTGGGAGGAAACGGAAGAAACCGTCATCCACGAGGATATATCTCGGTGGGGAACTGCAGAAGGAAAGACAACAGACATTTTCTGCTTATGGGGCTGACTCTATATGGAGAGATTTTTAACACCCGACGTCTGCTTGGGGAGATCTATAAAGAGATCTATATCACCCGTGCAGGAGACACGACAAATAAAAGATATATGGCAAGAAATGCAACATGAATATCTGAATGTTTATGAATACGCATGAATATGCGTAATTTATGTTTGATGAATGCTGACAAAACAGACAATTCTAACACAACAGGTCCAGGAACCAAACGCCCGGTATTATACTTCCAGGGGAAAAACCAGCTGGAGAGCCAATCTGCGGAGATCTACATATGTTGTCAAGCAAAGATCTGCGAATACTGCTGAAGAAGCAGAGGATCAGAGATATCAGGAAACAACCCAATCAGGGTACAGAAAGTCACGACGGGCAAAAGTAGCCACCAAGACAAATCTGTCGGGGAACAAGAGAAAACCCAAGATATCTGCAGGGGATCCCAGTGTCAACTGAGAAACAAAAAGAAGTGTTGCACAAGCACAAACTGCTGTAGAAGCAAATCCAAATAACTCCGCTGGGGAACAACCCACTGAGGGAGAATGATATCATCCAAATAGAATCTAACTGCATAAGCAACTCTACTGGGGAAAACTGTCGGCTACTCTCTTGGGAACAAGCCACTGAGGGAGGACAGAACAAACAAGTAGATTCTGCGACGGACCACTCTACTTGGGGAGAATACGCATAGCAAACTGATCACAACAAGTAGATTCTGCAATATAAGCCACTCTACTGGGGATCACAAATGGTCAGGAAATCAATCCGTTCTCGGGATGCTAGAGCCATCATCCGACCATGTTGGGGATTGAAGGAGTACTCAACTGGCGAAACTGCCACAACAAACATTCTGCAGACTACGCTGAGGAAAAGATGGTTGAAACATACTGGGATGTCAACCCAATCAACCACTGCTCAGGAAAATAAACCCTGCTCTGCTGAAGAGAAAAACTCTGATGGAGAGATAGCAACAATTCCGCAGACGACTTCGCCGGGGAAAAGGTAAAGTACCGGGTCTCAAACCACTGACTTACCGAGTCTTTAAAAAGAAAGCGATCGTGCTGAGGAAACAGACAATTCCGCTGGCAACTGCACTGGGAAGAGTGATAACAACTCTACTCGCAAATCCGATGGGGATATCAATAACAGCTCTACTCATGACTGCGCTGAGGAGACAAATAAAGTCTGGGGAAGACGACCCACTGGAGAAAGTGACGGGGTACCAAGATGACAAACCAATCAACCGCCGAAACTCACAAGGAAACACCCATGCTGGGTAAAAACTGCTGCTGGAGAAAACGAAATCTTCAACAACACCCTGCTTGCGACTGTACTAGGGAACAATCCCAACAACAACTCTGTTCGAGGAACAACCTCAACAAAGATCTGAAGAAAGAAGATACAACCAAACCAGGAATATGAACAAATGTCTTACCTGTTGGAAATCATGCCACCCTCGGGAGAGCACTGAGATATTCTTGAGTATCCTTTCAATCTTGTGAACGTTCACTTTGTTTAAAACAACAATTTTGAAAAATTTGATTTGTTTAAAACAATGATATTTTATCAATTTAAGACATGCAAAACATTTGTTGAATTGAAACAAATAAGAGTGCAAATAATTGGATAAAAAGCTCAAATTGACTTGATGGAATGGTAGCCTGCAAATGGCAAGACTCCATAGATCTGTACAAATTTGAAATCAGTGATATATATTGGAAGAGGGCTACATTGAACATAATGATCCTTTCTCTACCAATTTGAATCTCGATGTATCCGAAGCTTCAGTTGACGACGAATCGAGAATCTTCTGACAAAATGACGACTGTGGAACCAGAAAGTCTTGTCAGGATGCAGTTACTTGCCAAATCCCTAATTTTTGCCTAGATTGCCCCAGGGTGAGGTACTCAATCTAGCGGGATGCAAATATATTTCTTTTTTTTTCCAAGTCTCTAATTTTTGCCTGGATTACCCTTGCGGGTTCTCCACCGAGACGCTCATTTTTGCTTAAGCCTCCCTTTCGGGTTTTCAACTTAGCGAGCTATTCTGTTTTTTCATTTGCATATACTTTTTTTTTAGGCAAAGTATCTCTTGACTGCATCTGAATTCACAGGACGAGTGAAATCCTCCCCATCCATTGTTGTAAGCATCAAAGCACCGCCTGAAAAGGCTCTCTTAACAACATATGGACCCTCGTAGTTTGGAGTCCACTTGCCCCTGGAATCGGGCGCGAAAGACAAAACTTTCTTGAGCACGAGGTCACCTTCTCGGAACACACGAGGCTTGACCTTCTTATCGAATGCTTTCTTCATTCTCTGCTGATATAACTGACCATGGCACATGGCAGTTAAACGCTTCTCTTCGATTAAATTCAATTGGTCGTAACGACTCTGAATCCATTCAGCATCAGTCAACTAGGGACTTGAGGGTATAATTTTTCTTTTTTCTTTTGGAAAAATTTTGAAAAAAATTTTCCTGATTTTTGAATTTTTCATCTTTTTCACCCTCTTTCTCTTTCTTTTTTTTTTGATTGATTTTTTTTGATTTTTTTTGATTTTTTTTTTAATTGCATTTGCAATGCCCCAGTTTGACTGTTTTGCTGATTCTCGTGATACAGCTGAATGAGCTTCTCTTCGTGCTCAAGGAGACGGGTGATCTCATCAGGAATCTCTTCAACGTCATCTTCCTCTGCTCCGAATACAAGGAATTCAAGATTGGGAGATGGCGTTGGATCATTATGTTCAATGGGTTTAGAAATCCCTGCATAATGATTCTGGATAATGAAAAGCTTTTGAATTTAAACAAGCAAATCATTTATGCAGATGAAAAAGCTGTCCTTGTTTTTCATGGTTTTTTGTGATCACTGATTTCATGCAAAAAGCAAAAAGTGAAAACAAATGGAAAAACAAATGTTTGACAATGCATTAATTGAATGAAAACATCATTGTATTAAATGCTGCCAACAATGTCATCACTTCTCCTTTTGGCATGGGAGAAGGGTTTCAAACAAAGTGAACCATTACTTTGATCTATGGATGACTGTAGGAACATCTACAGCGACCCAATTGTGGCAGACACCACCAGGAATGATGAAATTGTTCAAATCTTCTGCATATCTTCCAAGATAGCAGCAACCTCTTCTTCAGGTTGATCATCATGGATGAATCCTCCACTCTTGAACAGACCTTGCTCATTGCATGCCCCAGAACAGTAGCCAATGCCAGTCCGGGATCGATTAACCAGGAATAAATCCATCAACAGCACTTAGTCTGGCAAATATCTCTCTGAATTCACAATTCTCTTGCTCAGGATGATCCATCAATCTGGCAGAATTGGCTCTGGTATAATACCGACGAAGTGCGTCTTCAAAATAAATGAAGATCGCAGGGTCAGACCACAGGACGGGAGACCGAAACAAAACACCTGCTTATGCAAATGATGCATGAAGTGTTTATGCATATGCTTGTTTTTATATCAAAGGAACTCGAAGGTTTTATTTGCAAACTTTGAAATATTTAAGCATTTTGATCATATATGAGAATATCTCATCAGATATATCAGGTGAAAAAATTTTCCCGGTTTTTTCATGTTTTGAAATTTTTTGCAAATAAACTCCTTTGAGTTCCTTGAAAATTTTCTTTTTCTGATGATATGGATGCAGATGAATGCGTGAATGCATGAATGCAACAATCACACTCAAGGATCAAGCAAGGCACACCAAACAAAGGTCGTGGGAAAGCTCATTGTATCCCTAATATCAATCATCCATTTTGGCGGATTTAGGTTTTCACCTTATCGACACCCAAGTTCCATTGATATTAACGGTACATGAACCGGTTCGAACATCCTTAATATCAACCAGCCGCTTTGGTGGATTTAGGTTTTACACCTGATCCGGGATCCATTGATATTAACAATGTTTGAACGACTCAACCACGAATCACGGGTTTGCTGAGAGTCACGAGCATGGAGTCTCGGTTAAGAACCACCCAAAGGGAGTGTACTAGGGTTTAAACCTGCCAGACATGTTCTACCAGAGGTTCCCATAATAATCGTTCCATCTTTCGAATATTATCGGAGGAACGAATACTCGTATTCCAAGAATATTCTCAAGAGAAACTCTTATGAGTGTAGTATCGCGTAACAATCGCGTCAGAACTGACATCTGAACGACCTCCGCACTACGTTCCTAAAAAATAGGCCAAGATGGGTTTGGTAAACTACGGTCCTTGGCTTCTGCGGCACATGATTGAAAGAATAATGCCTAACCACAAATAACTTGTGTGACATTATTAGTTCAACATGACCTCCACCAAGTGAATGGGCTCGCAAGTCAACTGGCTAAGGAATACTCCACACCAGTCAACAAGACTATGCCATTCTCCTATCCTAGAGAGCACTCGAGTTCGGGTATAGAACTCATCTCACAGATCACCAAAGCAAACAGCAATTGTATATCAAGCAATTCAAACATTACAATCAATACAGTTATCCCAAATTGTACAAAAATATGTCAAATAACAAATAACAATATATCACAACAAGGGTGAAAAGTAGGCAATACCACCAAGGATCGTTTTGCAATCCCCAGCAGAGTCGCCACTTTTCTGTAGCGGTGTATTCGTCGCTATATGATTTATCGATTAAACCATAAGCAAAGCATACAATGAATTTTCGAGTCGCCACCGCACTTTTATTTATCCAAAGGACTGGCTAAAAAGCGAACAAAAGCCTAAGAAGTTTTACACGTAGAAAACTAATAAAAAGATCAGAGAGTCTGGGTAAGGGGTAAATTACGCAATGGGAAGGTGTTAGGCACCCATCACGTCCTAGGTACTCCTAGGGAGCCCTTTTCACACTTGTTGTATAAAATTGTTATTTGTTATGACATAAGTATTGTGCAAACATGATTGGGATGATGAGAAAAGAATATACAATTTTTATTGGGTTTGAACGGATGAACCTGCTGCCTACGTACCTTCCATCAAAGGTAAGGATCAAAACGCCGTAGTTCGGCTAAAAGATTTCCAAAAGTTGGTGGATTCAATTTTAAACAATAGCACTGAGGCTCTTCATTATCAATGGGAGAAAACTCGACCAAGACCAACATCCACCATGCGAGGGTAGCTTCGACGTACTAGAGGGGTTAGCCCTGTTTTCAGTACGGAAGTCTTACTGTCGACTCACTAAAGATAAGGTGAGGTTTACATCAACCACAATGATAATTGAAACCTATGGCTAATGCATGAAAAGATTAACAATGGACAAAGCCAAAACAATTGAATGTGTGAAGTTAATTGATTGTGATTGTGAAAGTAGGGTCAAAGTATGATTAAGATTGATTCAAAAGAAGTATTATGAAAATGAGTTTGAAAAAAGTCAAGGACTTGGGGTCCAGGTTTTTAGTTTGAAAAGCATGAAGAAGTTTGCACAATATCTATGTCAAGTTTGAAAGTAATGTGTGAAAAGGTTTAGAACATAATGGGGATGAATGGATGAGGATGGATTGTAAAACTTCCTAGGAGGTTCACTTCTTGAAATCATATAGAAGATGATTCAAGTGTGTCCTTTGGAATAAGCAATGGATAATAATAATGTAAGCAAACAAATGATACCGGATGCCACTCAATGGTCTTACTCCAATCTCACAAACAAAAGCGGATACCGGATACCAATAGATGGGTTTACACCAGTCTCCTAAAACAGGAATGGATAATAGAGGCCACTCAATGGACTTACACTAATCTCCTAAAACAAAATGAAACTTGGATACTGGATGCCAATCTGTCTGGACTTATACCAATATCCAACATATGATCATAGGAAAGCAAATGCCAACTTGCAGGGACTTACAGTTGCATCCTCACATAAACAAACAAGAGCAAAACATGGATATCAGATGCCAATCTATCTGGGCTTACTCTAATCTCCACAGTATGGTCCTAGGAATACAAATGCCAACTTGCAGAGACTTACAATTGTATCCTCACATACAAACAAACAAAGCAACATATGATCATAGGAAAGCAAATGCCAACTTACAGGGACTTATAATTGCATCCTCACACACAATCAAACAAATGCATTGAGTAAAGATAAGATGAGTGGCCAAGGTGATGGTCTTATACTCACTTCCATATCATAGGAGCAATGGCCAATGAATGGTCTTACAATTGTCCTCAATGGGTAAACAACAATGATAATGTCACAAAGACAAATGAGATGATCATGCAATAATGAGCAATTAATGATGATAAATGAATAAAGCATACAAGCAAACATGTGCATATGAAGCAAGTGATCAATCAATGAAAGCATTCAGCACACACTATAACCAAACAAGGAGGCTCATACAAAAGGGTTAGGCATTGAAGCCAACTGGAATAGGGTCACGGGTGCTCTTAACCTTGCCATTGAAGGGCTAAGGTGAAGCAGATGAAAGGATATGAGGGGTGTGCCTCATTGCTCTTATCCCTGATCAGGGAGAGCATTTGAATATCAGAAGACGTGGGAGTTCAGAAAGTAGGAACTCTCTCCACAGATTAGACTCTATAGATCTTGGGTTTGGATCTCAATGCTACAACCATGTAATGGGAACAAGGAGAAGACTCACAGAATAGTAGGGGATAGGTTGATTATCCCTTTGATCTACCAATTGCCTTATTTGAAGGACTTTTCCTGCTTGGGACAAAAGTAAACACACACAAGCATTGCCTCTTAAGGAGGACTTCAGACAGTTGCCTGGCCAAGTAACAGGCCAGGTCTTCCAGACTACATGAAGAAAAAGGAATTATACCTCAAAGCAAATTGCTATTAAAGAAAAGCAAAGCAAGTTCAAAGAACTAAGCAACTAATGGTACCTGAAATAGTCAAACAAATCAGTACACAATTCAAAAGATAAGCAAAAGGAGGTAGGAAACAACAGTTAGCATAATCAGATGAATGTGCAAAGCACAAGACTCAAATCATAATGAGTCAAGCCACCTACAAAAAAAAGAGGTTAGCTCATAATAAACAATCAAGCTTAATCAACTTGCAAAAAGTTTCTTTGAAGCATTTGTGCTTAACCTGAAACAATGAGCTCAAACATAAGCAACAGGACCACTAGGACAAGCCTAGGGTCAAAAATGAATGAGAAAGCCAAAACAGCAAGGGATATCCAATCAAAATCAAATTCAAACATTTAAGAAGCAAACTCAAATGGTCTCACATGCATATCATCCATCATCATGATTTCATAAGCAAAGGAAGTCAAAACATGGCAAATGAAAGCTCATAGAAGTCAACAGCAAGACTTAGCTCAAAAGCAATCATATTCAATTCCAAAAATCAGCAAATAAATCATGGTCAATCACAATCCATAACATGACATGCATATCAAATTTCAGCTCATTTGGATCATGGGAAGATAGTCAATGAAAATCAGAAAGGTAAGGCAAGTTTAAGCATGCTCAAAGAAGTCAACCAAACATGTATCAACTTCAAAAATTCATAAGTCAGTGATAACAAATGATAAATGAATGGGATCAACACCATGACAAAGCTTAAGATGTCTGCTAACCACATGTAAAATTTCATGTTCATCCAATAAAGTATGAGAATTTCACAAATGAAATGGCAACATGTATCACACAAAGTCAACAATTGACTAGACAGGGGAGAAAATCTCAAACAAATAGGAAATGGCATAATTAATTCCAAGAAAAATCACAAGTCAACTAGACATATAATAGAAGGTTCATGCAAAATTTCACATCAATTGGAGGTCAGGAAGCATGTCAACAAAAATCATGAAATTGCATATCAATGGTGTGACACAAATTGTCACACCCTACTTCAAAAATTCATATCTTAATAACCAGACAAGATAAAATCAAGAACTCTACATCAAAACAAGCATGAATGAGTGTAGATTAAGCACAAAAAATTTCAGGGTCATTGGATATATCATCATCATTTCACAATTGAATTGGCAAAGGGTACAAAATATGCATACATGAGCAAAACCCTAATGCCATTAAAAATTCGATCATCCAAAAAATCAGCAAAAATCATGATAAAATACTAGACATCAAGATGAACACAATGCAAAAATTTCCATGAATTTTGGATGTGAAATGGTGCTGGTATGAATTTTGGAAGATGATGACAAAATGAAGTGAATATTGAATAAAATAACATGAATTAATTAAAATAATTGTGACCGATGGCAATATTGTAATTAAGTGAGACTTTAAGTGAAACGGTGCACTTTGGTCATCCTGCGTGGCGCTCGGTCATTGGGCAAGGCAATGGAATAGTGAAATTTCATGCAAACATCACGACAACAGCAGCCAAACGCGTGAGAAAAAAAAGAAATCTGGAAAAAAATGAACTAGGGTTTGTGTACAGTAACGCCAGCATCTTGTTCTTCATCATCAACCAATCGTGAAAAACAATTTATCCCAGAAATGAACAATAGACATATCATTGTAACCAGCACGCAATGCATATCAACATGCTACCATCAAAATTCATTAACTCAAGCTAACCATCAAGAAATCATGCAAAACAATAATAACCAACAAACTTTAAATTCAGATTTCTCCCAGCACAGTTAACCATTTTCAATGATTCAAGGTTCACAATACTCAGCAAGGTAAGATCTACCAGAAACATCTCATGATTTTTGAAATAGAGAGGGTCGAAAACTTACTTGGATTTGAAGAAAAGAGTGAACCAGTGGTTATTTGGATGATGCAAGCTCAAACAGGTGCTCCTTATGCTTTTAAATGATGAATGGAGAAAGACTTGTAGCTTAAAGACCCTGGGAATAGCTCAGATTGAAAATCACCATTGATGAACTTGGAAAAAACAGAGCTCGAAATGAGCTTCCAGCTGGGGTTGGATGCTCCAAATAGCCTCCAAGTGATGGCTAGGTGATGAAACAATGAAGGTGGTTCGTGGTCTTTTGAAGTTTTTGAGCAGAAATGCAAAGATGTGAAAATGTTGATTTTGAGAGAAAATGATTTTCTGTGTGTTTTCAGGCCGCAGCTAGGGTTCAATTTGCAGAAAATGTCTTTAAATACTTCTGTTTTAAGTTTGTTAATGAAGTGCTAAGCAAGATTAACTTAAATGAAGCAACTTTGCCATTTGCTAATTTTCATCAAGTGTACATGGAGGTGTATGGTCTGCCCGACTTTGGGCCTCAAACATGCTTCAAATATCATCTCAAACAAATCCCAATTGGCCAAAATGCTTAGAAACCAATATTTGAAAAAGTCAAAATTCACCTTCACTTGAAATTAAATAATGCAAGTCCAAAAAGGTCATTTTGCATGGTAAGGTTTTGGTGAATGAGAATGATATTTTTGGAAAGAGGGGATTAAATAGGACTTGTAGGAAAAAACCCCACCAAAATTGGCCAAATGGTTTGAGAGATATGGCCTTTTGAAGTTCAAGAAATTTTGAAATTGATTTGATCATAACTTGCCAACCATACATGGGAATTGAGTGTTCTTGGACTTTTTGGAAATGGGAGAACAAGATCTTCAACTTTCATGTTGGGCAAAAATTCATTTGAAGCTTGTATCATGATGCAAGATTAGGATCAAGAAGTTTCTATTTTTGGCAAATTTGAATTACAGGTCAACTTTTCTATTTCTGGAAATTTCCTGTCTGACTTTATTTTCTTCATTGTGGATGCTTGACATGATATATGAAGCTTGTATAGGCATGAATGAGACCTCTCAGACCAAATCCCATCACCAAATCACTGATTAAATGGACAGTTGACCAAGTTTGACTTTCTAGGGTTTTGCTTGACTGAAGCATGTTCTGATGAATTCCAAACCCTAATTCCTTGAGATCTTGATTCCAAATGATGTCACAACATATAAGAACTCTTGATTATTGATCATGGTGCCCAAATTCTGCAAGAATGGCCACCATCCACTGCAATGACTGTCTTTGACTGATTTTGACCTAACTTGCTGATGATTGCTTCAGCTGCAAGTAACATGGTTAGATGACAATATTTTTGTACTTTTTGGTTAGTAAACATATGAAAAGCAATGATATACAAATGCAAAGCATGCTTGGTGATCAAGAACCAACTCATAAGGCAACCTACCCACTAGGAGGGAAGCTAGGGCATGCAATGATCCTTGAGGCCATGATATGATATGATAAGGGCCAAGAGGGATCTTAGGGCCAAAATTGGGGTCTTACAATGATGAGAGCTTCAGAGTGCGTCGTACGTTAGAAGATATCTGAAGTCATGGGTGTCACTGGGTCATACGCCGCTGGGGATAAAGGATCAGAATGGATCGTACGCTAGATCGTATCTGAGTTGCGGAACGAGCCGTCCGTTAGGCTGTATCGTTACTGGGGGTGAAGGATCAGAATGGATCGTATGCTAGATCGTATCTGAGTTGTAGACTGAGCCGTTCGTTAGGCTGTACCTGATGATGAAGGGGGTAGTCATACGCCAGACTACACTTCAGAATGTACCGTACGCTAGGTAGCATTTGAGGGGATGAACCTCCAAGCGGGTCGTAAGCTAGACCGTCTCTGAGTAGCAGAACGAGCCGTCCGTTAGGCTGCATCTGATAATAAAGGGGTAGTCATACGCCAGACTACACTTTAGAAGGTACCGTACGCTAGGTAGCACCCGAGGCCTTAAAGGTCCAAATGGGTCGTATGCTGGACCGTATTGGAGTTGTTGACGATCAGAATGGATCGTACGTTAGATCACATCTGAGTTGAAGGAGTCATATGTTGAGATGAATCAGGATGGACCATATGCTAGGCAGTACCTGAGAAATGAAGGTCCAACTGGGTCGTACATTAGACCGTGTTGGAGTAGTTGAAGATCAGAATGGATCGTCCGTTAGATCGTATCTGAGTGGAAGGAGTTATATGTTGGGCTGAATCAGAATGAACCGTACGTTAGACTGTATCTGATCGTATTTGTAGATGCTTTATTTGCAATGAATATTTGGGGTGGGCTTAAAGATGCCACCCTTAGGAGGATATCAGAGTGCTTATCAGAACGAATGTATTTGAATCTTGAATGTAATCGATAAAGATGTCCGTCTGAATGGATCTTCATTTTGACTGTATCAGGAGGATAATTAACCTGAAAAATAAAGTTAGCTTCATGCCATGTCATGATGCATGAGATGTTTTATGCTTCTGAAACTAAATGCGAACAATATATGCATGCGTATGTTGTGAAATGATGTAATGAATGAATTATGCATCGGAAAAGTTCTTCCAGGGGACTCTACTGGGGAAAATAAATCTCAATCTTCTGGTTGGGAGATACTGGTATCGATGACCCTTTCTTAGCCGGGGATGCTTGATTTCTGTCTGATGGTAGAAATGTTCAACAGAAGCCTGGCTGGGGGTGGAAGAGATGACCCATTTGTCTAGTAATGCCACTCTCTTCTGGGAATGACTGGCTTTGCTGGGGAATAGGATTAGCAACGGATTCATTGGAAAGCATGATTAGACCTTCTCCTCGATCCTGAAGCCTAGTAGTAATCGCTATTTCTATTTTATGCACGCATTTTTGGTAAACATCGATCATATCCAAATGCATATATTAATTCGAATTAAATCAATGGACGTTTATGCAAACAAAACAGAGAAAGTAAAACAAGAGCATTTTTTTTTGAAACTAAAATTATATTGATTTCGAAAGAGGGCCTACAAACAGGCAATTTGTGTACAAGGAGACAAAAATCCTAGTAAGAGGAAATTGTCAAGAAAACAAAGAGAAAGCTATGCCGAAAACGTCCTATTGACTTTAATTCCACTACTGCCATTATGTCTTCAAGCCTCTCATCTCCTGTTGTCGGATAGAAGTGATTAGCTTGTTCAGTCCTTTGAACTTGGATGAAGCTGTCTGAGAACGGGACATAGTCATACGCTTTGATCCCTAATTTTTGCCTGGACCGCCTTTTCAGGTTTTCAATCCACCAGGATACCCCTTTTTGCCCAAGCCGCCTTTTCAGGTTTTCGACTTGCCGGGTGTACATTTTTTTATGTTTATCCCTAAATTTTGCCCGAACCCTTTTGGTTCGCCGGGATGCCCTTACTTTTGCCTAGATACGTCGACCTAGCGGGTCTCTTTTATGCGTAGTATTTTTTGACTATGTCTGCGTTCACGGGATGCGGGAAGTCTTCGCCGTCCATTGTAGCTAGTATCATGGCTCTACCAGAGAATATCTTCTTAACTACAAATGGCCCTTCGTACGTGGGAATCCATTTGCCTCTGGGATCACCTTGTGGTAGAGTGATGCACTTTACCACCAAGTCGCCAATTTGATACACCTGTCTCTTGACTCTTTTGTTAAATGCCTGGGTCATGCGTTTCTGATATATCTGTCCATGACAAACAGCCGCAAGTCTCTTCTCATCAATCAAGTTTATCTGATCGAGTCGAGTCTGAATCCATTCATCTTCATCTAAGCCCGCCTCTTTCATGATTCTTAGAGAGGGAATATGAACTTCCACTGGTAAAACGGCTTCCATTCCGTAGACTAAAGAGAAAGGAGTTGCTCCTGTCGAAGTGCGTACTGAAGTGCGATAACCGTGAAGAGCAAACGGTAACATCTCATGCCAGTCTTTGTACGTCACCGTCATCTTTTGTATGATCTTCTTGATATTCTTGTTAGCAGCCTCCACGGCACCGTTCATCTTTGGCCGGTACGGAGAAGAGTTATGGTGTTTTATTTTGAACTGCGTGCAGAGTTCAGTAATCATCTGGTTGTTCAAATTAGCACCATTATCAGTGATAGCTCTTTCAGGAGATAGCAGATTTCGCAAATGTGTATTTGATAAGATCCATCTTAGAAATCAATAAAGCGGTACGATTCAACATATACTGTCTTAGTCGGCGAGCAGCCCAGGCCAAAGCACATCAAGCTTTCTCGAGCTGTGAGTATCTTGTTTCACAGTCGGTACCTTTTTGCTAAGGTGGTATATTGCATGCTCTTTTCGACCAGATTCGTCATGTTGCCCCAACACACACCCTATTGAATTTTCTAACACGGTCAAATACATGATTAGAGGTCTTCTTTCAACTGGTGGCATCAGAATTGGAGGTTCTTGGAGATACTTTTTGATTTTGTCTCAGTAATTTGGAGATGGATTTGCAAGTAGCAGTCAAATTGGAGCTAAATCGGGCGACGTGGTCCAGATTCACAATTTCGATCGATGCCTCATGCGGCTGAATAGTCCTTTCTTCTTGCAGTAGTCTGGCAAGTTCTCAGGTACTTCACAATCTTCCTCACTTCCATCCTCGGCTTGGTAGATCGGATTTTCAAAGTCATAATGAACAGTAGCAGAATTACTATCAATAGGATCCAGAGTGGATATGGATCGGTAATTTGTTACGTGAGTGTGTGTAAGAATACATAGCTTTGTTTAAAAAATGACAGGAAAGATAAAGAGCGCAATATTTGAATGCAAAAGTCCATTGATTCATTGAATGTGAATATGCTTATGAAAATGACAAAACCCTTGAAAAATTAGCTATTGTGCCCCGGGCATAAACATAATGCTTTAAAATGCTAAAATAGCAATAACAATTACTCCTGACTAAAGGAAATCGGGATAGTGTCTTCAGCCTTCCAATTATTGAGTCTGTCACCAATTGTTGGGAAAATCCAGCTATCCAGGTCGCAATCGCTATCAGCATCTTCTACAGCATTAACAGTCTCGTCATGATTAGGCAGAGGAGCAGGGATGACATTAGGAGTCTCCGGAGGATCATAGGTAGCCGCCTGTATCTTTCCACTTCGAACGCCGCTTTCAACATGTTCACCTGTTAATATAAGCTCAGTGAAACCCAATGAGGAACTCCTCAATAGATGGCTGTAGAATGGGCCAGTCAGTGTGCTCATGAACATGTCCACTAACTCTCTGTCAGTCAGAGGAGGTTTGACTCTGCCAGCCAAATCTCTCCATTTTTGAGCATATTCTTGGATGCTTTCTTTAGATCCCATAGTCATATTCTGCAACTGTAGCCGAGTAGGTGCTAATTCAGAATTATACTGGTAATGCTTGTAGAAAGCTGTCGCTAAGTCAGTCCAGGTGTGGATGTCAGAGCTCTCGAGCTGATAGTACCATTCTAACTGTGTGCCAGACAAACTCTCTTGGAAGAAATGGATCTATAGTTTCCTATTAGTGGTATACGGCTGGATCTTTCTCACATAAGCTCTCAGATGCATCTGAGGACAAGATGCCCCATCGTATATAGTGAAAGTGGGGATCTTGAATTTGTGAGGAATGACCAGATCAAAGACCAGTCCCAAGCTTTCGAAATCCAGACCGGGCGCCTTTTGACCCTCCATAGCTAGCATGTGTTCTTCCAGCAAGTTATACTTATCATCTCTTGGAGAGTACTGTTCATTTTCATGATCTTCATCGTCATCCTCAGGGTTGGAGAAATCAACATTCTCCTTTTCTGAATCCTTTGGAAGTCTGATCTTGACTCCCGCAGCCTGTCCTTTAAGCCTTCTTCCCGGGTTAATGTAACTCACAGGTTTCTTGTCTTTCTTCTCGAGCAATAGAGCCTTTAGTTCCTCCTGCCCCTTGGATAAGTTCAAGATCATCTCCTGGAGTTGAGCATTCTGAGCCTGGAGATCTTTAACAGCTTGTTCGAGGTCCATTTTTCTGTTTGGAGGAAAACCGTGAGAACATTGATCCCTTTAGAGTACCTGTTATGCAATGTTATGTTATGCTATGCTATGTATGAAATATTTTCCATGTTTTAAAATCCTTGAAATGGTTAGTACAATGCCATGATGTCATGATGTTATGATGTTATGATGTTATGATGTTAATAACAAGCACAAGCAAGCCACACAACCATCATTCCTGAGTTTTAAGGCTTGCATGAGTTCCATAGGTAAGTACCCTCCCCACTGAAGTTTGGTTGGTTCAACCTGTCCTAGAATAGTAACCGGGTTCTAGAAGGATCTCAAATCATCGACTTTTCTTTAGGTCCACTTCAGTGCAACACCAAGTGGTTGACCGAAGCTTCCCTAAAGTCCAATCTCAAAGAGTGTAGTATCGAGTCTCAACCAACCCCAGTCGGAACCGAAGCCAGTTATCTCACTACTTTCTAATGGCTAGGATGAGTCAATTAGGGTTCTAAAGGTCTGGTTAATGCTTTGATGACACCACGCAGATGCCAAATTTTTCCTCAAGTAAACATGAGGAACATCAGGACATCCAAAGTGTCACATTAACCGTAGCCATCATTTTAACCATTCCAGTATACGCCGGATAGTCGCGATGATCTATTGCAACTTACCTAAGGTACACTAGATCCGGGTGTAGGATCTTTCACTCAAGAATACCCAAGCAATCCCTTAAAAGTAAATCAGACAATTTGGGATAAGTGATCTTGTTTTTAAGGTAACCTCTCTTTTAAAGTGTCCCCAGCAGAGTCGCCAGTTCTGTCATACGGTGAACTGACTTGGGGTATTTTGCTTTTTATCGCAATGTCGCGGATAGCAAGAGTCGCCACCGACTTTTCTTTTATCCAATAAGGAAAGGTGGAAAAGAACAGGAAAGACCTCAATAGATTTTGGGTTCGGGAGGTACATTATACAAAGGGAAGGTATTAGCACCCTTTGTATCCATGGTTATCCATGGGCTCTTAATTGCTGGATCACTTATATTTTGTCTGAAAAAGTGTTCGTGAATTGCTTAAAAATGTTTTGAAAAGAGAGTTTAACTTTGTAATGATTCTCGTATGAACGTATACAAAGTATTTATCTCATTTGATTTTGAAAACGATTTAGAAAAATATAACTTGGTAATGATTCTAGTCTGAATGTATACCAAGTGGTGATTTTCTAGGATTTGCAAAGCGTGAGGGATGGAAAATGTTTTAGGTTATGATCCAGCAATTGAGAGTTATACCTTCCTAGGGTCTTTTTGGGCATTTCCAATCCTTATGAGGGTAAAACTGTCCTTACTATTGAGAAGTAAGTAATTTTAGCCTTTGGATGTAAAAGGGTCATCGTAGGGTCGTTGATTGGTCATTGAAGGCAAAAGTTGTAAGGATACCTTAGCATTCGAAGGGACGATCATCATTTAACCGTAGGCTACACCGAAGGGTCATCGAGGGACAAAATCGTATTTTCGAAGGCAACATCCGAGGGACCATGATTTATTTTATGATGATTTAACCGAAGGGTCTTTGCTAAGTGTATCCCTACATTCGCGGGACACGACCGTTATACCGTAATATCGTAAGGCAATAAAGAGAGGTCCAAGATCACATATTTAGAGGCCGTATTTTACAATCGATTAGGTAATTAGGATGAATCTCCACATTAAAATTAATACATTAAAATTAATACATTAAAATTAATTAGGTAATTTAGGGTGAAACTCCACAAGGGTATCCCACAAATAAAGTGGAAGACCTAGACAGCAATCTTTTCCTGGGAAAGGTGAACCTTTACAAAATTCAGCAAACGGGTTAGAGTACCAAGTCAGGATGCAATCAAGGATTGCACCGCAAAAGAAACCAGAACAGCAGTAGGGTCAGATAAACAATGCATGGCTATGATAAAAACATGACAGGTTAGCAAAGGACAGAACAGAAAAATCAGCGACTGTCCCGGTCGCCGCTGCCTCGCCTAGCGAAGGCTTAGCGAATACTCGCTGCATGCTCGCTTAGCGATGTGCTAGCGAGCGGCTGCGGATTCTAGTTTTGATAACAGCATAATGTCAGCAAGCTTCACACCTTATAGCATCCATTACAGAGATTATGTGGTTAGACATTCAGATGTTCATGCATACTTAAATTCATATGTAAAACTTAAGATAGTTTCATAAATTCAATCATGATACCATATGCAAATTAAGAACATAAGGTAGTAATAGCAATGCCAACCTGTTTGTAATCGAATTGTGACCTTGAATTGGCCGATCGGATCGAATTGAGCGGAAGTGACCTTGCTGCCGCCGGCTTTTCCTTCAGGGTTCTCCGTCTGTGAGCGCTAGGGTTTGCGTGCTAGGGTTCTCCTTTCGTCCGTTTTCGTCCCCCTTTTCATTACTGAAGTGCTGGTATTTATAATGCTCTTTTTTGTGACCTAATGGGCTCAGAGTGAAGCCCAGAATTTTCCGTTATCTGTCAGCTTCGCTAGGCGAGCGGGTAGCGAACGTGTGGCGAACGTTCGCTAGGCGAGCGTGTAGCGAACAGGCCAGTTTGGGCCATTTTCTGGATTGGGCCATTCGTGAGCCGGGCCTTCGTTCCTTTAAGATCAGTGTCATAAAAATGAGTCGGAGTGCCCTGAAAAATGTCTTAAAATATTAATGGGCAAATTTTGGGGTATGACAGCTGCCCCTGTTCAATATTCTTGAACCGAGAGAGTCAGAATGGTATGTACGCCATTCGTGGTCTGGAGGTGGAAGATTATTGAACACTTAGAACGCCCCAGAAATTTGCACTTGTCAATTAGTTAGTCTTGATGGAGATGGGCTTAAAGATGCCATCTAGGAAGTTTGATGATGAGAGCTTCAGAGTGCGTCGTACGTTAGAAGATATCTGAAGTCATGGGTGTCACTGGGTCATACGCCGCTGGGGATAAAGGATCAGAATGGATCGTACGCTAGATCGTATCTGAGTTGCGGAACGAGCCGTCCGTTAGGCTGTATCGTTACTGGGGGTGAAGGATCAGAATGGATCATATGCTAGATCGTATCTGAGTTGTAGACTGAGTCGTTCGTTAGGCTGTACCTGATGATGAAGGGGGTAGTCATACGCCAGACTACACTTCAGAATGTACCGTACGCTAGGTAGCATTTGAGGGGATGAACCTCCAAGCGGGTCGTAAGCTAGACCGTCTCTGAGTAGCAGAACGAGCCGTCCGTTAGGCTGCATCTGATAATAAAGGGGTAGTCATACGCCAGACTACACTTCAGAAGGTACCGTACGCTAGGTAGCACCCGAGGCCTTGAAGGTCCAAATGGGTCGTATGCTGGACCGTATTGGAGTTGTTGACGATCAGAATGGATCGTACGTTAGATCGCATCTGAGTTGAAGGAGTCATATGTTGAGATGAATCAGGATGGACCATATGCTAGGCAGTACCTGAGAAATGAAGGTCCAACTGGGTCGTACATTAGACCGTGTTGGAGTAGTTGAAGATCAGAATGGATCGTCCGTTAGATCGTATCTGAGTGGAAGGAGTTATATGTTGGGCTGAATCAGAATGAACCGTACGTTAGACTGTATCTGATCGCATTTGTAGATGCTGTATTTGCAATGAATATCTGGGGTGGGCTTAAAGATGCCACCCTTAGGAGGATATCAGAGTACTTATCAGAATGAATGTATTTGAATCTTGAATGTAATCGATAAAGATGTCCGTCTGAATGGATCTTCATTTTGACTGTATCAGGAGGATAATTAACCTGAAAAATAAAGTTAGCTTCATGCCATGTCATGATGCATGAGATGTTTTATGCTTCTGAAACTAAATGCGAACAATATATGCATGCGTATATTGTGAAATGATGTAATGAATGAATTATGCATCGGAAAAGTTCTTCCAGGGGACTCTACTGGGGAAAATAAATCTCAATCTTCTGGTTGGGAGATACTGGTATCGATGACCCTTTCTTAGCCGGGGATGCTTGATTTCTGTCTGATGGTAGAAATGTTCAACAGAAGCCTGGCTGGGGGTGGAAGAGATGACCCATTTGTCTAGTAATGCCACTCTCTTCTGGGAATGACTGGCTTTGCTGGGGAATAGGATTAGCAACGGATTCATTGGAAAGCATGATTAGACCTTCTCCTCGATCCTGAAGCCTAGTAGTAATCGCTATTTCTATTTTATGCACGCATTTTTGGTAAACATCGATCATATCCAAATGCATATATTAATTCGAATTAAATCAATGGACGTTTATGCAAACAAAACAGAGAAAGTAAAACAAGAGCATTTTTTTTTGAAACTAAAATTATATTGATTTCGAAAGAGGGCCTATAAACAGGCAATTTGTGTACAAGGAGACAAAAATCCTAGTAAGAGGAAATTGTCAAGAAAACAAAGAGAAAGCTATGCCGAAAACGTCCTATTGACTTTAATTCCACTACTGCCATTATGTCTTCAAGCCTCTCATCTCCTGTTGTCGGATAGAAGTGATTAGCTTGTTCAGTCCTTTGAACTTGGATGAAGCTGTCTGAGAACGGGACATAGTCATACGCTTTGATCCCTAATTTTTGCCTGGACCGCCTTTTCAGGTTTTCAATCCACCAGGATACCCCTTTTTGCCCAAGCCGCCTTTTCAGGTTTTCGACTTGCCGGGTGTACATTTTTTTATGTTTATCCCTAAATTTTGCCCGAACCCTTTTGGTTCGCCGGGATGCCCTTACTTTTGCCTAGATACGTCGACCTAGCGGGTCTCTTTTATGCGTAGTATTTTTTGACTATGTCTGCGTTCACGGGATGCGGGAAGTCTTCGCCGTCCATTGTAGCTAGTATCATGGCTCCACTAGAGAATATCTTCTTAACTACAAACGGCCCTTCGTACGTGGGAATCCATTTGCCTCTGGGATCACCTTGTGGTAGAGTGATGCGCTTTACCACCAAGTCGCCAATTTGATACACCTGTCTCTTGACTCTTTTGTTAAATGCCTGGGTCATGCGTTTCTGATATATCTGTCCATGACAAACAGCCGCAAGTCTCTTCTCATCAATCAAGTTTATCTGATCGAGTCGAGTCTGAATCCATTCATCTTCATCTAAGCCCGCCTCTTTCATGATTCTTAGAGAGGGAATCTGAACTTCCACTGGTAAAACGGCTTCCATTCCGTAGACTAAAGAGAAAGGAGTTGCTCCTGTCGAAGTGCGTACTGAAGTGCGATAACCGTGAAGAGCAAACGGTAACATCTCATGCCAGTCTTTGTACGTCACCGTCATCTTTTGTATGATCTTCTTGATATTCTTATTAGCAGCCTCCACGGCACCGTTCATCTTTGGCCGATACGGAGAAGAGTTATGGTGTTTTATTTTGAACTGCGTGCAGAGTTCAGTAATCATCTGGTTGTTCAAATTAGCACCATTATCAGTGATAGCTCTTTCAGGAGATAGCAGATTTCGCAAATGTGTATTTGATAAGATCCATCTTAGAAATCAATAAAGCGGTACGATTCAACATATACTGTCTTAGTCGGCGAGCAGCCCAGGCCAAAGCACAGCAAGCTTTCTCGAGCTGTGAGTATCTTGTTTCACAGTCGGTACCTTTTTGCTAAGGTGGTATATTGCATGCTCTTTTCGACCAGATTCGTCATGTTGCCCCAACACACACCCTATTGAATTTTCTAACACGGTCAAATACATGATTAGAGGTCTTCTTTCAACTGGTGGCATCAGAATTGGAGGTTCTTGGAGATACTTTTTGATTTTGTCTCAGTAATTTGGAGATGGATTTGCAAGTAGCAGTCAAATTGGAGCTAAATCGGGCGACGTGGTCCAGATTCACAATTTCGATCGATGCCTCATGCGGCTGAATAGTCCTTTCTTCTTGCAGTAGTCTGGCAAGTTCTCAGGTACTTCACAATCTTCCTCACTTCCATCCTCGGCTTGGTAGATCGGATTTTCAAAGTCATAATGAACAGTAGCAGAATTACTATCAATAGGATCCAGAGTGGATATGGATCGGTAATTTGTTACGTGAGTGTGTGTAAGAATACATAGCTTTGTTTAAAAAATGACAGGAAAGATAAAGAGCGCAATATTTGAATGCAAAAGTCCATTGATTCATTGAATGTGAATATGCTTATGAAAATGACAAAACCCTTGAAAAATTAGCTATTGTGCCCCGAGCATAAACATAATGCTTTAAAATGCTAAAATAGCAATAACAATTACTCCTGACTAAAGGAAATCGGGATAGTGTCTTCAGCCTTCCAATTATTGAGTCTGTCACCAATTGTTGGGAAAATCCAGCTATCCAGGTCGCAATCGCTATCAGCATCTTCTACAGCATTAACAGTCTCGTCATGATTAGGCAGAGGAGCAGGGATGACATTAGGAGTCTCTGGAGGATCATAGGTAGCCGCCTGTATCTTTCCACTTCGAACGCCGCTTTCAACATGTTCACCTGTTAATATAAGCTCAGTGAAACCCAATGAGGAACTCCTCAATAGATGGCTGTAGAATGGGCCAGTCAGTGTGCTCATGAACATGTCCACTAACTCTCTGTCAGTCAGAGGAGGTTTGACTCTGCCAGCCAAATCTCTCCATTTTTGAGCATATTCTTTGAAGCTTTCTTTAGATCCCATAGTCATATTCTGCAACTGTAGCCGAGTAGGTGCTAATTCAGAATTATACTGGTAATGCTTGTAGAAAGCTGTCGCTAAGTCAGTCCAGGTGTGGATGTCAGAGCTCTCGAGCTGATAGTACCATTCTAACTGTGTGCCAGACAAACTCTCTTGGAAGAAATGGATCCATAGTTTCCTATTAGTGGTATACGGCTGGATCTTTCTCACATAAGCTCTCAGATGCATCTGAGGACAAGATGCCCCATCGTATATAGTGAAAGTGGGGATCTTGAATTTGTGAGGAATGACCACATCAAAGACCAGTCCCAAGCTTTCGAAATCCAGACCGGGCGCCTTTTGACCCTCCATAGCTAGCATGCGTTCTTCCAGCAAGTTATACTTATCATCTCTTGGAGAGTACTGTTCATTTAAATGATCTTCATCGTCATCCTCAGGGTTGGAGAAATCAACATTCTCCTCTTCTGAATCCTTTGGAAGTCTGATCTTGACTCCCGCAGCCTGTCCTTTAAGCCTTCTTCCCGGGTTAATGTAACTCACAGGTTTCTTGTCTTTCTTCTCGAGCAATAGAGCCTTTAGTTCCTCCCGCCCCTTGGATAAGTTCAAGATCATCTCTTGGAGTTGAGCATTCTGAGCCTGGAGATCTTTAACAGCTTGTTCGAGGTCCATTTTTCTGTTTGGAGGAAAACCGTGAGAACATTGATCCCTTTAGAGTACCTGTTATGCAATGTTATGTTATGCTATGCTATGTATGAAATATTTTCCATGTTTTAAAATCCTTGAAATGGTTAGTACAATGCCATGATGTCATGATGTTATGATGTTATGATGTTATGATGTTAATAACAAGCACAAGCAAGCCACACAACCATCATTCCTGAGTTTTAAGGCTTGCATGAGTTCCATAGGTAAGTACCCTCCCCACTGAAGTTTGGTTGGTTCAACCTGTCCTAGAATAGTAACCGGGTTCTAGAAGGATCTCAAATCATCGACTTTTCTTTAGGTCCACTTCAGTGCAACACCAAGTGGTTGACCGAAGCTTCCCTAAAGTCCAATCTCAAAGAGTGTAGTATCGAGTCTCAACCAACCCCAGTCGGAACCGAAGCCAGTTATCTCACTACTTTCTAATGGCTAGGATGAGTCAATTAGGGTTCTAAAGGTCTGGTTAATGCTTTGATGACACCACGCAGATGCCAAATTTTTCCTCAAGTAAACATGAGGAACATCAGGACATCCAAAGTGTCACATTAACCGTAGCCATCATTTTAACCATTCCAGTATACGCCGGATAGTCGCGATGATCTATTGCTACTTACCTAAGGTACACTAGATCCGGGTGTAGGATCTTTCACTCAAGAATACCCAAGCAATCCCTTAAAAGTAAATCAGACAATTTGGGATAAGTGATCTTGTTTTTAAGGTAACCTCTCTTTTTAAAGTGTCCCCAGCAGAGTCGCCAGTTCTGTCATACGGTGAACTGACTTGGGGTATTTTGCTTTTTATCGCAATGTCGCGGATAGCAAGAGTCGCCACCGACTTTTCTTTTATCCAATAAGGAAAGGTGGAAAAGAACAGGAAAGACCTCAATAGATTTTGGGTTCGGGAGGTACATTATACAAAGGGAAGGTATTAGCACCCTTTGTATCCATGGTTATCCATGGGCTCTTAATTGCTGGATCACTTATATTTTGTCTGAAAAAGTGTTCGTGAATTGCTTAAAAATGTTTTGAAAAGAGAGTTTAACTTTGTAATGATTCTCGTATGAACGTATACAAAGTATTTATCTCATTTGATTTTGAAAACGATTTAGAAAAATATAACTTGGTAATGATTCTAGTCTGAATGTATACCAAGTGGTGATTTTCTAGGATTTGCAAAGCGTGAGGGATGGAAAATGTTTTAGGTTATGATCCAGCAATTGAGAGTTATACCTTCCTAGGGTCTTTATGGGCATTTCCAATCCTTATGAGGGTAAAACTGTCCTTACTATTGAGAAGTAAGTAATTTTAGCCTTTGGATGTAAAAGGGTCATCGTAGGGTCGTTGATTGGTCATTGAAGGCAAAAGTTGTAAGGATACCTTAGCATTCGAAGGGACGATCATCATTTAACCGTAGGCTACACCGAAGGGTCATCGAGGGACAAAATCGTATTTTCGAAGGCAACATCCGAGGGACCATGATTTATTTTATGATGATTTAACCGAAGGGTCTTTGCTAAGTGTATCCCTACATTCGCGGGACACGACCGTTATACCGTAATATCGTAAGGCAATAAAGAGAGGTCCAAGATCACATATTTAGAGGCCGTATTTTACAATCGATTAGGTAATTAGGATGAATCTCCACATTAAAATTAATACATTAAAATTAATACATTAAAATTAATTAGGTAATTTAGGGTGAAACTCCACAAGGGTATCCCACAAATAAAGTGGAAGACCTAGACAGCAATCTTTTCCTGGGAAAGGTGAACCTTTACAAAATTCAGCAAACGGGTTAGAGTACCAAGTCAGGATGCAATCAAGGATTGCACCGCAAAAGAAACCAGAACAGCAGTAGGGTCAGATAAACAATGCATGGCTATGATAAAAACATGACAGGTTAGCAAAGGACAGAACAGAAAAATCAGCGACTGTCCCGGTCGCCGCTGCCTCGCCTAGCGAAGGCTTAGCGAATACTCGCTGCATGCTCGCTTAGCGATGTGCTAGCGAGCGGCTGCGGATTCTGGTTTTGATAACAGCATAATGTCAGCAAGCTTCACACCTTATAGCATCCATTACAGAGATTATGTGGTTAGACATTCAGATGTTCATGCATACTTAAATTCATATGTAAAACTTAAGATAGTTTCATAAATTCAATCATGATACCATATGCAAATTAAGAACATAAGGTAGTAATAGCAATGCCAACCTGTTTGTAATCGAATTGTGACCTTGAATTGGCCGATCGGATCGAATTGAGCGGAAGTGACCTTGCTGCCGCCGACTTTTCCTTCAGGGTTCTCCGTCTGTGAGCGCTAGGGTTTGCGTGCTAGGGTTCTCCTTTCGTCCGTTTTCGTCCCCCTTTTCATTACTGAAGTGTTGGTATTTATAATGCTCTTTTTTGTGACCTAATGGGCTCAGAGTGAAGCCCAGAATTTTCTGTTATCTGTCAGCTTTGCTAGGCGAGCGGGTAGCAAACGTGTAGCGAACGTTCGCTAGGCGAGCGTGTAGCGAACAGGCCAGTTTGGGCCATTTTCTGGATTGGGCCATTCGTGAGCCGGGCCTTCGTTCCTTTAAGATCAGTGTCATAAAAATGAGTCGGAGTGCCCTGAAAAATGTCTTAAAATATTAATGGGCAATTTTTGGGGTATGACAGCTGCCCCTGTTCAATATTCTTGAACCGAGAGAGTCAGAATGGTATGTACGCCATTCGTGGTCTGGAGGTGGAAGATTATTGAACACTTAGAACGCCCCAGAAATTTGCACTTGTCAATTAGTTAGTCTTGATGGAGATGGGCTTAAAGATGCCATCTAGGAAGTTTGATGATGAGAGCTTCAGAGTGCGTCGTACGTTAGAAGATATCTGAAGTCATGGGTGTCACTGGGTCATACGCCGCTGGGGATAAAGGATCAGAATGGATCGTACGCTAGATCGTATCTGAGTTGCGGAACGAGCCGTCCGTTAGGCTGTATCGTTACTGGGGGTGAAGGATCAGAATGGATCGTATGCTAGATCGTATCTGAGTTGTAGACTGAGTCGTTCGTTAGGCTGTACCTGATGATGAAGGGGGTAGTCATACGCCAGACTACACTTCAGAATGTACCGTACGCTAGGTAGCATTTGAGGGGATGAACCTCCAAGCGGGTCGTAAGCTAGACCGTCTCTGAGTAGCAGAACGAGCCGTCCGTTAGGCTGCATCTGATAATAAAGGGGTAGTCATACGCCAGACTACACTTCAGAAGGTACCGTACGCTAGGTAGCACCCGAGGCCTTGAAGGTCCAAATGGGTCGTATGCTGGACCGTATTGGAGTTGTTGACGATCAAAATGGATCGTACGTTAGATCGCATCTGAGTTGAAGGAGTCATATGTTGAGATGAATCAGGATGGACCATATGCTAGGCAGTACCTGAGAAATGAAGGTCCAACTGGGTCGTACATTAGACCGTGTTGGAGTAGTTGAAGATCAGAATGGATCGTCCGTTAGATCGTATCTGAGTGGAAGGAGTTATATGTTGGGCTGAATCAGAATGAACCGTACGTTAGACTGTATCTGATCGTATTTGTAGATGCTGTATTTGCAATGAATATCTGGGGTGGGCTTAAAGATGCCACCCTTAGGAGGATATCAGAGTGCTTATCAGAATGAATGTATTTGAATCTTGAATGTAATCGATAAAGATGTCCGTCTGAATGGATCTTCATTTTGACTGTATCAGGAGGATAATTAACCTGAAAAATAAAGTTAGCTTCATGCCATGTCATGATGCATGAGATGTTTTATGCTTCTGAAACTAAATGCGAACAATATATGCATGCGTATGTTGTGAAATGATGTAATGAATGAATTATGCATCGGAAAAGTTCTTCCAGGGGACTCTACTGGGGAAAATAAATCTCAATCTTCTGGTTGGGAGATACTGGTATCGATGACCCTTTCTTAGTCGGGGATGCTTGATTTCTGTCTGATGGTAGAAATGTTCAACAGAAGCCTGGCTGGGGGTGGAAGAGATGACCCATTTGTCTAGTAATGCCACTCTCTTCTGGGAATGACTGGCTTTGCTGGGGAATAGGATTAGCAACGGATTCATTGGAAAGCATGATTAGACCTTCTCCTCGATCCTGAAGCCTAGTAGTAATCGCTATTTCTATTTTATGCACGCATTTTTGGTAAACATCGATCATATCCAAATGCATATATTAATTCGAATTAAATCAATGGACGTTTATGCAAACAAAACAGAGAAAGTAAAACAAGAGCATTTTTTTTTGAAACTAAAATTATATTGATTTCGAAAGAGGGTCTATAAACAGGCAATTTGTGTACAAGGAGACAAAAATCCTAGTAAGAGGAAATTGTCAAGAAAACAAAGAGAAAGCTATGCCGAAAACGTCCTATTGACTTTAATTCCACTACTGCCATTATGTCTTCAAGCCTCTCATCTCCTGTTGTCGGATAGAAGTGATTAGCTTGTTCAGTCCTTTGAACTTGGATGAAGCTGTCTGAGAACGGGACATAGTCATACGCTTTGATCCCTAATTTTTTCCTGGACCGCCTTTTCAGGTTTTCAATCCACCAGGATACCCCTTTTTGCCCAAGCCGCCTTTTCAGGTTTTCGACTTGCCGGGTGTACATTTTTTTATGTTTATCCCTAAATTTTGCCCGAACCCTTTTGGTTCGCCGGGATGCCCTTACTTTTGCCTAGATACGTCGACCTAGAGGGTCTCTTTTATGCGTAGTATTTTTTGACTATGTCTGCGTTCACGGGATGCGGGAAGTCTTCGCCGTCCATTGTAGCTAGTATCATGGCTCCACCAGAGAATATCTTCTTAACTACAAACGGCCCTTCGTACGTGGGAATCCATTTGCCTCTGGGATCACCTTGTGGTAGAGTGATGCGCTTTACCACTAAGTCGCCAATTTGATACACCTGTCTCTTGACTCTTTTGTTAAATGCCTGGGTCATGCGTTTCTGATATATCTGTCCATGACAAACAGCCGCAAGTCTCTTCTCATCAATCAAGTTTATCTGATCGAGTCGAGTCTGAATCCATTCATCTTCATCTAAGCCCGCCTCTTTCATGATTCTTAGAGAGGGAATCTGAACTTCCACTGGTAAAACGGCTTCCATTCCGTAGACTAAAGAGAAAGGAGTTGCTCCTGTCGAAGTGCGTACTGAAGTGCGATAACCGTGAAGAGCAAACGGTAACATCTCATGCCAGTCTTTGTACGTCACCGTCATCTTTTGTATGATCTTCTTGATATTCTTATTAGCAGCCTCCACGGCACCGTTCATCTTTGGCCGGTACGGAGAAGAGTTATGGTGTTTTATTTTGAACTGCGTGCAGAGTTCAGTAATCATCTGGTTGTTCAAATTAGCACCATTATCAGTGATAGCTCTTTCAGGAGATGGCAGATTTCGCAAATGTGTATTTGATAAGATCCATCTTAGAAATCAATAAAGCGGTACGATTCAACATATACTGTCTTAGTCGGCGAGCAGCCCAGGCCAAAGCACAGCAAGCTTTCTCGAGCTGTGAGTATCTTGTTTCACAGTCGGTACCTTTTTGCTAAGGTGGTATATTGCATGCTCTTTTCGACCAGATTCGTCATGTTGCCCCAACACACACCCTATTGAATTTTCTAACACGGTCAAATACATGATTAGAGGTCTTCTTTCAACTGGTGGCATCAGAATTGGAGGTTCTTGGAGATACTTTTTGATTTTGTCTCAGTAATTTGGAGATGGATTTGCAAGTAGCAGTCAAATTGGAGCTAAATCGGGCGACGTGGTCCAGATTCACAATTTCGATCGATGCCTCATGCGGCTGAATAGTCCTTTCTTCTTGCAGTAGTCTGGCAAGTTCTCAGGTACTTCACAATCTTCCTCACTTCCATCCTCGGCTTGGTAGATCGGATTTTCAAAGTCATAATGAACAGTAGCAGAATTACTATCAATAGGATCCAGAGTGGATATGGATCGGTAATTTGTTACGTGAGTGTGTGTAAGAATACATAGCTTTGTTTAAAAAATGACAGGAAAGATAAAGAGCGCAATATTTGAATGCAAAAGTCCATTGATTCATTGAATGTGAATATGCTTATGAAAATGACAAAACCCTTGAAAAATTAGCTATTGTGCCCCGAGCATAAACATAATGCTTTAAAATGCTAAAATAGCAATAACAATTACTCCTGACTAAAGGAAATCGGGATAGTGTCTTCAGCCTTCCAATTATTGAGTCTGTCACCAATTGTTGGGAAAATCCAGCTATCCAGGTCGCAATCGCTATCAGCATCTTCTACAGCATTAACAGTCTCGTCATGATTAGGCAGAGGAGCAGGGATGACATTAGGAGTCTCCGGAGGATCATAGGTAGCCGCCTGTATCTTTCCACTTCGAACGCCGCTTTCAACATGTTCACCTGTTAATATAAGCTCAGTGAAACCCAATGAGGAACTCCTCAATAGATGGCTGTAGAATGGGCCAGTCAGTGTGCTCATGAACATGTCCACTAACTCTCTGTCAGTCAGAGGAGGTTTGACTCTGCCAGCCAAATCTCTCCATTTTTGAGCATATTCTTTGAAGCTTTCTTTAGATCCCATAGTCATATTCTGCAACTGTAGCCGAGTAGGTGCTAATTCAGAATTATACTGGTAATGCTTGTAGAAAGCTGTCGCTAAGTCAGTCCAGGTGTGGATGTCAGAGCTCTCGAGCTGATAGTACCATTCTAACTGTGTGCTAGACAAACTCTCTTGGAAGAAATGGATCTATAGTTTCCTATTAGTGGTATACGGCTGGATCTTTCTCACATAAGCTCTCAGATGCATCTGAGGACAAGATGCCCCATCGTATATAGTGAAAGTGGGGATCTTGAATTTGTGAGGAATGACCACATCAAAGACCAGTCCCAAGCTTTCGAAATCCAGACCGGGCGCCTTTTGACCCTCCATAGCTAGCATGCGTTCTTCCAGCAAGTTATACTTATCATCTCTTGGAGAGTACTGTTCATTTTCATGATCTTCATCGTCATCCTCAGGGTTGGAGAAATCAACATTCTCCTCTTCTGAATCCTTTGGAAGTCTGATCTTGACTCCCGCAGCCTGTCCTTTAAGCCTTCTTCCCGGGTTAATGTAACTCACAGGTTTCTTGTCTTTCTTCTCGAGCAATAGAGCCTTTAGTTCCTCCTGCCCCTTGGATAAGTTCAAGATCATCTCCTGGAGTTGAGCATTCTGAGCCTGGAGATCTTTAACAGCTTGTTCGAGGTCCATTTTTCTGTTTGGAGGAAAACCGTGAGAACATTGATCCCTTTAGAGTACCTGTTATGCAATGTTATGTTATGCTATGCTATGTATGAAATATTTTCCATGTTTTAAAATCCTTGAAATGGTTAGTACAATGCCATGATGTCATGATGTTATGATGTTATGATGTTATGATGTTAATAACAAGCACAAGCAAGCCACACAACCATTATTCCTGAGTTTTAAGGCTTGCATGAGTTCCATAGGTAAGTACCCTCCCCACTGAAGTTTGGTTGGTTCAACCTGTCCTAGAATAGTAACCGGGTTCTAGAAGGATCTCAAATCATCGACTTTTCTTTAGGTCCACTTCAGTGCAACACCAAGTGGTTGACCGAAGCTTCCCTAAAGTCCAATCTCAAAGAGTGTAGTATCGAGTCTCAACCAACCCCAGTCGGAACCGAAGCCAGTTATCTCACTACTTTCTAATGGCTAGGATGAGTCAATTAGGGTTCTAAAGGTCTGGTTAATGCTTTGATGACACCACGCAGATGCCAAATTTTTCCTCAAGTAAACATGAGGAACATCAGGACATCCAAAGTGTCACATTAACCGTAGCCATCATTTTAACCATTCCAGTATACGCCGGATAGTCGCGATGATCTATTGCTACTTACCTAAGGTACACTAGATCCGGGTGTAGGATCTTTCACTCAAGAATACCCAAGCAATCCCTTAAAAGTAAATCAGACAATTTGGGATAAGTGATCTTGTTTTTAAGGTAACCTCTCTTTTTAAAGTGTCCCCAGCAGAGTCGCCAGTTCTGTCATACGGTGAACTGACTTGGGGTATTTTGCTTTTTATCGCAATGTCGCGGATAGCAAGAGTCGCCACCGACTTTTCTTTTATCCAATAAGGAAAGGTGGAAAAGAACAGGAAAGACCTCAATAGATTTTGGGTTCGGGAGGTACATTATACAAAGGGAAGGTATTAGCACCCTTTGTATCCATGGTTATCCATGGGCTCTTAATTGCTGGATCACTTATATTTTGTCTGAAAAAGTGTTCGTGAATTGCTTAAAAATGTTTTGAAAAGAGAGTTTAACTTTGTAATGATTCTCGTATGAACGTATACAAAGTATTTATCTCATTTGATTTTGAAAACGATTTAGAAAAATATAACTTGGTAATGATTCTAGTCTGAATGTATACCAAGTGGTGATTTTCTAGGATTTGCAAAGCGTGAGGGATGGAAAATGTTTTAGGTTATGATCCAGCAATTGAGAGTTATACCTTCCTAGGGTCTTTATGGGCATTTCCAATCCTTATGAGGGTAAAACTGTCCTTACTATTGAGAAGTAAGTAATTTTAGCCTTTGGATGTAAAAGGGTCATCGTAGGGTCGTTGATTGGTCATTGAAGGCAAAAGTTGTAAGGATACCTTAGCATTCGAAGGGACGATCATCATTTAACCGTAGGCTACACCGAAGGGTCATCGAGGGACAAAATCGTATTTTCGAAGGCAACATCCGAGGGACCATGATTTATTTTATGATGATTTAACCGAAGGGTCTTTGCTAAGTGTATCCCTACATTCGCGGGACACGGCCGTTATACCGTAATATCGTAAGGCAATAAAGAGAGGTCCAAGATCACATATTTAGAGGCCGTATTTTACAATCGATTAGGTAATTAGGATGAATCTCCACATTAAAATTAATACATTAAAATTAATACATTAAAATTAATTAGGTAATTTAGGGTGAAACTCCACAAGGGTATCCCACAAATAAAGTGGAAGACCTAGACAACAATCTTTTCCTGGGAAAGGTGAACCTTTACAAAATTCAGCAAACGGGTTAGAGTACCAAGTCAGGATGCAATCAAGGATTGCACCGCAAAAGAAACCAGAACAGCAGTAGGGTCAGATAAACAATGCATGGCTATGATAAAAACATGACAGGTTAGCAAAGGACAGAACAGAAAAATCAGCGACTGTCCCGGTCGCCGCTGCCTCGCCTAGCGAAGGCTTAGCGAATACTCGCTGCATGCTCGCTTAGCGATGTGCTAGCGAGCGGCTGCGGATTCTGGTTTTGATAACAGCATAATGTCAGCAAGCTTCACACCTTATAGCATCCATTACAGAGATTATGTGGTTAGACATTCAGATGTTCATGCATACTTAAATTCAT
This sequence comes from Lathyrus oleraceus, assembly GCF_024323335.1. Classification (NCBI taxonomy): domain Eukaryota; kingdom Viridiplantae; phylum Streptophyta; class Magnoliopsida; order Fabales; family Fabaceae; genus Lathyrus; species Lathyrus oleraceus. The sequence continues at coordinate 452,395,427 of NC_066585.1, read as the reverse complement.
ATGTAAAACTTAAGATAGTTTCATAAATTCAATCATGATACCATATGCAAATTAAGAACATAAGGTAGTAATAGCAATGCCAACCTGTTTGTAATCGAATTGTGACCTTGAATTGGCCGATCGGATCGAATTGAGCGGAAGTGACCTTGCTGCCGCCGGCTTTTCCTTCAGGGTTCTCCGTCTGTGAGCGCTAGGGTTTGCGTGCTAGGGTTCTCCTTTCGTCCGTTTTCGTCCCCCTTTTCATTACTGAAGTGCTGGTATTTATAATGCTCTTTTTTGTGACCTAATGGGCTCAGAGTGAAGCCCATAATTTTCTGTTATCTGTCAGCTTTGCTAGGCGAGCGGGTAGCGAACGTGTAGCGAACGTTCGCTAGGCGAGCGTGTAGCGAACAGGCCAGTTTGGGCCATTTTCTGGATTGGGCCATTCGTGAGCCGGGCCTTCGTTCCTTTAAGATCAGTGTCATAAAAATGAGTCGGAGTGCCCTGAAAAATGTCTTAAAATATTAATGGGCAAATTTTGGGGTATGACAGCTGCCCCTGTTCAATATTCTTGATTCGAGAGAGTCAGAATGGTATGTACGCCATTCGTGGTCTGGAGGTGGAAGATTATTGAACACTTAGAACGCCCCAGAAATTTGCACTTGTCAATTAGTTAGTCTTGATGGAGATGGGCTTAAAGATGCCATCTAGGAAGTTTGATGATGAGAGCTTCAGAGTGCGTCGTACGTTAGAAGATATCTGAAGTCATGGGTGTCACTGGGTCATACGCCGCTGGGGATAAAGGATCAGAATGGATCGTACGCTAGATCGTATCTGAGTTGCGGAACGAGCCGTCCGTTAGGCTGTATCGTTACTGGGGGTGAAGGATCAGAATGGATCGTATGCTAGATCGTATCTGAGTTGTAGACTGAGTCGTTCGTTAGGCTGTACCTGATGATGAAGGGGGTAGTCATACGCCAGACTACACTTCAGAATGTACCGTACGCTAGGTAGCATTTGAGGGGATGAACCTCCAAGCGGGTCGTAAGCTAGACCGTCTCTGAGTAGCAGAACGAGCCGTCCGTTAGGCTGCATCTGATAATAAAGGGGTAGTCATACGCCAGACTACACTTCAGAAGGTACCGTACGCTAGGTAGCACCCGAGGCCTTGAAGGTCCAAATGGGTCGTATGCTGGACCGTATTGGAGTTGTTGACGATCAAAATGGATCGTACGTTAGATCGCATCTGAGTTGAAGGAGTCATATGTTGAGATGAATCAGGATGGACCATATGCTAGGCAGTACCTGAGAAATGAAGGTCCAACTGGGTCGTACATTAGACCGTGTTGGAGTAGTTGAAGATCAGAATGGATCGTCCGTTAGATCGTATCTGAGTGGAAGGAGTTATATGTTGGGCTGAATCAGAATGAACCGTACGTTAGACTGTATCTGATCGTATTTGTAGATGCTGTATTTGCAATGAATATCTGGGGTGGGCTTAAAGATGCCACCCTTAGGAGGATATCAGAGTGCTTATCAGAATGAATGTATTTGAATCTTGAATGTAATCGATAAAGATGTCCGTCTGAATGGATCTTCATTTTGACTGTATCAGGAGGATAATTAACCTGAAAAATAAAGTTAGCTTCATGCCATGTCATGATGCATGAGATGTTTTATGCTTCTGAAACTAAATGCGAACAATATATGCATGCGTATGTTGTGAAATGATGTAATGAATGAATTATGCATCGGAAAAGTTCTTCCAAGGGACTCTACTGGGGAAAATAAATCTCAATCTTCTGGTTGGGAGATACTGGTATCGATGACCCTTTCTTAGCCGGGGATGCTTGATTTCTGTCTGATGGTAGAAATGTTCAACAGAAGCCTGGCTGGGGGTGGAAGAGATGACCCATTTGTCTAGTAATGCCACTCTCTTCTGGGAATGACTGGCTTTGCTGGGGAATAGGATTAGCAACGGATTCATTGGAAAGCATGATTAGACCTTCTCCTCGATCCTGAAGCCTAGTAGTAATCGCTATTTCTATTTTATGCACGCATTTTTGGTAAACATCGATCATATCCAAATGCATATATTAATTCGAATTAAATCAATGGACGTTTATGCAAACAAAACAGAGAAAGTAAAACAAGAGCATTTTTTTTTGAAACTAAAATTATATTGATTTCGAAAGAGGGCCTATAAACAGGCAATTTGTGTACAAGGAGACAAAAATCCTAGTAAGAGGAAATTGTCAAGAAAACAAAGAGAAAGCTATGCCGAAAACGTCCTATTGACTTTAATTCCACTACTGCCATTATGTCTTCAAGTCTCTCATCTCCTGTTGTCGGATAGAAGTGATTAGCTTGTTCAGTCCTTTGAACTTGGATGAAGCTGTCTGAGAACGGGACATAGTCATACGCTTTGATCCCTAATTTTTGCCTGGACCGCCTTTTCAGGTTTTCAATCCACCAGGATACCCCTTTTTGCCCAAGCCGCCTTTTCAGGTTTTCGACTTGCCGGGTGTACATTTTTTTATGTTTATCCCTAAATTTTCCCCGAACCCTTTTGGTTCGCCGGGATGCCCTTACTTTTGCCTAGGTATAATCTCTAATCTTCATGTAGTCTGGAAGACCTGTCCTGTTATGTGGGCAGGCACCTGTCTGAAGCCCTCCTTAAGAGGCCATGTCTTTGTGTGTTTAATTTTGTGCCAAGCAGGAAAAGTCCTCTTATGAGGCAATTGGCAGATAAAAGAGATGTGTAATCCATCTCCTGCTACTCAGTGTGTCATTCACCTTGCTCACACCATGTGTTGATGCATGGTGAATATTAACCCAAGATCTTATAGAGTCAATCACTTGTGGAGAAGAGTTCCAACTTTCTGAACTCCCACACTTTCTATTGTTTAAAGCTCTCCCTGACCAGGGATAAGAGCTATGAGGCACACCCCTCATTCTCCATTTCACCTGCTTCACCCTAACTCTCAATGTTAGGGTTAAGAGCATAAAATACTCCATTCCAGTTGGCTGTAAAGCCTAACCTTGCTTGAGCCTAATTGATTGTATATAGTGTGTGATAATTGACTTGTTTGTCTGCTTACTTGATTCATCTGTGCATATTTGCTTATGTGTGCCTTTGTGCATTTATCATCATTACTTGTATATCATTTCATGATCATTGTTCATTGCTTTGTGACATCTTTATTTTGACCATTGAGGAGTCAATTGTAAGTCCAGTTATTGGCAGTTGTTTCCTATGATCTGGTAGGAGTCGAGTGTAAGACCATTTATTGGCAACTTGTTTCCTCTTGCTTATTGCATTTTGTCTGTTTTTGTGAGGAGTCAATTGTAAGTCCAGTTATTGGCATTTGTTTCCTATGATCATTCTTTGTGAGACTAGTATAAGTCCATTGATTGGCATCTGGTATCCATGTTTTATTTCTCTTGTGAGACTAGTATAAGTCCATTGAGTGGCATCTGGTATCATGTTTCTCTTTGTTTTAGGAGATTGGTGTAAGTCCAGTGATTGGCATCCAGTATCCACCTTTGTTGGCTTTGCCTGATACATTGTTTATCTGTTATTTGCATTGTTGCTTATTCCAAAGGAATCACTTGAATCATCTACATATGATCTCAAGAGGTGAACATCTAAGAAGTTTTACTTCCTCACCCTCCCACCTTTTATTTCTTTAAACCTCCATTTGCATGTTAATCCAAAACCTGAAAATTGTTGTGCAAACATTTTGACATGTATTTCAAATTAGAAACCTAGGCCCTAAGCCTCTGATTTTCAAACTCATTTTTCACAATACTTCTTCTGAATTGAATTCTAATCATACTTTGACCATATTTCGTGAATACTCCAAACTGGTAAATTTCACTCACTCAATTGCTTTCGTGACCCAGGTCCACTTCTTAATCAAGTTTTCACACATTAGCCATAGGTTTCAATTATCTTAGTGGTTGATGTTAATCTCGCCTTTTGTCCTTAGTGATCGAACTGTAAGACTTCCATACTGAAAACAGGGTTAACCCCTCTAGTATGTCGAAGCTATTCTCACATGGTGGACTTGTTGTTGCATAGGTTGAGTTTTCTCCCGTGGATAATGAAAGACCTTAGGGCTTTTGTTTTAAAATCAATCCACTTACCTTTTGGAAATCTTTTAGCCGAACTACGGCGTTTTGATCCTTACCTTCCATGGAAAGGTACGTAGGCAACGGGTTCATCCGTTCAAACACAAAAACAATAAAATTGTATATTCTTTTCTCATCCCTTCAATCCCTTTTTGCACAATAAATATGTCATAAACAAATAAACATTTCGTACAACAAGTTGTGAAAAGAGGTTCCCTAGGAGTACCTAGGACGTTTTGGGTGCCTAACACCTTCCCATTGCGTAATTAACCCCTTACCCAGATCTCTGACCTTTTCATTAGTTTTCTATGTGTAAAACTTCTTAGGCTTTTGTTCGCTTTTTAGCCATTCCTTTGGATAAATAAAAGTGCGGTGGCGACTCTACCTTTGTATGCTTTGCTTTTGGTTTAATCGATAAATCATAAAGTGACGAATACACCGCCACAGAAAAGTGGCGACTCTGCTGGGGATAACATTAGACCTTCCTTGGTGGTTTTGCCTACTTTTCACCCTTGTTGTATGATATTTGTTTATTTGTTATATGACATATTTTTGTACAATTTGGGATTACTGTATTGATTGTAATGATTGAATTGCTTGATATACAACTGCTTGTTTGCTTGGTGATCTCTGTGAGATGAGTTCTATACCCGAACTCGAGTGCACTCTAGGATAGGAGAATGGCGTAGTCTCGTCGACTTGTGTGGAGTATTCCTTAACAAGTTGACTTGCGAGTCCACTCACTTGGTGGAGGTCATGTTGGATTAATAATGTCACACAAGTTATTTGTGGTTAGGCATTATTATTTCAATCATGTGCCTTAGAAGCCAAGGACCTTAAATTACCAAGCCCATCTTGGCCTATTTTTAGGACGTAGTGCGGAGGTCGTTCAGATGTAATATCTGATGCGATTGTTACGCGATACTACACTCATAAGAGTCTCTCTTGAGAATATTTTTGGAATACGAGTATTCGTTTCTCCGATAATATTCGAAAGATGGGATGATGACTATGGGAACCTCTGGTAGAACATGTTCGGCCGGTTTAAACCCTAGTACACTCCCTTTGGGTGGTTCTTAACCGAGACTCCATGCTCGTGACTCTCAACAAACCTGTGATTCATGGTTGAGTCGTTCAGACATCCTTAATATCAATGGAACTTGGGTGTCGATAAGGTGAAAACCATGATCCATCAAAATGGATGATTGATATTAAGGATGATTGAGTCGGTTCAGGTATCGTTAATATCAATGGAACTTGGGTGTCGATAAGGTGAAAACCATAATCCACCAAAATGGATGATTGATATTAAGGATGCTATGAGCTTTCCCATGACCTTTGTCTGGTGTGCTTTGCTTGATCCTTGAGTGTGATTGTTGCATTCATACATTCATGCATTCATCTGCATTCATGTCATCAGAAAAATCAGAAAATTTTCAAGGAACTTAAAGGGTTTATTTGCAAAATTTTCAGACATGGAAAGACCAAAAAGGCATACAAAGAAGTACAGCTTTAGACAGCCCGATGTGAAAGAGTTAAGGAATCTGACATCTTATGTATTAGATCCCTTGGGTTTCAAAGCTCGTTATGGGAAGCTTCTGCCTCTGTTGACTACTCAGGTTGATGAAGGGTTGATGAGTACTTTGGCGCAGTTCTATGATCCTCTGTATCACTGCTTCTCTTTTCCAGACTTTCAGTTATTGCCTACACTCGAGGAGTATGCTCATCTTGTGGGTATTCCTATTCTGGATCAGGTTCGTTCAGTGGCTTAGAGAGTATTCCGACTTCTCGAGAGATTGCAGACTTGTTGCACATAGATGAATCCCTGATTGAAGCACATATGACCACCAAAGGTGGAATTCAGGGTCTTCCTTCTGATTTCCTCGTCGCTCAAGCTACCGTTTATGGGAAGACCATGAGTGAGGATGCCTTTGAGGCTTTATTCGTGTTACTCATCTATGGTTTGGTATTGTTCCCCAACATCGACAAATTTGTGGATGTGAACGCCATTAGGATCTTTTCTGTTCTTAATCCCGTTCCGACTCTGTTGGGTGATACCTATTTCTCTTTGCATATGAGGAATGCAAAGGGTGGAAGAGCTATTGCGTGCTGTTTGCCTCTGTTGTATAAGTGGTTTATTTCTCACTTACCGCAGACGGTTGCTTTCAAGGAGAACAAGGGATGTCTACGGTGGTCTACGAGACTTATGTCTCTCACTAATGACGATATCTCTTGGTATGATCACGTGTATGATACAGTTCAGATCATTGATTATTGTGGTGAATTCCCTAACGTGCCTCTTCTTGGTACATGTGGTGGGATCAGCTACAATCCTATCTTAGCACGTCGTCAGCTTGGATTCCCCCTAAAGGATAAACCCCACAACATTCTGTTAGAAGGTGTGTTCTTTCAGGAGGGTAAAGATCCCCAAGGCCTGAAAGCCAGGATAGTCCGCGCTTGGCGCAAGATTCACAAGAAGGGTAGAAATGAGTTGGGTCCGAAGAACTGCATAGCTTTGGAGCCGTATACTTCTTGGGTCAGACAGAGAGCCTCTGAGTATCTTATGCCTTATGATTATCCGAGACCTACACCGTTGGTTGTGGTTGGGCCTTCAACCCTCCCTAACCAAGGCGTAGAGGAGTTGAGAGACGAAGACCTTTCACGTGCCTGGATCCGTGAAAGAGAAGAGTTGCTTCAGCAAATCAAGGAGAAGGACGCTCTGATCGAGTTCCTCGAGCATTAGGTGATAGATGATCTGAATGATACTTGGACTTCTCTGCTTCCTCAGTCTTCCAAATTCTGGAAGAGGAAGTATAATCGACTTGCTAAGGAGAAAGCGGATATGGAAGCAGCCTATGAGAGAGAGATCAAGAGGCTTTGTGCATCTCGTCTTCCAGCATCTCGAGCTTCTAGGGATCCATAGGATGTTCATTTTCCTTTTCCCTTTGTAATATGATCAACAATGTTGTACTTCTTTGTCTCGAATATATATTTGATGAGATGTTTTCCATATGCGATCAAATGCTTTAAATTTCAAAATTTGCAAATAGAACCCTAAAAGTTCCTTGAAATAAAAACAAAGCATATGCACGAGCATTGCATGCATCATTTTGCATAAGCAGGTGTTGTTCTGGTCTTCTTGTCTGTGGCCTAACTCTGTGCTCTTCATTTATTTTGAAGACAAGCTGACGCATCGGTACTACACCCGAGCCAATTCTGCAAGAGTGATGGATCAGTTGGAACAAGAGAATCGAGAGCTGAAAGAAGAGGTCGCTAGACTGGGCGCTTTGATGGAGCAACTCTTGGCTGCTCAGAATCAACCGTCTCTACCGCCTGCAAATCCTCCCCAGAGGACTGTTATCTCTGAGGTTGCTTCGTCAACAATGCCAACTACTAATGCCCACTTTATGCCAGCCATGCCAGCCGGGTTTCCGTGGGGTATGCCTCCAGGTTTTATGCCTGATATTCCAGCTCCTACTTTTGCTTCTATGCCGGCATCTAGCCCGGTCCTCGCAATGCCTCCTCCTGTCGTGCATACCACTCCCAGGGTAGACGACACCATCTATCATTCTGAGCTGTCTGAGGGTTCCGATATTCATGAAAAGATGGATGCAATGAACGACCAATTTCTTGAACTCCGCAAGGAATTGAAGACCATTCGAGGAAAGGATTTGTTCGGCAAATCTGCAGCTGAACACTGCTTGGTTCCCAGTGTGAAGATACCCGTCAAATTCAAAGTCCCTGACTTTGAGAAGTATGAGGGGAACACCTGCCCGCTCAGTCACCTGGTTATGTATGCCAGGAAAATGTCTACTCAAACAGATAATGATCAGCTGCTGATTCATTATTTTCAGGATAGTTTGTCTGGTGCAGCTCTTCGGTGGTATATGAGCCTTGATAGTGCAAACATCCGTTCCTTCAACGATCTTGGCGAAGCCTTCGTCAAGCAATACAAATATAACGTAGATATGGCTCCTGACCATGATCAACTCAGAGCCATGTCTCAGAAGGACAGAGAGACATTCAAAGAGTACGCCCAGAGGTGGCGAGAGCTGGCAGCTCAAATCACTCCTCCGCTGGAAGAGAAAGAAATGACTAAGATCTTTCTGAAGACTCTTAGTTCATTTTATTATGAGCGGATGGTTGCGAGCGCTCCCTCTGATTTCACCGAGATGGTGAACATGGGGATGCGTCTGGAGGAAGGAGTCCGGGAAGGACGTCTGTCTAGAGATGAAGGCTCTTCTAAATGATATGGGGAGTTTAAGAAGAAAGATGGGGAGGCACATGCCGTGCAGTCCCATGCTAAACCTAGAAGACCCTCTGATAAGAGGAAGCCCGTGCGTCATCAGCACCAGGTGGCTAGTGTAACACCTGTTTTCAGAGATAATCCTCAGCCTTATCAGCATCAACAACATCAGCAATATCATCATCAGCAACACAATCAACAACAATCTTCTCAACCTTATCATCAACAACAGCATCGCCCTCAGCAGCAGGCCTATCAACCTCGCAGTAATCCAGCTGGTCAGAATTTTGAAAGGAAGAAGATCACTTTCGATCTGATTCCTGTATCTTATGCAGAGCTGTATCCCTCTTTGATAGAGCGGAAACTGATTACTCCGAGAGATCCTCCGGTTATACCGGTCAACCCTCAGTGGTGGTATAAGCCTGATTTGCACTGTGTCTATCATTCTGGAGCTCTGGGCCATGATGTAGAGAATTTTTTTCAGCTGAAGACTAAGGTTCAGGACCTTATGAGATGCGGCATCCTGAGCTTTGAGGACTCAGGCCCTAATGTTACGAAGAACCCATTGCCCGAGCATGGGAAGTCAATTAACATGGTCCAGGGTTGCCCTGGCAAATATAAAGTCAAATATGTAAGCCATATTCGACAGTCATTGGTCGAGTTGCATCGTCTGCTGTGTGATTACAGTCATATGGAGCACGACGATGACAAATGCCGTATCTGCTCTGTCAATCGTTTGGGTTGCCGCCAAGTGCGTAGAGAGCTTCAAGAGCTCTTGGACGAAGGGACTATTGAGATTCTACATAACAGAAACGTTGATGAAGATGAACCAGAAGTAAATGTGATTTCTCCTGTGTTCAAAATTCCTGAGCCTGTTGTCATCCGTTATGATGGCAGCAAACAGAAGTCTTCTCCTTCTTTGGTGATCAAGCCCGCAGGCCCTGTGCCTTATTCTTCTGAGAGAGCGATTCCTTTCCGCTATAATCCGGTTGATGTGGAAGATGGGAAAGAAAAGCCTTTGCCTTCAACCTCTGTGGTAAATATTGCTGATGTGAGCGGGTTGACCCGTAGCGGTCGTGTGTTCTCTGCACCCCCGAAGCCTCACGTTGTTTCTGATTGTGCTGAGCGCCCGGTTGGGACTGCGGTGAATGTTCCAAATCTGGCACCTGTTGCCAAACCCTCCTCTGTACAAAAGACTCCTACTTCTTCTGTTGGCCCGAGTGGCACTGTGAATGAAGACTGTGATGAGATGCTGAGGCTCATCAAGAAGAGTGAGTACAACGTTGTAGATCAGCTTCTACAAACGCCGTCCAAGATATCCGTGCTATCGTTGCTTCTGAATTCAGAACCCCATAGAGAGGCTCTGCAGAAAGTTCTGGACTTGGCATATGTCGATCATGACGTCACGATAGAACAGTTTGACAGTATCGTTGCAAACATCACTGCTTGCAACACTTTGAGTTTCTGTGACGCTGATCTCCCTGAGGAGGGAAGAGACCACAACATGGCTTTACATATTTCTATGAATTGCAAGAACGACGCCATGTCCAACGTGCTGGTGGACACTGGGTCATCTTTGAATGTATTGCCGAAGACCACTCTTTTGAGATTGTCATATAAGGGGCCTCCCATGAGGCAGAGTGGTGTTGTTGTGAAAGCTTTCGATGGGTCGCGCAAGACCGTGATTGGGGAAGTTGATCTCCCAATCAAGATTGGACCATGTGATTTCCAAGTTACCTTTCAGGTTATGGATATCCACCCATCTTATAGCTGTCTCCTTGGTAGACCATGGATTCAAGAGGCTGGCACCGTGACATCCACCCTACACCATAAGCTGAAATTCGTCAAGAACAAGAAACTGGTTGTGGTAGGGGGAGAAAAGGCTCTCCTGGTTAGCCACCTGTCTTCTTTCTCATACATTGATGCTGAGGATGAAGTTGGAACGCCTTTCCAAGCTTTGTCTATTGTTGAGCCGATTGAGAAGAAGTCTCCTTCATTTTCCTCCTATCGTGATGCGAAACTGGCCATTGAGTGTGGTGCAGTTGCTGGCTTGGGGAAGATGATTGAGCTTGAAGACAATAAGTCCCGGGCTGGCATTGGCTATTCTTCTGGGGCATTCAACGAGCAAGGGTTGTTCAAGAGTGGAGGTTTCATCCACGCCGATCAAGCTGAGGAAACTGCTGCTATCTTGGAAGAGGATACAGAGGATTTGAGCAACTTTGTTATCCCTGGAGGGATCTGCCACAATTGGGTCGCTGTGGATGTTCCTACGGTCATTCATAAGTCAGCGTAATTTGTTCACTTTGTTCAAAACCCTTCTCCCATGCCAAAAGGAGAAGTGATGACATCGTTGGCAGCATTTATACAATGATATTTCATTCAATTAATGCATTGTTAAACATTTGTTTTTCCATTTGTTTTCACTTTTTGCTTTTGCATGAAATCAGTGATCACAAAAAACCTTGAAAAACAAGAATAAAAGCAATCTTTTCATCTGCATAATGATTTGCTTGTTTAAATTCTAAAGCTTTTTATTATCCAAAATCATTATGCAGGTTGATTCTAAAACCCATTGAACATAATGATCCAACGCCATCTCCCAATTTTGAATTCCCTATATTCGAAGAAGAGGAAGATGATGATGAAGGGATTCCTGATGAGATTACCCGTCTCCTTGAGCACGAGAAGAAGATCATTCAGCCGCATCTCGAAGATCTGGAAACAGTCAACTTGGGGTCTGAAGATTGTGTTCGTATGGTGAAGATTGGGGCACTTCTTGAAGAGTCTGTCAAGAAGGAGTTGATCAGTTTGCTACGAGAATATTCCAATATCTTTGCTTGGTCGTATGAAGACATGCCGGGTCTAGATACAGATATTGTGCAACATTTCCTGCCTTTGAAGCCTGAGTGTGTGCCAGTGAAGCAGAAGATCAGAAGAACTCATCCAAATATGGCTGTGAAGATCAAAGAGGAAGTTCAGAAGCAAATTGATGCGGGGTTTCTGGTGACTTCTACATATCCTCTATGGGTGGCCAATATTGTGCCTGTGCCTAAGAAAGACGGAAAAGTCCGTATGTGTGTTGATTACAGAAATTTGAATAAAGCTAGTCCGAAAGATGATTTCCCTCTACCACACATTGACATGTTGGTAGACAATACAGCTAAATTCAAAGTCTTTTCGTTTATGGACGGATTTTCCGGTTATAATCAAATCAAAATGGCACCCGAGGATATGGAGAAGACAACATTCATCACACCTTGGGGAACATTCTGTTATCAAGTGATGCCCTTCGGTTTGAAGGACGCCGGAGCCACGTATCAACGAGCTATGACTACCTTGTTTCGTGATATGATGCACAAGGAGATAGAGGTCTATGTCGATGACATGATTACTAAGTCACGAACGGAAGTTGAACATGTTGAGCATTTGTTGAAGCTTTTTCAGCGTTTGAGGAAGTACAAGCTTCGTCTGAATCCGAACAAATGTACATTTGGAGTCCGTTCTGGCAAATTGTTGGGCTTTATAGTCAGAGAGAGAGGTATTGAGGTTGATCCTGCAAAGGTCAAAGCAATATAAGAGATGCATGCGCCCAAAAATGAGAAGCAAGTCCGAGGTTTTCTTGGCCGCTTGAACTATATTTCCAGATTTATATCCCACATGACTGCCACATGTGCGCCGGTATTCAAGCTCCTCCAGAAAGATCAATCTCATGATTGGACCGAGGATTGCCAGAAAGCTTTCGACAGTATCAAAGAGTATCTGTCTAAACCTCCGATCTTGTCTCTGCCTGTAGAAGGAAGACCTCTGATCATGTATCTGACTGTTCTTGAAGACTCGATAGGTTGTGTACTCGGTCAGCAAGATGAATCAGGGAAGAAAGAATCTGCTATCTACTACCTCAGTAAGAAGTTTACTGATTGTGAGTCTCGATACTCTATGCTTGAGAAGACGTGTTATGCTTTGGCTTGGGCTGCTAAGCGTTTACGCCAGTACATGATAAATCATACTACTTGGTTGATATCCCGAATGGATCCAATCAAGTATATTTTCGAGAAGCCTGCTTTAACTGGGAGAATTGCCTGTTGGTAGATGTTATTATCTGAGTATGATATCGAGTATCGAGCTCAGAAAGCTATCAAAGGTAGTATCTTGGCTGACCATTTAGCGCACCAACCGATTGAAGATCATCAGTCTGTTCAGTACGACTTCCCAGACGAGGAGATTTTGTATTTGAAAATGAAAGATTGTGATGAGCCTACACTTGATGAAGGTCCGGAACCTGGTTCCAGATGGACGATGGTGTTTGATGGCGCTGTGAATCAGTATGGAAATGGAATTGGGGCAGTAATCATTACTCCTCATGGCACACATATTCCGTTTACAGCAAGGCTAACTTTCAAATGCACGAATAATATGGCTGAGTATGAGGCCTGTATTATGGGACTGGAAAAATGTATTGATTTGAGAATCAAGCATCTTGACGTGTATGGTGATTCGGCCTTGGTTGTCAATCAGATCAAGGGTGAATGGGAGACGAATCAGCCTGGTCTCATTCCGTATAGAGATTATGCGAGGAGGATTTCAACGTTCTTTACAGAAGTTAACTTTCATCATATTCCTCGAGAGGATAACCGGATGGCAGATGCGCTTGCTACGCTTGCTTCCATGATTGTAGTGAAGTATTGGAATGAAGTTCCCAATATCACAGTGATGCACTTGGATAGACCAGCTCACGTATTTGCAGTTGAAGAAGTCAATGATGACAAACCTTGGTATTTTGATATCAAGAATTTCCTCCAGAACCAGGTCTACCCGCCTGGGGCATCTGTGAAAGATAGGAAAACTTTGAGAAGGTTGTCAGGCAGTTTCTACCTCAGTGATGAAGTGCTTTATAAGAGAAATTATGACTTGGTTCTGCTCAGATGCGTGGATAGACACGAAGCAAACCTGTTGATGACTGAGGTCCATGAGGGTTCATTTGGTACTCATTCCAATGGACATGCCATGGCAAGAAAGATGTTGAGAGCAGGCTACTATTGGCTGACAATAGAGTCTGACTGCTGCAAATATGTGAAGAGATGCCATAAGTGTCAGATTTATGCGGACAAGATTCATATTCCTCCGACACTTCCGAATGTGATTTCATCGCCATGGCCTTTCTCTATGTGGGGAATCGTCATGATCGGTATGATTGAACCGAAAGCGTCCAACGGACACAGGTTTATTCTCGTAGCAATTGATTACTTCACCAAATGGGTTGAAGCCGCATCGTATGCGAATGTGACCAGGCAGGTGGTCGTGAAGTTTATCAAGAATCAGCTGATTTGCTGTTATGGTGTGCCAGATAAGATCATTACTGATAATGGATCTAATCTGAATAATAAGATGATGGAAGAGTTGTGCGCTGAGTTCAAGATTGCACACCATAATTCCTCTCCTTACAGACCAAAGATGAATGGGGCTGTTGAAGCTGCTAATAAGAATATCAAGAAGATTATCCAGAAGATGGTTGTTACGTACAAAGATTGGAATGAGATGCTGCCATTTGCTTTGCATGGATATCGTACATCTGTCCGCACTTCAACAGGGGCAACCCCCTTCTCCCTTGTTTATGGCATGGAGGCTGTTCTCCTAGTAGAGGTGGAGATCCCATCAATGAGAGTCTTGATGGAAGCCAAGTTGACTGATGTTGAATGGATTCAGAGTCGTTATGACCAACTGAATTTGATTGAAGAGAAGCGATTAACCGCCATGTGCCATGGTCAGTTATATCAGCAGAGAATGAAGAAAGCATTCGATAAGAAGGTCAAGCCTCGTGTGTTCCGAGAAGGTGACCTCGTGCTCAAGAAAGTCTTGTCTTTCGCGCCCGATTCCAGGGGCAAGTGGACTCCAAACTATGAAGGTCCATATGTTGTCAAAAGAGCCTTTTCAGGCGGTGCGTTGATGCTTACAACAATGGATGGGGAGGATTTCACTCGTCCTGTGAATTCAGATGCAGTCAAGAAATACTTTGCCTAAAAAAAAGAGTATATGCAAATAAAAAAAATAGAATAGCTCGCTAAGTTGAAAACCCGAAAGGGCGGCTTAGGCAAAAATGAGCGTCTCGGTGGAAAACCCGAAAGGGCGATCCAGGCAAAAATTAGAGACATGAAAAAACAAATTTTGCAACCCGCTAGATTGAGTACCTCACCCTGGGGCAATCTAGGCAAAAATTAGGGATTTGGCAAGTAACTGCATCCTGATAAGACTTTCTGTTCCGCAACTGTCTTTTCGTCATAGATTCTCGATTCGTCGTTGACTGAAGCTTTGAATACATCGAGATTCAAATTGGTAGAGAAAGGATCATTATGTTCAATGTAGCCCTCTTCCAACATATATCACTTATTTCAAACTTGTACAGATCTATGGAGTCTTGCCATTTGTAGGCTACCATTCCATCAAATTAATTTGAGCTTTTATCCAATTATTTGCACTCTTATTTGTTTCAATTCAACAAATGTTTTGCATGTTTTAATTGATAAAATGTCATTGTTTTAAACAAAACAAATTTTTCAAAAAAATTAGTTTCGAACAAAGTGAACAATCACAATGATGAAAGGATACTTAAGAATCTCTCAGTGCTCTCCCAAGGGTGGCATGATTTCCAACCAGGTAAGACATTCGTTCATTACTCCTGGAATGGCTGTATCTCTTTTTCTCCAGACTATTTTTGGGGTTTCTCCCCAAGCAGAGTTGTTGTTGGGATTTCTCCCCAAACAGAATTTCTGTTGAGATTCTGTATTCCCCAGAGCAGAGTGCTTGTTGAAGACTTCGTTTTCTTCTCCAGCAGTATTTCTCCCCCCCTAACACGGTCGATTTCCTTATGGAAGATTCAGTAGTTGGTGGGTTGACACCCCGTTACTCTATCTTTTTCCCCGGTGAAGTCGCTAGCAGAGTTGTTGATATCTCCCCATCAGAAGTGCTTGTTGAGGTTTTCACCTCCCTTCCCTTCAGCAGAGCAGTGATTCTCTCCTCCTCAGCAGTTGTGGTATTCTGTGAAGGATTAGTATTTGGCGGTCGATCCCCATCTCTCCTTCTCGTTCTCAGGCAAATCTCCAATAGATTGGTTGCATGGTGGATTGTATCTGTGTTGATTTCTTCCCCTGCAGAGATTCGGGTGATTTCCTGATGTTTTGATCCCCAGTAGAGTGGTTTGTATGGCAGAATCTACTTGTGTGATCTTTTCTCCCTCAGTGGGTTGTTCCCCAATGGAATCGCTAACAGTACCTCCAGTAGAATTACTTGTGCAGCCAGATTCTACTTGTGTGTTCTTTTCTCTTCAGCATTTCTTGCCTGTGCAGTGAACTCTTTGTTTCCCAGCTGAGACTGGTAATATCTCTTGCAGAAATCTCGTGATTTCTCTACATCCCCAACAGAGTTGCTTCCCTGGCAGTTTCTGCCTGCTGTGAACTTTTGTTCCCCAGTTGGGTTGATTGTTGATCCATTGCTTAGAGATTTGGTGTTTCCTTTGATATCTCTGATCTCTTGCTCCCTCGCAGATCTTTGCTTTTTAGCATGCTGATCTCCAGCAGATTGGCTTTCCAGTTGGATTTCTTGGTTTTTCCTCTGGAAGTGTAGTACCGGGCGTTTGTTCCCTGGACCTGTTTGTGTTAGAAATGTCTGTTTTGTCAGCATTCATCAAACATAAATCACGCATATTCATGCATACTCTCAACATTCAGATATTCATGTTGCATTTTTGCCATATATCTTTTGTTTGTTGTCTCCTGCTAATGGTGATACAGATCTCCCCAGTAGATCTCTCCAAGCAGATGTCGGGTGTCTAATCTCTCAATTTAGAGTCAACCCTTAAGCTGAAAGTGTCAATCCTTTCCTGCCATTTCCCCACTGAGATACATCCTCGTGGATGACGGTTACTTCCGTTTCCTCCCAACACACCTATTGGGATGGGTTTTCCTATTTGAGTTCTATCCTCATTAGGACGAGTCTTGATTCAGTTCGCCTTTTTGGTTCGATCCTAAATTGGCCCCTTTTTCAACTGTCTCTTGTGCTTCCCTGTGGTATAAATGAATAGCTGCTTACTAACCAGCGCTCATTCATCTTATCCTCAGTGGAACTTTTGGGCCCTCTGCCTACAAACCAGCAGTCGTAAGTCCTATCTGTGCGGTTTTCTACCTACTAACCGGTAGCTATAAACCCTACTTGCTCCCCTAGTAGAGTTAACTTTGTTGTTCATCCCAACCGATGACAATTACTCTTCTGTGGTTTTCTACCCAGTATTTGGTATATGTAATCC
This sequence comes from Lathyrus oleraceus, assembly GCF_024323335.1. Taxonomy (NCBI): domain Eukaryota; kingdom Viridiplantae; phylum Streptophyta; class Magnoliopsida; order Fabales; family Fabaceae; genus Lathyrus; species Lathyrus oleraceus. Next base: position 452,378,772 of record NC_066585.1, on the reverse strand, counting down.
CCTCTTTGTGGTTATCTTCATCTAATATTCAATGTTGATTTTCCTTTGTTTGGATAGTTGCTTGAGTAAGCACTTATATCCCCAGCAAGTCTTTTGTGGGTAATTGCTCTAAGTAAGCAATTTTATCCCCAGCGGGTCCTTTCACCGTTCGCCAGTGATTATGTTCCCCGGATCATTGATTTTCATCAATGTATTCCCAGCGAGTCTTCTTTCATTTACCCTTCTGTTGGTAATGTTGTTTCTCCCTTTGATCGGTCATCATTATATACCTAGTTTGGTATCCCGATGCCTTTCTTTTCGGATGATTTATCCTTTAACAACCTACCACCCGGTTATGGATAATCTTCCATGCGAGGTTATTATCTACATTTTGACGGCTATAGATAATATATCTCATGCACTCTTTGGTCGAAGCCTTTCGTGTTTCCTCAGTTGAGTAAGATTCGTCGTCCCTTTGCGGAACTGAATATTCACCCTTTTCTCCTGGATAATTGCCGGACGCTTGCAATTTATCCTCAGTGAGTCATCTTTCGTCTACCCTGTTGTTGTTGGTAACGATTATTTCTCTTTTCGGATGATTTATCCTTTAACAACCTACAACCCGGTTATGGATAATCTTCCATGCGAGGTTATTATCTACGTTTTGACGGCTATAGATAATATATCTCATGCACTCTTGGGTCAATCTTTTGATTGTTTTCTCCATCAGAGTAAGATTCGTATTCCTTGTGGAATCGAATGTCCATCCTATAAACAAGTTTGCTTTTCCAGCTTTCTTCAGGATGATGAGTGTTTTGGAACACAAACCAATTCACGATTTCGGTAGATTTATCCTTTAACAACCTACAACCCGGTTATGGATAATCTTCCATGCGAGGTTATTATCTACGTTTTGACGGCTATAGGTAATATATCTCATGCACTCTTTGGTTGAATCCTTTGTTTGTTTCCCCAACCGAGTAAGATTTGCATTCTTTATAGAATCAAATATTCATCCTATAAACAAGTCTGCTTTTCCATCTTTCTTCAGGATGATGAGTGTTTTGGAACACACACCAATTCACGCCTTGGTCGGTCACCTGTTACATGCCTACAACCCGGTATCCTTAGTGTTCCTTCCTGTCTGCTCCCTATTTTGACCTTGGTCCCTTGTGGAGTCAGATTTCCCTGAGCTAGTATACCTTTTTCAGGTCTTTCTCAGATGATTTGGTCGATTGATATCTCTCACCCGTACACAGGTCTTAGATATTCATTCTTCCTGAGCATGTTACTCACTAACCGGTAACATCTCATCCTTTGGCTTCCCCTGGAAAGTATTTGTTAGATTTCCCCAGCGGAGTTGTGGTTATTTGTCTTGCTGTGTTGGCGCTTTCCCCGATACACGCATTTTTTGAGTCAGCTTGAGTCTTTCCAAGGGATGTGTCTTTCCTCTCCAGTTTGAGTTTCTTTTCCCCAGTGTAATCTCCAGTTTCTAGTCGTGCCCTGCTCACGCAATGTCAAGTTTTTCCCTTAGTTCAGAGTCGTGTCTTGATCACGCATTCTTTTTTTATCCCCATGAGAATCTTGTTAGAGTCTCTGTTCCTGGAGAGTGTATTACTCCGATGGATCGTCTTTTCTTCTTCGTGGATTCATATCCTCCATAGAGATATAGTTTGCTTGCATGCATACATCTGCATCATGAGGTCTCTCAGGGACCAAAAATTTGTCTCATTATGGTTATTTAAGCCCATTCTACCGCGTCGAGATGAAGACTTCAACCTTTACTTCTCCTGCTAGAATGACCTTAAATAGGGGCATCTGTAAGACCCCAATTTTGTCCCTAAGATCCCTCATGGCATCATATCATATCATTGCATTACCTCAAGGATCATTGTGCACCTTGCTTGCTTCCCTGTGGGTGGGTTATCTTCTTGAGAGTGGTTCTTGATCACCAAGCATTTGTTTGCATTTGTATATCATTACTTTTTTTTTTAATCACTAACCAAAAGTACAAAAATATGTCATCTAACCTTTGTCTTGCAGATAAAGCTATCACAGGTCAAAGCAATTGAAGGCATTCATTGGGCAATAGATGGTGGTCACTCTTGAGATTTGGGCCCCACAATCATTCACAAGAGTTCATATGAGTTGTGATGTCATTTTGAAGCTAAATCCCAAGTGGTAGAGGCTTGAATCTCATCAGGACATTTTCAGATCAACTGAAACCCTAGAAAGTCAACTACAAAGTCAACTGTGGATTTGGAGGTGGGAAGTGATTAGAACTACTTCATTCATGTTCAAACAAGTCTCATTTGACATTTCAAACACTCACATTTGAGAATTTGAGGTCCAGTCAAAAATTTCCCAAAATAGCAAGTGACCTATAATTTGAACTTTCCAAAAATGGCAAGGTTTTTGACCAACTTCAACTTCATCTTAAATCATTAATAAGGCTTCAAATGAAATTTTGTTGAACATGAAAGTTCTATATCTTTCTCTCCCATTTCCAAAAAGTCCAAAATCATGGATTTCTCATGTGTGGTTAAGGAGATATGATCCAATCATGGCAAAGTGTGTTTCAAACTTCAAATGGGCATAACTTTTCAACCAAAGCTCCAAAATGAGTGGTTCTTTTTGCAATATTCTCCTCTTGACCTCTAATTTCCAAATCATGCATCACATTACATGAATTGTCATCACATGATCACTTGTTAATCCATTGGCTTTTTGGAGGGAAATTACAAATTTCAAAATTGGTGCATGGTTTGAACTTTTTGCCATCACCATTGGTTTTAAAATTGGATTTTAAGGGAAAATGAATCAAATTCGTGCACTGTTCACACATGCATTCCATGCATGGGGGTGAAAACCCAATTTGTGCATACACTCCAAAACTTAATTAATCTCATTAGCATTTGGTTTAAACTTGATTAGAGAATGATTAGCATGAGGTATATAAGCATAAGCATAACTGTTTTCAGGAAAAACATTCATTTTTCAGATCTAGATCCAAAATTCTTCAAACTTTTCTCTCAAATTTTTCTTGCAATTCTTCACATCCAAGCCATTTCTACTGGTTGATTCATGATCCTGAAGTGTTCTTGAGCAAGATTGAACGTGGAATTGGAAGCAACCGTGCCATATTTGTTCATACTCAAAGCTTGAAGCAGCTACGGTGATTTCAAATTCTGTTGGATTCATGTGCAATTAAGCTTCAATTTCTCCTTCAATCATCCATACAAGCACCATAGAGGAACATTGGAGCTATCACAAGCCTTGAATCAAGCCAAATCAGTTTCTGCACTTCAAGAGGTCACAATTCGATTCTCTTATTTTTGAGATTCATTATGATATTGTTGAAGATCTTTGCATGCTGATGAATTTGAGCTTTGAATCGTGCGATTCGGTGCTGTTTTAAGTTAGTTATGGATGATTGAAATTTTGATGTTGAACTTTATTCTCTTCGATCCGTGCTTGTTATGATGAATTATGTTGAAATGATTGTGGATCTTTGATGTATGTTGAATGCACTACGTGTTGTTGTGCTTGATTTCGATTTCTGGACATTTTTCATTTTTCTGGAATATCCAGATGAAGATCTTCATGATCTTCATCTTCAACCTTTGCATGTTCTTCATTTTTCCAGAATTGCTACTATTTTGCTACGGTTTTTGCTACGAATCTGGACATTAGCTACGAAATTTTTTAGGCCATGGTTTCATGATGATAGCAACGCTTTTCTGCTTTCTATCCACGTTGTGCTAGGGTTCGGTCATGATTGGTCCATGTGTATGCTTGCTTGGCTTGTTCATTGGCTTGTATTGGTTTGACTGGAACACATCAGCGTTTGACCTGGCCACGTACTTAAGTGGAACGGTGCGTTTTGCACCTTGGCGCCACACATTCAAATGTGTCCCTGGTTCGAATCCAGGCGCCAGCATATTTTCAAATGCTTCATTCATTTTCTTATTTCCCTCCACATTATTCCATGCTATGCTTCACATGTTTTTTTTAATTTTTTTCTCATCTTATAAAATTCATATCAATTTGAAAATTAATCCAAAAAATACCAGTTTTTTTGCATTGTGATCCTTGTTCTCTCTAGTTTTTTATCATCATGATTTTACAAATTGTGCTTGGCTGGATTTTATTTGGTGCTAGGTTGATTGAGCATGTATCCATTCTTGACCTTGCCTTGCTTATGCCTTTGTGAAATGCTTGTTTCTTATCCAATGAATGTGAAATTTTGCATGATGTAACTAGACACATTGCTGGACATTTTGGTTTTGGTTTGGTATTTTTCCTATGCACCATTTCTGTTTTATGCATGTGCTAACTTGGTGTGACAATTTGTGTCACACCTTTTGATGTTCAACTTGTGCTATGTGTTTGCCCTGCTAAATGACCTCCAATGCCTCTGATTTTTTGTATGTTGATCATGTTAGATGTCTTGAATATGCATGAATTTTTCAAGATGTATTTGAATCATTTCTGTTTTGATTTGAATTTTTCATTCATGATGATCACATATGAGCTTTAAAATTGCCTTGAACTTCATTTGATCATGAAATGCTTTTGGTGATTGATTTTGATATGAGACCTTGTGGAATGTGTCAAGATGTGATTGAAGTTGATTCATGTTAAATTTCAGCTCTTGTTTTAAATTTTTTCTCCATCTTTGACCCTAGGCTTTGACCTAGTGGTTTGTTGCTTATGTTTGAGCTTTGATTTCAGGTTTAACATCCAAGTTCCATAGTTGATGATGCCCCATCATTTGAGCATTGATGTTTGCTTGTGATTACTAACACTTGTGTGTTTTGTAGGTTGTTGCTAACTCATTTGAGTTTGCCTTTTGGCTTACACATTTTGTACATTGGGATTGTCTGTTGCTTATTGACTGTTATCTATTTGTCTGAACATTGTACTGATTTGTTTAGTGTTTCCACAGGTACTTAAGTTGCTTTAAGTTCATTTGAACTTTGCTTTTGCTTGGTTGCTTAACCACTTAGGTATAATCTCTAATCTTCATGTAGTCTGGAAGACCTGTCCTGTTATGTGGGCAGACACCTGTCTGAAGCCCTCCTTAAGAGGCCATGTCTTTGTGTGTTTAATTTTGTGCCAAGCAGGAAAAGTCCTCTTATGAGGCAATTGGCAGATAAAAGAGATGTGTAATCCATCTCCTGCTACTCAGTGTGTCATTCACCTTGCTCACACCATGTGTTGATGCATGGTGAATATTAACCCAAGATCTTATAGAGTCAATCACTTGTGGAGAAGAGTTCCAACTTTTTGAACTCCCACACTTTCTATTGTTTAAAGCTCTCCCTGACCAGGGATAAGAGCTATGAGGCACACCCCTCATTCTCCATTTCATCTGCTTCACCCTAACTCTCAATGTTAGGGTTAAGAGCATAAAATACCCCATTCCAGTTGGCTGTAAAGCCTAACCTTGCTTGAGCCTAATTGATTGTATATAGTGTGTGCTAATTGACTTGTTTGTCTGCTTACCTGATTCATCTGTGCATATTTGCTTATGTGTGCCTTTGTGCATTTATCATCATTACTTGTATATCATTTCATGATCATTGTCCATTGCTTTGTGACATCTTTGTTTTGACCATTGAGGAATCAATTGTAAGTCCAGTTATTGGCAGTTGTTTCCTATGATCTGGTAGGAGTCGAGTGTAAGACCATTTATTGGCAACTTATTTCCTCTTGCTTATTGCATTTTGTCTGTTTTTGTGAGGAGTCAATTGTAAGTCCAGTTATTGGCATTTGTTTCCTATGATCATTCTTTGTGAGACTAGTATAAGTCCATTGATTGGCATCTGGTATCCATGTTTTATTTCTCTTGTGAGACTAGTATAAGTCCATTGAGTGGCATCTGGTATCATGTTTCTCTTTGTTTTAGGAGATTGGTGTAAGTCCAGTGATTGGCATCCGGTATCCACCTTTGTTGGCTTTGCCTGATACATTATTTATCTGTTATTTGCATTGTTGCTTATTCAAAGGAATCACTTGAATCATCTACATATGATCTCAAGAGGTGAACATCTAAGAAGTTTTACTTCCTCACCCTCCCACCTTTTATTTCTTTAAACCTCCATTTGCATGTTAATCCAAAACCTGAAAATTGTTGTGCAAACATTTTGACATGTATTTCAAATTAGAAACCTAGGCCCTAAGCCTCTGATTTTCAAACTCATTTTTCACAATACTTCTTCTGAATTGAATTCTAATCATACTTTGACCATATTTCGTGAATACTCCAAACTGGTAAATTTCACTCATTCAATTGCTTTCGTGGCCCAAGTCCACTTCTTAATCAAGTTTTCACACATTAGCCATAGGTTTCAATTATCTTAGTGGTTGATGTTAATCTCGCCTTTTGTCCTTAGTGATCGAACTGTAAGACTTCCATACTGAAAACAGGGTTAACCCCTCTAGTATGTCGAAGTTATTCTCACATGGTGGACTTGTTGTTGCATAGGTTGAGTTTTCTCCCGTGGATAATGAAAGACCTTAGGGCTTTTGTTTTAAAATCAATCCACTTACCTTTTGGAAATCTTTTAGCCGAACTACGGCGTTTTGATCCTTACCTTCCATGGAAAGGTACGTAGGCAACGGGTTCATCCGTTCAAACACAAAAATAATAAAATTGTATATTCTTTTCTCATCCCTTCAATCCCTTTTTGCACAATAAATATGTCATAAACAAATAAACATTTCGTTCAACAAGTTGTGAAAAGAGGTTCCCTAGGAGTACCTAGGACGTTTTGGGTGCCTAACACCTTCCCATTGCATAATTAACCCCTTACCCAGATCTCTGACCTTTTTATTAGTTTTCTATGTGTAAAACTTCTTAGGCTTTTGTTCGCTTTTTAGCCATTCCTTTGGATAAATAAAAGTGCGGTGGCGACTCTACCTTTGTATGCTTTGCTTTTGGTTTAATCGATAAATCATAAAGTGACGAATACACCGCTACAGAAAAGTGGCGACTCTACTGGGGATAACATTAGACCTTCCTTGGTGGTTTTGCCTACTTTTCACCCTTGTTGTATGATATTTGTTTATTTGTTATATGACATATTTTTGTACAATTTGGGATTACTGTATTGATTGTAATGATTGAATTGCTTGATATACAACTGCTTGTTTGCTTGGTGATCTCTGTGAGATGAGTTCTATACCCGAACTCGAGTGCACTCTAGGATAGGAGAATGGCATAGTCTCGTCGACTTGTGTGGAGTATTCCTTAACAAGTTGACTTGCGAGTCCATTCACTTGGTGGAGGTCATGTTGGATTAATAATGTCACACAAGTTATTTGTGGTTAGGCATTATTCTTTCAATCATGTGCCTTAGAAGCCAAGGACCTTAGTTTACCAAGCCCATCTTGGCCTATTTTTAGGACGTAGTGCGGAGGTCGTTCAGATGTAATATCTGATGCGATTGTTACGCGATACTACACTCATAAGAGTCTCTCTTGAGAATATTTTTGGAATACGAGTATTCGTTTCTCCGATAATATTCGAAAGATGGGATGATGACTATGGGAACCTCTGGTAGAACATGTTCGGCAGGTTTAAACCCTAGTACACTCCCTTTGGGTGGTTCTTAACCGAGACTCCATGCTCGTGACTCTCAACAAACCCGTGATTCATGGTTGAGTCGTTCAGACATCCTTAATATCAATGGAACTTGGGTGTCGATAAGGTGAAAACCATGATCCACCAAAATGGATGATTGATATTAAGGATGATTGAGTCGGTTCAGGTATCGTTAATATCAATGGAACTTGGGTGTCGATAAGGTGAAAACCATAATCCACCAAAATGGATGATTGATATTAAGGATGCTATGAGCTTTCCCATGACCTTTGTCTGGTGTGCTTTGCTTGATCCTTGAGTGTGATTGTTGCATTCATACATTCATGCATTCATCTGCATTCATGTCATCAGAAAAATCAGAAAATTTTCAAGGAACTTAAAGGGTTTATTTGCAAAATTTTCAGACATGGAAAGACCAAAAAGGCATACAAAGAAGTACAGCTTTAGACAACCCGATGTGAAAGAGTTAAGGAATCTGACATCTTATGTATTAGATCCCTTGGGTTTCAAAGCTCGTTATGGGAAGCTTCTGCCTCTGTTGACTACTCAGGTTGATGAGTACTTTGGCGCAGTTCTATGATCCTCTGTATCACTACTTCTCTTTTCCGGACTTTCAGTTATTGCCTACGCTCGAGGAGTATGCTCATCTTGTGGGTATTCCTATTTTGGATCAGGTGCCGTTCAGTGGCTTAGAGAGTATTCCGACTTCTCGAGAGATTGCAGACTTGTTGCACATAGATGAATCCCTGATTGAAGCACATATGACCACCAAAGGTGGAATTCAGGGTCTTCCTTCTGATTTCCTCGTCGCTCAAGCTACCGTTTATGGGAAGACCATCAGTGAGGATGCCTTTGAGGCTTTATTCGTGTTACTCATCTATGGTTTGGTGTTGTTCCCCAACATCGACAAATTTGTGGATGTGAACGCCATTAGGATCTTTTCTGTTCTTAATCCCGTTCCGACTCTGTTGGGTGATACCTATTTCTCTTTGCATATGAGGAATGCAAAGGGTGGAGGAGCTATTGCGTGCTGTTTGCCTCTGTTGTATAAGTGGTTTATTTCTCACTTACCGCAGACGGTTGCTTTCAAGGAGAACAAGGGATGTCTACGGTGGTCTACGAGACTTATGTCTCTCACTAATGACGATATCTCTTGGTATGATCGCGTGTATGATACAGTTCAGATCATTGATTATTGTGGTGAATTCCCTAATGTGCCTCTTCTTGGTACGTGTGGTGGGATCAGCTACAATCCTATCTTAGCACGTCGTCAGCTTGGGTTCCCCCTAAAGGATAAACCCCATAACATTCTGTTAGAAGGTGTGTTCTTTCAGGAGGGTAAAGATCCCCAAGGCCTGAAAGTCAGGATAGTCCGCGCTTGGCGCAAGATTCACAAGAAGGGTAGAAATGAGTTGGGTCCGAAGAACTGCATAGCTTTGGAGCTGTATACTTCTTGGGTCAGACAGAGAGCCTCTGAGTATCTTATGCCTTATGATTATCCGAGACCTACACCGTTGGTTGTGGCTGGGCCTTCAACCCTCCCTAACCAAGGCGTAGAGGAGTTGAGAGACGAAGACCTTTCACGTGCCTGGATCCGTGAAAGAGAATAGTTGCTTCAGCAAATCAAGGAGAAGGACGCTCTGATCGAGTTCCTCGAGCATCAGGTGATAGATGATCTGAATGATACTTGGACTTCTCTGCTTCCTCAGTCTTCCAAATTCTGGAAGAGGAAGTATGATCGACTTGCTAAGGAGAAAGCGGATATGGAAGCAGCCTATGAGAGAGAGATCAAGAGGCTTTGTGCATCTCGTCTTCCAGCATCTCGAGCTTCTAGGGATCCATAGGATGTTCATTTTCCTTTTCCCTTTGTAATATGATCAACAATGTTGTACTTCTTTGTCTCGAATATATATTTGATGAGATGTTTTCCATATGCGATCAAATGCTTTAAATTTCAAAATTTGCAAATAGAACCCTAAAAGTTCCTTGAAATAAAAACAAAGCATATGCACGAGCATTGCATGCATCATTTTGCATAAGCAGGTGTTGTTCTGGTCTTTTTGTCTGTGGCCTAACTC